>NC_089649.1:27966548-28627977 GCF_037042795.1 Molothrus aeneus
ACTGGGCACTGAGGTCAGGCTGACAGGCCTATGATTACCAGGATCCTCCTTCCCACCCTTTTTGTGAACTGGTCACATTGGCCAGCTTCCAGTCCTCTGGAACCTCCCCAGTGATCCAGGACTGCTGGTAAATGATTGGGAGCAGCTTCCTCATCTGCCAGCTCCCTCATCACCCTGGGATGGTTCCCATCTGGTCCCATGGATTTATGAACATCCAAGTGCTCAGCGGTTCTGACTGCCTCCTCCTGGATAACAGGGGCGCCATTCTGCTCCCTGACACCATCTGCCAGCACAGGAGGACAGTTGTCCTGAGGACAAGCCATCTTCCCACTAAAGACTGAGGCAAAGAAGGCGTTAAGCACTTCCACCATCACCTCATCTGCAGTTCCCAGAGCTAGGTCCAGTACATCACTTTTATGTAAATTTTTAAGAGATCAGGAGCATAGGAAAAGAGAAACTTGCAAGAAAGGGATATGTGACATATTAGAATAATATTTTTTTTTCCCAATTGTTGCCAAAATGTGCATATTAAATTAAGCCTATTTTTTATTATTTATAGTCTCATTCTTCCCAGAAAATATCCTCATTTTAAATGAGACCATTTAGGGAAAAACTGGTGTCCCATTGTTTTATGGACCACATGGACTCAGTAACCACTTCTGTGAGCCCTGGGAGGTAAAAAGGAAGATTTGCAATGGTGAGGATCACTTGCTGAGTTCAGATAAAGTACAGTTTTAGGTTTAAGAAGATTTAGTGAGAATGGAACCAACCACAAAATGTGTCAGATGAACGGTTTGTGTAGGTCAGTATACTGTATTCAGTAACACCAGTAGAGGATTCCTAAGAAAAAGTAGAAAGAAAATAAGAAATATATTTCCCAAGAATTGACACCTAGCTTTTAGTTTTTCTATTCTAAAATTTCCTGACCACAGTTGACATCTTTATTTTAATATCCTAGATCATTTTTTCTTCTATTAATGTAGCAAATCAGTTCTGAACACTAGAAAATTTTTAATATCTGCAATAGCCTGTGGCAAGGAGTTACATAGCTTAGTTCTGTGTATGTTTTGGGGTTTTTTCTTTGTTTATTTTCAACCTGCCATAAGCAATTTCAACACATGTACATCAGTTTTAGAGTAGCTATGGGGAACAGTCCTGACAGCTTAATTTTTTTTCTTTTTTTGCCAAAATTTACCTCTATTTTATGCACTCTTGAATTTACCAGCACAGAATGGAGCAGCACAGGATGGTTTCCAGAGTCTTTGAAATGCCCATGTTTTGTTGTTTCTCTGATAATATATTGTTCTGAGTTGTCACATCAGTGCCATACAAAGAGTCCCCTACCTTAGATGCTGTTGGATGGCAAGTCAGCTTTGAATGCGTTGTCTTTGCAGCATCACCTTAAGCCATTGTTTTCTACCACACTTCTGTCACCCAAGATCTCCTTGCTGAACTGCTTTTCATATGAGTCTCTTCTGACTCATGTATGTGAGTTTTTGTAAGGCATTGATGAGATCCTCCTCAGCTATATAAATTACCTTCTCTTTTGTGTTTTTTTTTTTTTGCTAACATTCACCTTTTTTATTTTCTTGTATTATAAATGTGCATTTTCCTAAAATTAACATTTTATCTCCTTCAACTACTGTGAGCACCTCTTTCATCATTTCAGTACTACCTTCAGATTTCATTAAACTACTATCAATACCCTCTCTGAGTGCTTACATAAAGAGACATTTAATAAAACTGTTTCTAATACTAATTTCCAGACAGACTGATGTTACTTGTTTCCTGTTACATTAACTGTTCTGGCTAGGTTATTACTGTAGCCCTATTCAAGCTAGTTCATACTCAGATTCAGCTAGAATTTTATAGGAATTTCAATAAAATACAAAGCAGTGATTTTTTTATCCCTACCTTCTCTCCATCTTTTATATTTTTATCAATAAGTAATAGAATTTCTATTGGCAAGGTACAATCCTATTTATGAAAAGATGCAAAACAATGTTTATTTCTAGTTTACAGAAGAACTATTAGACATATCCTCTGATATTTTTTCACATGCTGAAACACACTGAAAATCAGTACTACAGAAAATTTATTGGAAGGTAAGGTATCATTCTAGAAGGATCAAGTCTAGATCTTGGAATATCTTGCCTGAGCCTAAATGTTAGATCAGCTAAACCTAAATCAGCCTTAAAGCTAACTTAGTTGAATCAATATATACTATTGACAAACAGCCTTAAGCATCAATTGCAAATTAATTGCAATTTCACATTTATCTCCCAACAAATAAACTGATACAGAAAAGAATTGAACCATAGTAGGTGACCTGTGTGGCTTTGAACCCATTTCATGGCAGTACTTTAAAATTCTGTTGTAATTGTAATGATGTTACCAGTTAGTCTTTCTCCTTTCTCATCTCTGTTGTACATAGATACCTGGTCCTTCCCTTCCTCTCCTAGGATCAACCATCTGATTCGTGCACTCTTGGATCAGACACACACCAGCTGCCTGATTTCCTTTCATCTGAATTCTCTTCTTTCCTGGCAGACTGGTTCAGTCTACCTGTTTAGTGGAAGGGAATCCACTACCACTCATAAATCAAGTCATTTTCTTGTCAGTTTTGATCCCATATACCAGATTCCACTGTCTTCCAATACCTGGTTTCCTCATTTGTATGTAGTCATATCAAACCTCTTTCTACCTTCAGAGTGGATGTTCACACAAAGAAGAATTAGCTACAGGGAATTTTGTGTAAAAAGGTTCCACTCACTCTTGATAGCTCAGAAGTTCTCAGGTCCCTTCAGAGCATCAAACTGATTATTCAGTATGTGGATTTGAGTCATCAGGGCAGTAGAGTGAGATGGTGATTGCAGACCACCTCAGTTAGGTTTCAACCCTTATCTCTAACCCTACACTGCACACTAGTCCCTCAATCCAATTATTTTCACGAATCCCTGAAGCAAGCCCCCTACATCTTGGAACTCCTAAACCATATTCCCATGCACTAAACTCCTAGCTCTAACCCAGTAGCTCTAATTCCAGCCTGTTTGGCCATTAAGAGGCAGAAGATGTGCAGGGATTTTGAGGTCATGGGGAAATCCCCGCTGCCTAATTGATCTTTACACAAAATGGCCTTATTCTCTTTGGATGTGTGATGTAGGGTTCAGGTCACTTTTCTTACATTGCAGAAAAAGTGGGATCCCAGCATGTAATTTCTCAAACTGAAGTGAATGTTTCCAGATCCCTTAGCTTTCAGTCTGTCACATGGGACTATACTATCTCTGGTTATTCACTGTTGATGGAAAAGAAGGCATGACTCAGTTCAGTGTTGGAGAAAAAGCAATATGTTTGAGAAATAGCTGCTAATCTCTCTATAATACACTCAGCTTGCAGTTGGTGATTAACACAGCTGTGGATGAAGTGATCTCTAATGTTATATATTAAATTCATACAACTTCTTTTTAAATTTTTTTACACCTATATATGGTCTGACTTGTGATGTGAAATTATTAGAAAGAAATAGTTGTTCTTCCCACACCCCTGCATCTACTTCAATGCCAAAAAATATTCTTTTCCCCTTCTAAGGGATTTGAACTTCAAAGTATAATTTCAAAAGGTACTAAGTTAATGGACAACGGTCTTAACACAGTGAACTACCTAAGTCAAGAAATAGCCCAGTCATGGGAGATCTGTCAAGAGAGTAGGTCAAGAGTCCTCATAGAAAGTTGATATTCTTGTTATTTAAAGTAATAAACAAATTTTTCTTCTTTTTTTTTTTTTAATCCACTGGATCATTAATCCAAGCAGAATTTCTAATACTGGTCCTGTAACTCTAAGTGTATGTTATTTCAGTGGCTACAGCTTTAAAAGACAAGAAAAATCTGAAGGGGCTGTTGGAGATATGGTACTTAGGGACATGGTTTAGTGGTGAAACTGGAAGGTCTGGTTAAATGGTTAGATTCAATCATCTTACAGGTATTTTCCAACCTAAACAATTCTATGTTTTCCCTAGCAAAGTTAGATTATTTTCATAGTAGCTTTCATATGGATTTTAAGAGTTGCAGGGCTCACAGGGGAAATTTTCAGATATTCTGCAGAAGATGGCTTTGAAAAATATGTCATTTTGTCTAAGGTGTTTACTAAAAATCTCTAGCATGTCATGATGCAGAACAATGCTGTGAAATTCAGCAGCATTTGTGGCTTGTTATAGCTCCTCAGGGTCACAGGTGCCACATGCTCCTTAAATACTTGACTGAATTTGACAACAAATGTATACAAATATTGTCCCAGAACTTTTCAGATGTTACTCCTGGCTGCATCAAATTCTTGAGACTAATGATACAATAAATGAGAAGAAAGCTCTCATTTCTCATACAGGAAACAACATAATGCAAATGCAAATGAGCCATACAATCAGAGGAGGCAAGCGGACAGATGGAAATCAGGCTACAAGTCAGAGAAGAATCAAAGATTTCAGTCTGAAAGGACTAAAGTCACTAAAATGTTTGAAAAATTGTGCACAGGCTTTGAGAATGGTAATAAAAGAGGGAACAGTTTGATCAGGCAGGTAACATACCAAGGACAAAATGAGGGACATTAAGAGGGATGTTGTGGATTTAACAATATCACAGATGACTGTTGATAGAGGATACTACAAATTGCAATCCTGACTGGAAGACAGGAACAGACTTCTTTGAGAGGGTATACCTAGGTAATGAGACCACCAATAGGAGTGGTCAAGGAAACAAATATTTGTAGTAGGTTACCTGAGAATGCAGATGGACTTGGAGTTATTGGAGTGAAACTGATTTTTCAAAAACATGTGGTCCTGTCTTGGAGGGAGCTCATCTCCTTTCTTGAGTGAATTCATGGGTAGAACCCAGTCATTTGAGATATTCTGAAAAAGAACAGATCAGTTAATCACAACTCTTCCATCTGGCCTACTTGTAATTAGGAATAAAAAAAATCTAAGTGAATAGTGCCAGCAAGAATTTAGGCATTTTTTTTCAAAGCATTACAAGAACAGCAAAAGGCTGAAACATACTTAGAAAGCAAAAAAATCTTCTAAATGGCTTATTGGGAACATCAGTCAACACCACCCTTTGAACATACTTTTGGCTTTATCCATAAAAGCACCACCAATTAGATTTTAACAGCAATATGGAGTATTACTGAAATATTACCATCTAATAAATACTGATCACAGCAGGAATTTTCTATTGCCATAATTACTCAAGTAAAGACTATTAGCACTACTTCCTCCCAGCTAAAACATCAAACATCTTTTACTTAATTTCATTTGCTTCAGACAGTAGTAAGTGTCAGCATGTTAATTAATTTATCCTTTGTCCAATTTCAAACTGTTCTTTCTTCCCACAAATTAATGCCATATCATCCTAACTCCACTTGTTGTTAAATCTCAGAACAGCAATGCACGCAGCTATGGAGTGCTAAAGACAGAAAGTGCAGGAGAATATTCAAAAAATTACCAACAACACCAAAACACCAAAATTTCAATCTTTCACAGTCTCTCTGGGCCATCTGTCAACCACTGTCAATTTTCTCCCTTATATCAGGTCAGTTTTAGATCCAAAGATTGTGTTGGTTCTTGAAGTCTTAAAGGCACAAATATATAGTTAGTATTAGTGTCATGGACTGATGATAGAATTGAAATTGTAGTTTATTTGAACTCCAGGTGAGGCCAAAAATTATTTTGTTAAAAACATTTTTTCCCTCTTTTGAAGGCAAAGTTTACTCCAAGAACAAACATGTAAATATGTTTTGAGCTTTTCAGCAAGTGACATCTTTGGAGGAATTATTCTGTGTATGAAATGTTTCAGTCTTGACATTTGCAAGGATTCAGTTGTATACTTACTTAAAAGAATGAAAAATCCCTAGTGCTGCTACAGACCAGGCCCAAAGCAGGGGGGAAAATGGATTACTGAGTAATGGCACTCATTTTTTCCTTCCTATTCTAACACAAACTCATATCTTTAAAAAAAAAATTGTTTGTTTGTTCAAAATCTGTTATCAAACCTAAATATCTGAAAATGCATGAAATGTCAGAAATTGCTTCTAGTCTTTCAGGGATTGTCAGGGGTGGTAAAGACTTACTCCTCTCAATGGTCACATACAAAATTACTGTCTGCAGTTGGGATTACACAGAATAAAACAAGACAACTAACTAAACTAACTTTCTTGATTTGAAAGGAAGTCAGTTCTAACAACAAACTGGTTCTCACATGTAGGCAGCATGACAAATAAAAGGTGAGCAGTGTCATTTATGAATGGGAATTTACAAATTCTTCAAAATTCTTTTTGTCTTCAAGGTAGTGATCATGCACAGTAATTTGTTGAGAACACAGATTAGGCACAAGAACAAGAAGGTGTCAGAAGAAACGAGGTGCATCTTTCATGAACTTTGCATAGCTTTCTGTGCATCCACATCACTTTCCAGAACACCAGTCCTCAGTTTTGCATAGAAATATGTATGTGACTAGGTATTTTATCAAACCTTATCACATGTTTTCCTTCCTGCTCAGTCATGTTCTAGTCCTAGGGAGCAAACACTTCAAAAGGTGTATTCTCCAACCACCAAAATATATACTCAATACATCCAGGGCTGACCATTCTCCCATGACCTCAACATAAACTAAGACACAAACCTGTTGCATTGCAACCTCTTCCATCCCAAGCAACATTTGTTTCTGTGATACATATTAAATTGAGCATTTAATGAAATACAGAGATGAACACTGAGGTGTCTGACACAGATCATTCAAACAAGTGCTCTTATCTCTGGGCCACAAGCCCACCCTGTTCCAGCTTTGCTTTTTCTTCAGTCCTTTAGTGGACACTGGCCCAGTTTCAACAGAAGATTGAAAGTCCAGAGCAGCATCATGATCCAGACTTTTAGGAAGCTGGAGACAGGCTCAACTCACTACAGCTCCCAGCAAGATACCAGATTTCACAGCAATTGCACACTGTGTAGATTAGGACTCACAGCCAGCTGGCTAATACATGATCAGGATTAACAGCAATGAGACTGACTGAAAAGCATAAATTCTGTTACAGAATTAGAAATCAGAAACGTTGTTTATCATGCACTAGCTCTTAGGATAATATTTTAGGTTGAAGATCCAAGTAGAAAGGGTTATTTTTCTGATGTTTTAAAGTAGTTGTATAATTCCTACAGAGACACAATTCCACACACTCCCTACTTACAGCTCTTAGAATTAATTTTATGCCCTCCCTGCTCTTATCAACAACTTTCTAGACCTATTTGTATTTTTAACCACAAATCACATTTGCATTTGAAGCAAATGATATGTGGATCATGTAGCTGCTTTTGTTGATCCTTCTAATAGTGTCATGGAAATGCACAAGAAATCTTTAAAATCACACTGGCAGTAATTTTGGATTAGTCACAGTAGGAGTCTCCTCGTCTTCCCAACTGGAGAAGTAGAAGAAATAACCACCTTATCTTTACTGGTGTAAAGAGCATTACAAATGCAGTACCTTTTGTTACTGAAACTACTTCTAAATCTAATCAATCCAATATTGAAGCATTGTAGAAATTACCAGGTACACTCACTTTAAAAAGCTATTACCTTTGGCCCTTCAAAAATGAGTAAATAAAACTGAGACACAGATGCAGATATAAACTAAGAGACCAATTAAATTTTTACAGCACCCAAAAGGTGAGAAGAGATAAATTGAATTCACATACCCTTTGAATGGAAAATAAAAATGTTCCCATTCAGGGAATATCTACATTCAATATTTTTTAAGAATAAAACCCACAACTAATCATCATAAATAGAATAACAAGATATTATAAAGTAAACTGAATAGAAAGGTCTGAGCACCAGAAAGGAGACACTTCTTTGCACTTTTTTTTCTGCAAAACTGGTGCAAGTTTTGCAGAAAAATCTGTAGAGTAAGAAAGGATTCAGTTAATAAATTATATTTAAATTTCACTTAGTTTTTCCCTTTAAGAGACAAAAATGCAAGCACTGTGTAGCCATCAGACAAAACCAGCTGTTGCACGTGAGCATTCAGTTCATGCAGAGAATGACTTTTGTCTGCAACAGGCTTGGCAGTACAGTGCACATCACACTCTATTCTAGGAACAGCTACAATAGAGCCTCCATGCTCTCCCTTGGAAGGAAACCAAGACACACAAAGAGATGGTGCTGATGTAGCTCCTTTAACAGAACACATCAGGAATAGTGGGTTTTTTTGTTGGGTTTTTTTTTGGTAGCCCAACTTTGATATTGAGCATAGACAAAGAAAAGTGTCAAAGAGAAGTAGTATGTGGTAGTCTTCAGTACTACACTGGGCTCCCAGCTCTGCCTAGTCAACAAGTTTGGGGCCACTCTATTCTTACATACTTGCTTAATGTGGATCATTTATACTCTTGCCCCTCTTCTTGAACACCAAGTTGCTCAGCTGATGCTCATTTACTTCCCTGGCACTTCCTTTACACTGCTCACTCTTTTCCACTGGAGTCATTACTATTTCTTACCTCCAGAGCAGAGCTAAGGACCTATCAAGGCTTCCGCTGCCAAAGCAGCAAAACTCATCCTGATGTTTGCCAGAGCAAGAGCTGGATGCAAATTACAGACAGTTATTCTGCTCTAGTTTTTCCAAAGGAACTACATGAAAAATGGTATTGAACAGAAAAGAAACTAGGTCTTATAATAATGGTGTACTCTCAAGAGCTTAGGGCACTCAGAAATCAGAAGACCACTGATTGCAGCTATTTTTCTTTTCACTTATCTCTCACAACTATCTTCTATCCATCTATAGAGCTGTTCAGAAAGCTGTGGTGTAGAGTGTGGATTGGTGCCAAGGGTTAAGCAGAACACGTGAGGTAGTACCTCTGAATTATCTCCAGCTGTGATTCTTTAACTCCTTAGCAGCACTGACAGCTGTCTTGTGCTGTGCTTCAAGTTCCCCTGTTTCTTTTTCAAGTTCTTATTTACTGAGAACTTCTCAGCCAATCAACTCAAGGAATGAAAGCTGTGAAAAGCCCATCACTTCAGCCCACTGTGTTGTTTCTATTGGCCAACAATGACAGATAGAAATCAATTTAAATTCTGTTCATTTCTTAATTTATAAAGAGGTATTTTATTGTCAGTTCCACTTTCATTCCAAGTTTCCAAATCCTGCCTCACTCTTTGTTGTTAGTTGTGTTCCAAGTCTTACAAGAATTTCTGCTCTTTGAGTAAGCTGTGTTTGCAGAGATCCCCACCCAACAAACTAAACACAAGTGATCATCTTTGGTGCTGAAATAAGGGCCAATTCTAACAATGTATTTGATAACTTATAACCATAGCATGGCAGAAACAAGGTGAACAGCTACCATCATTTCATCCCCTTGAAGAAAAAGCTTCATAAATTATTCTTCAACTCCTATCTTCAAACCAGTAAATTTTATTAATAATTTATACAGCTATGAATGGTTGCCATAGTTGGTAGTTCAGCATGACTTCATTTGCACTAGTTACTAAATATTAAATATTATTTTTTCTGTCCAGTAGCTTAACTCATTGCTTTTCTGCACTGCCCTCTATTCCTCCCTAATTGTGTATCTGTGGAGACAGAAATTCAGCTCCCATTTGATCCTGTGATATCCTGTGTTTCGTCTGTAATGTGTGGCTTCAAATGCAAGACACAAGCTCTTTTCTTTTTAAATACAAATATATCTTCTGAAATTTTTTATCTTGAACATGAAAGGGAGCAAACCACTGCCCAAGCAATCAATGACTGCTAAAAGACTAAGGTCCTGTTATCTTGACTGGACACACACATGGTGCTATTCCAGAAAAGATACTTCTTTCCAAAAATGTTGAAATATTCTGTATTCTAAAAAATTGGAAAAATTTTTTAAATGCAAATTTTTTTAGTCTATAAGAAATTATTATAACTTTAAAAAATTCCCACTTAAAAGAGGTTTTACTTTAATTTCCTGATATTTTCATTTAAGAAAATGTAAAGCCCTACATATTCAGTGTCAAGCTTTTTATGGTCCAGAAGTTAAGGGGGTTTAGTGTTCTTCCATGATCTTTGTTTAGAGCAAACTGAAGTAAAAACTAGGCTTCACAAACAATAGAAATAGAAGTGGATTCAGATACCGTATGGATCTCATAATGGGAATTTTATGCCTTTCTTGTCATGCACAGAGATGGGGAGAGGGGCCTAAGGAGAGAGAAATGAACTGTACAACAAAAATTAAAATAAAATTTCTATCACCATTGCCACCAGCCTAGGTCTCAGTTTTCCAAGCAGATGTTTCTGTATGGTCTCTCCATTGTTTTCTAACATGGGGCTGTTCCAGGCAACAATGGTACAAGAAATGTGAGGAAGGGACAGACTTCAACACTCTACATGACAAAACATCTCAGGTAAGTAACTTCAGACAAGCAAGGCAAATGTTCCCATGTGCACACAAAGATTCTTTGCTCAGCCCACAGCTCTCTGTGCCACACGCCTGAATCTCCTGCTCAGTCCCACAAGTTTCACAAAAAGGCTCTGGGTGCTCACTGATTTTGTTGTACTTGAGTAAAACAGGCAGCTGAGTATTCTTAATACTTTTGTAAGGTAACACCATGAGGGCAAAAGACACCTCATGCTCTTGAAGCACACGTCTAGCTCACAACCCTTTGGCATGGTTTTGACAAAGGGCTGAATTAACACCACTAAACTTTCCTGTATATGAATGATAAAAATGCTGGGATTAAGAGACAGCTGACTGATGGCATATCTATACAGGAAAAATAATGCCTACTAAGAAAATTACAGAGGAAGAAGGAATTTACATAGCACAGTGATATCTCGCCTCCATAAAAAGTTAATACACATAACAGACTGGTAAAGTCAGAGAGGCACTCTGCTAGCTTTGGTAGAACAAACACAAGGGATGTCAGTGCATCCAGAATGCAACACCTTAAAAAGCTTGTTTAAAGCAGTGGTTTTTTAATCAAACATTAAATGTGGGGGGATAAAAATTCTGAAACAAAGTGACTAAAATGAAATGGATTGGGATGAAATGAGGAGCAGTGAAATGGACTGAACTTTGCCAAATTGATCCTCATTGAAATCGTAAGATGCATCCTATCAAATCCAGTGTGAGAGGGATTGGCTCCATGCCTGAGACGAGTCATTGCTTTTGTTAATGCAATGATTCATGTGTAATAATAACAGTGAGTACTTGCACACTGTTTATATTCATATTTTCCAAAAAGCTTTATAAACATTAGTCATTTACGTTACAAAACAAGCGTTCAAAGGAAGTGATTATTAGATAAATTACTGAAGAACACAACCTAGAGGTATTTTCTTTAACTTTTTTCATGCTTTGACTTTCACATATTTCTAACATAAATCTCTGCTGGAAAACCATTCAGCTAATTACTGTAAATGACTATTTACAAGTTTCTTTTTCTACTTCAGCTGCAGAAGTGAACCATTTAAAAGACAGTCTGCCTTACCCCTTTTCAAAATATCTTCCTATGAACCAGAGTTGTTGCATTTAAACAGCATCAAAGGACAAGCAATGGGTGACTTTGTGAAAGGTGGCTTCATTCAGAATGCTGTTGCTGTCCTAAATGGCCTATACGTGTCCAAGCACAGCCATTTAGACACCAGGGTAAACTTCATTAAAAACAAAATAGGATGTTTCTGCTCTATGTTTCTCACTGCTCTCAGGCAGCTATTTTCAAAATACTCATATTTAGAGAAAAAAAATTCTGCCAGTTTTACAAAAGAGAATAAGTAGCTTGACTAACATTTAATAAAAGTTTGACTATTATTAGTAAGAGCTTGGTGGTGGAAGGTCCTTCTTTGAAATTAATTCTGCTGCTTTTCCAGAGACTTGCTTTAGTGGACAGCAGCCACACAGTGAGTTCTGTCCTTTGTGCTTCTATACATCCATCAGCTGTTTCTTCCTCAAGCCTAGCACCTTTGGATTTCCTCAGCTCTCCTCTCTCATTAGCACCAATCTTAGAGGTGTCTGGAAGGAGCTGGAAGTGCTGCCTTCAGCAAGGAAGTGCCACACACAAGTCACTGGGGCAATGGGGAACACTCCCAGGCTGGCCAATTTATTCCCAGATGTCCATATCAGAGACTTTGAAAGGAATTACTAGGGTGTGTTTTCCCAAGGGGTAAAAACAGACTAACAAAACCAGAACATTTCATCAACTGCCAAAAATGCAGTACTCTCTTCCAAGAAGTGCCTGTACCTCAATTTAGATGCTTTTGAGATTAATAATAACTGCTGAATAACTGCTAATGATTTTGTTAGTTTCAGGCTCATATAGAAACAAGACCTCCTGAGCAGTTTCTTACAGAGTTTTGTTAGCTTCCACTGGACTAGCTGGGCTGATAAAGGGCTCACTTCAGCTGCTCTAAATCAAAATTCAGATCCAAAGGCCTGAAATGAATGCCATTACTGAACTGCAAATACTGTCACTCTCCTGAAAATATCACTAACTCTTATTAATGTTTGAAAATACATAATTTCCCCTCTTCAGTGTTTTCCATTGACTCCCTCAACATCTCTTGCAAAATGTCAGCATTCTTCTTCAATGACAGCATATATTTTTTACAGTGTTTGATGTCTTATTGCTGTATTACTTGATTGATTGTTTTCTTAAAAAGAAACTGTATTGACCTTTAAGAATTAGGTATGACAGACATAAATGTAAACAGCCTCATGCCCTTCTGAAGCAAATGCTATTTTTTCCCCTTGTCATTTAGTCTCTCTTCAGTTTTCTCTTGTCAGTGTAATTCTTAGATTCTTATCCCAAGAGAATAACAGTTACACAGTCAATGTGTTTCTGGCACAGACTATGTTTTTCAGATACGAGACAGATTAAAATATGAAATTTATCAATCAGCCTGATTGTCATAGAATCAAAAAATTGGAAAATACCTCTAATATCAAGTCCAGCTATTTACCAAGTACCACTAAGTCACCACTAAGCCATGTCACCAACTGCCACATCTACCCGTCTTGCAAATACCTCCAGAGTTAGCAGTTGGTGATTCCACCACTTCTCTGGGAAACCTGTTCTAATGCTTGAAGAAATTTTTCTTAATATCAAACCTAAACCTCCCATTGTTCAAGTTGAGGCCATGCCCTCTTGTCAAATTGCCTGTTAATTGGGGGAAGATAGTGACCTCCACCTATGTACAACCTCTTTCAGGCAGTTGTAGAGCAGTAAGAAGGTTCCCTCTGCCTAAGCTTCCGTTTCTCCAGGCTAAACACACCTCTAGCTCCCTCAGCTGCTCCTCATAGAACTTGTGCTCCAGACCCTCCCCAGCTCTGTTGCCCTCCAGCATGCCTGCTGGACACACTCCAGCACCTCAATGTCCTTCTTGAAGTGAGGGGCTCAGAACTGAACACAGAATTTGAAATGTGGCTTCCTCATCCTTCTGGCCACAGACACAGGCCAGGATGCCCTTGGCCTTCTTGGCCCCCTGGGCACACCCTGGCCCATGTTCAGCCACTGTCATCGGCACCCCTGGGTCCTTTTCCACTGGGCAGCTTCCCAGCCACTCTGTCCCAGCCTGTGGCACTGCCTGGGGCTGCTGTGACCCAAGGAAGGACTCAGCACTTGGCCTTGTTGAACCTCATACAACTGGCCTTGGCCCACTGATCCAGCCTGTCCAGATTCCTCTGCAGAACTTCCTACCCTCCAGCAGATCAACATTCCTACCCAACCTAGCATTGTCTACAAACTCAGTTGGGGTGCACTCAACCCCCTCATCCAGTTTTGCAATAAAGATATTAAACAAGACCGGCCCAAATACTGAGCCCTGATGAGAAACACCACTTCTGACCTCCTACGTCATAATTAATGAGGGACTAACTGTATATTCTCCCCTTTTTTTTCTGTGTTGATTTTGCCAAATAAAGAGTACATTCATCAATTTCTAATCCATAGTTCTACCAGTTTGGAGACTTATCACTTAAAGCTGTTGCTTGCTTTTCATCTCCCATAATGCATATTCCTTATAAAGGAATTATGCATTTTACTCATGATGATCATCCTCCAGAAACTTTAAACTACCAACAAAAGGCTGAGAGTTGGGGTTGTTCAGTCTGGAGAAGGCTCCAGGGATACCTTATAGCAGCCTTCAAGTACTTAAAAGGGGTTTACAGGAAAGCTTGAGAGAGACTTCTAACAAGATCATGTAGTGATAGGATAAGAGGGAATGCCTTCAGACTAAGAGGGTAGGTTTAGATTGGATGTTAGGAAACCTTTTAATGTGAGGGTGATGAACTGGAACCAAAAAAAAGGCTGCCCAAAAAAGCTACAGATACCCCACGCATGGCTGTATTCAAGGCCAGGCTGAATGGGGCTTTGAGCAACCTGGTCAAGTAGAAGTTGTCCCTGCCTATGGTGAGAGGTTAGTACTAGATGACTTTTAATATTCCTTCCAACCCAAGCCATTCTATGATTATTCAGCAGTTTTCTTCTAAATTTTGTGCTTTCTAAAATACTGAAAGGTACTGCTAAAATCACCAGCTAAAGCCTACTAATAACCTAATTTAAAAATTTATCCCAACTGGAAAAATCTTACAGGATTTAGAAGAAATTCTCTTATTTTTATAAAAAATTTTTATAAAAACTCGGTGGCCTGTACTAGGAAGTGATATTTTACAGGTTTTTTAAAAAAAAATGAACATCACTAGATTTTTAAGTCTTACAGGAATGCCTATATTTTCTCTTAATAATCCAAGAAAATACAAACAGGTGAAGTCGTTACTGCTTCAGTTATAAATGGCCAACTCATCATACAACAAAACCCTGCCCCTTTCTTATTTCATTAGCTGATACATAGATAATTCTAAAAGAAATTAATTGACAGCACCCCAGCCTTCTTCTACCAGGGCAATTCCTGTGTCTCATTTATCCTAATCTATGAATTCTCCCAAGGGATGGCTGCTTCAAAGATTTCTACAGCCAGACTCCTATGCTCTCTCGCTCTCTCTCTTTCTCTGGCCACCCATCCTTCGCAATTCCCTAACACAAGAACAATCATACCAAGAATCCAGAAGTTAAGATTCTGATCTTGGAAGGCAAAGGCGGTCCAGTGAAAATCCTTCTGATTTGGCTTCTGCTTTCTCAGGGTATATTTGCACTTCAAATTGCCTTCTGCAAGACTTTTTTAATATTATTTTAGTGGAAGAAATTTTAAATCGTGTAAATAACAACACAGCATGTATAGAGCAAACCTTTACTACCAAAAGAGTCAATAAAAACTTGCACAGAATAAAGAGTTTTTCCCTCTGGCTATGGGCCCCCCACGTAGGCTTTAAATGGCTGCTTGACTCTTAGAAAGTATTGGCTTGTAGCAACCAAAACTCACATATTAACTATTCATGTTAATTCATATATTACCTCTTCATATTAACTACCAGAAAGGGTATAAAGAACAAAACACAATTATACTGCTCTATTAATACACAGATGCAGCTATATACAACTATAAACATTCAAAAAAAAGATACAGGTAATGACAAGATTTGCAGAGAAAGGCAACAATATTTAACAGAATGAGACTTATTGTGTAGTTTACAATTGGGAAGGTTCAAAAATATTATAAATCCTCTGCTTGCAAGAGAAACAAAACTAATACATCTTAACAGGGATTGGAGAATATAAAGAATGCTTATTTCTTCAGTTTTATAAACAACAGTATTAGGAAGAGTCCAAAGAAATTATCAGACCACAAATTTAAGAGACAAGATGCAATACCTTTTTGGGGCTGGATATTATTTACTTTTGGATCTAACAAAAGTATAAATAAAACCACTTTTGCTAGGTCTCATTATGACTGTTAAGAATGGTACCCCAAATCTGACCTCCTCAGTAAGTTCCCAGGACACCACAGAGCAAAATTAGAAAGGCAAACTGGGAGAAAGACTTTAATACACTGCTTCAGTTCTTTATATCTCTGACATAGAGAGCTGCAGCTGATCATTGTCATGTAGAGGCTTCAGCTTTACCCATCTTTGTACTGGAAAAGACCTGGTGGCCAGCTCTTCACCCAAAAGCCCACCTTTCAAGAGTCTGATCTGTACTTATCTGGAACTATTGAGGCATATTTTATTGGATAAAAAAAACCAGCAGCATCATCATTCTATTTGAAACCCTCTGTGGCTACTATTCAATAACATTTTCATTGCAGCAGAAATTCACGAGAGTAATTTACTTTACTGAGCTTCCTTTCTTTTAAAAATTGAAGGTTTTTATCTCTAAATCTAGTATCATACATTCTGTGCCAACCAGGAAATACTATGTATAGATTTTAGAATTACCTAAACATGTGCTTTTCAAGACTTAACATCATAGGATTGAAGGAGAGATTTCCACTGGACCAATTGCTTAGTGAAGCCAATGGTAAAGAT
Organism: Molothrus aeneus; assembly: GCF_037042795.1. Classification (NCBI taxonomy): domain Eukaryota; kingdom Metazoa; phylum Chordata; class Aves; order Passeriformes; family Icteridae; genus Molothrus; species Molothrus aeneus. The sequence goes on from NC_089649.1 coordinate 27,982,975, forward strand.
AGAAAAGCATATATATAGATATATATGTACTATAGGTACATATATACATATATATATATATATATGTAGTAGTACCTTTGCATGGGATTTGGAGCTGGGGCTGGTAACAATTTATAATGATAAAATACATTGTAGATGTATCTAAGATTCCACCATAGACTAAAAGATGCAGAGTATATACAGCAGAAAAGATGATGTCAGTTTTCCATGCCAGGAGAAGATTTCCTGGATTAGATGATTAATTGCATTGGCAAAGCATCTTGCAAAAAAACAAAGCCTGTGGGACAAAGAGCCATTGTGACAGGAAAGAGCTTGGCACAAAGGTGACAACATACATTGATTAGCATATCAACATGAATTTGTCAGTCATATAAACCTGCAATGCCAGGCTGCACTTTGCTTTACAAAAAGAACAGTTTGTTCTTTTCAAACAAGAGGTGACAGCAGTGAAAAACACAGTTGATTGCTGCAGATTAATGGCAGTTGTGATGAGGGAGTTGCAACTGGATAAAGAAAATCCTTTTTTAATGCCCATATTATCAAAACACAATGTCCTGACATCATGAGTTTGGGCTGCTTGTAAAGAGATGCCACAAGCTGGATACTATGCAAAAAAAAAAAAAAAAAAAAAAACAGCCTCCAATGTACAGCCATGAGAAATTCCAATATGTATTTTTAGCCTGAATCAAAATAAAAATATCAACACAACTGGAGATTTTTTTTTCCCCCAAGTGAAAAGTCTCAAAAGTTTAGATTTCAATAAAAATAAAAACCAAACAATAAAAAACCCACCCCCATGCAGAATGCTTTGCAGTATTTCACAAAGGAAACAATTTCCACTGTCTGCAAGTCAAATACTTTCATTTGAAGTCTGGAGACACGAGAAGCATCTGGACTCTGTGGTAATAGAGGATGAATAAAATTCTGCCACTGAAAGACAGGGGCCTAAACAAGGCTGCTCTGTGTTGACAGATAAAACTGCATCCATCATTATGGATGCCTGTCAAAATTCATCATTATACAAGCCTTAATATAACCACAGACAAAAGCAGTGTTTCTTTCCTCCTCTCCCTCATTCCCCAAAAAATTTGGTTCAGTTTCCAATTATCTTCAATGCTTTTTTTCCAATCACCTATTCCAATCTGCTATTCAGTGATTTTTCTTTTACCCTTTAGTCCTTTCTTTAGATTCTCTCTCTCCAGTGTTCTCTTTTTGTAGTGAATGTAAATTGGTTTTAGTAGCTGTCATTGTCTGCTTCCACAGGTTCAGACTCCAATTGCCCCTTGCTTTTCCTTCTTGGGTATCCCACACACTAACTCAGTAAGGAAGAAGAACATGAAGGAAAAACACTGCTTTGCAGCAGGGAACATTAGTTCATCTTCCTAAGACAGCAGTATTTCATTAGGGCAATGCTGGAATTTGTATGCCAGCCCAAGATTTCCCTATCTTTATCATCCATAAAAGAAAATGTGTGCTCTACAGCAGGAGAGATGGAGGGCCCTTTCTCCACCAGATAAATCTGGAAATAAATCCATTAGATAAAACCCTGAATACATGAAGTCAGACACAAGATATTAGTTTCTCCAGCCTACAAATGCTACCTCTACACATAATTCCTACCACTACAAATTCTACTCAATAAAATTAGATTATATGAACAATTTAGGGAGACAACACACATTTTATCAACACCCACCATCTGGTTTTAAAAGAGCAAAAGATTTATAAAATAGCTTCAATCCCCAGTGCTTGCTACATGAGAACAAATTATTTTCAGACAATAGCCTGAAGGAAATGTAAGGGATTCAATCAAAAGATTTTTTTTTTCTGTCTGCCTCAGGAAAGGTAAGGAAGACTTACATTTTAATTTTTACAATTCCAGTTCCCTGACCTCCTTTTATAGTCTGTTTATCAGCTACTCTCTTTTAAGAAACATTGAATCAGGCAAGGGTAGTTGCATGTGTTTTTCTACAGTGAAGCTTAGTTTGTAAGTTTATAATTCCACAGAACTCATTTTCATTTGTCACTTGTTGGAGTCAAACATCTTATTCAACCATAAGACACAGAAATTATCTTTAAAACATCCTTGTCTGTATTTGTTTATGTGAACGGGGGTGTGCAAATGTGTGAAAAATTCAGGCTGTGAGCCTCCTCCTTTCCTGTTTACCTAGACAGGAAAAGATGTTCATCTTCATTTTAAAAGAAATCCAGTAAAGATAGGAAGTATTTTTAGCAAGATACTGCTACCTGTTGCCAACCCTAAAGGAATGGTATTCTTTAAGAACATTGTTGTTGCCAGATTAATATGGTAAATTAAAATGCCAGAGGATCAAATACCATCACTGTTAACACAATGACACACTGTCAACCCACCTGCCTTGAATCTGGCATCAGGAAAGCAGCAGCAAGGCTATCTACTGGCTTTTTAATCATTTCCACATAAAAGTTGTGGGTTTGTTCTAAAACCAGCAATGAGGATCAGAAGGGGCCCGTTACTTGAAAATTAATAAAAATAATCTTAAAAGAACATGATGACAAAAATCTAAGTACCTTCTATGATGTTCAAAAGTCATTAGTCACCAAATCTGAATGCTAATTCTTAGAGCCAAATTAATAAGATGCATTCTTTACAAATTATATTTAGTTACTACAATTTGCTTTCATGCCTGTCCCTCCCTCTTTGCTACTGCTTCTTCAAAATTCATCTAGTGATATATGTCATCCACAAAAAATAAATTAGCCTAAGTCATTTCACCTCAGAAAATTAATTGCCTTCCTTTCTGATGCCTTACAATACCTCTGGAACTTGCTGAATTATTGAGAAAGGTTAGGTCACTTGAACTCTTGTTCTCACTTAAATAATCTCTTTCAACATGAATATAGAAAATCAAATTAATAGGAATTCCTTTGTAAATATATGTCATAGCAGAAACAGGATGTGCAGTGGTTTGCAGAAAAGGTGCAAGAGACTGACTTCTTGAAGCCTCAAATTGAATTTCTCTGATATGGAAGTAGTTGCTTTTCCTTTCATTCCAATTCCAAAGGAAGAAGAAAGGTCACATAACAGAGAAACAACCTTAATATTAGGGAGAAGAAAAAAAAATACATATGGCAACAAATAAACTTCCAGTAAAAAATACTAGTTCTTAAGACACAACAATTTCAGTAATAGGCTCCATAAAAGTTTACATAGATGATTAACATGGGATTTTGGACAAATAAATGAATTATTTAAGTGAATATCAACTAACTAGCAGAACTTTTGGCTTAAGAAACTATAAGTTTAGAAATAGAAGGTGTGTGATAAAATGTCATAAGAATAACATAATCCTTGTGCATCAGTTTTGACAGTAATTTCTTTTCCACTGACAGTCACACAGGCAAATGCACAAGATATGACAAGACATTGTCACCATTTAGGCCACAACAGTGGTTCAAAATGTGGAAAAGCCAAGTTCAGATCTCCTTTCCACTTTTATCTCAGATGAAAAACCCGGATTCTAAAAAAGGCAGGGCACAAATCAAATGACAAAATGTAGAAGAGAACATAAGTGGTACTGCACATTTGAGAGAATAACTGAGATTATTTTCATTTTATTCTTTACTTCCCATGCAAAATAGATATATTTCTAGACAAAAGTTTCCTATGTTGCCAAAGGTTCTCTCCTGTATTTTTTACACATTGGCAGATACAGTTTTTCTAAATTATCATGTGCCCACTACACAAGCAATTACAAAATTCCCTTTACTCTGACCCTGCTCTAGCACTTAGAATCTAAAATAATTTTTGGTCAAAAGTTATAAAAACATAGTAACATCGTGTGTAAATTTGTACTGTTTTTCCTTTTTTTTCGTGTATAACAAAGAGCAACCAAATATTTCTATGCTGACAGAACACAGCTCTATACAAACATTCCAATTCGTTTTCTAAAGTAGATGAGTTGATATTTTATTTTTTAGAAATACTGTCCACATAGTATTTTAAATCTGTGGATTTCCTGTAGTGCTTTATATAAAGATCAATCCATAAAAATATTTATTTTAGTTAAGGAAAAAAAATTACAGAATATTCTCTTGATACCACAATGATAAGATGAAATCTCCTGTTATTAAAACACAAGTCAAAAAGCCTATCTGTTTCACTTTTCAGGTAACAGTGAAACACAGATGTGTCACTGATGGTCTATAAATAACATGGGTAAAGCTATCTGAAAATCTTATTTTCTGATATTACTCAGCACTGAATTACTGAAGTTCCATTCATGCCTTTTCAACTTGCTCCAGACCTTAAAACACACATTTTATTATGTAAGAGTTTGTATGTAAATTATAAGCAATATGTGTGTTGATTATACGCAATATATGTATATAACTGAGTAAGTAGCTTCAAGAGTGAGAAAAGTCACCAGTAAAATCCCCCTTAATTTGGATGTTTGTAAGGAAATAAATTGCTGGAAAGAGCCCTGTAGGAGACAGAGGAAATGGTTTTTTTGCCAGTAGGTGTCCTTTCAATTGACTTCAGTGGCCTTGCAATTTCAGGTGGCTACAGCAGCTACCCATTAATTTCAAGGCTGTAGGTTCTGAACCTACAAGATCCAATATATAATTCTGTCATTAAATGTAACTTATAAAAAAGTTATTAAAGCAATTTGAACGAAAAGAAGAATATGGGCAAACATGCATTCAGTGCACACACAGAAGTCAGTTCATCTCACCTATGACATTAGACAGGCACTTGAGAGGCTGGAGAAAGAAGAAAAGGAAGAGGTGCCTGGATTTACAATTGAAATAAATTGTCTCCCACTAGAGAAAATAGAGAATGTACAGCAGCTAGGAGGGGAAATAGTATCAGTGAAGGTTGCCCATTAATTTGTGCCAAGAACTGTCATAAAGAATGTAGAGAGGAAAATAATAGCAGGAAAGAAGACTAATCACAATAACCTAAGAAAATGTTAATTACAACATGGTCCATTTCACTCTGCCTGTACCTCCTCTCCAGATATACTGCTGTCAGGTAGAAGAACCACTTGAATCAATCCACTTCGTTTCTTCCCAAAAATTGCTAGTATCACACTTTGTATAATGTATTTTCATCTCAAAGCCTTAGCTGACCAGGAAAGCAAATGAATAAGAATTACTTTTCACAGAAACACTGTGCCCTACAAATTACATTTGGGCACAGGCACCTCACTGTGCCAGCAATTTAGCACCTTAAGTCGCGTCCTACGTGTAGCAGCTAAAGAACAGAGAGATAAGCTATGCTGAAGACAATGGAAAACACATCTCTTTAGCCTTTCAGGAGGATCAGAAGATCAAACTCTCAATGGCTGAAGAAATCTTTCACTGAGGAAGAAAAAAGTTTTCTCCTACAAAATAATTTGTGAGTACTATCTGAAATTCATAATAGTCTTCATTTCTATTTACTTTTTGTTTCTCATAACTCATCTCTAGACATATTGAGTTTTACTTTATTCTAAAAATAGTTCAGCAAAGTTGCATCTCAGCATCATATTCCAGAAGAAAACTTGTCTCTAATCATTTATTTGGCTCTGATTTTCCTCACCCTCTGGCCCCCTCTAGCCATGATGAAGAGCCACACACTATATTTCTGGTTTTGGTCTTTCCCCTGTGGTGCAACATCCTTACTTGCATGCTTGTGAAGCTGCTAAATATCCTACTGAGTCACTTGCAGTTGGTGACAGGAATAACACTTTTGCATTCATAAACAATTATCAGAAGTTTTCAAGTTTTATCAAAGAATTATTAAGTTTTCCACTTATGTTTTAAGCTACACAAATAAAAGCAAACTGTTCAAGATCTAGGTGGTTTGGTGCTGTCATGAGAGGAGCACAATGCAAACACACAGCCATGATAAATAGGGCAGTGCTGAGCATCCTTAAATTGCATAAATTCTGCTGCCCCAGCTAAACCTTTTCATGTCTGACTGATGAACAGGAGCTATCAAATCTGAAGAATAAAAACTGCTCCTGCTGAAGGATCATTTCTTCCAGCGGGGCACTGGAGGAAGGAGGCAGAGAAAGAGGTAATTAGGCTAAGCCTAATCAAACAAGCAAATCCAAAACCAAAAGCAAACTTCACAATGCCCTCTCTTCTATATTCAAAAGAAAGGACAGAGGACAGGTCTTGTAAAACATCTTAATGATGCCATTATCACTTTGCTAAACAGAGATACTGTGCAGGCTGCTGTTTTACCACAAATCCCTATTTGTGCAATGATGATGATATTCTCTCTCTCACTCTCATAGCACACAGAAAAATTTAGTGGAAGAAAAATTTCAAACAAAACTTCAAGCACATCAGAAGACCTGTAGAAAATTAAATCATAATCTCATAAACAACTAAGAATAACTTCTAAATCTACATTCTAGTCAAGATGCTAAGTCAGGAGCTAAGCTTCTGCCCTGGATAAGTAGGAGCCAGCTAAGCTGGAACTGTGAAAAAACAGCTTCAAACTATATAACACAAAGGAAGAAGTAGAGACAATCACAGCTACTTTTCTGTTCACAGATTGGATATTTCTTATCGATTTCCTAGTGTTTCTGTGAAGCTGGGAATGGGGAGCTGCTAATAGTGACAAGTTTAACCACAGTTTAAAAGTACAACGTGCTTTGACACAGGCACAAAGTAGCAGTCAGTGGAAAAGCAAAGGAGCAAATGACCATCGGGAAATAGGAGATTGCAGATGGCCAGAAGAAAGTCACTCTAAAATTGAGTAGCCTTACAGAGTGGAAAATTAAACATTCCAACTGCAAATAGGCATAAACTGGAATGGCCAAAAGTTAACATAGGATATCAAATACCTGTAACAGTTCTGGAAGAAAACACCAGCACAGTTACCCTCTATTGTCTATGAGAGACTGAGAGAAAACACAGATCCTTGTCTTTTGTACTACTCCTTTGCATAAGGTGCATCCCAGTCAGGTAGATTATGCTACTCAGAAGTTATTAACACAAATGTTTTCACCAAAGTTGCTGTGGAACTTTTTTGAGAAACTCAATGCTGATGGCCTCCAGCTGACTAAACTTCAATCAGTACATGTGTAACCAATACAAATTTTGATGGAGAAGCACAGCTGACATCACTATATATGTGAATTTCCGCTATATATAAGATCCAATTAATGACTGGCTGCCCAACATCTCTTCTTATTTAGTTTAGTAAAAGGTCAGCAAGGCAGATCACCCTATTTTTTGCTGTAGCCCTCTGGATGTAGGAAAATCTGGTTTTGCTCCAATTATTTCTCTGTGGTTTCAGTAAGAATGAAAACCAGAACACAGAGAAATTTATTCTAGCAAATATTTAGTCATCTCCAAAAGGAGTCATAAATATTCCCCACGGGAGACTGATCCAGCTGCCCAACATTTATCCTGTGCTGTTCAGTTTTCCACTTCTCAAAACAAAACAAGTCCAGATATTCAGCCACCTCTTCTGCCAGTTTCAGATACATGCTGCAGGCTGATCACATCCATCTTACTGAGCAAATGACTAATTAAAAAATCTAGGTTGTCCTTTTATGCTAATGGTACCCCACAGTTTTTCTTCTCATTTATGGGGGAGAGGGGATGGGGAGGAGCATAGTATATAAAAATTTCCATACAGGGAAGACTTATTTTCTCAGCATACCTCTGAAGAGGAAGACAGAATCAATGAGACTGATTTCTACATCGCGAAGCTGGCACTCCTGTGTTGGGGGCCTGGCTGACATTTCACAAACACAGATTACAAAAAGCTTCCTGATTTGTGCTTAAAGTAAGTCTCAAGGACTCGGTTTACCTACAGCTCTGCTAGAATAAGGGGATGTTACCTTGTACTGTCTTCTCATGTTGTGACTGGGAATGCATTGAGAACAAATTCCCTTGGGGGGACCATAGATGATTAGGGAAAGACATGGGAATCGTCTCTCCTGAACACTTGGAGTGCAATGGCCAGCAATTTTTCACAGCAAAGCTAGAACAAGCTTCATTCCAGAACAAGAAATTAGACTTCTGCTTTCAAAGTCAAAATCCAGTCCCTAGTTTGCAGCACTACTGGATATTGCACATTTTTCATGGAAACCTGAGACAGAATTTACAAACATGACCAGAATGGGATTCCATGAACTACAGCAAGTGGTGCAAACACAGATCCTTTATCTCCCCGTACAGAGGAAATTACCACAGTGCCCCACAGGATTCTGTTCCTGTAAGTTTACACTCTACTGCACACTTGTCAGTACTGTGTGCTGGAAATAAGATCCTATCTCTGCTAAAATAAAGGGAAAGGAGTAATAGAGCTGAGGTTGGGAGAGATGGATGGAAGCAACAGAAGAATGTGGGGCACTTGTGCAACTGGTGTACAAATGTGAAAAACACATCAGCTTAGTAAAAGGATAAAGTCTGGAATTCTTAGTTTGGGCATAAAGGTGGAATGGTACTGGACACAGGGCTGGGTTGTGCTCTCTGGCTTACAGCCATGTGAAAATCTTGAGTGAAGCTGCTGGAATTAAGAGCTGAGTGTCCAACTCTCTGCTGTAACTAGTCAGTCCATTGTTCCTCACTCTTTGGAACCAGCAATTGAATGTTTTCATCTCTCAAACTCACAGAGATTGTCTACCATGCCTTTCTTCAGGCTCGCCTCCAGGGAGAGGAAGAAAGAAGAGGCAGCTGGAAGATTTAGAATTCAAAATGGAACTGTGGGATTAACTGCAGTGACTTTCCTGTTACAAGCATCTGCAGTGCATGGGTGGGTTTTAGACAGGCTGTAGCACCAGGTGATTTACAACAGAGCTTCTGTGGTTTTCTGCAAAGCTTTTAAGCCTGATGTGGGCAGCTGCTCACATAAGGGCTGGGATAAGTTGGTAAAAGCTCATACAGAAACAGCCACAATTACATTCATTCAAATTAAAACTGCAGTGAAAACCTGACAATTAAAATACAGGCACTGCTTCCACTGGGTAAATACATCAGGGAGGAAGTGGTACACAGGAGTATTTGATTTTTGTTTGAAGCTTTTGTTTAAAAAAGTACTGAATGTGTCATTGCTGATAGGGACAATGAATAGCTCCCACTGCTGTGATACAATTGAAACCTCTGCTGATGACAAGTAGCAGCTCTAAATTGTTGAAACATGAAAGATTGGCACTAAAACACATTTTCTCCCTCAAGACTGCAGCCTATTGAATAACAAAGGTTTGTTAGTTGAAGTCCCTTGCAATCAATCCTTGCATAAAACATGCATTCCTAATGCCAGTTGTTGTTAACATATTAGCAAGAAAACTGATTTTGGATTTGAAAACATTGGGTGTTAAATTTCCTCATTTACCCTTTTATACAGCTATAGAAATCACTGCATATCAAAATATTGGTTGCTCAAAATAATAATAGTACTAAGCATGAAATACATGCAAATCAGGGACAAGAACTATTTTTTTTCAAAGATACACAGAAAACAAACCCCTAATATTTTACCCATAACTAGGGACACCTATGGGTTGCATACTGTTTCAATAAAAATCAGTAACTGCTGAACATGCAAGTAGCTTATAAATATTTCTTGATATCAATTACATATTACAGAATGAAAAGTGAAATTAGCAGCAGAATGTATTTGTTTGTCTGAAAGAGTCACTATTCTAAATCTGTAAGTTACAGAATGGTTTCAAGGAAAGTGTGTACTAAATAAAAAGAGAGCAGCAAAAAAGGAGGTCTGAATTGATTTGGAATAAATTCATCTGGAAAGAGCTTTAATAAAAAAGGCAGCCTCAGTCCTGGGAATTTCAACTAAGCCAGCTGATTAGCCCTGCAAACACAGGGCAAATAGACTATTTAAAAAAGGATGCACAATAATGAAACTTAAAGAAAGACAATATAAAACAAATCTCTCAACATAAACGAGATGAGAATTCATTTTCCCTGTGATGCTTTCCACAGCTCCTGAAAGTGCCTGCTGCTGGCAACGAATGACATACAAGGGGAGGGAGAGCAGAGGGAAGGAGCTGTTAGCTTACCAGCCGATGGAGCTTATCGCTCCACTCCCTTCGTGACGCTGGGAACTCACAAGCCTATAAAATGTGCCTTGGCTCCCAGTCCCCTTCTCCTTGAGCAAAATCAAAAGCAAGACGCTGTACAGAGGAGAAACAGGCTGCTGTTCTACTCCGAGGTAGCTCTCCTGACTTGTCTGTTAGAGCATTTCTAACAGTTTGAACAGCATAGCCAAAGATTTTTTCTGACAGAGCTCTCCTTTCCAGTACCTGCTGTGCTGCCTTACTTCCCCTCCTCTTCCTTCCCTCTTCTTATCTGTTGGTGGGGATTTCGGGGGGTTGGGATAGGGAGGTGGGAGAGCTACATCATTCTTGGAAGAGAGGAGAGAAACACCCAAGATGACTTCAGTCCCCACAGCCAAGTGGAACATGAGCACGAGCAGCAGGTGGAACGTGAGCCTTGTTGAAGCAGGTGATCCCTGGGGACAGGCTCTGGAAGCACCAGCTGCAAATGCTTCTGCCCCCGTAGCCTCCTCAGCAGGTAACTTCTCCAATCAGTTCGTGCAACCTTCCTGGCGCATTGCCCTGTGGTCTCTGGCTTACGGCGGCGTGGTGGCAGTGGCTGTTTTTGGGAATCTTATTGTCATCTGGATTATTCTGGCTCACAAGCGCATGAGGACAGTGACAAATTACTTCCTGGTGAATCTGGCCTTCTCTGATGCCTCCATGGCTGCTTTCAATACTCTCATCAACTTCATCTACGCACTGCACAGCGAGTGGTACTTTGGAGAGGCTTACTGCCGCTTCCACAACTTCTTCCCAATCACAGCTGTCTTCGCCAGCATCTACTCCATGACAGCCATCGCTGTGGACAGGTGAGACAAGAGAAAAGTGTAGGGGTGAGAGACTGAGATCAGATTCTCTGCCAAAATAAAAATGCAGAGATAACAATCATAGTGATGAGAGGCAAAGATCTCAATAGTTCATTCATTGTGCTCCTCTGTGCTTCTTTAGGATCTCTCCCTAACACACTTTTCCTCCTGGTCTTTGGTCTTTTTTCTTCAGTCTTCCATTGTTTTTATTCTTCTGCTTTCTTTTATACCAAAATTTCCTCTCTCTGTTTGACTTCAGCTGTGCTCCATCTTTCAATACTTATTCTGTAACAGCAACTCGGGGTTTTGCTTCCCACTGTGAAAACAGTCTGTCTCTCAGCCAGGCATCTAATATATACTGATAAGGAGTTGCAGAGTGTCTGTGTGTAAAGGGAGAGGATTTCAAATTTCCCTCTTTTCTGTATTTCTGCAGATGGCAGAGGCATTTGCCTCCTCTTCAGAAATCACTTCAGATCCCATTTGTAATAGCTTTTCTCACGGTCAGCTCTGAGATGCTTTGTTCCTGCTGATTTTAACTAATGAGACTATTTACATTACCATCTGTGCATATCTAGAGGTCTGGTAAGAACATCGTTTCAAAGTGCTCAGGTTTTTTCTGATTTCTTGAAGCAAAATAAAGTTTTGTGACTCTCAAACAAAAAAAGTCTGGGAAAAACTTTACCTTTGTAGTCCTGACAATAATGGAATAAGACAGTTGTAATGTCCATGCAGCAGAGGGAAGATGTAGTTGCCAGTTTCCTACACAGATGCATTGATGGACTCTGTTTCTCAGAGAGTGCTCTGAGTCTCCCCTGGGAAATGTTTCTTTATTATTGTTTTCACATTTGCTGTGCTGGAGAGATAACTTACTGGGTTTTTTGTGTTTTGTTTTTTTTTTTTAAACAGATTGATTTGTATTTCTGGTCTTGTACACCTCTTAGCAATGCACTGAGATTATTCACTGAACTCCTACATATTCAAATCACATTATACATATTTTCTGAATTGACTTATCAGAACTGCAGTATTTCCAAGTGATGGCAGTTAAGGTTTTATAAGGTTCAATCCACTTTTTGAAATGTTATTTCTCATTTCCAGGTACAAAGATTGGGAAACGTTGTGCCTTTTGTACTTGTGGTCAAGTTCATAATAATACTTTTCTGTTTGCCCTACTAATATAAAATTTGCAGGGGCACTCTCAGCTAAATGCATTTCGGTTCTGTAAAGCTAGAAAGGAAAGAGCAAATCAGATTCTTGGCAACTCTTGTACTTTTCTGCTCTGAGGATGGGAGAAGACGTGAAGAAATCAGTACACTTTCCTCCTGCTAGTGATGTATCTTCTCAAATGTTAATCCCCATTAAAAATTGAGAAGATTGTGTAACACCAGTGCTACTACCTTTGACCAGGCAAAGATTTCTTTCGTTGTCTTTTTGAGTTTCGCTTAAGATTCTTATCTAGCTTGAGGTTTTCAGAAACAAAAGAGCTTTAGTTGAAGTATTTAACAGTTAGAGCTGCATATAGAATAGTTACTGCTGCAGCTCATTAAGTCATTAGTTGAGCAGTTACAGGAACGCTCTGAGTAATGTTTTATTTCATTTTTTCCTGACAAAATTATCCACAGAGATGCAGTACTTACTACTTTGTAGTTCCTAAATTTATGTTAGGAAATTGGGAACAAAAGTGAATACAGTTCCTTAGGAATCCAAATGTATTTCCAGAGTGAGAGAAAATAGCTCTGCTCCACACTGACTAAAGTGCAATGGACAGATACATCTATTGGAAATGTTTTCCTTGGTGTAGCAGTGCAAAATGTTGGTGCTCAGAGGTGAGTAAATAGCTACTGTTATTCACTCTGATCTAGTTCTTGTCAGAATATCCCCTGAAGAAATCACTATTTGCATCCCATATTACATCCTCCAAGTTCACCTGCCTCCAAAGGCAAATGAAAATCTTCTCAATGAACAATGGCATAGCTGTGTTTAGGGGAACTCTCTGTAGTACCAAGCAGCATCATGTAAAACAAACAGAAGAGCAGTCTATCCCTCCTTCCCTATTCTCACTACTATTCCTTTTATACCAAATCACACCTGATGCATTCAGTGCCTTTAAATATTCCCTGGCTATCTCTGCAAAGCAATTCTTCCAAGCAGAGGAAACCTAAGGGTCAAAACAGATCCCAAGGAATGTCCTTGGATGTACAGACTGCCCTATTCCAGGGGTGGATGCCTTTTAAAACTTTTGTTTCCCGTTTGCCTTTCATAAAAGTTCAGCCATTTTAACACAGTAAACTCATCCTTACACATTCTTTTAAATAAAAATTTAAAACAACAAAAGCTACCAATCTGGATAAAGCTGCTAAGGGAACTGAAATGATGGGATCAGATGATTTTCCTTTAGAAATTGTTACCATCTCAAAATACTAAAGGTCATGGGTAATAACTCACTAAAAAGTATGTTGTGAAACGCTCCACTGGTTGCTTTAGAGCATCCAAATGTCCAAATGTTCATAGAGTGTAAATGTGTGACTGTGAACCTGGACATCACTGAGCAGAGGTCATGGGCAGTACAAGTTTCCTTTCACATCTGGTTCTGTAGGACATTCTAAGATGTGTGAATTGTGAGATTACTGGGCTGACACAGAGTTTTGTGAACTATGCACTTCCTGCAGTGGGGGTGAGCTGCATCTGAGGCTGATGATTAAAGTATCCAAGACTGAGGATCCTGGTCCTTGAACACAGACTCAAATTCATGTGGCTTTATTCACACTTCTGACCATCCCTTCCTAGTGGGTTTTTTTCCCTGCTTTCTCCTTCTTTTCCAGCAGGCTGTTTGCAGTCTACTGCAGAGATGGCACAGGTAGCTCAAACCAAGTTGTTTCAGGCACCAGAAGCAGCAGGGATTTTACGCTGTGCTGCAGGCATTCATTCCTGCATTCTTCTGTAGCTCGCACTGCACAGTTCCATTCCTTCCAGTGCAACAGTTTCTTTAGCTATGTTATGGGGATAACTGGTGAATAGTCCAAGATAAACTGAATAGGTGATAATTCTGGAGCCAATACACCCTTGTCACTCACCAGTGCATGATCCTAAAGGGTCCATCCATGATCCCAAATTCTATCTGTGATCATGGCAATACAGTGTGTGACTGCAGTACAGCTCTTGGACATACTAATGACAGTGAATTATGCAGAATTTAGGCCGCCTAGCACTGAAGATCTGCTGTCTTTCCCTACAAGATCTTAGCATGCAAAGAAGGTGGCTCAGGTATGCCAGCACTTACTTTTGAGTCCAGAGATTGCTTCCTTATACAACCTGTTTTGTGGGTAGGCCTAAAAATTCTCTGCAGATGCTTGATGATTACAGTGGAAGTATGGGGATGCAGCAATATAGCACAAAATAACATGGCTTCATTAGAGCACTTAGTACTACGTATTTTCCTCTGGTTTACTGTATTACTTTCTCAGTTACTTTTCTCTCTGCAATTCCATAATGATTTTCACATGTCAATGAATTTAACTCTTCGTAAAAGCAACTCCTCATGACTTAAAAGTATTCTAATAGCAATGGTGAGTAGTTGCTTATCCTATTCATATCTTACCATTTATTTTCTTTCTAGTACACCTTAAAGTTTTTGGTCTTTGAAGGCAAAAAAACATTTGTTTCATTTTATTTGACTTTATATTTAATATACAATTTTATTTCTCCGCTTGCACAGTCTTCTCTCTTTTTTATGAACCTGAGTATTACCTAGTTTCTAGCAAGCATACGTATGTCCTTATTCAATACCTGTCATTCTAGTTTCCCACCTTATTTTCTCACTTTTAATATATCTACAGAAGCACACATATATGGTGTCAGTTTTCTTTTTTTCCTGTGACATTTTTCAGTTACTGATGGCTGTTAATAATCCCTCTATATACTCAGACTTCAGCAAAAGTAATGATACGAGCTTGTAACAGAAGATGGACATGAGACAAACAAAGGATTCACCCCATAAAATAAAACCCAAACTCATCATATATATACACTCACATCCTGAAAATATCACTTAGGCTCTTCAATCTCTCCAGATGTATTCTGTAAGAGCAGTTATTATTGTCACAAAATAGTACCAACATGCCCTATAAATTAATGTTACTGAAATTCTGAAGTAGGCAGTTGGCACAAAAATGTCTTATCTTTCCAGTAGAATACATTTTGGTATCACACTCTGCCTGATTTCTCATTCCTGGGACAAATTGCTCAAGGCCTTCATGCACCATAAGCATTTTAAACTGATAGTCCTTCCAAACCATCTATTATCTGACTGTTATTAAGTACCTGTTACCTGCCTTGTGTGCTCAGAAATAATAAAGTACAGGGAAATATGTATGTATAAAAATGATCTCAAACATTTCTGGCAGTTTAAGACACGGAGTGCACAGGGCATGACCCTGTGCTGTGATGATATGGCAGCAGTGTCAGCAGGAGATACACATGAAGATCTTTTGGTATTTGCCACCTTGAATGTGAGCCTGGCACCAAGTGTTTTGTGCTTGGCTCACTGGTGAATGGAGGAGGCTGAAGCAGTGACAGAAGGAAACCTGCACTGCCCAGCTGTCACACCTGGCACAGAGCTCTGCTCAAACAGAACTGCAGCCTTTCGCCCCTTTCTCATTCCCTATCCCTCAGATTTAGATGTCTCAAAATAAATGGTTTTCATTTAAAAAGAAGTGAGAACTTGCACTGAAGACTTGTGAGAGAGAGATGAGCATGAGAACAAGAAAAACAAAAAATGAGATGGAGGTTTTTTCAAGTTTCTTGTGCTTCACAGGCTAGAGACATCCCACTCATACCGGAGAATGTTTTCACCATAAGAAATTGATAGTGCTTCTATCTTTTTCCATAAGATGCCACTTTACTGTTAGCTGGCTTTTCCTAAAGCCTCTGGTGCCACATAACTACAGAAAAAACTACCTGCCATATCCCTACTACAACACAAAAGTGCAACACAATGTTTTTTCAAACTGATGGATGACTTCAAAATCACAACTTCAGGAATTAGCCTTGGTCACTGCACATCACAAAGGGCAAAAAATGCAAGATATGCTTTAGAAATTATCACTATTATTTCTATTCTTACTTTGCCAAACTATAGAATTCAAAGAGAAAACCCCTTCCCCATTTCTCTGTCTTCCTCAAAGAGTATTTGAAGATGAAGCACATCTCATTTATGGATTCCAGTATCTAGGCTGTCCTCTGAAAACTACAAATTCTCAGAACTGGAGAGAAAATTCAATAGGAGGGCATTAAGGGTTCAAATATCAAGAGCTGAAACACAAAGGACTCTCTATCACCTGGGGGTCTAAAAATATTTTTTTGGACTTGACAATTCTTTCTCTCTTAGTAAAGAGGTGAGATAGTTTCTGCAGAACACTTTGAAGCAATGGCAACAGGATTCAGCATGCAGAGGCCTAGGAAAAAACAAACTTTTTCTGGCAATGGTACAATTTCATAGTGATTGGGCAAAAAGGACTTTTTTCCAGTTTTGGTCAAAATTCATGTCAGAGTTAAATTATTAAAAACATACTGGGGCAGTCTGGAAAAAAAATACAGGCATACCAGTTATTTTTTTTCTTTTTGTTTTGTACTGAGTAAATATTCTATTTATTAAGCTGTTTTCAAAAGGTGCTGTAAAAAAAGAGGTTGATACACCAATATCTTGAGAAATATAAGCAACATTTACAACAGCAACAAGTCCCCAGAATTCTTGTTCCAGAGAGGAAATATCCACTAAGTTTTAACCTTATGTTCAAACAAGAAGTTCATTTTAGACAGTCTTAGCCTTAAATACATACTCTTATTTAGAATTTAATGAAAACTATTAAAATATGCTCTGTGGTTTACTATGCAATGTGGCCTGTGGTACTTTTAAAAGCTAGTCAAGGGTTGGAGTGATGAATTTTTGGGGGAGAGCAGTTTGTTTTGTTTATTTGTTGATTTTCTTAAATATTGTTGCCTAAACACATGTTTTTCTGACTAATTCACCAACCAGGAAATAAAGCTGTATCATTAACATACCTGTGTTTCCCTAAAATAAAATTATTTCAAGATAACTGCAGAAACAAGAAGGAACTCATCTAGATGACAGTGGAAGAAATGTAACTAACAGTGGTTATGCAGCTGGAGCTGTTTCTACAGACCTTGCAGTGATACTGGTCCTCAATAGCCTACACAGATGATATTAAAAGAAAAGGAGAAACAGAAACTTCCCCTTTCTGTCAGGGGAAGTCAGTCTGTCATTTTATGAGACAGACCTTTTCTATCAATATTCATAGATATAGAATACATTGTATAAAATCAATTACATATTTATAAAAATCTAGCCCATTGACAGTTACCAGATCCTCCTCAAGTAGAATGCACTGTTTATGAGAGCTCAGACATGCTGAAAACTTTGAATATTACTGGTTTTAGGTTTTAGTTAAGAGGTGCTTGTAAGGAAGGCATCGGAAGTTAGTTCTGATTTCAGAAAAACTTCAGTGTTTCCCCCCTGCTCAAAGCACAAATAGTCATTCACCCAGAGCAACACACATTCCTCTGGGTAATTCAAGGCCAAATTATACTCCTGGGATACTGATCTCTCAAATGTACCATGTGTTTATCTGTCATGTTGTCACACACCTCCTTTATGGCATTAGCTTTAATGTGAACACTGCACAACAGGCCCTTCAGGGCACCAAAACCAGTCTGTCTCAACAGTCAGTTATAGTCCTACAGAAATGCCCACAGCCACTCTTCCTGCAGAGAAAGTCAGACTAAATAAATGAATACAAACCAGTCACACAAGAAAAGAAGGAGCCTTGCTCTAGTAGGTAGCAGATCGAGATTAAAGAATACAAAAGTTAAAGATTTTGTTTTCATCATACAAAAAATGCCTATAAAATCGCAGTTCATTCCATCACCTTTAGTCTACTCTATATAGCTTACATTTTGAAGGATTTTCCACACCAATGTTCTAAACAAGGGCAGGGAATCACAGCAAATTCCTTAAGGTTTATAAATACCAGTTGATTCTAAATAGAAAGTCCCAAGATCAGCTTCTGTCTTGAGGGAATAACAGCCTCTGTGTATTCATGAAAGAAGCATGCTCTGCTGTGTCCTGTTGACAAGTCACTTACATGGAAGCATTATGATTTTTCTCTCAGTCTCTTCCTTTGTCAAGTTCCAATTTCTTGTTACAATCTGGGATGATTACATTTTGCCCCATGTGAGTTTATAAACACATTGTAAACAGGTGAAACAAATCAATTAGGATGATTAAAGGCTTCCAGCTGGGTCTCCAAATGGGCATTTGCAGGATCCAATTTTGAACATCATTTTCTTTTAATAACATCTTGTGTATTTTTGCCACAATTTTCTAAATGATGTGTTAAAGACAAAAGGTCTTCCTGGCTGTATTAGCCAGTCTAAGCCATTTTACAAAAAGACAAATTAGGTTTATTTTTTATCTTTTCTATTGTTGGGACCATAATCCACAAACTTCTCAAGCTTTTATAGTATTTAGCAGCTATTCGGCTCATGTTACTGGAAAACTAAGAGAGATACATGATTATGCTACCATTAAAACTACTGGCTTAAAGAGTTTATCAATGTTATTCAAAAGAAGACTCTCTATTTTTGTTTCAGAGAAAACAGATTTTCTTGATTTGGTGAACCCAAGACACAAGAAAAGAAGAGTCTAAATTGTAGACTCTAGACAAACAGAGCAGTTCAGAAGGGAACTGGATCTGTTCTGACAGCTACGAAAAGAGTGCAGCAGCAAGTACACCATGATGCACCAGCCATTGTATCATGCAGCCTGAATGATTTCTCATTAAACTCAGTGGAAAGACTCTTGCTGACTTCAGTAGTAATCAATTAGGAACAAAGATTAACACAAGATATAGGTGTAAGAGAAGTGATGACAGTGGGATGTCATATGGCCACAAAAAAAAAAATCCTGTGCTAATGATGTGCAAATGAAACTAAAGTGCTATCTAAAATGCTTTGGAGTCATACACAGAAGAACATGTTGCAGTTGTTGAGAAATCCACATTCTTGGAAGTGCTGGCTTGAATTCTACCTGTACATATTTCCATCCCTGCATTTCTAAATATGCATATTCCATCTTATAATTATTTTCCAAGTATAAATGTTTTGTTGGGTGGGGTAATCATAATTTTTGCTTGTTATGATAAATGAGCATAATGAGTTCATTCCTTTCAGCAATGTATATTTTATATCCCCGCTTTGTTGTGTAGAATAAGCTATCTGTGGCACTATCAGCAGCTCCCACTGGAGTGAGAAATCATTATAAGTCCCATCTTTAAATCAAACCACCTCAGTGGGAGTTCAGAGTCCTTTATTCAGCAGGGAACCACACTGCTCAAGCCTGGTGACAGACTGAACAGTAACTGTCCAAAGACTGCAAACAAATTGTCACAGCACCCCACTGAAAAAATGTCTGTGTGGCTCCAGAATGCTTTTCAGTGGTGTAACAAGGCTTCAGTTGCTTGTAGCCATTAGAAATCCTTCTTCAGCTCAAATGCCTACCATCTTTTATTGTCCCTGGAGAGGAGGTGTGGAGAGGTACAAGGTCTGCGTATAAATATCACAGAATACGGTGAACCTATGAGGGCTTCTGCATTTGTCACTGGCTTCAGAACAACTGCATAAATTTTGGGCGCTATAACATAAAGGCATTAATCTATCTAGAGAGCATCTACAGGAGGACCACAAGGCTGGAGAAGAGTCTGGAGGGGAAGTCTTATGAGGAGTTGCTGAGGTCACTGGGATTGCTCAGCCTAGAGAGGAGGAAACTGAGGGAAGACCTCACTGCAGTCTTTAGCATCCTCACAAGGGAAAGCAGAAGGACAGGCAGTGATTTGTTCACCCTCCTGACCAGTGACAGGACCTGGAGGAATAGCATGAAGCTGAGTCAGGAGAGGTTTAGCTCAGGTATCAGGAAAAGGTTCTTCACTGTGAGGGTGCTTGGGCACTGGAACAGGCTCCCCAGGGAAGTGGGCACAGCACAGCCTGTCTCAGCTGGATAACGCCCTCAGGCACACGGTGTGATTCTTGGGGATGGTCCTGTGCAGGGTAAGGAGTTGGACTCAATGACTCTCATGAGTTGCTTTCAACTCAGCTTATTGTATGATTCTATGATGAAGCTCAGACTACTTGAAAGAACCGTGGAGTAGCAGAACAGTCTGTAAGACAGATAACATTGGAGCACGCAAGAAGTCCTGCTGTTCACCTTGCATGTTGTTTATAGTTGGCTGATTACAGAGAGAAAAACTCTCTGGGAGATCTCTCCCATACAGACGCAGAGGCAGAAGGGCTTGTCACCAAGCCACCCTGCCAAAATGTTCTGGTTTTATACCACATCTACTTACCTTGGAATCTCTGCTACGCTAGAGCTGATTTCTGTCATGTCTTTTGCTCTTACATGACCCCCAGTTTCCTTTCTTAATCTCTCCTCTCTCAACACAATTTCTATATGCTGTTATTCTACAATTCTCCTTTCTTTGCTTCTCCTACTAGTTTCTCATTTTTCTCTTTTCACTCCTATTTTTTTCATTCAACAAACTGCTCCCTAGTCTCAGTTCTTTTGCTAGATCCTATATATCTCATCATTCTCCCTTTCACTCCTGGCCTATTCAAACATTTCCTATATTTCTACACCATGTTCAGCACCATTCACTGCACAATTCAGATAGCATATCTACTCTTCCCCCTTGTAACTGGCATTTTTCCATCCTTAATATATGTAAGGATATCATACAGAGCAATTGTAATATTTAGGGGCAATATGCTCATTATACATACCTATTATCCTATCCTTAGCCTCCTTACCTCACTGATTTTCTGAGCAACACCTAAGCATGGAAACTCTAGCCTGTGCTAGCAGCAGCTTTCATTCCTGCTGGAAGCACCCTTGCTGAATGGAGAGAGATCAAAAGCGAGAGCAAACCAAAAATTTAGTGACCGCTACTTCAGATTGAGCCTAAAGAAATAGACAAACTACCCTTAGATACCTGTAATGGCAAGATAACATTTACAGCAAACAAAATCATAAGCAGGAGCTTGTGTGCCTCCTTTGCAAATGACAGCTAACAGTGCAGGAAGAACTCACTTCTTTTCAAGGCTTCTTTTGGCTACAGAGATAACATCCAGATTCTGCTCAAACATGGAGGTAGTTCTTGGCCTTCAATGAAGGCTCAATCCACATTTTCTACTTTACTTGTGGCAATGATGGTTCCCTAAGAAAATGCTACCAAACACGTATGACAAATCTGAGTGAATGTAATAATTGCAGTTATAAAGCAATATCTCACTACGTTAATGAAGCAATTTTCTAAGAAAAGCCACTTAGAGAACTTACACTTACAGAATACACTGTAATTGTTAGTGTACTTTCAAAGTAGAATAACTTAGATTTGTTATCAAAGGCTCTGTAACAGAGCTGTCAATACTCTCCACTAAATCTATCCAGCACAAAGCTATTATTGAGGGAATAGTCAAAGTTCCCCTACTTCCTTTCCATTTTGCTTCTTAGAATGACTGCCTGCTACATATTTGTAATCAATCTTGTACAATAGCTAGGCTGTTGGCTTATCATTCAAATTTGAACTCTAAAGATAAATAGCATGCTTTTCATCTGATCCTTGGCCTTTGACTTATTTTACTCAGACAGCCAGTTGTTAAAATTTCCATCAGTACAGCTGTATGAGTCACTTCACCCAAACAATCCATGTCTTTAAAGGGCAGACAGGGAGATAAAACAACCAAATTTTATCTTAGGCAACAAGAACTACTGTTGGTATCTATTGGGAGTAAGATTAATATAACTGGGAATAAGAATAATGTGAATGTAATAGAAATCTGACAATAGCACATAAAATAATAGCAATGTGCAATCTGAAGAAAGCTAGCAATTTGAAGGAATGATTCCAGGCTAGAAGGAGATGCCTCAAGAGTCTCACAAGCATGTGAAAATTATTATTTGCTTACAGCTTATCACTTACTATAAGTAAAGATCTTCAAATGTTTGGACAGTGCTTGGCAGTCCACACAAAAGCCAGCTCAATTTGAAAGACAGGGCTCATGACTACAAACTTGACTTCTTTACCAAGTGGTACTTACTCTTCAGAGGAGAAAGGAACTAGGTAGAAGAGGGAAACAATCCAACTGCCGTTCTCAAGAAACAGAAGACACCCAGCACTCAAAACTATTTCATACTATGTAATACCAAATGCACCAGTTTAGCTGAAATAAAAAGCTAAGGCATATGAAAGAGAGGGGAACTAACTATTACCCTAGAGAGAAAAAGTATCAAAGTGCAGTAAAACCAAAAAATTACCAAGCTTGAAATTCCAGATATGGAAATTGAAGATTCAGAACTGAAGCTGTTTTAGATCACTCCCTGTTTCTGACAGCACTTAGATGTTTTAAGATACTAGGGCAGTTATATCTACTAGAAAAGGCATAGCACTATTATGACCAATGTTAGATTTATCACATATTTTATCATTAACTATAAATGGAGTTAGCTTTGCTAAAACAAATATCTGTTCTGTAATTACTCATCTGTCAAAGATAAAATTTCCAAAAAAATAAGACTATCTTATTGTGTGAGTGAAATTTGTGTACTACAGCACATAAATATGGATGTAAAAGATTTTTGCACAAATTCTTATCAGGAACATCATCTTATAAATATTATTGTTATTGACTCATGGCTAATGTCTATACGTAAAAACCTTGGACAAGTCTGCCAAGAACCTAGATGTGTACCGTAACAATTAAAATATATTACTCCACTTATTTGAAATGAGTATGAGTCTTTCAATTGCAGCAAACACAAGATATTCATCAAAAAATGATTGATGCAAATTTTGTGTCTCCCTTATTCCTTGCATCTGTAACAGATCAAAAAACAGAAAACAAGACTTGTTTTTCTATTACTGTCGGTTTAGATGCTTTTTCTCACTGATTTTTTTTTCTAAACTTTTAATTGTAATTACTTAAACATTTTGATTCTTTTTTTGCATGTTTTCCTAAGGTTACCAGCATACCTGAATTGCCAATATAATTATGGGCCATGACAAAGAATGCTATCCTTCCTGGGAGCATGGGAACTGAGAAGGCAAATGAGATGTTTTCTTGCTTTATGCATCTATTTCCCTTAACGCTTTTACCAGTTCTAAACTGGCTCTTCTCTCAGTTCTCTGTATGAATCAGTTGCTCTGGTGTTCTTTGGCAGACAATCTGAAGCCAATCTCCCTGTACTGAAATAAATGCATGTGGACTTATCAGGTTCCTGTAGCTTTGGGACAGATGACAAATAATCCTGACAGCTTGGCTGTAAAATTTTGTATAAGAAATAAATGTTGTATGACCTAGCAGAGTAACAGAGGATTCAGCTGCATTGTGCTTTTCCATCAGGCTGTACAGTAACAGAATTGTCTAACGTTTTGCAAAATAGTTTCTCTACTGATGGTACATATGATTAACTGGGTGTCCCATGGCTGCAAAATAATATCCAACGAACCTGCTTCTCCTTTCAGTGCTGCCCTCACTGGAGCAGAACCACACAAAGAGCACAGCGACATCAGAATTGCAGGAAGACAACTATCTCCACTTTTACCCTAAGCTTTGGCTGATTCTAGATACATGTGAATCTCTGAAGAGTTCTTACACAGGGGTTTTTGCTTTCTTTTACAGATATATGGCCATTATTGATCCCTTGAAACCTAGGCTCTCTGCAACTGCTACCAAGGTGGTCATTGGGAGCATATGGATTTTGGCATTCCTGTTGGCCTTTCCCCAGTGCCTATACTCCATAACCAAGGTGATGCCTGGGAGAACTCTTTGCTATGTAGCATGGCCAGGTGGTCCAAAACAGCATTTTACGTAAGCTTTTGTTCTTTTAAACTTGTGCATGGTGGTGTTGAGACTTGCAATGGACTTGGCAAAATCTCTGGCATTGTGCAGATACTCTACACACAGAATAACTAACAGAATAACTTTGATCACTGAGAAATGCAGAGCCAGTTTTCTACGGATGATAAAGCATTATGTGTGATAAACAGAACAAATTTATTCTCTTCCACATCTCAGTGTTCTCCCTCCTGTGCTGCACTTTTACCATCATTGCTGCACATAAGATTACTACTTCTATACAGACAGAGATGGTCAGAACTGGAAACATAACATGCAATTCAAAGCAAGCTTCCTCTTTATCCTAACCAGGAAAAAAAAGGCTTTCTAGTTTCTCCTTAGAATCATTTAGGTTGGAAAAGACTTCTAAGGTCATCAAGTCCAGCCACTGACCCTACACTACCAAGTCCGCCACTAGATCATGTCCCTGAGTGCCACATTCACAGGTTTTCAGTAAACCCAGGGATGGGGAATCAACTGATTCTCTGGGCAGCCTGTACCAATGATTGACAACCCTTCTCATGAATAAAATTTTCCTAATATTCAGTCTAAACCTTCCCTGGCACAGCCTGAAGCTATTTCTTCTCCTGTAACTAGGGAGAAGAGACAAACATCCACCTCACTACAATCTCCTTTCAGGTAATTGTAGAGAATGAGAAGGCCCTAACCATTTTTTTTTTCCTCTAGATTTCTTCATGGGAGGGCTGGATTTTGCCACTTCATTCTGTTACTTATGTCAGATATTAGTCCAAAAGAGAAAACTGGATAACCTGTAACTGGTTCCACTTTCTGAAAGTGAGAATATCAGTCAATTAAATTAAATATATCCTATTTGTCCCTCTGGTAGAATTAGGAATAAGTAGCTACTTAGGCATCTGTCCTTTCATGTCATCACTGACATTTAAGAAAAACATTGCATTCAAGGCTGAAAGTCTGTGTAACTATCTGGAATCAAATTTGACCTTTTGCTCTTTATGAGGCAGGTGAAAGACATCCTAGTCACATATAATTTTTATCACTTTAGGAGCCATTCACAGACATTTCTCTTTAGGGCAGGAAGGTCACTCTCAGTGACAGTTGGGGATCCTTCACTTATCAATCACTAGGATTTCATCTGAAGTTGACATTTAACCAGGAACTAGCACAAGGCAAAAGAAATGATCTTTGTTTTCCCAGTGCTGACATCAGCAGTGGTGACTATATTGCACACAGGCTGCAGATTTGTGTTGTCTGTGTGCAACAGATCTGCCATTTGAAGAACAGTGGGTGATAGGACTCTTATCAGGGTTTTTGCATCAATATATCACTAAAATACTTACTTTCCTCTTTGTTTTATGGTCCAGACTAGAGCGCCAAATGCCTAGCTTTCCCTCATGATACTTGGTTGTGCAATTAAATCAACTCAGCTAGTTATGGACAAACCCACCTTATTCTGTAGTCACTAATCACAATAACTATAGAGTCACTCATAATATACTAGTGCAAGCTCAGCATTAGAGCACATGCATTAAAATGTACATAAATTTGCAGTGCAATTCCAGACTTTCAAAAAGACAGTGAAAACATCAAGAACTAGCCAGTTAATATAAAACATGCTTTGTGCTAAAATAGAAGTCTTGACTTCTAGCAGCCCATTCCATTGGTATAGCTCCTCTGAAGGCACTTACCACCTTAATATCTTTTCATTGCAGGTATCATGTTATTGTGATTGTGCTGGTCTACTGCTTCCCACTGCTCGTCATGGGCATCACTTATTCCATGGTGGGAATTACCCTCTGGGGAGGAGAAATACCAGGGGACACGTCCAACAAATATCATGAGCAGCTCAAAGCTAAGAGAAAGGTACTGTTCCAGTAAATCCCACTAAGTGAATACTTATAAAATCATCTGCAATTGTGTTGCAACATATCACAGTAAATTCTTTCAGAAACACCAAATCACTTGAAAGAGCACTAATGAGAGATCAGCTTCAATACAAAATTTGATTAAGTTTGACAAGTTGTCTTCTCTGTTTACTGGCTGTTCTTTTCATAACATTAATGTTTGTCATTAAATAAAGGAAACATTTGGGTTTTAACTTCTTACTCCACATGTAGCAGCACACACTGTGTCTGCTATCTGGAAGCTAAGGCAAAAAAGTTTAGCCTTCAGAGAGTTAAGATACTGACTTTTGAACAATGGGCTAGCAAACCATTAGCTCTTGTTAGGTAAGATTATTATCCTACTGAAACAAAAGCGAATCTTGCTATAACTTTCAGGTGATTAAGGTCCATGCATATTTGAGATAAGCACTGATCAGCCTGCTTGTAATATATAAATCAGATTTTTAAACAATAACTTTATTGTGAGAAATACAAACAAGTTTTCCCAGATATTTTCTTTCAATCTCTTTCACTGTAGGTATTGCTTAAACTAACTAGACTTGAGATTGCTTATGAACTATTCGACTATCTCCAGTTCAGTTTTCCTAATGTTGCAGTGCAATGAAGGTTTCTTTCCTACAACATTCTTTTTCTTAACCTAACTTTTCTTATTTAGTAAGACAGCCTTCTACATTTTTATTTCTGACACAATTTTTTATACTAAAATGTATTTAACCTTTCAGACTTGAAAAAATGGTACCCTAATACAAATTTCTAATTCACAATGTTGAGCACATTTTCAGTTGCTCAGTTTGCTTCCTGTTGCTATATGTTTGAACAGTGGAATACAGTGGAATATGCTACTGGGCTGCAGCAACAGCAGAGTGGGGCATATTGGGTCCTGAGAGAACACGAGATCTCCTTCAAATTCTGGAGAACACTAACATTTTCATTTCTTTCAGGACACTGCAGAAATCACTTTCTGTAACAGACACATCTTGCAAAAGCAAATGTGGAAGGGAAATTATTAAATTATTGCAGAACCAGGACATGCCAGAACTTCAGGACCTGTTATCATAATGACTAAGTAAAATAATCATCTTGTGACATAGAAACTAGAGGTCTCTGAAGACCAAATCTGGCTTTTACTATATGAAACAGAGAGCCCAATTAAATCCCTTGAATACCTTAAAAACAGCACCTGTTTAGAATTCTAAATATATACAAGAGACAAGGAAAAACATCCCTAATTAAAGGATTTTAAATGTGAGAGTAGAGATGCATACCTTCAAGACATGCAACAAGGGAATTAAATTATGTGCAGATATATTATAACTGCATCAGTGACTTTATGGGTAGAGCTCCATGAGAGCACTTTAGCTACACTGCTGTGCTCTCCAACAGGATTTATGAAATAACTGGTATTTGGAAAGATGAATCATAATTGGTTATTCATGGAGAGGAACTAACAGACTGGAATCCAAATAACGCCATAACTCAGCCTGCCTCTCATAACAGAGCTAGTGCTTTGCCCCTTTCAGGCAAAGAAATAATCTGCTTCTCTTGCTATTTAGTATATAGGTATCAAGACATATGGAAAATCTATGCACTTATAATGAAGGAGAAATATAAAATGCTGACTGTTTCATATCAGGCAATGTTACAGCACACAAAGGTGTCTGATTAGGGTTGTTTGAAATAGTATTTAATATTAAGAAGGTAGTGAACAGTTCATGCAAGACCTTTAAAAGAAACAATGTTTGCCAGCAAAAGATTTGAACAACTTGACAAAGTTGTTAGTACTTCAACAGATAGTCTCATCACTTCATATATATGATTGGGCAATCCTGAAAGCATCATTAAGGGATGAAGGATTCAAAGAATTTCACACTGCACACTGTAGGATGGACAATACAGTCATGCTTAGTATCTGTAAGGTCAAAGACCAAATATTTAGAAATTCAGGACTGGATGAAACTACAAAACCCTTTTTTTTTTTTTTTTTCCCTTGACACACAGCTCAAATATCTCAGGGACTGTCCCATTCAAATCTGCCTGGTATCAGTCTTTTGAACTTCTGAACATTTGCTACATGCGGGGACTTTGCAGCCATTATCCCTTCTTCTTAAAGCTCCTGGCATGAGACTGACTAATGTCCAGCTGAACATCATCTCTTCTCCTGCAATTCCTATTTTCATAATATGGAATTATAGTCTCAATGGTGTCACACATAACAAGTTTGTACAAGTGTCTCATAATATTACTATAAGATTTGCTAGGCCAAAATGTTCTTTATTGTTCTTTTCTGTTCTTTTCTGCAAATCCTTGCTCTCAGATGTCGTCTCCACACCCTGCTTTTGCTATCTAAAAAGTTCCAATCATTCTTTCAGTTTTACTTAAACCATAAGAAGGAATAATTATGTACTGCAAGTAAAATCATTTAGTATTGTTTTTATCAAGAGGTACAATTCTGATACAACAGTTTGCTGAAAAAAGAACGTTTATCTCATCAGAAGATGCTATTGTCAGGCCACAATGGGAAGATACAGAGCAGCAGAAAATGCTCTCCTTAACTTTTGTATTTCCTTTACTGTTCTCCTTTTACTTATGACTGTTACTTTGTGATAGTATGTCACCAGGCATTTTTTCAGTAATTTTCATTCCTCCACACTTATACTTCTGCATTTTCTGCTTCTCCTAACACAGCTTGAGGTGTCATCTCAATTTATTTTAGCAATGAAGATTGATTAAAAGATGCATTGTTTCAATGTATTTCTTTTTCTCAACTTTGAATATAAAATGAGAAAAAAGTCCCATATGCTTGCTTTTCACAGCCTCTGTGAGAACTCCTATATGAACACTTCACACATATTTCTCTGGTTTGTTCTTTTTTTCTTTCCCCTCCTTTTCATAGATTTAGAGAAAGTCCAAGGAAGGGCAGCTAAAAATGATCAAAGGACTTATGAAGTGATTAAAATGGCCTGCACTTTTTAGTTTGGAGATGAGGAGGCCAAGGGACAAGATGTCAGCGTTTAGAGAAAGGTAGTGGATAAAGTGACTGAAGAACTGTTGATCACCAAATCCTGAAACGCAAGAACTAATAGGAGAGGAGCACAAGGCTGGTAGAAGAGAGAGCACTTTAAGAAAGCGTAATTTAAAAGTCATTAAAGGGCATCTGAGAGGTTCTTCTGCCAGATGCTTATGATCTCACAGATTTCAGAAAGGTTTTAGAAAAATTACAAGCAATAAATTCATAAATCATAGAGTTGGAAAAGGTTGGAAAAAACCTCCAAGATCAACGAGTCCAACCTCTGACTGGTCTCCACTGTCAACCAGACCACAACACTAAGTGCCATGTCCATTCATTTCTTGAACACTCTCAGATATAGTGACTCCACCACGTCCCTGGGCAGCCTTTTCCAATGGCTGACAACCCTCTCAATGAAGAAATCCTTCCTGATGTCCAAAATTTCTCCCTAATGTCCAAGTAGATACTGAAAGGAATGGATCAGAGATGCACTCCTCTTTAATACAATCCTGGGTGCTGGGACAGTATCGGGAAAATAGAAGATGGAAAATTGCCAGGTTCATGGGGTAAACAGCACCTTCTACTGCCTCTGAGACAGAACAGTAGGATAGATGTGCAGCTGTCTGATTCAGAAGGAACTGTCCTATGTCTTTAGGCTCCTGTTTTTACATATCAGTGTAGCCATAAAAATACTCCTGACTTCTCACTGGCTTTCAGTGCCACTAAAAATGCAGGTTTTCCTTTTTTATTTCCTTATCACATATGAATAAATTACATGAAAACACATTAATATGTATTTTATACCACACTTTACAAAGAGAAGCCCTAGTTAGAAATAATGATACTTTTGCTGGCAGTAAAAGGTAGCCAAACAGGTCAGACCAGAAAAAAAGAAGATTAATTGCTTCTCTATGGAGTAATTTATTGTGGAGAAGAGGCAGGAAAAAAGAGAAAAGGAAAAAAAAACAAAAAAAAACAAGAAGTCAAAGCCTAAAACATTGCGGTACGGCATCAAAACTCTTGAAATACTGAATTAATTATGGGCTGACAGATTTGACAAAACAAGACTCTACTCATAATATAAAGCTTATTCAAAATAAATTGGTGATGAAATATTACACTATGAACTCACAGATCAGATGATAGCCAATAATTAACTCTAAAATCAGAGATCCTTCTAGTTAACAAGCAACCACTAAGCCTAGACAGACAGACTAGGGTTAGATATTGCTCCATTCATAAAAACTTTTGTGAAAGTTTGCATCCAGCCATGTGAAACAAAATGTTTTGATACTCTGGGTCCAATGGTTTTTCTTGCATGTGACTTCCTACACCATCTTGAAACTTCACTTTTATCCTACATATTTGTTCAAACTTCTTTAAGGTTGGAAAGTAATTGCTTCCTCATGGGACTGCATAAAGACATGGTAAGTTTAAAATCTTCAGTCAGTTATTTAAAACCAGTTATTTAAGCAACCCATCTTCTGGCTTATCCCAGCATGGGAACCAGCACTGTAGTCTCCACTACCTTATATTTATATGCCATTTTCAAAATGACATAGGAAATAGAAGTTTAATACAGCAGGAAGTAAATATAATTTGATTATCCTAAATTCAATTAAATCCCCCTCTGCAGTCAACTACTCTACACAAATTTGTACTACAGATTTCAAGGGAAAGCCCAATCTTGACAGCTGATGCCCTTATATACACTGAAACATCACCTGTGACTAGTTTTTAAAAGTCAGACAGTAAGAAACACAATTTTATGGTCTTTTTTCAGGTAATGGTTTACCAAGGCTGCACATATGTCCAAATATTCACTAGACATGTTTAGGTGTGCAAAGAGAAGCAAATCCTAGAACACCCTGTATGTACAGTGAAGGCATCTTCACCCTACATACAGTCTAGGACTACAGATCACCCAAACCTGCCATGCAACAGCAGTCTGCTGAAGAGAACTTACATTGCCATGGTGCCTTCCTCATCATTTATTTATTCATGGGACACGAGTGTTTCCACCTTGAAGATTCATTTGTGCTTGTGCACCCAGGCAGGAATGACTGCCATGGTGGGCAGACACACCTCTTCCCTTTAGCTGATCTTACATTTCTGCAAGTGATATGTGAAACAACCTACCCATCCCGTTGTAGGGTAATGAGGTGCAGAAGCTCAATTGGCCAGGAATACTGTGCATCTCCTGCCAAAAATAGGGGGCTGTATAATTTTTTGGTCCATCGATACACATCTTCTGTAAATGTGTCTTCTCTTTGACTTTGCAGAAAGTACAAAACAGACTAAATAAATACTAGAAGAGAGCTAACATAGAACATTAAGCTGGAGAAATAAATGCTATTTTAAGAAGAGGTGATCTCACTGATCTAACAGTCATAGCACTATGGCTTATATTGTAATGTGTGAGTGGCTGTATGGCTTGACTAGCTGAAATTTCATACAGCTACAGTTAAATTATCATTTATCCAAAATGTTGATGCACTGTGAGCACTTTGCTGGCCAAAGCTCTATCGTGATTGAAAGCCACAGGTGTACTTGAGTGCAGCCACATTGACAAATTTAGCAATCATTGTTCAGCACATTCAAAAAGAAAAAAAGCTTAGTAATATGAGGTTGAAGAACAACTCGCTCCAGCTAGCACCACTTTTGGGCACTCCACTGCTCTGTTATCAGCCAACAGTCAATAGAAACAGAGATGCTTTTTAAAGACTGCAGTCCTTACATAGAAATGTCCCAAATTAATTCCTCAGGCAACTGAGGGTGTAACAAAAATACCAAAGTGGCAGCTTATGCTCATACATTGTGTTTCCCCTAAGCAAAATACAAAGTGACCAAAAAGTTTCTGAGGTGATTAGTCTGACTTTATGATTTCATACTTTTAAGTCAGTCTCCTCTGAGGTTATAATCACGCAGTCATGTATGTCAGATTTTGTGAAGCTACTCTCAAAATTAAATGTTTTTGAAGATTTTCATATCAATGAGTCATGGAAAGTTTTGTGTTTGACAATGTCACATTTCTTACTTAACATAAGGAAAAAGAAAACAGGAAGAAGGAATTCTCAGATGGTTTTAAAGGCTCTTTAGGAAACAAATTCATCCCTTGTTTGCCAGACACTGGAAGATGTCGAACTGTGCTGTCCAGTGCTTTCTCCACTTATTCACTGAGCATCAGTTTGTGTTCTTTCAATGGTAAAACATTAAATGAAAACAGAACAGGAACCAGCCCTCAGGCCTGTCACCACAAAAAACTCTTAGAGAAATCCTTTGATATCATCTTAAACCTCCATCTTGTAAAAATCTCACAAACCATAGAGTTCAGTTTTCCAGGCTAAATATCTTTATAGACAGCTCTATGCCGTTATTTTCAGTTAGCTTAATTAATTACTTAACATCCCTCTCTGGTGTCATGTTTACAGATGTTTTTATGTCCATTTCTTCTCTCAGTCTTTGTTTACATTTGTTACATAAATGAAACTAGTGCTTCTGATCTTCTTTTATATAACATCTTTATGCAACAAGTGACCAAAACCAGACAATGAATGCCAGCAATGTAGTGTCACCATGGTCGTGCACAGGGGTAACTCCCTGTTCTCTACTGAGAATGCCTCATCTGGAACATCCTAATATTTCATTTTTTTCCTTTCATGAAATGGATGACTTGGTCTTGCTATAATGAGTCAATAACATTTGTCTCCTCCTCTTTTGTTCACAACAGGCAAACAAATTCACAGCAGATAATTTTATCAGTCCTTAATTGAGCAAATCCCAGAATTTTGCTGAGTATGATCATAGCTGTGAAAGTACAGTGTAAAACAACCCATCAAAACTAGCACAGTACCAGTCCTGCAGTTCCTATCTGCTCTGTGATATCTGTCACTGCCACCACCCCACCTAGGGACACAATCACTACTGGTACCATGCAAAGTATATGAACAGCACTGTGAAACTTCATTTCTGCTCCCACAGTTCTTCCACCTCACAGTTCCTTCTCACTTCTGCAGCAGCACAGTTGCTCAGAAGTGTCTTGTCATCAAATTTATCAGTATGCCTTTATTTTGCTGTACAAAACTCCTAATACATTAAATTAGGTAGATCTCAAGATTGATACTTAGAGAATATACCCCAGATCAGAGAGAGATTAGTATGAAATACTCTCAATAATTATTTTTTTCTCTCAACTACCTTTCCAGTGGAAAGTGTTTCCCAAATGAAGCTCAGTAGTGAAATGTAACAGGTAAAATTACTTATAAACATTAATAATTAAGACAGGTTTCCTCTCATTCTGCTTCAGGGCACCTCTCACTACGATATCCTTAACTCTGACTATTCACAGGAAGTATGAAATAGCCTTCTTAATACGGTAGATGCAAACCAATCCTAAAGAAGCTAAGCCTGACTTCACAAAGTGCTACACACGCCTAAAATTGGGTTTGTAACAATGTAGATGGACTAAGCTACACGAGGAGATGTGACATGCTTCCCACAGAGCACAGATGCTTATCCTGCCTGCTGCCCTTCTCCATGGCTCTGCAAGTGTGAGCCAGGACTGGTCATTAACAAGGTTATTGAACACAACTGCAAATGTTAGTGCTCCACCAACATTTTGAGGAGTTGTTCCACAATCATAAAGATAAATACCCTGCCAGACTCACCAGATTGCTATTAACAGTAAAGTCAAAGTCTCTATTTGCAAGTAATTCTATTGCCGTCAAAAGTTTGCAGAATAGGACTTTTTTTAAAGCTTATTTTCTCTAAGTTTAAGAAAAACTTGAAAAGGGTAAGGAGGGTCAGAAAATCACATTAATATCTTTCTGGTGAAAATACTTGCAGAGTAAGATAGCTGTTACTATTTTGATCAGTAATATATTCCCATAGCTATCAAAAATCTCCACAAGAATACAGAATACTAACATGAAAGCCTGATTTAGGCTCTTCATTTACAATTAAGTTCTTGCACAGTCATCACATTAATTACAATGTATGACCCCCTCCCTAAACACATACACACAAAAGAGGCACCTTTTTTTTTCCATTAGGATGAGGCAGAATAATCAATAATATTTGGTTTTTAAGTTTTAAAAAGTTCTGTAAACTCTTTCTATTACCAAGTATATGGACTGAAAACCCACTGAAAATGTAGGGAATGAGCAAAGTAATTATTAATGTTGTGAATCATAATTTCTATTTCACAGTCTCACTCTTCAAATGCTTAGAAATTGCCTAGGGAAAAATTGGGGCATAAGGTAGAGGAGAATTACTGTCATTGCATGTTAAACACAAAATATTTTTTACAGTGCTGTTTTATGGTCTTAGAATTTCAGAAAAAAAAGGATTCACCTGTTCTCCTTTTCAAGTTTTTTTTTTCCTAGCAATTTGTTCTCTTTTTAATGATCTGCCCATAACTTTGAACAAGATTTCCTACTGAGGTAGAAATAAAATCAGACATCCTCCTGCTCATTCTCTGAACATTACTGACACAGTGAAATATAACAAAATTATTGGAATTATTGCTCTTCTCTGCTCTCTATCTCCAAATAGCTACAGAACACTCAGCAGCAGTATCAGCTTCCATTCATTGCCTCAAGGTCCTAAAACTCAGCTAAGACCTGTGAACAAACACATCTTTCCACACCCATCGTCCATGCTTCAAGCAGCAATCACAGAGAAGTAAAAGCAGAGTAAATACTAAAAATGGCTTTATACTGTGCATAAGCCTTGCCAGTTTACATATTTACTGACAAAGTTTTCTGGTCAATACTTTTTCTATAGAACAGCTGGCAACATCTCCAGGTCAGGGGCAGATTTAAGAGACTGGTTCTGCATGGTCAGTGATTAGGCTCAAAATTGTGCACTTACAGTTGCTGTGATGTTTCTCATTAGTTTTATATTTTCCATCACTATTGGCAGAAAATTTATGTGAACTATAAAGTCTAGGCACAGTCCTAGGGCAAAAATTTCTGCTTACTAGTGCCTCATATATTTAAGAATGGAAGTAACACTGGGTTAACAGAAAAAAATTTCAACAGTGCTTCACTCCAATGTCAGTGAGCTCAGTGTGTTTTCAAATGCATTGCTGAATTCAACGATACATGTTTGTTAATAATAAAACCAAGATACCTACGAGAAAGAGAAATGAAAGCCAAGTATCTCTTTTTCAACATTCAGATTTTCAACATGGAGATTATGATCTTCATTTTTCAAATATGGAATTGGGCTTTTTAAGATAGACTTAACTTCTTCTTTGCAGTTCTCCCCAAGTTCAAGCTTGGGACCTGACCCTCCAGACCAATAACCTTAAAATCCCACATTCAGGACAAAGTGTGTTCTTTCAGTTATACATAAGAATATAACTTATATTTCACCAGCATATAAACAAACCTTGGAAACTTCAAAAGGTCTTTTATTGTATCATCTAATCTGCAGTCAAAGTTATCCCATTACATTTGCTAAATTATGATCACATGAATATTCCTGTGTATACATGGGTGCATAAAAACACATTTGTGAATATATATATATATATATATACACACACACATACACATATACAGAGAGAGAGTGCACAAGAAGCCACTTCCTCATCAAATCCCTGTAGGGAAGTCATGAACAAATTAATTTTAGCATGAGTTTTCAGTCTGCTGAGCTTTCCAGAACACTGCCAAGCATCTGTGTGGTGGAAAGCCCAGGAAATCTGATGCAGATCACTCATTTTGGAGGACTGCAGAGCCAAGACCTGTATATTCAGCAGAACATAACTGCAGTTCCAGTACTACACCCACACACTTTGGCATTCATTACAGGATGCTCTTCATGTCAAAACAAAGTGTAACTTCAGCACAGGTTTTTTCTGAGTTAAAGCAGAAATCTACACACCTCCACACAGAGGGGTGTCTATGTTATGTCTATTAATGCCTTCTCCAAACAAATCTAATCCTTTAACTCAAGAATATAATTCTTTAGAATTAATAATTCTGTACTGCAACCTATTCAAAGCACCTTTATTTAATTACTCATTTTCTGGGGTGGATAGAAGTAATTTATTTCCCTAGGTTTTAAAGCAGGTTTCCTAGGAAACAGTTTCAACCACCATGGCATGGGTCAGCTTATACTTTATTCCACAAATTGGAATACCACAGGAGTATCAAACCAGTGCAATTATGACCAATGTGTTGACCACTATGGCCAAGCATGTGGATACTTTAATACTTGAAGGACTGCTTGTCTGTACCAAAATAAATGCTTGTCAAGATAATGACACTCCTGATACTCTTCACCAATGATTGACCAGAGCACGTACCACTTTTTATTGACCAAGTATTTCCAAAATATTCTGTATGGAGTTACAAGTCTACTTCTAATAAATTCACAACCTTGTACAGTCATTTGAAGAATGACAAAAATAAACTAGGTGCATGAAATTCAAAATATAAACCTCAATATCTCTGACATTACCAGTTTCATTTGAAGTCAATTTAAATGAAAATGGACTGGGGAACAATATTAAAATTTTTTGCCCTTTTTTTTTCTTAGGTGGTAATAAAAGTTTTTTCTTCAGACTTCGAAAGAGAAGATGCTATTACCATTGCAAATGCATAATTAGGATGGCAACTAAAAAATAGCTTTAACTGTGTTTTTCTGTAACAGAATTTTGCCAGGCAATTTAAATAAGTACAGTTCAGGAATAATTCATAGTTATTTTCTTATCAACAGAAAAGAGAAGAGGTTTTTCAAACTATGTAGGAAACAATCTGCATTACTTCTCATTATTTTCTTGTGCCAAAATTCTAAAGAAATATGGTAAACATTCAAA
Source organism: Molothrus aeneus (assembly GCF_037042795.1). Classification (NCBI taxonomy): domain Eukaryota; kingdom Metazoa; phylum Chordata; class Aves; order Passeriformes; family Icteridae; genus Molothrus; species Molothrus aeneus. The sequence continues at coordinate 28,019,505 of NC_089649.1, forward strand.
TGGCTTCTAATTATATAAATCACTTATTTAATTACCCTAGGTGAATAAGGTGGAAATAAAATAATTCAAACAGTAGTCTTTCCATATGAAACAAGAGTCTGTGCTCCTATTGTGAAGATAACAAAAGGTACCCATTTCATTTTAGGTTCAGGAGGACAGGTTTCATTATAAGGAGCCCACATAAAGTAAAACACAAGTAGGATGGTATGCAACTTTTGCATAATTCATTGGCATAATTCATCATAGCATTAGTTGGTTATTGCAGTGTCCAATACATAAGAATAATTTTCAAAAGAGAACATTCACTAGTACCATTCCTTCAGAAGTCTTACATGGAAAATTAAACATTGAGCCTACAATGAGGATTAAAGGTTCCAGAAAACTTTCAGAATTGTGTCAAAGTGGACTTGAGAATTAACTACCCCATTAGCAAAAAAAAAAAAAGATACGATTATTTTATTTCCCCCCACACCAAATCGCATATTTGGTTGGAGGCAGGGAAATGAATTCTGCCCCATCATTCACTCCCAGTAAAGAAGGAAAGTATTGTAAAATAAGTGGTGGTATGAATCTTAAGCACAAAAGCACTCAATCAGCTTTTCCACTTTTTTCCAAGAACTAGATCTCAGGTGGATAATCATGCCCAATAATGCCAATCCCACAACAACCACTCAGAGTCATTTTCTAAAGAACATAAACTTCTTATGCCACTCAATGCTTAAGACCAAGACAATGATACAAGGCCACCTACCTTTACTTGCTGTCTAGCTTACAGAAATCTCTCTTAGGTTGAGTAGCAGACATTAGCATATTGCCTAACACCCAACAATCTCTTGTGAGAAACTGAGACATCTCTTCTTAGATAAAGTAACACAACTTGTGGAAACTTTTCCTCCTTGCCCCCAGTCAGATGCTTGTAAAATCACACATTCTCAAGGAAAATAAAACTCTGAGCAAAATATTTACCTCTTCTTTGCAATGGAACAGATATTTCTTGACATGCTAAGAGAAACTCAAAATCACTGTCAAACCTGTGTTCTATGAAGCTTTGGGGGAAAATAATTTAAACCAGTAGTAGCTAAGACCATTCATAAAAAATGTCACAATTGCTTTGGTTTGAGGGGAGTCCCACACTGGGGAATTTGGAAGAAAGCAAACTAATTAAAAACTACTTCACTCTAGACAAGAATATATTTTTGAACTTTTGAGCTTAACTAAAAAGTAAATGGTTATGAATTCTGTTTGCAACAAGGGATTATGCAAATTGAAATTAAAAACAGTTTCTTTATTTCAAGTAACTGAGAAAAACAGATGGAAAACATAAGTCAGAAGACTAAAAGTATCTGGAGCATTGGAATTGGCAAATACCTTACCTGGCCGAAAGACTTCCAAGCGTTCTCATACTTTCTCCTCCTAAATGTGCATCTCTTTCAACTATTGATAATCCATCCTTTCCTATGGGCTGAAAGAATACAGAAAATCCCTGAGTGAGTCAAAGCACTTGGTACCTCAGAAGTCAGCTCCATCTCTGTACTGTTGCCAGCAGAATTATCTTTGAATCCTAAATTTCTTGCAGAAGGGAGATAGTTTACTCCAAATAAGCATCATGGAGAAGAAAAGGCATATTGGTGTTCCTTTCTCTCTGGTGCCTCATGCATAAGTGCAATGTATGTCCCCAGGACTGGGAAGTGGATTTACTGGCTGCATTCTAACGTGCTGGGAGAAACACTTTGTGAAATGTTAGTGTGGTATTTTACATCTCCCAAGAGTACAGGGCCAAAGTTATGACTCCAGGGATTATCTGTGAACTACGTTTAAGCAGTGTTCATGAATAAATAACATCCAGGAGAAGGTAAACAAAGGCATTCTTACACTCCATGGGTTCTTAAATCATTTGCTTCTTGTTCATATCTGCATAACACCCAGGAGTAAAAGTTCTGAAAGTAATTGTTCTGTGTGGCATAAGTGGAAATAAAATCAAAAGCCAAATTCCTGTACTTGTACAAGCAGCAGTATCAAAGATGACTTAGAAAGGCAATAAGGAGCTGCAGAGAAGATTGAAAAGGAAATGATTGCAGGGTCCAAGTCTTAGGTATTGCTGGCAATTCATTGCCTTGCAAGGTGAATTGCTGTATTCCTCCAGCAGCAACTGAGTCTCTCAGAACAGTATATGTTATTCCCAATCTTTCAAGGGCTGCTCTCAATGCTACATCTTAAACCAGACTACTCTTCTAGCTATTCTTCATGCAAAATAAAAACAGTATGGAAAAATAAATGTACTTGCTGGTTTTTCTAAGTGCAGCAGAATCTATTAGTTCCTTTTCACTTTTACTGTTCCAAATGTTTCACAGCAAAGGCAAACTTGCAAACTCCAATTCCAATGAACTTACATCGGTTTTGCTCTTTTATATACATTTTTTTCTCATTACATTCATTAATGAAAGAATGCTTCTTACTCAGAAAGGATTTAGGGAATGGATAAAGACCAGAAAGCACATAAATTAACTTTTTCTAGACATAGTTTTTCTTAGACATAGGCAGCAGTGCATCAGTGTCAGCAGAACTGGTTGATGAAAACCAATGTACAAAAATACATACTTTGATTTTACATTTACAAATCGAGCCTCAAGACTTGCATGAAGGTTGCACAACTGGGAGACTCAGTACAACTCATTTAACAAAAGTATTGCCTAGAACAAAAGTATTGCCTAGAAAAAATCCTCTTTCCTCCAGTCATGCTGCCAACAATATACATAGAGGGAGATTGAACAGAACACCAGGAGAAAATGGTGCCACTGGGATAAAAGATTTTGACTGCAATTCACATTTTGGAAAGCTCCATGGTGAAATGGTGGCAGGAACAGAGCTACATTTTAAGCTAAGTAACTGAATTCAGTAATTTTCTTGCTTTAGAAATGTTTCCTAATGCACAAGAGAAAACCTTTCTAATGAATCCAATGCAACTCAGAACAGAAGGAAAAGCAACTGAAAAACACTAATATCTCAAAAAGCGAAACAGAACAAACCTATTAAAAAGAGATTTTTTTATTTTTTTTTTCAGTCACAGGTTTAAGTAGTCAAAAAACAACTGAAGGTTTTTATATTCTGCAGCTGGACCTGTAAAGTGTCACTGGGGTTTCTTAATGAAACACCACAGTGTACTGGGAAAAGACAATCAAGTTTTTGTGGTAAATTCATACTGGGCGTGTTTAATTTACTTTCTCTGTTGGTTTACAGGCACTTGTTCATCAGAATTTATTCCAAGTAATCTCAAGGTGCCCTGGGTTTAAAGACCTTGAAGTCACTTTCTGTTCATAGTTATTGATATAATCAAGAAATTAAACTTTATACTGCAAAGACCAACATTACAGACAAGAACTGCAGCTATAAAATGCAAGGTATGGCCTTGCAGTGTGTGCCTCTCTCTGAAAGGGAAAAGGACATTGAGAATAATCTCCCTCCTTCTCCTGATTCTTTTTTTTCCCCTCCATTTTTGCCAACACATAGTCATTCTTAGATGATGAAATGAGAACAGACTAGGTCTTTTTGATTCCTCTCACAATTTTTGCATTTGACTTCAAATTTAACCTTAATAGCCTTCTGTTTCCAACAATTTTACCCCACACAGACTTACAACATATCACTTACCTTCTCCTAGGAAATATGTCAATAAGTGCACTGTACTATATAAATACTTAAAATGACATGCAAACCTGAATGATTAAGAATGTAATGTGCTTCACTGTCTGTCATTCAAGTGACTCGTTACTTCACAAATTAAATCAAACACTTATGTCCATCTAAAATCATCTGTAGCCTGTTATCTAGTTTGACTATTTGCTTCAGAAATTTCTGCTTTCAGAAGGATGATGACTTAATATTTAATCATGGATTTCCAGAGAGAAACAGCAGCAAGAAAGCCTTATACGAATCTTACTCTTTTAAACTATGAGTATTTTGTTTTATTCTCCGGGGGTGATTTGGCATTTTTCATTTCAAAACTTAAAACATTCAAAATTAGAACTGAATTGCCTGAAATTGTGACAAGAAAAATTTTGGATTTTCTTTGCAGGGTAAAAGTTAGTTTGGGATTTCTGGTCCCTTGAAGAAAATCTGAAATGTTGTATTTAATAGTAATTTAAACTGAAACTTCATTCCTTCAAAGTTAATTTGTGCAGCAGCTGAAATCTAAAAGCTGGTTTTCGTACAGCTTGTGGTTTATTAGCTTTAGGAAACCTGTAAGTAGACTCTAGAAGCACTGCTTGCCTTTGCCCTTCAATATCTCACAGAAAACTAGACATTTGGATGTCAGAAAAAAGACAAACAACTTTCTTTTGGAAAAAAATTTACATAATTGAGTATACCAAACAGGCAACATGGACTCATTCTGTGATTTCTAGCATCTCTGGGGCATGAGTGACACAGATTAAGCTACAACAGATTAAGCTCAATGAGATTAAGCTACATTTGTTGCTGGGATGCCCTACTGTTTTGGTTCTCAAGCACTGCACAGATGAACTGTAAACTGTAAATACAGATTGACCTATTTACACTCTGAAAATTTGGACACAAAATCCTTTCATTCAGTACCTATGATATCCCAGTGATGACTAATTCTAGGAACAATTTCACATGCACAGCTGGATCTGCAAGGCCTGCTAATTAAATATCAAGATAAATAAGGAAGACTCTCAAGTGTTCTGAAATTACAGAAGTCCTGAAAGGTGCTGAAGTAACACTTATCATTCCTGACAGATCTATAAAAACACAACAAGCAAAGGGCACCTGTAAATCAATGACAGGGAGTTTAAGTAACATGGTAAAACTACAGAATTAAGACTTCTATCTATACAATGTGTACAAGGCAGAGGTGTAAGTCCCCAGCAGAACAGTGGAAGTTATGTCGAAAGCAATGAAATAGCAATGCCATTTAATGATAGACTGATTTGACAACACATTTTTATGCATCACTTCACATACATAGTTTAGTCCCGAAATTTCTGTCCACATAAAATCATAACCTTTTCCCCCCTACCCCATAAATCACATATATAGTCCCATAAACTTCTATATATGCCTAGATGCAGATACACAGACATACCTGTGAAAGGTAAAAGTGATACCATGTTGCGTGTGTTGCCTTCCTTCATAAAACTGATCTTCCTACTCACAGGCTGATGTATAGTTAACTGGTGAAAAGTGCTTTAAAAGAACCAACTATTATAAATGTTTTATATTTAGCCAGATGCCTCTTTTTTTGCCTTTAAATGATGATCAGTGCATATATATAACAATAAGCATTCTTATAAGCAAAATCTTGCACATTACAGTCCCATCCAGCAAGAAAGATTGTTAATTGGTGCCAGCTATTAAATGAAAAATTGCTTTATGCTTCCCATAGGAAGATGTAATGCGAGTTAAGGAGGATACCATAACATTTTTATACGCAAAATTATTTAATCATGTTAGTTGGAATTTTATAAAAGCATTAACCAAAGACATGTAAGTATGGCAAATTTCAGCTCTTTGGATTTTTCCCTTGGTAAAACTAGAAACAGTATGAAATGGAACTTTGTACAGAGGAAAATACAGGAACTGTTCATAGAGATCCCTGTTATTCTTCAGTATTCACAAGTACAAATGAACAAGAGACTTCCCAGCATGGATCTATCATGTCTAGTTCCATTTCAGCTACAAAAAGAAAACCTGTGGTGAAAACATGTGACACATTGTGCTGAAAATGGTAGCTGGACTAGTATTTGACATAGCTGAAAAGAGAAGTATGGGAGTGAAAATTTTACGTGAGTTGCAAGTTTTCCTCGTGTTTGGAGCACAAAGCAGAGCCCCTCTTCATCTGTGCTCACTGGAGCACAAATTTGTGCTCACTGTGGCAGCTAACAGATGTTGCAATGCCCGCAGAAAACAACAAATAAGGATCACCAGGCAAGGGAATTGTTAGGCTCTGAAATTACACAGGATGCTGCAGTTGCTCATTTCCTACAACCTAGAGATATTCAAATCACATCTAAAAACTGGGGACAAGAAATAGACTTGCAGATCACAATAAAAATAGACAGCAAGGTCAATAAAGGCCAAAATGAGGTGTCTGAATAAAACATTCTGTAACCTTATGACATGGTTAGATGTAGAGAAAAGAAGTGATATTTTAGATAGCCAAATACATTACTTGCAAAAATCAATACAAATAATGTCAGGAAAGGTTTTCTTGCTATTTTTCTTCAGAAAAAGAGGATCTCCAGTCAAGAAGAAAATAATAGACTCAGATTAAAATGAAAAACTATATAAAAGCATATTCACCTTTCCTTTGACCAACTTTAAAAATTAATTACAAGAAAATTATTAATGGATGTCGAAATGCTAGCCCGAACTAAAAAGGCTTAATACCATTTTTACTTCTTTCAGGTGGTAAAAATGATGATTGTGGTTGTGCTGACATTTGCCGTCTGCTGGCTGCCCTACCACATTTACTTCATAGTCACTGGGATCTACCAACAATTAAACCGGTGGAAATACATTCAGCAAATCTATTTAGCCAGCTTTTGGCTTGCCATGAGCTCTACAATGTACAATCCCATTATCTACTGCTGTCTTAATAAGAGGTAAGAGTTGGTTATGAAATGAGGTGCATAACTTCACCAAGAACATAAACTGCTTAAATGGAAAAAAGACACAGAATTTTCACTTAAATAGATTCCAGTTACTGGGGAAAAAACAAAATGAAAAAAAAAAAAAACCCTTTCTTAAGGTTTGTACTTGAAAAGAAGCCCCACAAACCCAGAGGCAGACTTCCAGTAAATATTCTGGTCTACTTAAAATTTCAGAGCAAAATGCAGTTTTCAGAAACCAGTCCTTTCCATGTACACCTCCAAAAATTTTTTTAAAAAAACCTATAGCATTTTAATGGCTTTAGTTTGCAAAATATAAAAATAAAGAAGATGGTAATTAGTGATATAGAGTGCAAGCTGTATGTTCACCAATTGTATACCCAATTTTGTTTTGCTGGAAGAATGCAATACAAAATGTGATTTACTGTGTTCTGTAGATCTCAGCATTAAATTTCTACTGCACTCCAAGATCTGCAATTGGCTGATAAATATTATACAAATATTTACATTCTCATTACTTAATACTAAATTACAGTAGTGTTTGATAGCAACACATTATGCTCTGAATTTCAAAGGCACTGCACCTATTGAGTTTGGTGACATTTTACAGACACCTGTTAGCCTGAGACTACTGCATTCCAGAATAGACTCAAATCTTTCATTTCAATTTATAGGACCAGGATCTACACAAACATCATCCTGGCCATCCTATTCACCAGTATTTCTTCTAGCGTTATTGGATAAAGAACACCAGGAACAATTAATTACTTCACAAAGTCAGTCAGTACAAATCAGTATTGATTAAGTAATCTTAAATATTATTTTAAATCTCTTTTGACTTAGCAGCCAGTGCAAAGTTTAATTACTGTCAAACTTTATAGCAATATTGCATGGTATTCCTAAACCCCAAATAAAGATCATGTAGTACTTGTCAAAAGGAATCTAATCAAAAATGAAGTGAACAAATCCTAGCAAGTTTTTATTGGTGCAAAAACACCGGCGTCATCCTTCTTGATGAGGATAACATACAACAATTCCATTCATGATCTTTTAAAAAGACAAGGCAATGACTAAATTCATAGAACCTTCTGCCTTCTGATGAGCTTTTCATCATTTACAACTGTTTAAAGACAAGGTAAAGTTTTAGCGTGCCAGAACAAAACTAACTCAAATGACAAATTTTCCATTAATTTCAACAGAAATCAGATTTCACTAAGTGTCCAGTGTCTGCAAAATCAAAGACAAGGAAAAATGAGGCCTCATTTTTTTCAGTTACCACCATAAAACTTCTAAACCAACCCCATTTTCTTCAAAAACTTTTTATGGCACAATTACAAAAGAATTTATAAAAAAAATAGTATCTCTGATGTGGTTTATGTTGACACTTGGAAACTGCAAAATTAAAAGTCTGGATTAAAGAATACAGTCAAAGAAAAATTAATATTTTGAGACATACTAAAGGTCACCTTATTCAGAATTTGATGCAAGAACGATGTCCTGGTGACTGTGCTCTTATAATTAAGTTCCATATTGAAATGAAGATACCAGAATATCTGCTTCCTTTTCATTAAATAGGAAAATAGAGCTTGTTGCTGGGAGTCAGATCAATTCATGCCTCTGCTGGATCTAGTATCAGACAGAGTTAGAACATCTATCCCCAGCATCATCTTCCAGGCTAATTAGGATATTATGTATCTAGATAAAGAGAGCATTATTTCAAGATGAAGAAAAAACATGCCCTGAATTAGAAAGAGGATGGAAGATGCCAAGAAAAGTAATACAGTTAAAAGATGGTTTGGTTTTACAATTCCTGTCACTAAATCCATTTCCATTAGAGGCTCTTTCAGTATTTTTCCAAAATATGGACTGCATGTAAACAAAGAATGCTGAATAGCAACCTACCTGCTCAGTTGTCATCATGTGAGAACTCCATGGCAAACTTAAAAATTTGAGGAAAGAAAAGTCACTTCTGTGAGATCTGTTAACTTTAACTAAACACTTGATCTCAATTTTTACCTGCAGTCATCACGGTGGTAGTTTAATCACTGCTCTAAAAAACTTACAGACAGGATAAACAAGAGAGCTGATTGTTTAAACAAAACAAGAGGAGCAAGAAAAGGGAGAAAGATAAGCTTTAGGTCTAGGTGAAAAGGTGTTCTTTTTCCAGCTGTACACAGATACATAGAGAATTGCTTTTCTAATTAATATATTAAGCTTTTATTCTGGAAATGCATACACACAAAATGTAACAATGGTCTTTACGGTGAATCCCTGCCTCTGTATGAGTATTGCAAACATTGATGCTCTAAAGCCTCAAAATGCCTGTTTATAGATTACTCACATTCAGATTTCAACTTTCTAGGATCCCCTTAATTATTAAAAATTATTTTCCAAATATTTCACATGAACAATTATTAGCCATTAACTCATTACCATACAAGCATCCCTGTTAGAGAGAAATACAGAAGGGATATTAAAATTTGGAAATTGGGATGGCACTTCGCAGAAAAGTTACGAAGTTCCTTGCTGAAAGAAGATGAAAATATAGGTGCAGATCTCATTAGAGGTCAAATCAAAACAATTTCTGTGAAGACAGTTCTGTGAAAGTTGGTGTTTGTTTACTTTGCAGAGGCAAAAGACAGGAAATTCATTATAAGAAAAACACCACTGTTAAAATGCAGTGACAGCATATAGAAAATCAAACCGAAATGAGTTGCTACCACTATCTTTTTTTGTCCTACTCTGACTTCAGTCAAGGAAACTCCCACTGAGTTCAGCCCACCCAGGCCTAGGGGCAGGATAACTGGCCAAGTGAGTACACTAGCAGCACTCTGTGCTTTCAGATGAAGGCCTGGGGCCTTGCAAGCCCAGGCTTCCACCAGGCTTCTTTCCTCCTAGGTTCCGTGCTGGCTTCAAGCGAGCTCTGCGCTGGTGCCCCTTCATTGAGGTGTCCAGCTATGAGGAGCTGGAGCTGAAGGCAGCCAGGTTCCACCCCACGCGGCAGAGCAGCCTCTACGCTGTGTCCAGGATGGACTCCAGCATGACCGTGGTGTTGGACACCAACGATGGAGACAGTGTGCACGCCAGCCATAAGAAAAGACCAGCTCCAAGGGACCTGAACTTCAATGGTTGCTCACAGAGGAATTCCAAGACTGTCTCCACGGCCTCAAGCCTCATCAGTTCAGTGCACACATCAGTAGATGTTTATTCCTAAACATTTCACTTTGCTAGAAGGGCAACACTGGACAATGTTCTCCTACTTTGGAACTCAGTATCCCTACCACAGGAAAGCAAACCAGATTCCACTAATAAACCCTAGCTATAAATATTGTGAGATTTTTGGGAAATCTCGTCTTTTTTTTTTTGCTTTGGAGAGGAAGAGGAATTTGAAGACATATGTCTCAGTCCAAAAGCATAGTTGCACCTTAGCCGCAACAATGTTCGTAGGGATTATCCAGAATAAACCAATGGCATTAAAAACTTTGCTTCAGTTGTCTCTGACCAGTGGCATTTATGTTTGACTTACCAAAATGTAACAGACTCCTTTACTTATTGAAGCAGAAATGTACTGTGTTTTCCATTACAAGTGTATTAATTCAACAGTAACAAAATTACGTGATATTTGATTATAGAGATGTATTTATAATGAAAACCTAATGAGCCCCAAGTCCATTAAGCTGTTTCACAATTTAGCTCCATTCCCAGACAAACAGACAAAATTAAGTTCACGTGAGTGCAGTTCAGCTCTGTCTGCAACAGTAATTTTGCAAATATATATAAGAACCGGAGAACATGACTAAGAGACTAAGTTAATTCTACCAAAGTTTGCATATTAGTGAACATTAGATTCTAATGGGATTGTATTTCCAGGGGAATATATTGCTTTTAGGAATCTCTCATAGCTTTGTATCTTAGTTCTAGGGGTAAGGTCTGTCTCAGTGACCTTAACAGAACCTTTCTGATTGACTTTAGAAAGGCCAAAAGATTTTAAACTGAAGATTCATATATGAAAAAAATAACACTGTGGCAACAGACTCTTTTCTGCAGAAGATCAAGGAACAAGACTCATGATGACAAACTTCCACTGGAAAAAAACCCCTATTTGGGCTCTTTTCACAAATTTTCCATAGTTTGATGCATGTAAAAATACTCCTGTGCCTGCCTCTGCAAACATTCTAGGCATTCTTACACAGACATGTTCCCACTGAATTCAGACAAAATCCACTTACCATCACTGTTGCAGAGGAAGCTGAATGTAACAAAAAAAGGGACCAGAGAGCAGCCTTAGTTTTAGTTTAATGACTGTGTCAGTTGCATGGATAAATTGGTTTCATGAATGTTTGTTGTCAAACAGTTAATGAAAATACAAAGAAGAGTGTGAATGTCTTCCTGAGTTAGCCAAACCAGCACAGGACAGTGTGTATCTGGCTGAACCCAACACAGTACCAAAGCTGAGCAATTAATAAAGAGACATTTGAAGAGAGAAAGGCTTGAGCTGGCTTTAGTCCACGTTCCTTCCCAGCAACTGGGGATGATCAGCATTGTGACAATGAGCATATCAAACAAGATCAGTAAAACAAGAATCATATTTGTGTATTGTGATTCATGTACATAGTCAATTGTTACGTTCTGCTAAGCGTTAACTTGTACTTGTATAGTGATTGCAGTGCACTGTGGTATCACTAAATCAAAATCCTAAGGTAAAATATCCTCAAATACATAAACCTGATACATTAAATTCTCCACGTACGGAATAACTGAAGAACATGATCACAGAATATTGTACTCTTACAAAAATGAAACACAATTTCAGACTCACTTTTTCTATCTATGGCCTGATATAAAATCCACTGAAACAATCCATTCATTAATGACTTCCCTTTTAAATGTTGGTCCATGCTTTTCAACAGTCTATTTCTCTAAAAAAACAGGTATTTTCCAACATTGTAATTGTCATGCTCTCACTTCTCCTTGTCTTTTTTTCGTGTGTAGCAATCCAGCAAGTGTCATGCAATGCCTATAAAATACTTGTGAATTTTTTCCCTTTAAATACTCTGTTTTAAGAACTTTAAATCTTCCCAGGTTTTTAACAACTCTTTAAAAAAGATCCAGGATTGTCACACACAAACAAAAAATTATGCTAATTATATTAACCTAATGGTGATGTACTACAAACACATGCTGTGAAGTCCTCTGTCTGCTCATGTACAACTTCTGAGAAACATACATAGAGAAAATGTATACTTGTTAAATAAACAGTCTTTTCTAATAATGGCTATTACAAAAGCAGTGTTGATAAATTTATTGTTTTTAAATGTAGAGTATAAATTTTAAAAAGTTGTATATAAAAGTATAGCAGCATACATGTATAAAATATCATCTTCATGCAACATTTAGGATTTTTCATTGACAAATATCAAGAAAGCAATGGTGGCCTCCTCACACTTGTACCTCTAGTGAAACAATTTCACTTTAAGTGTTTATGATATGACCTCCTGGACAACTAATCCATTGATAATATCACTATATTTTCGTGGGCTAGAGGTGTCAAAACACCCTCACCATTCCTGTAGTTCTTCTGAAGTTACAGGATATTCCTGTATAATAAATTAAGAAATCTCTCCCTGTAATCACAGCATTGCTTTAACAAAACATTACAGTGATAATGTGGTGCAAATCAATCTGTGTCTCAGCCCCCAAGAACATGCAGGGTTACACAGTTAAACAAGTAGCACAGCAAAAGCTGTGACTGAGAGCAGCTTCCATACGAATTACTATTTCTGAACAAGCATTTTCAGCAAGAGGCCTGGTCACTATAAAATTCCTTACAGGCCTCCTGACACCCCTCACTAAGTGCAGAGGAAATCAGATCATCCTCAGTTTGTGTCAATAAGACTGCTCAAAGTAGTAGTGGGCATACAGAGCACACACATGATTGCTGGTGCAGGACTGTGGCTGTCTCATGTCTGCAACCTTCAACCCACACTCTTCAGTTTTGCTAGGAACGAGTTAAGGAAAACAGACCAATACAGAGCTAGGTTCTTACCAAGAAGGGCACAATAACACTCCAAAACAGCTACAATTAAACAGCATCAGGAAAGGTCTTCTGATCCTGAAATCTTCTGAAACACGTTCGTCCTTCTCAGTATAACAGTTTGTAGTACTTCAGCCCAGGCTCCTACTGGAGTCTGCCTCAAACATTTATGTGATGAAGAGATCATTGCTCCCTGAACAGCCACTTTGCAAGGACATTCCCTTGGTAGAGAACAGGTTTAACTTTCACATCACCAAAGACAAAATAATCAGCATCAGTTTACTCTGTCATTCCCTTGACATTGGGTAAACTTTAAAAAAAAAAAAAAAAAAACCCAAAAAAACAAACCACACAACCAAACCAACTTAAAAAGCTAAACATGACTATTTAAACAATAAAAAAATCCCCCTCATTTCTTGTCTCAAGTCTTCATGGTGGTGCATTTTCCCCCCCACACTCTTTCTTGAACCACTCTACAACCTCAGGAATCCCCACTGGGCACTGGCCTTTGTGTGATGAGTTGGGTGGTCAAGCTTCCCTTGATCATATGGCAACTCTTGAGTGGTTGAGCTGGGAACATCCCTGAGATGAAGGACAAGAGCACAGTCAGTCCCCCACTTACAGCTTTGGGACTTTCCCTGAACCATAACTCAAGGGGAATAATACCATTGTGGCTGGAGTTTTGAAAACAACTTGAAATTGTATTGGAAACAATTTGGAATTGTTTTGGAAACTCCAGTCGTGACTGATCTGAGGATGGAACTCTTACAGATTACATCTCACTACCCTATAAATAGAGGTCCTAAGTGAGGCCCTTTGAGCTTCCCTGGACTTCAGTGGAATGTACCAGAATCTCCCTTTGAGTGGGGGATGGCTCTCAGAGCTTGCAAACTCTGATGTTTGTGAGAAAGCTGAAGACAGGGCATAGGCAGATAAAGTCTCACTCCTTGAGCCTCAACCGCTGAGAAAAGCCAAAGCACTCAACAGGGTATTTGACTGAAATCAGGGGGAATTTTTCACAGGTACTTCTGTACACACTTCATTGTGGCTGTATGCATGCATGTGTGGGAATTGATTTAAATACCCTGTAGCAAGTATAGCATAAACACTGACATCTCATTAGGATAATTAAGTCACTACTGCAACTTTAGTCAATTTTATTGAATTATTTCATAAATGCTGAATTAGTTAATTGATTAAGTACTAAAATCCTTTAAGCATGAAACATTTATCAGGTCTAAGGTTAAGTTTTTCAATGGCATCCACTCTGAACCTTGTGACTCTATGGGAAAATCTTCCTTCCCTTTGCACCCTAATCACTTGTATCCCTGGTCTCCATGCAAATCATTCTAGTGATTTTAAGCCAATATTCCTTTGTATGCTTCATTGCTGTAGTAAATAATAGAGTGAACATTGCCATTGAACTTGGCTGCACTTTCACGCATTTATATTAAAACTTACTTTTCTCAATAACTGTGACAGTGATTCTTTAAACTACCTAAACCACTCAATTGTGACAAATTGGCATAGTCAGCAGAATACTAAATCAGGATTTGCAGCAGTCTTCCACATAAAAGCACGATCTTGAGAGGAAAAATGAACTCCAAGCAAGCTCAGGGTACTCAGACAGGATGCTTCCAGCAGATTGGGTTAGGGTATCTCTTTGGCAGGAATCCCTTGACAGCCTTTCTTCTAGGTCACTTACAGCACATTGTCAAGGTTGGGAGGCACTGGCAGACCTGCACAGAGTGAGCTATTTGCAGCTGCTTTACATCTGGTAACTAAAGGTGTCACTGAGGAAGGTCTCTGATCAATACCAACATGTATTTTCAAAAGTAACATACAGAAGGAACTGATAAAAAAAGGAGAACAAAAGAGGTTTTAGAAGTTGGTGCTTTCTTATCTAAATAAATCCATTCAGGTATTTTGGAGGTGGATGTTCCTCCTTCAATACTGGGGAATTTTTTTCACATCAGTGAAGAAGAACCTATTTTACTGATATAAATTTCCAAACATTTCAGGCTGTGCCCACCAGGGTACAGGATTCAGAGAAACTCTTGTTCCTTTTGCATTTATGTCAAGGCTTTTGAAATGCCTATTCCAAGTGGAAATTTACTGCTGAACTTCTTCCTCTAATTCAAGATGAGTTTAAATTTAGTGTCCTAAATACTATGAGCTGTTTGTTAAAGAATACCTCCAAAGATTGCTACAAAAGTTGCAGGAGATACTACTAAGGGCATACCACTGTTTACAGATATCTTGTGAGTTCCCTGTATTAAATAATGCATTCAGTTCAGTTTGTGTCTTCCTGTTCATGAGCAGATTCAAGTGGTTCTACATTCATAAATCAAAATGATCTGTTGAGACCAGTCAAAGATAATTCTTTATCAGTCCCTGAGCAGTTGCTGTGGGTATTAAAATACAAATTGTATTTAGATGAGTTCATATATCACATGGATATAGTTACTGGCTAATTGAATTGCTTCTCTCCCATCTATAAAACTGAAACATGCATATTGCATTACAACTGGCATCAGATTTCCCAAAGCAAAGTGTTAAGCTTTAAAACACCAAAGCTGTTTGTTATGAGTACTCTGCAACAGCCTCTGGATTCACTATTTCTAAGTTTCACAAGGAGTTTTTCACTGCAATATTTGTGATGCAAACAGAAAAACGGACACCAGG
This sequence comes from Molothrus aeneus, assembly GCF_037042795.1. Lineage (NCBI taxonomy): Eukaryota > Metazoa > Chordata > Aves > Passeriformes > Icteridae > Molothrus > Molothrus aeneus. The sequence goes on from NC_089649.1 coordinate 28,034,850, forward strand.
AACACTCACATGAATGGTACTTCCCAAGCACACTTAGTATGGAAATTCACGTTGCCCAGCTTGCTTGGATTTACACGCTTTAGATTTTAAAAAATCCAAAACCAACCAACTAATAATTTAATCAGTAGGCATTGACCAATTAAATCCTACAAATGTGCCAACACCTGAAATGTTCAGCAGCTCTTCTACAACACTGCCCACAAATTCATATGCAAGTGAAGGTAACAGACCAAGTCTGTAGATACTACACGCATAAAAACTTCAGGCAAGCTCCTTCTTGAATGCAAGGGAAAACTTCCTGGACAGCATCTACAGATTTGCAGAGGTTCTGCCAGAGGAGGTCTGACCAAGGACAGGGAGATGTTCCAGCATCAAAGGACTTCAGAGCAGTCCTTTGAGCAGTCCAGCCAGCAGCTCTTTCCTGTTTGCAATACTGAAATCTGTATCTTGTATGAGAACTAAAGAACGTAAGGCAGCCAGCAACACCTTCAAGATCAAAAAGCTTTGCCTCAACCTGAAGCTCTACTCAGTAGGACCCTTACACTAGGAAAAGTAACATTTTATTCAGAAGTGTGTTCTAATATATTCACAGCCTTCATTCATTTGGCTGAATTCAGAACCTTGAAAACATTTAGACAAATGCATCACCAAGAAGGCATGGGCCAGGTGAGGTGGCCCACATGGAGCAGCTCTCCTGAGGATTGGCAACTTCAATAAGGCAGACAAGAAGTTCTCATAGAAGCATCATTATCTTCACTTCTCCTCCTATGTATGCCCTGCATCACAGCACCCTCATGGCTACTGAGTCATGCGATTGCTGTCACCTGGCCAGGCTAATGTGTATGGGGTAGCAGGACCACTGCTAACAGAGGAAGGAGAAAGCAGCCAAACAGCTTGCCCCTGGTCCCCAAACTCCTTTTCATAGCTTGTTAGACATGGAATCACACTAAAACTAATAGGATGTAGATATACTTCAGAGCTAGCAGCAGATGAGCTTAGGTACAGAAAATAGCACAGATATATGAACATAGAGCTCTGTGGGGGCTAAAATTTACCTTGAAATGACCAAACTACCACAGGTAAACTTGCCCATGCTGGCATTTGGTTGGACCATTTCTACTATCCTTAATCATACATGTCCCACTCATAGCACATGTAGCTACCTCCACATTCCAAAGCAATTATTATCCTGACGTGTACCAAGGGGGAAAAAAAAAAATATCAGTCTAACCATCTGCCAAGCTCTCAAAAAATGAAATGGTAGAACTCCTCACACACTTTACACGCCTTCCATCTTATTGCCATAAGAACATCTTTGGCAGCCTCACCTTGTTTCAACCCAAGAGAAGCCTGACCCTAAGGCCATGAGGTGCATGGAGCCCCTAAGGATGTGTGCAACCTGACAGATTTCCCAGCATGGCTGCAAGTTCTGACACAGAGAGCTCCACACCTTATCTCAACATAGACCTAAATACCTGAAAGAGCCTGGAGTGATAATCCTAATTGTTTTCTACCAAATCATTCAATTTGCCTTGCTTGCCACGGTGAAATACCAGGGTGGGTGTTTCACAGAAAGTCTTGGAACAAATAATGCACACATACACACAAGCTCCAGGGAAGGAAAACAACCCTGAATGAAATCCACAAGTTTCATCTACAGAAAAGAATTAAGCAAGTCCCCAGCACATCTTGAACTCTTAGCACTGGTTCTGGGGCCCATTCACAGAGCTCAGAGCCATGCAATAATTTTTAAGTAATATAATAAACATCCAATAATAAACAGGAATTCAGAAATGAGACACTGGGACAACCAAATAGTTAAATGCTAATAATCTTCCACCTTCTTCTATTGGTAGGTGAGTATTTCAACATAAATCCATGTGGATGTGTCAGAGGTTGATATGATAAAGTGTGCTAATTGTATCATTTTGATATACAGCTTTGAGGGGATCTGGATGACCATTTGCCCAATCAATTTAATATGATATTCAGACTGAAATACATGTTTCTGTTCTACTGAAAAATTTTGTCTGAGAACTAATAATTGCATAAGGGCTTTAACTCTTTTGAGGCTTCTGAGGAGGTGACAAAGGAACTTGGAGTTTCCCACCACCAGATAATCTGTGGCCTTTTACTATCAAAGTACAAACATGTCTGTACCATTCTAACATGAAAAAGCAATAGTTCTGTGTATATATATATATATCTCAAACTGTGTACCTGAGGAGGGCACTGGGTAAACATGGCACTGCAAACCGTGACAGGGCATGGATATGTCTCATGATATCAGTACAATAAAATTAATTCTTATTTTATAATCCTAATATATAAGCACTGTACTTACTTCTCTTACATTAGTAATATCATACTAAGTTCTTATGGAGTAAAACCCACTGTGCTGTGTATCTCAGCAGAAAACAAAACCACTGCTTCAATGTGCTTAGAATTAAAATGTAACACAAAGAACATGTAACACAATGACTGGCAAATGAAAAAAGGTTTGCTAATAATAATAGTCAACTTGATTAGGAAAGACTCTCAAATGTCTCCTGGTTTTCTCAATAGCAAAGTACAATACCTCACTTTCTTGGCAAGGTTAACATTGAATTCACAAGATGGTCTGAGAGAGAGTATTTGGGACCAAATACAGTCTTCTTTTCAACTGCATGCAACAAAGTTAATTAAATCACACAAGGTTCACTCTGATATAACTGAGAAAAATTGACTCAGATATTTTCATTATAACATTTCATTTGTATTCATTCAAGTAGAAAGAAAAAAAAAACATTATTTTTCTTAGCTTTGCACCTAACACATCCATTTACACAGAAATTGAGAACTAGTGTAAAATTATAGACCTATAAATGACAAGATTTGTTGAAATCATAGAATACGCTGAGTTGCAAGAGACCTGCTAGGTTTACCAAAGTCCACTCCTAGTCCTGCACAGGACAGCCCCAAGAATGACACCGGGTGCCTGAGAGCATTATCCAAACACTTCTTGAACTCTGTTAAGCTTGATGCTGGAACCACTTCCCTGGGGAGCCCAGTGCCCATCTGGTGAAAAACCTTTTCCTAATATCTAATAGTTTGGCTTTCTGGGCTGCAAGTTCACACTGCTGGTCCATCCTGTCTCCCACTAGCACCCCCAAGTCCTTCTCAGTAGGGCTGCTCTGATCTGTTCACCCCAGCCTGTGCTGGTACCAGGATTGTACAAACCCAGCTGCAGCACCTCACACTTGGTGTTGCTAAAATCACATGAGATTCCCATTGACCCACTTCTTAAGCTTGCCAAGGTCCCTCTGGATGGCATCCCATCCTTCAGGTGTGGCAACAGCACCACTCAACCTGTGTCATCTGCAAATTTGCTAAAGCTGCACTCAAACCCTTCATCTATTTCAGTAATGAAGATGTGAAATAACTCTGGTCACAATACAGACCCCTGAGGGACATTGCTTGTCACTGATGTCCATTGGAACTCAGAGCCATTGACCGCTACCCTCTGGATGTGACCATCCAACCACTTTCAGATTCATCTGACAGTCAACTCATAAAATCCACCTCTCCAATTTAGAGAGAAGGATGTGGTGGGGAACAATGTCATGTTTATGAAAGTCTAGATAAATGAAATCTGTAGCCTCTCCTTGTCCACTGACGTAGTCACTCAGTCATAGAGGGCCACTGTGCTCATCAGGCAGGACTCACCCTCATGGTAGTGAAAGGAAAAAAGCACTGATAGTATCCAAACATTTAAGAGACCTTAGGTATTTCCACCAATCTATTCAAGTTATTTAATTTCCTGAATGTAAGATGAAAAGCCTTTCCTGCTGTACAACAGTGAGTGTTTGTAAAGAAGTCTTAGAATTATAAGAAATGTAACAGCCAGGGTCTGTTCCCAGAACCTCATGACTTTTGAAAGCAAGGTGCACCATGATGGTGAAATAAAATCCTTACCTGTGGACGTGGATCACATCCAACAGAGGCAGCAGGTTGCACAGCAGTCTTTGGCTTCTACTAGAAGAATTTTTGTCTTTTTTTCATCCTAAGTCCCTTGAAACTACTAGCTTTTAATGATCTTGTTTACCTTATTGGCACAGGGTTTATGATCTGTCTCAAGTGACTTTTCCTCCAAACTACCTAATATTTATCCTTCTGTTCTTAACTAATCCATCATGCATGGAAATCTTGACTGCACAGCAACACAACCATAGTCCTAATCTTCCAAAAGCACAAATACTTCTTCCTAACTGCACAAAAGCAAGAACTTGTAATAGGCAAAATCACTTAAAAAGACAAAATTTTAAAAATTGAATGTATTAAAAAGCAAGAGCTGCTTTTCTACGTATTCTAAAAGCTATTAATAGGGGTTATTCTACAATTTGTCTACAGTATTCTGTATTATTAAGAACATACAGAGCTTCTCAAAGTACCTGTGGTACCACACCTAACATGGGAGGGCACTTCAGTGAGTTGAGTGATGTGGACTTAACACAGCTGAACAGAATTTCCCACCACTGGATGGAACTCATTAGCTCCTCCTCAACTGAGAAACCAAAGGCTGAAAGAAAGGGTCTAAACCATCACACGGTTTCTCTTCTGCATTTAAGTCAATTAGTTCACACCAAGTAAGATCTTTTCATACTACAGAAAAGCATCTTTCCCTGAAGTACTGAGAAATTCTGATTCCTGACAAAATCAAGGGAGATTCTTTTAAAGTAGTTCAGCATCTTGCCAAAGACATACTGCACATACTAAATCTTATAATGCTGTAAGTTGTGACATTGAGATGAAAAATAGCACATTTCAGATCAATATCTTTTTTGCAAATATGAGGCAAATGCACAGAAAACAAGCTTTTACCTCAATGACACCTAGAGACTCAAAAGTCACAACTTAGTTGCTTTAGCCTCTGTGAAACAAGTTTCAGGTGCATGTGTCAGTAAATGGAATTCAGGGAACTGGTTATCCTTTATTCTAATCCACACAATTGTTACTCTGCAGAAGTATCTAAATAGAAATGAGCCTTACTGAGAGGTTTTTATAAATATGCATTAAAGTCTAAGGAATAGCTTGCCTGAATGACTGTCATAAGTGGAACATCTTGTTCCAGAGTAAGAAATAAGCTTCCACAAGGAACCTCCACAACATGTGATAAAAGCCCCAACAACACAGTAAGAAGCAAAGTGAAACAACTAATTTAACACTACAAACTGATGTATATATATGTGTGTATTAAATTGTGTGGAACATAAGCTTGGTGCAAACCATAGGGAATAAAGGGTGGAGATTGTATTGCGCCTGAATATAATGGAGCTACTTTTCCCCACAGCTGCCCTCACAGTGCTATGATTTGAATTCATGGCTAGGAAGGTGTTGATAACATACCAGTGTGTAGGTACAAATTCTGGAAACCACTAAATCACTCAAGACAAGGCAGAAAGTTCTCTTAATAGAAGCATGAAACTTGTAAGCTGAACAGTTTGATGTGCATTCTCGGAGCAACTCAGACACTGAAGTTGATGAATCACAGGTACAAAGGAAAAAAGCTAACAAAAGTATCACTGAAAATTATTCTTGGGCAGGTATCTTACAAAATGCATGCACCCTGTTATTACGAGAACAAGAAGTACAGGAATCGCTCACTTCCCTTGTGTACCAAAAGTTATTAGTTGACACCTTATATGTCTGGGACATACTACTCTAACAAGCATCACAGAAAGCACATATTCAGACTTGGCTATTCCCTTGCTATGGCTAGTGGTCACCACTGGGGCTGGGCATCATCTCACAACTAAACAAAAGCCAAAAAAGTTATAATTAGAGAATCTTACGTAGCAGAAAACCTTACAATTGCAATACAACTGAAAGAATGGGAAAAAAACCACAGGGATCAAATCACAAACCAGCTTAGAGAAGAAAATATCTCCAAGGAATCAGAAACTTAGATTTTGTCATTTTTTTAAGAGAGCTTCAATTCAACTACTAGTAAATGGTTGTGGCTATGTAGGTATTTGGGCACATAGCTGGGTTCCCTGAGAAAATCATGCAGCTCGATATCTCACTAGAGTATCATTGTCCTTCTTCCCCTTGCAACCAAAATGTTTTCAGCTTGGTAAATTTGGGACAGAATTTAATAACAAATTGTAAAAGCCAATCCCTTTCCCCTTAGAAACTGGTAAAACTTAATGAACCTTTAATTAAAATGACCCACCTCAGGCATATGCAGAAGTTGCATAGGCTTCCAACCAGAAACTTCAGTAGCACCCATTGAAAGTTTTGATAAAACTTTCATTTTAGCAAGTAAAGTAGTTTCTCATAATATTTGATTAAAGTAGCACAAGGAACATCAGGCCTCATAGGCCTGCATTACTTTTACAGACATCTGTAAGTTTAAGCATGCAAGATGACAGACCAAAAAATCTGACACCACAACTCTTGTAAGTGAGATGGAGTGCTACAAACCACTCTTGTTACCATCTTGTTCACCCTCTGCTCTTCATCAGTCCCTGCAAAATTATTACTCTGTGGGAAAGAATGCATTGTCAGGCTCCATAGGAACAAGAGGTACTGCAGTGTCATCTTCAATGCATTAAAGATGACCACTGCTGGGTTTTCTTTAGACAATTTTAAAAAGTCTCTAAATTTTTCATCTGATAGCTTTTCTAGAAAAAAAAGTTACTTCTTACAACCTGTTTTACAATATTTTTCCTACCATCCTTTAAAGAATTAGAATTAACAGAAAAGACTTTTTTCTGTCATGACATTTCTCAGAAAAGCACAAATCTTCCTTGGCTTTTGCAGTTGGTCTATTTCATTACACCTCATATTTATAGAGACGTTCACAGGGGTTTTTAGCATTAGCCCTTTATTAAAAGAATGAAATTCAGTTTTCAGTAATGTATTATTTTCTCCTTCATTCATGAACAACTTTTAGTTTTCTTCTTTTTTTCTTCTTCGTTTTTTAATTCCACTTTTCTCCTCATTTGTTTGTAAAGATCCTTGCACTCTCTAGTTTCTTTGTCCAATACTAAATTACTGTGTTTATGTTTGCTTGTCTGTACCAAGTAAAAGAAAGGTAGAAAATAATGGAGCAGGAAGTATTTTGTGCACTGATCTGGGGCTTGACTTTCTGCTAGGGCACAAATCATAGCAGAGTCTCTAAAATGCACAGGAATGGGTGACAAATACCACTGCAGTAACACAGAGCAGTGCTCCCTAAACAGTGAACCAAACACTGATGCCCTCCTCATCCTCATGCATTTACACTTTGTGATGCATTCAGTTTTGCAGTGCTTTCAGTACAAAGTCTCATAGACAAATCTGTTGTTGTACAGAATCTTTTGGGGGAAATGAAGCTAACTATTACCCTTAAATATTTCATAACTTTTGCGGACTATAACACAAGTCAGAATGTCCTGCAAACATATTATACCAATTATTTAATTTTATTTCTAGAAAAACCCTAGGTTTCATTTCAATTTCTATATAAAATGCACACACATGTAACTGGTGGTTTTCTAAAAGTAAAGAATGATTCTTCTGCAAATTCAGAAATAAACTATGTACACTGACGAGGGAGTTTTATAGTCAAACACGTCACAGATTATTAGATTTGCCATTAAGCTATTCTCATTATTTTGCAACAGGTGAAACAGACAGTAGTTAGGTTTACTCACTGAGATGTCTTATTTTTAATGTGATAGATTTCAAGCTTTCATTGATTGTTGCTAAAGTATCATTCAGAAGTCAGCACTGAACTTAGAAATGTGTTCTGCTGCTCAGTTACTGCCACTGGAAAACTTCCCATCTTTAGGTATTTACCTTAACATCAGCTCAACACAACTTGTAGCAACAGAAAGCTTGTCTTGAATCCCTAATCTCATTCATTCATTGGCTAACGCTACAGCAAACACTACCATTGTAAAAAGCAGTAACAAAACCAGCAATGTCCAAGACAGTCATCCTATTGTGATAAAGAAATTTAGACTAAGCAAACTGTTGGACCACACTGAGCAATGCAGAGGCACAACTGTATCAAGCAGAGCATGAAGCAAAAGAATACACATCATGAAGATTCTAAAAGAAAATGGGAACACCCTTGAGACTAAGGACAGTTCAGCTAGAGTTCTTTCTCATCAGTGTATTCTCATTTTTACTAGCAGTATTTTCTTTTCACCTAGCCAGTAGAGTGCCTGTCTTCAGAGACTCAGTAGATTAAAAAGAGACTGAACTTATCCTCCCTATAAGCTAGACAGTAAAATAAGACATTTGGTGCCCAAAGGCTGATTCAGATGATCTCAGCAGGTCTCTCATATGGTTCTCCTCAATGGTGTGTGAACCTACTTTAAAAAACCCTCCACTATCTACACTACTGAAGTCTACCCCATACTCACACCTGAGTATCATAAAAAGACACTGAGAGAAAGCTTACACAGTACCTGAGCTATGTATAAAGTGGTATCTGTAAGCAACTTCCATTAAATCCATATAGGAAGAATGCCACTTCTTCCTGTGGGAACCAAAATAGTCCAAATGGGGAAAACACAATTAAGGTTTGTTGCTATTTTTCATACCTAAGAGAGAAGGAGCAGATGCTTTAAGTTTGCTAATCTTTCCATTTTTGAGAGGGTTTGTATGTCACTCATCAAGCTGACCTAGACATGTGAAAAAAAAAAAAAAAAAAGATGGTCAGGAAAAAGAATAGAAGAATAGTTACAGATGTTGAAGAAAACTGTGTGAGAGACAGGAAGGATTGGTGTCTACAGAAGACAATTTTTTCTATGGCAGATTTCTAAGAGCCATGACTGTTGTTTTTCCTTAGTGCCATAAGTTGTACCTATTTAAACTTATTTAGGTAACTGCACTATGAATGTCAAAGAATGACACTAATACAACGTGGGGTTTCTTTAATGTTTTTGTCATTATGCACTTTTGTTTCATGTGAACCAAACAGACAAGGAAAGTGCTTTGAGTATAACAAGAAAATTCTTCCTTTCAAGTGACTTCAAGGTGTGTATATGTAAAGGAGAACAGGAATTGAGTCTGAGTAGAAAGACCAATTAATTAAAGACATTAACACTGTAAAGAAGACAGAAGGACACGTCCCCAGTAGATGCAGGAGCCAATTCTAGCTACTAATTCCAGTGCTAAGTCAAGGAATTGCTGCAAAACAAGTAGCTGACTTCATAGGCAGTAATAAAGACTTCAAGACAGCTTTGGTCAGACATGCTATAAAGGGAAAGAAATTGCACAGGTAAGGAATCTTATCCCTAACAAGGATCTGCTCCTTTAGAAGCCAGAAAAACTATTCTTATTAAACCACACATCTGTTGAATCAGGTGTTAAAGCACACCTTAATGTTACCCAATAAGGACACAAAAAACGAAGTGCTACGTATCACAGACTGAAACTGTCCTTTATGTCCAGCCATCAGGCTTTCCTATGCCAGTATTCAGCTTTGTGCTTAGTTATATATGCAACAAATGCACTTGGGATATGCTTCCACATGAAAATCATTGAACAACTGCATTGAAAAACAGGGAAATACACACGAACATAAGAAGCACTAGAGAAATCCTAGAAAAATCAGCTACCTGCAGATTCCCAGAAGACATTCCAATACTGAGAAAATACCAGAAGCAGTTTTGGAGCAGGAATGTAAGAAGACAGTCAGAATTTCTGATCTGGTGTCAATGATTTCTATGAATTAACTGGCTACCTCTCTGTAATAGAAATGCAATTTGTTTATAATAAAAATTTAAAAAGAAAGCTATTCATGTCTCATGGTTACTGAGGGGGAAGTGAGAATATAAATGATCTTTCTAGCAACTGTAACAATTTCAACATAGTCTACAGAGGATTTTTTAATTTGTTTTTGAAGGTTCATATAAAGATTTTATGACCTTCTCCTTACCTGGATGAATACGCAGTCCAGTTTGCAAAAGGAGATTTTTTTTTCCCCCAAACAGATTGTTAACAATCTATTTACTCTTCCATATGCTTTTCTTATCTAGCTATTTGAACAAATGAAAAGTATTTGTGAAATCATTCATTTAAAAATGGCAACTTCTTATACTACTAAAATCAGAGGAAAAAACCATTAGCAAGTTCACAAAAATCTGAACACCAGAAAGTCCTAAACAAGGCAAAATACGAAAATGTTTTGCATTTTTGCTCCCCCTGCATTCACTTTTTTTTGCTTAAATTTAAAGTGGATCTGGAGCCAGCAAAAATGAAGATGATTCCTTCTCCAGTGACTTTCTGTCAAAGCCACTAACCAACCAAAACATATTTGGAAGTTTAATTCCATAAAGTTTATTTTGCTATGCCAATTATATCAAGAAGACTTATATGGCATTACCTGAAAAACAAAAAAAACAGGACAGCTGACTGGCATAATTTATATGACACTTTCAATAGCAATAATGATTCTTTTACAAAACAAGTTTATCATATTTCAAGTACTATCTCTCATGTTTTTGGAATTTTACTGCATTTTCCCCCCATATGTCAGATTCTACATCACTAGTCTAAAAGATCAGATTTTCTCTCAGTTTCAACTTCTTGTTGATTCAAACATTCTGTTAGTGGTAAACAGATTAGTAGAATAATGATAAGTTCAAAGTATCGCTGTGATAGTAAGAGAAGGTGTAAGGCTGATGCGAGAGCAGTATCTTGGCAGTTTTTACTCTGAAAGTAGAGCAGATGCATGAAACAGGACCCAGAATAAATAATAACTGCAGTCACAACAGAGCAGAAATTCTGTAAAATCATAAGTAGGTTTAAGAGGGAGAAAATACCCTGACTTACAAAAAAGCACAAGCTGAGACCTACTGAATGCATGGCATCCAAGATAAGAGAGGTTGTGAAGACACAAAGGAATTTCTATTCAATTCTCAGCTTGAGGAACAATTTCAGCAAACAATTCACCATATTTCTGTGAAAAAGTATTTCCCTGTCACCCCAGAGAATGTGTGGGTATGTGTCTAACCAAGTCTCCACATCTTCACACAGTGGACAGTAATGATTCCTGGTTCCCATTTCCAGACCTGTGACACAGAATACTCCTGTATGCTGATTAAAGGTGATCCAAATGAATAAGACTCAGTGCAACATATCCTGGAAGATATAGATAATATTTTTTCCAAAGAAATAGAAAAAGAAGTTCTCAAATACTGCCACAGGAGTGACTGACAAACTTTTCTATAAAGTAATTTTGCTACCAAATAAAACTACTTGAGAAGAGTTACAAGCAACTTCCACAACAGTAGTAGCTACAGGACAAGAAATAAAATTGGTAACTCCCAACCAAGAAATAACTTGTGTCATTCAGACCATATGCTTAGCTTGCACTTAAGCATCCATATTGCCCAAAAACAAAAAAAAGGGGGGGGGGGGGGTCTGTCTCTAGATATTATTGTTGCTGGCAGGAAGATTTGTGACTATATCTTCCAAAACAGCAGTATTAGAGAACTGATTGGAATGGAAAAGAATTAAAAAAAAAAAAAAACAACTCATAATCAATTGAGCAGGGTTTATTCTCCAAAGAGAAGACTGAATCATTGCTGAAAGATTAGTTCCATTAATGAGGATATGAGGGAACACAGATAAGAATAAAAGCTATGGAGCAGCAATCGCAGGGTTAAGATAGTTCAAATAGCTCTCTTGTCCAAGGTCAAATTAATAGTTCCCAAGTCAATGTTCCTGTCAAACTGGGATAGCCACTGTCTGAATCTTCTCATAGTTATATTCAAAGTCCAATTAAATCCCAAGGATTTTCTTTCTCCAGATTTTTTTCCAGGTAAAAAGCACATCTTTCAGACAGGAGAGACAGAACAAGTAATCTTTCATGCCTAAATCTGGTGTTTGCTGTAGTCATTCAATTGAGTGCACTTTTTTCCTGCATGGTTATTAAAAATCTCCTCTCTATATATTTTTTGTATCATCTTTAAACATGGATTTCTACTTCAAAGGTTACTTCCCTCTTGTTCCCTTTGGTAGGCTTTTATGCACTAACCACTTAAAAAGAAGACTACAAAGTAGAAAAGAATCCTGGTAAGTCAGTTTGCTGTGTAAGTAGTAACCAGAGCTGTGAATATCATTCTCAGACTCACTGGCTACATATTTATTCTTCACAACAACCTGCTTGCTTTTGAAAACCAAAAGCAGGACTATTTTTAAAAACCAATTAACTGTCTGCTAGAAAACCCTGCTGGTCTGCCAGCCCTATACAACTACCGGGCATAAGCCCTGTCTGGTTTGTCCCTGGATCTCTCTATTCAGCATGTAGCCTCCCATAGGGCTTATACCCCTCAAGAACATTGTATGAAGAAAAGATACCAGGTTTGGAGTACAGGCAAGACTACAGTGAGATCAAGAACTACCAACCAGGAGCTGGCAGGACAGAAAGGGGTAAAAGAGAAGAGGAGGTGGGACTGGAATGGAGATCACTGGTGAATGGCACCATACGAGTGCACAGGTACATCACAAACAACGTAAGGAAACTGCAGGGGGAGTTGACCAGCTGGAGTAGTTGAGCACTGCCAGGACACGCAGGGCAGAAGCTCCTTGAGCTCTTGCTCATCAGTGCAAGATGCCATTTGTGTTGCCAAGCACCGAGGCTTTGGAGTGCCTTGAGTTACTGTGTCAGTCAGCCTGTGTCACCAGGAACCATGCATGGAACTCGGGTAGGGTTTCTCCCTCATGGCACTGCAGCCCCTGTCAGCACTGTGCTGATATTCCAGCAGCAGACAGAACATCCTAACATCCCTTCACATCCCACGCACCACTTGGCTTCACAAATTCCACCCTAATTACATTTCCTTGCAAAACAGTTTGTAAGCTGCTGACACTCCTGTCTTCAAAGTGAAGAAACCTATTTTGATGGATTTGAACACTGAATTTGGCCTGTGCCCTTGCCTCAGGCTACGTTTTTCTTTACAAAAATTCTAGAGTAAAAATTTCTAAAGTAGCTAGTAAAGTAGCTACTTTACTAGGTCTGTTCCATGTCATAGCACAATCTGTCTTCACTTTTCATGTCTGCTTCACAGCTTAGCATTTTAGAGAGCTAAACAAAAGTTGTCTTCCCTCCTCTGACTTGATAGAAGTATTTACACTGCAGACTTATGCATGCTCAAGGAATCAATGCTGGTATATTCCTATTCTGAATTAATACAGACACTTCTAGCAGAGACAGATATTCAGCAATTTGTCTGCAAAAAGATTCTAAGAAAGAAAAACAGTAAAGAAATTACTTTATATATCTCCTGAATAATGCACAGGGGAAAAAAAAGCTATAGAGCATCTCCATGAAAATAATTTCCATAATTTTATAGTCACTTCTCAGGAAAAACACATTTTCATTGACGAAAAGAGCATCAAGTTCTGTCTTGCCCTTGTTCTAGAATTCCCTTGCACCAAAAAATGGAACAATTGCATTACCTTGACAAACATGTATCCAGGATACACCATCTTCCAGCAGTAAAAAGGCAGAATTTAGTTGCAATGCTTTTATAATTTAAATGGTGAAGAAATAAGAACCTCCACTAGGTTGGTATAAGAGATAAAGCTTGAAATATTTAAGTCAACATGAAGTCAAAAACAAAGCCTGCCTTTAGGCTCATCATAGCACAGCACAAGGGCTAAAGGGTTGTCAAAAAATCTGCTTAGACAGAAACTGCACTGACAAAATTATTTTTTGCTTTCACCAGTTGCTACATCAAGTCTTTCAGACAATGGAGCAGAGGGTAATTGCAAAAGTGAAAACAGCAGAAACCTTCTCCTCTCAATGGACTACAGAAAAGATCCAAATATGATAAAATGTCACATGGAATAACTGAATATAGCAAAAATAATGAGCTGAAAATAAAAATGCACCTTATGTGAAGTGCCCCATAGTAGCATACTCCAAAGAATGAGATTAGTTCTTGTCCGCATTCTGCAACATTAAAAAGTCCTTCTGCAAGTGATGCTCATCAAAATAGATGCCATCTTCAATTAACACAAAGACTCCTCCTTATTATAAAATATCATTGCTTCACCCTCAGAAATAACAAAGAAGCAGCTCTGTAGGCACAGCTGTTTCAGGATTCTGTGAATCCTGGCCACCAAGAAATGCATATATCTAAAGTTTACAAGATATATATAATAACATAAACATACTGCAACTTCTTATTTTTACACTGGAGAATAATGCGCTATTCTCCAGCAAATTTCCACTTATAACCAAATCATTACAATGAAAATTCTCATCTCACACACAGCAATGGATGGACTTCATCATCTTCGGGAACTTCTCCAATTTAAATTTTTCTATGATTCTATATAAATTTTTAATCAAAACCTCCTGATAGTTCTATTCCATCGATCCTAAAGAGATGAAAAGGGTTCTATTTTACTGTTCCAAACACAATTATGTAACATAGTCTAAAATCAATAAATGCTTTGAAAAGAGATGCTATCATCTCTCTCTCTCTTACCCCTGGAAGCCTCTTCTGTGTAGACACAGTGTTATGTTTGCATTAAAGTGGGCAAGGAAAACTTGACTTAAATACACCATTGCTAAATAAAGAATAAAACTATTCTGTCTCTTGGAATATGAGCACCTTTCCTTCTCAAGGGAGTTTTTAAGATTTCCACTAAATTAGATCAGTTGGTAACTGAGATACTTGAATTAAGATATTACCATTCTGTCTTCTTCCTGATTAATTCTGGTAAGATTTGAATTACTTTGTTTGAACAGCCATAATTTTCTCTTCATACACTGCCTTTGAAAATCATTCAGCACAGTTGCCTATGAACAATTTAAACCTAACCTCCAGTCTCTTATTTTAAAGTTTACTATTAAAAAAAAATCCTACCTTTAATCCTTATGATTCATTTACTGTCAAGTTGAGTTATATTACTCAAAAATATAATTTCTAGCTTTGATGAATTAGTGTCTAAAGGCTGAATTGGTGCATTTATAGTCAAAAACAGTTCAGAAAAAAATTTTTTATCCAACAACAATAAACCTGCTGCTACTACACTATCCAAAATGTATAGCCTGCCTCTTTCTGAAGTTTTTCTCTATTCCCACTTTCTTACTTGCTCAATCTTTCTTAGTTCTTACAGATGCAAATAGAACAAAAAGCTGAAAATGACATGTGAACTCACTACAATATCTTATGAAGGACTCCTTGCTGATGTTCATAAGCGGCTGCAGGGAAGTTACTGCATTACCAGCATAGATTTCAACCAGTACACTGTGTTCTATACTGGTGAAGTAACCTGAAGACTAAAATTAAAATGGGAGGTGGGGATTAGAGCCACACACAACTGCAAGAAAAACCAAAGAAAGAAGAAAAGGCCTTTTGTATTAATGTCATAGCATATGTCACAGTTGAGATAGCCACAATACACAGAGTATCCTCATACCATTTCAGAAAGCTAAAACCCAGAGTAACCCCAGACCACTGAAGAAGGCTTCAAGTGTCAGCCCTTCTTGTTCTTTAGCCCAACCTTTTATAACCCTCATTGTTCATGCATTGCACCTGTGTGCCCTCTGTTCCCTTTGGTGATGGGTCAGTGCCCCTGGGCACCCCATGGCTCATTGCTTTCAATCCTGCTCACCTGCTGCTCACAGCTGCAGCCCATTGGGGATGAGGCTCAGCCACAGTCCCACCCCAATTACCACAAACTGTGTGTACCTACAAATTAAGCTAGTTATTTATAAATATTGATAATTATTAATACATAGTAATACAACTCCACTCAATGGATTTGAGATGCACACAGGCTCTGTATTTATTTTAAAAGTCTATAGGCCTTCTGTTTGGATCCATATAAAGGCAGTAATTCAAACCTCTATTTATAAAGACAGTTTTATCTCCTAGCCTTTCCTTGTATTTACACTCAGTTAAAAGAATTATTTTCACAGATTAGATCTATTGCTATTGTATTGGGAATCAATGCTGCCTGCACTACTAGCAACTCTCCTGTTGCCCAGTTAGGCAGCAACAAGAAATCACATAACACAACTCCACTCATAATTACTAAGCTTTAGCAAGGAAAGTTCATAGACAAGGTAAAATCTGGTGCTTCTGTGAGTTTCAGCTAAGCTGCTGTACTTTCCATCAGTTCAAGATTTGTTCTTACTCAGTGAAAAAGCTGGAAGAACAAACAATAGCTCAGGGTAAAATTTGACATAAACCAGCAAGTAATCCTTAAGACACAAAGCTTTATTTTAAACAGGCCTTCAAATTTCAGTACTAATGACCAGATTCTTGGCTTCTAAGGATTTGACTAACAGGGCTGCAAACAATGGAACAATTATCAGCTTTTGTGTTCCAGCACCTGCTCCTTGTAGACCAGATGACAAAGGGTCTACTCCTTCACAAGTATGTAGTAGACTCTATGGACAAGGGTCAATTAGAAGATGATGACCCTGGATATCATCACCTGCACTGCTAAACTAAGAATTAATTACAACTGTACATCTGTTTTGAGCTCAAGAGACGCAGACTGCTCATAGATCTCTCCTTTAATGACTTCAACTCAAGCCCCTTTTCTTCATAAAGGGTGAAAACAAGAAATGGGATTCCCTTTGGCTTTATGTGGAGTGCTGCAAGCAAACCCTCCTCAGGCATTTTGTAAATCTGCAGTATGACCAGTAAATTAGCAGTAATTAAGCAGTTACACTGATACTAGAAGTTGACATGTCACTGAGGCTGTAACTCAGCACCTGCTATCACTAAGCCATTATTCAATAGTTACAGATTCAAGCAGAGAATATTACACCAGTGACTCACATCCTGCAGATTTATGCCTAATGACAAGGATGTTACTGTTCTTTAAATAAAGACTACACTCATCATAAAATACCCACTTATTTGCTATCAGATGTTGAAATTCATTTAGCAATAATAATTTTGTCCTTTCTTCCTCCCCCCAGAAAAATTTACATTCAAACACTCCATCGCATCTTGAATTGGAATGGATAGTTGTTCTTCATGCACAATAAAAGAACTATGGTATTTTACATGTATGGCTGAGCTGTCAGGCCTCTCTCCAGCCTTCCTGACAGAAAAGCACCTTGATAGACAAGCACAAAACTTTTCCTGAACACAATGTCACTCAAACTACTTAAAAGGAAAACATGTACACATAGAATATCAATAACTATGAGAAGGAAAGGAAATTTAACCTTTCTTGAGACAGCAGAAACAAAATAAAGTTTCTTATGCATCAGCCCTCATCGCACTCCCCAAACCCAAGTTGAGGGACTTCTAACCCTAATGACAAAAAAAATGCACAGTCCCCTTGCTTTCTTCAAAATAGTTCAGGTGCATTCTTTCAAGTTTTCATGCTGGGAGAATGTACAGGCGAAAGCTTTTTCTTCAGGAGTAAAGAAGAAATAATGAACAAACAGATGCAGGAAGAGGCCAACAGAGAACCAGCTGGCTATAATCTGTGTCCTTGCACATGATGACCTGCTGGTACATTTAGTTAAGGATTTAGATCAAGGCATTTATTTCATTTTAATTTTATGTTCTTTTAAATCACCTGCCTTTTATAAATGTTCTGCCTCAAATTGTCAGCATTATATTACAGCAATAATAAAGTGACTTATTGCTGACCTGTTATCTTTGAAGTTCCAGAAAGTCAAGAAGGGCTGAAAAATGGATTTTATGACATCCATTTCCCTTGTCTGAGAACAGATCCGACTTCTCTGATTTATTGATTCTTTTTTCCAGCAAACTAATCATCATCTAACTTATCCATTCATATATCAGTTCATGACTGTTTCACATTACTACCCACATATGAGGAAAAAGTCTATTAAGAAATAATAAGAAAAATAATTTAAAATGTGTATTGCACAAACCACAAAGCTGTTTGTGTATTGCACAAACCACAAAGCTGAAGAAAAGTGGAAACTGAGTAAGAACAGAATAAATTAAAGGAAAAAAATAAAACAGGAATTAATTTATATATGCAAAACCCAGAAAAACAGATTTCAACTCTAAATCAAAACGACAAATCTGAATTATTTCTATGTTGATATAAACTTTAACTACAGAATCTTAGATATTTAAATGGCAACTCAATACAACACAACTTCAACCATAGCTTGTTGCTGTTGAGATTGAGCAGTTCATTTTACATAGCAGCATAAGGAACACCACACAGCTTGAGTTTACAAGGGTTTTTCCAAGTGAGTAGTGACAATTTGTCAATCTTTTTGATAAGTAACTCTTCATAGGTTACATGTAATGTATTTGAGAAAAGTTTACATGACTAAAGTTCATTTGGATTAAAAATTTAGAGTTATAGGAGCAACAGGTCTAGACTAAAACAATTTTTTTTTCAAATTTCATTCATGCATTCATCTGATAAATTTTCCAAATGTTCATTACTTAGCTCAAAGAAACTCCTCCTTACTCTCATAAACTCTGTTTCACAGCTTCACTTGTGTCAACCACTACTTTGCTAGCTTTGCATATAACAGCAAAGTTCCCTGCATGATCATATTTTCCAGGATTTTAGTTGCCTTGTTACCCAGATGGACCTTTTCAACAGCAGAATGTTACAGTTTGCCCAAAGTTTTAATTACTCTGGTACTGTTAATTGAATCATTGAATCCCCAGGCATTCCACAAAGCCAGGCTCCATTTTCACCACCCTATTCTATGAATCCTTTTAATAATCTCTTCTATCTGGATTACTTTTTTCCATTTTGCCATTTCCTCTGTCATCTTACCTTACCCTCACATCACTGTAATTTTTCACCCTAGAAACAAACAAAAATCATCAGTACTGGTAATACCACTGTTATTTATAAACATTACAGGAATAAAAATTACTCCTCACTCCCCCACTGAGACTGCTGCTTATTTTCCATTGTTAATTACCTTATGATATTTTTTAAAAAATTCTAATGAGGATGACAGTCATAATTAGGCCTTACCATATAAAGGAGCTATCTAGAACTTTATCACAACTTAATTTTACACTTTATACCCAACTGAAATGGATAATTAGCTCATCATGCAGGGAAACAGACAGCAGTGTTCAAGGGAAGTAAACAGCAGGAAAGCAAGCCTCAGCTGTCACCACAAACCATGAAACCTGACATTATACATTATGCTTTTCACTCTTCTAGTGCAGATTCCTTTTGTATACTATTACCCTTTTCCTACATTAATGGCTTTCTGCATTAATTGTCAGATAGCAATATCATGCTGTTTGTGTCTTAAAACTAAAGTTCACGCAGAGACACACAGGTCTCTGGGTGTCATTTTAGTGTCATTGCTGATGACACTAAACTGGGAGAGACTGTTGACTTGACTGTCTCCAGGGAGGACAGGCCCTGCAGAGAGACCTTGACAAATTAGAGAGATGGACAATCAGCAAGTGTATGAAGCTTAAAAAGGGCAAATTCTGCACATGGGACAGGGCAACCCTGGTGGTGTGTATAGGCTGAGGACTGAGAGGTTGGAGAGCAGTGCCACAGAAAGGGACCTGGCAGTCCTGGCTGATGGCTGAACATGAGTCATTGTGCCCTGCCAGCCAGGAGGGCCAAGCACATCCAGGATGGATCAGGCACAGCACCAACAGCAGGGCAAGAGAGTGGGGGATTGTCCCCCTCTGCTCTGCACTGGAGCAGCCTCACCTTAAGCACTGTGTGCAATTTTGGGCTCCACAAAATAAAAACAGAAAATGTTATAAACTATTAGAGAGCCTACAAAGAAGGGCCACGAGGAGGGTGAAGGGTCTGGAGGGGAAGCCATATGAGGAGCAGCTGAGGTCACTTGGCTTGTTCAGCCTGGAGGAGACCAAGGGGCAGACACTGATCTCTTCAGTCTTGTGACCAGCAACAGGACCTGAGGGAACAGCCTGAAGCTGTGTCCGGGGAGTTTTAGGTCACATATTAGGAAAAGGTCCTTTGCCCAGAGAGTGGTTGGGCACAGGAATAGGCTCCCCAGGGAAGTAGGCACAGCACAGCCTGTCCAAGTTCAAGATGCATTTGCACAATGTTCTCAAGCACATGGTGTGACTCTTGAGGTGTCCTGTGCAGAGCCAAGGGTTGGACTCAATGATCCTCATGGGTCCCTTCCAACACTGCATATTCTATGCTTCCATGGTGAGTTGCACTGGAGTGATTGTCCACTTTCTTTTCCAAAGCAACGTTCATGCTAATTTTGTATGCAAAACTATGCTTTGACTTTTCAGTAAGAAAAAAAAAAATATTAAAGAGAGTAGCCTCTCCAGTAAGTAATATGCAATTAGCCCAAACACAGCCAATGTCTCTGCTAAAAGGTTGTAGTAATATATGTCAGATATTGCTTCATTGCATTTCATTAGAACATTGCATTTCGTTAAACATTACTTCCACTGCAGTATCTACTTATCTCAATATGTAGAAATAAACATAGGCCAAGCTGCTAGAACATATCATTGACAGAATGATTGCTTCAATCATTAGTTTAGTTCACCAACCCCATAGCTTCAGGCTAGAAGTTCCTTCTCATTACACCTCTATGCTCATAACAATTCAGAAAACATTTACCCCTACACTTCCACAGGAAATATTAGTTTATACTGCATGAACAAAATTTGTAGCAAGTAAGTTTATTACCATAGATTCAGACAGGAATTAGAAAATTGTCTTGCAACATTTCCCACAAAATAATATTCTGCAATGCAGAAGAGAAGTGCTCTTCGCCTTTAGTTACTACTCCACAGGGTTAAGTTGCTACCTGCTTTTTCTATTGGCCTGTCCACACAGCATAATCTACAGACAGAAAAGAAAATATTCCTCTTCCCTCAAACAAAGTCACACAAAGCACCTGTCAGCATTCAGCTATACAGTTAGCGTGCAGCAGCAGCCAACCAGGCTTCAGAAGCTTTTCTGGTAACCATTTGGACAGTCTTTGAGGTACTGTGATGGACATGTTGGCAATCCA
Organism: Molothrus aeneus; assembly: GCF_037042795.1. Lineage (NCBI taxonomy): Eukaryota > Metazoa > Chordata > Aves > Passeriformes > Icteridae > Molothrus > Molothrus aeneus. The sequence continues at coordinate 28,055,794 of NC_089649.1, forward strand.
GAAATTGATGCTTTTGTGCTTTCTCTTTACATACAGCTTTACATGTATTGACATCAACTACCTATTCCAGGAAATGCAGACTAAGACCACTGCAATGAATCTATCATCTGTCAGGTATTTTTTCGCTCTGGCAAGCAACTGACAACACTTCATATAAATCCAGGTTTATTGTATAAAGTGCACTGGCCACTAAAGAAAAACCTGAACTGCAATTTAAATTTTTCCTATACTTTGGAGTTGGACTCTTGACTACTCATCTTCAGTTGCTGCTTCATATCATGGTTGGTTCTCAACAGTTTTTCACCTATTTTATGAGGAACAGAGGGACTTGGCAACACTAAATGCTGAAGAAGGCCAGACCCTGTGCTTTGTCTGTAGGATGATATGAAAGATCTTCAGCAACAGGATTTGAAAAGTGACCATCAGCCTACTACACAAAGGCAGGGATGGACAGGGCTTCATTCCAAGAAACAGGGCTTGTGGAAAATAATCTATCCTTTTATCTTGCCAACAAATAATCAGATTAAAGGGAAGTGGCAAAAAAAGGATTAATTCTTCTTTTGCTTACCTAATCTCCTTCAGTCTACTGACCAGCTTCTGTATATTCTTTATGAAGAACTTTGATCTGCTCCAGGTTAAAAGAGAGTAAAGGCATATGAAGTGAATACAAATCAGATAATTTCATTCAGAACTAACCAAAGGAAGAGACAAAAAGCCTTAAAAGTTCTGACCATTACAAAAAAACAGCTTCAGTTTTCAATGATTTAGTGGATTTGATATCAAGGCAGGCTGTGATGGACCCAGAAGCTAATGGGACTTTGAGAAAGAAAGTCCCATTGTCTAGGTGGGACACAAGTCCAAGTTTTAAACTTCTTATGACTTTTTTGCCTTTGAACAAGTAATTTCAGATTTTACTCAGGATTCACTGCAATATTTAAAAGCAAGAATTCAAACAGAAACTTGAAATGCTTTAGACGACTAAAGAAAGCTGAGGTTTCCCAGCCAGTGTCCAAAATGACAGGGTTGTATCTGCTATCTGTGAACAGAGGAGGACTGAATTTATCTACTGTGTAATTCAAATTTCAACTTAAGGTTTTTCCAATACAACATGGCTTGGTGCAATCTGTTTAGAGTATTGTTACTCTTATCTTTTGGTTAGGTATGAGAAATTAATGACTGAGAAGTAAAAGACACTGAATCTTATTCCGTGTTCCCCATCTATACTAAGACCCTCATCCATAATTATTATATGGAGGGTAATATATATGTCTATATCCCTGTATATTTTTATACAAGAATTTATTTCTTAAGGCAACAAAGTAAGCATTTCAGGGAAGAAGAGAAGTGACAGGTGCTAACATATAAAATCACCAAGTTTTCCCTTCGAAGATCTAAAATGCTACATTCATATATATGCAATTTGGGAAATGACAGCATTCAACAGAACACATCAATTTAGGCAATGACCTCTTAAAATAACGTTACAGATTTAAGATTGCTGCAGCTATTTGGAAGAATTGCCATCCAAAGACCTAAGTGCTCCTTTAGGACTTAGGAGATCTTGTTATAATTCCCTCTTTCGTCAGAGGCTCTCTGTAAACAGATTCACAAAATTATTTAGTAAATCCAAATTAATGGAATAAAGACGTTTAAAAGCATCTCAGCTTCAGTACCTCATTTTTTTCAGTGTTCACAGAAAGATGTCATCTAAGCATTCTCCCATTTCACCCGTGCTAGGAGGGAATAAATATATCAGAGAGTGAAAAGTGTTCATATCATTTGAACACATTATTTTATGTATAATAATAGGAACAAGCATTCCACGTAATTTGGAATCTTACACATGTTCCAATGCAGAGGAAATAGCAATTAGAGCCTTACTATGAAACACTGTAAACAGACAAATCACAATATGGTTCTCTATTAAAGAATTCCCAGTGCCAGATGATGCTCCTGCCATTATTTATGCACAGCCATAACTCTAAGAACATAAGTAGTCCATTTACTGATTTATGACTCCAACAAGTGTTTCCACAATCAAATCCAAACTATTTGATGACAGGCAACAAGTGGATTACCACCCAGACAGGGAGAAATAATTTCTGAATCATTTCTGAGCTGAAGCACATTAATAAAATCCCCTTTAAAACATTTTCATTTTGATTTCCCAAGAGACTACAAAATATCTATGCACCCAGGTTTTGATTTAACAGGATTCTAACTAGCAGTCTCCCAAATGCAATAATGGAATTCTCTAGCATAGAAGCTAATTATCCAAAATACTGCTAATTGTGACTTTTATGCTATACTAGTCAAATCAAAAAGAGTTCTAATTAATTCCTATTGCCCTGGAACTTGTCTGCACACAAGCAACGAAGGAAGATGCCATGTGGCACCAATGAGTATGAAAGGAGAATTACAGCACCCCCAGCTGTTCATCCACAGATAAGCTCTGCTCCTCAGGACACAATGCTGCATGGGGACTTGTCCTCTGACACTTTGTTGACACCAACACCTTTAATAATAATAACACCTTTATCTTCCACAACGGATGTTCAGATGTCAAAGCCTAACAAATCTCATAATGAGGAAAGAGGCTAGGAGTTCTATTAATAAGACTCTTTACTGCTCTATTTATATTCATCAAGAATGTTGCAATCCCTAATTTTCACACCAACCTTTTCCAGTAAGACCATTTTAAAACTAACATATGTTCACATCATATAAACTATGGTCAGTCAATTTTCATAACTTTAAATGCATAGATGTTTTAGCACTTGTCACAGGGAGCTGTAGTAGTGTATTGGTTCTGCAATGCTTCAGAGACAACTCAAGAAATTCTGTAACACACAGTTATCTAGTAGCATCCAAGTACAGATGCTTACTTCAGGTTAGTTTATGTCATCAGTCACAAGGGTGTGAATTTAAGCCAATTCAACTGGCCTTCCCACAGCTTTTCATCACCAACCCCATACGCTTCACTTTCTCCACAGTTTCAAAATGCAGTTTACACAAAGCTGTAACTCAGCCTATCACATTCAGGCATTTCCTTGCTTTCCTTCCTGTCTTTCAAGTCAGGATTTCATTCTAATTCATTCAAAATACATTATTTCCTTTTTTTGGTTCCAGTGAACACAGCTACTCTAAAAATAAGACCTCCAGACTTCCATCTCCAAGTGTGATACTTTTAAAAAACAAGCTCACTCAACTCCTGTTGCAAGATGAAACCAGCTTGTATATGTGACTACCCACTGAAAATTTTTTCACTTATATTTTTCATACTGTTGCTGCTTTTTGGGTAGACCATTAGTCTGTTCTTTTTCTAGTATTTACTTCTCAAATTACCTCTTTTCAATTAAAAAAAAGTTACTGAAATATAAGGAACCAGGGATGGAGAACCATCATACATCTCAATATACTACTTCAAGGGTGCATTTTTGTAAAAAATAAGAGAACAATTACAAGTAAATAGCTTACTTCAGAGCTGTTAAGTGCCTTGACAACACAAACACACCAGGCCTTCCTTTTCCTATGTTTTCCCTCTCCCTGTTTGACAATTTTAATCTACAGACAGCTACAGAACCACATCAATGTGCAGTGTGGTCACTGCAGTGGCTGCACAGGTCAGTAAGAGAGGACCCCAAATGTGACTTTAGGACTCTCAGATGATTCAGGACAAGTTTCCCTGCCCTTCATTCTTGTGGCTTCTGCTGCACAAATCTTTGTGCATTTAAGTATCAACAACTTAAATGTTGCTATGTTTTAATATGTTAAAATAATTACACCCAAAAGCATCAAATATATAGTATCTTGATAAGACAGCAAGTTTACAACATGAAAAATATTCACAGTAATTTTTCCAAAGAACGTTCTTGAACACATTATAAATTAAATGTTTACAGATGAAGTGTCAGAAAGCAAAACAGAGCAGAAAGGCCATAAAGGACTAGAAAAATTAAGTTTACCAAGTACAGCAAGTAGAATCTCATTTATTTCACCATTTTTACGAGATTTTTGAGCTTTCTAGTAGGCAAACAGAAACCACTATCTGATCTGGACATTTCAGAGAGCTCCTTGTTTAGTTCAGAACTGATTTCTACTGTTTGTAATTATTCCATCCAAAGATCTCAGTAACATCTTCTGGAAATACTGAGTTCTCAATATGCCTCTCCCTCTTCCAGGCAGGCAGAAAACCATGAGCTTCAGTAATCAGTTACATGTAATGACTTCGCTGCATTTAAAATTCACTCCTTGCAACTAACCCTAATAAACCTTACCTGTCAGTAAGGTCAAACCATGGTCAGCTCCAATTTCTGTCTGTTATCCAACCTCCCCTGGAGTGAACATCCAGAAACATTTAAAATTCCATCCTACCTCACTAACCAAGTGAGAAATACAAGGCCACAAAAATTGTAACTGAAAAGTAATTCAGTACTAACATTGCCAAATAATCACAAAGACCAACACAAAACTTCCACTTTGTTTTATCCATGGACAAATACAAATAAACACACCAAATATACACCATTTTAGCTGCCTGCTGGTACACCACAGTGAATAATATACCACAATACACAACATTCAACATATACTCTGGAGCAACCAATGGCAAACTCCATGCAAACATTTGGCATAATCTGACTGCTGTTGATCAAGCTGAACTGAGACTTAAAAATGTGAGAAAAAAAGCCTGTTATTTTTAAACACTTCATTTTCTTTGCATATATATTAAAGTCAATATGTGTTAGGTAGTCATTCAAACATGGAAATGAAATATGCAAGAAAACCTGAACAACAGAGCAGGTTGCACTCTGCTTTGACATGGCCCTGTCTTAGGAGGCATCTTGCTGAGGAATACAGATTGCTTTTATTTAGTTCAAAACTTGATAAATCTGGTAAATAGGTGATGCAATTCCCATTTCTTACACAAAGTAAAACTAAATTGAAAAAATCAAAGGTCAAATTTATGTATTAGTTTTATGTTCATGTTTCAAAGCGTAATACAACCCGAAGCTGACAGTTCTTATGTGACATACTTTTAATGTGTCCAGGGGAGCATAGAAAAATACATTATTATATTGATTTTTTTAAAATGTGTTAAATACCTGCCCACTCTGAATAACTTAACTCCATCTGGCATTTTAACTGCTGGAAAACTGTTCTGCTCTCCCCTCCCTCCATACTGCAAGGGACTTCACAAAGACAACATGAAGGAAAAGACTAACTTTCCATGAGTATGGATCAAAGCTTACTAAACTTTCAGAGTCTTTTGCTACAAACTCCACAGCAATATCTTTAGAAAGCCAAGAAACAGCATTAAAGCCATTTTCCCAAGTCACTGATAGTCAAACACGACAGCACTGGAGAAACAAAGAAAACAGTAAATCAGACTCTGTGACTGAGAAGAAACACCTGAGTTTAACACCACTTTAGCACAACTATTGACATCTCTTATTCTTTGCTTTCAGCAGCATGCAACATTTTAAAGAACCAGAACCTGAGCCAAGGGTAATGACAAAATGCTGTCATCCCAATCACATTTTGGCAGAAGGTCTTCGCACCTTTTCTTATCAACTTAGCCCAAATTCTTGGCACCCTTTCTCACAGGCTCTTTTATATTACACTTCTCAGCTTGTCTACTCTTATTAAAAAGAATTATCTCAGCTACAAGCTCCAGTTGAAGGTCTCATTGAGATCTATTTGCTTTACACCACCACTGGACATGAATTCATTAATAGCAGGGATGAGAAAGCAACCTGTATGTGACCAGCAGTACTAACTGTGTCTTGCAACACTTCCACATTCCAAGGCAAGATGGCACCAGTAATATGACTTAGTAACACTTTTACCTTGTGTGGAGTCCAAAACCAGCCAGCTATGAGAAAGCAGCAAAGCAACACTTTTTTCTTCTAAGCTACATGTATAGAGAAGCAAGTACTAATAAATTTAAAAGGCTGTAGTCTACAGACAAATAAAAAAAAATTAAAAAAAAAAAAAGAAAAAACCCAACAAAACTGTTGTGTCTGTACGTGTTCTTTTGATAAAATGCATCTCTAAATTTGAAGATTTGATCAAATATCCTGCCAGCTTTACACAAAATTTGGCAAGTACAGAGCCTGAAAGCTGACAGCAGATAAAAAAATATCAGCATTATTTTGTATTTTACTCCTCTTCTGAGAAAACTCAGTTTGTATCTTCCTCGCTTGCAAACTACTAAAGCCATGAAGTTTCTTCAGGAGACTCTTCCTGGGAAACAAAAGATTCTTTTTTAGAGTAGTAGAGTACTGTGGTGGTGGGGCAGGGAAGAAACTGGATGATAGGTATGTTATTTTGAAGTTTTTTTATTCCTACCTAAGTTCTTGTCAAAACTAAGTTTCAATTTTCTAGCAATTAGGAGATTTAGGATATGTTTTCTTTCCCTTTCCTCCTCCCCAAGACACCATGTGGCTAATTTCCTTCAAGCTTCCAAGTCCTCAGCTGAGTGGCTCTGCTATGCCAAGTAAACTGTGCATAATAAGTTTATGCAGCTCAAAAGCAGTGAGGTGATCTATCCTCCCTATCCTGCAGGAAAAAATGAAATACAATGTATAGTGTGTAGTGGTTAACAAGTAAAATTTCCCTACAGCATTTCTATCTCAACACAAGAAACAGCAATCGAAGATTGGCCATGGCTCCTGGTAACATAGGAAACATGTTACCATAGGCTTTATTCGGATAGGTAGACTAGCAACCAAGTATTGATTACATTTTTACCTCATCTGTCCTTTTGAAGAATAAGCAGTTTCAGCAAAGAGACTGGTTTATTTCCAAAAGGGAAAGAAGGAGTGAAAGCTACAGAAACAAAATGTGGCAGTCACTGGAGAATGACCTTATTGGGTCTAGTGTTCTTTCTGACCACACTAGAGAAATACCCAAAACCTATATTCATGGTGCCACAATATCTGTTCATTGCAGCACACTGCTTCAGTGGAATTATTTCCATGCTTCAATTTGAGTGAGGGGATGCCTGACTGATCTCTCCCAAGCTGACATTCTACTCTGTCTGTGCTCTCTGGACAGTTCTGCTCACATTAAGCCAATTGTGCTATGCGTAGCTGTGTGGGTGCAGCTTTCAACCATAGCCTGTGTACCCCTGAATGAGGGTTGTTGGCTCAGGCTCAGAGCCACCCTCATGGAAGGATATTGCTTTGGACAGCTTGAAGGGCACATGGGGTGAGACTATCTCCAGGCAAATAACACCATGGACAGAGTATTATGTTAGAGTAAGACCACAGATCTGGCAGATCTAAACTCTACTTTTCATACATCTTGCCCCACAGGCAAAACTGTACATACATCTAGAGTTTATAGATGCAAAGCCTTCCTTAATCTTGGAAAATTACCTGTCAGTCCTAGGACAAAACTCATGATGGTCTTAACTTTCTTGCTGGAAATACTAATCAATCCTATGGCTATAACTTATATATTTTTAAATTGCTACCTATCAATTGCTGCTCAGTGCTGCTCAGTGCTATCAGAATTGCAGCCCTACCCTTTGAAGAAGTTTGTTGGAACCCAGGAAATTCCTCTGGCTGCCCTGGAGGACTCGAGTCCCTGCCCAGGGGGCTCAGAGACCTTGGCACAGAGCCCAAGACCCCTGTGCCTTTGATTTAGCCCTTGAAAAAAACAATTACCAAACTTTATATGAAGAATTACAAGCCACAAAATTTTAGGTAGAATGATAGTGAAGTTACCACGGGTGAAAAATAGATTTTTTGGGGGGTTTTTAGAATGGGGGTTCAGGGGGCAATCTGATGGAGGAAGGCTGGACACACTCAGATTTCTCCTTCTTCTTGGCCTCCATCTTCTGCTGTGATGTTGGCACTTACAGCTTGGTTTAGAGAAGAAGCTCACTGTCTAACATAGGTGATAGGTATTGGAGAGTAATTGTAAACATTGTACATGTAGTTTTTAGTATAAAGACATAACACTGACCCGGGGGCAGGCAGAGTGCTTTAGGCTGTCTTGCTGAGCAGACCTCAGCTGGACAGGAGAAAACATTTTATAGATAAGGAACAATAAACAACTTTGAGACCAAGAACTGAAGAGCTCTGACTCCTTCTTTGAGCACCGGGCTGGGAAAAGAGACTTTCAAACTTTTCTCGGGGTCTCTCTGACCAGCTAGAGGCCCCGAGAGAGATACACAACCATATATCTCTCAAATTCAAGGAGAGCAGCCACATAAGCCTATGAGTCCCTGTTTGATTAAACAATCACCATGATCCACCACCACTAAAAAACTGCTAATTTAGTTTAGGGCAAGTTTGAACTTGGAAGGATCTATTACATCAATTTCTCTAAATTAGGGAGACAACATAATGCACACAAGCAAAAATTTTGGCATTGGAAAAAAAAATTCAAGAGGTTTCATTTAGCAAAAATTTTTAAATCATACAACAATCAATCAAGATAATTAAGGACCTAAAAGACTGCATTAGTGAAGCTCAGGAAAATTTAAGAATTGTTTTCTTTCAGCTGGGATTCTAAGAAATTCAGTGTGTTCGTAAAGAAAGTCAGGATCCATACTATTATCTAAAAAAAAAAAGCTTGGAACTAGAGTCTGCACAGAAGACTTAAGCTATAGGTGTAAAAAAAAATCACAGCAGTCACCTGATGCTGCTAGTGCCATTTCTCAGTGTGATGTTCAGATTAATGCCCCACACATGCAGAGAACTGAGCAAGGCAGTTCAAAATTTTTGTACAAAGCCCAGGCAGTAACTGTGCTTTTTCCTGCCACTCTGCCACTGAAGTCCTCCGTGAAGTCTCACGGGGAAAAGTATGAAAGGAAAAAGAAGATAAATTAAATAGATTTTTTTTAATTCTAGGGAGAGAGTGCTTTCTTCTATATTGATCTTCTGTCAGTGTTCTTTTATTCTACACCAATTTAGATTCAGAATCAGTTCTTAGCCCTGCCAGAGCTGACTATAAGGGAGACACATTAAATTCATTGCTGAGATTTGTAGGCACAGATGGGGCCTGACATTTTAAAAGCAAAACAGAAGTTTAGTGTTTTCAAGTGCAAAGGCTTCAGGACAAGCTTAGACTTCAGCTTACACCCCAAACATCCATGAAAGATACAGCAAAAGCCTCCTCTCCTCCCCAGCAGAATTAGGGCTCTAAATTATCCTGGGAGACTATAACCAACACAGCTAAGAACAGAAAATAATCACATAATTCAAACTCAAACCAATTGAAAATGTTAGAAGGCAGATATTGTCTAACCAGAGGACAGCTGTGGACCAAAGAAAGGAAGACTAGGAAGGAATCATCAAATGAATTCTCACATCATAATGGTACAAATAAATAACATCTGGCCACCCACATCTGATTTTTGTGGAAGAAAAACATTTTCCTTCCAAATACTTTCCCCAAAAAGAATAGTGCTCCTATCTCTTTTAATGCTTCTTTTATGTTCTGTGACAGCATTCGATATTTGTACAGACAAATCAAGGATCCTCAATATTGGATTAAGAGATTATGTGTAACGGGTTTTGCAACCATTTTAATTTTCTCACTCCTATCATACCAGAATTTGCCAAGCTGATGTGGGCTGGAGGCAAGTTCAATTTCCATCTCTGCTCAGGGGAGTTATTAAATTTAGCTGATGCTGAGAAAAGGAAATTCAGTGTGATGAACACAGCAAGACTTGACTTGCAAGCCTGTGAGACAGGATTAGTACCACAAGCAAAGCAGAGCTACTAAAACACCAGCAGAAAATATGGGGACTTACACTTAAAAATGGCAGGGGAAAGCAGGAAGGAAATAGAAATTTAATCTTAAAAAAAAAAAATCAAACCCCAAACACTATCAGCCCAGGACTTAAGCACAATGAACTCAAATCTGTATTTCAATACCAAAGAGCATTCCAGTAAAATTTTAGTTTTGTGAGAATCCCCTTTAATTTTGAGACAGTTTGGAATACAATGTGAGCTTTGGATTATGTGGCTAATATGCATCTTTTAACAGAACTGAAATGGAAACCTAAGTGAGATCCACTAGTGTTTGGAGCTAATTCAAATTTTACAGGATTTATTTATTCCTGGCAATAAGACATTCAATAGCTGCCTCTGTTAGGGAGAACTATTCAAACATTTGCTTATAGCAAACTGGAATAACCTTTCCTATAAACTGAAACTTTCCCACCAACTGAAACAGCAGGCATCTCTTCCCTCAGAGAGAAGAATGAACACTTCAAAATTAACCATGGCACAAAAAAAAATTTCTACTCACACAGCCAACTGTACACCTTATTTTGGAGTTATATATTAGTCCAATTCCTTTTTTTTTAACTTAGATTCAACTGAGAGCACCACCTTGTTGAGACTGACAAAAAAAAATGTACTGACCCAGCACAACTATACTCAAAAATTTTCACTATTTTTACTATTTAGAAAGAGCATGGTGTTATCTTAATAATATGATGTTATCCCTCTTGTCAGAATGAAGGATTAGAATGTATTTTCCAAGAATGAATCAAACATATGGAAAGAAGGGATTTTTTCTTTTAAACGCTGCTTTTCCTCAAGAAGGAAAGCACAAAGGTATTTTGGAATTCTCTTAGTTTTTTTTTCTTTTTTATGAAAACAAGCACATCTTCTGGAGCTGAAGCCTGTTTACTTGAGTAAAAGCTAAGGAATAAAACAGGTCCAAAATTATTTAATTCAATTTTCACTAACTGTTGATTTTGAATCAGTTCAAAACTTTTCAGTTTTGAATTAGGAAAAAGATACAAGTAGTTCAGCTTAATTAAGATATAGTTGAAAATTAGATAATATTTTTTATATTAGTATAACAACTATGTCAGATACCAGCACATTAATATCAACAAAATAACCCTGTTCATCACAAACTGCACAGAACCATTTTTACTTAAAAGCACATCAATTTGATGAATTACCATCCACAATATGTATGTGCATTTGTGTGTGCATTAAAGAAGGATCATATCCACAACTAATTTACTAGGTTACTGGTTTAATAATTTTAATAGTAAAACTGTATTACTGCATGGCCCACCTGCCCTAAGCAGAGTTACATTTTGCCTTTTCATTTATTCATTTTAGCAAATTCACTTGGTATGGGAAAAAACAATTAGCAGAGAAAAGAGTTCAGTTCAGCTGCACCTTCCAGATGGTTAATGTTAATATCAGCACATTGATACCATCTGCTCTTCACTTAAGACTCCAGAATTAGACTTGAAGATGCTCGAAACATTGACCATTAATCAACCATAAATCAATTCTTGCTACCATTTTGAGAATCTTGCACTCAAGAGGAAAGCTATTTCACCTGAAACTAACAGACAAGTAACAGAAATTATATATATCAAGTATAAAATATCTTATACAACAGGAGCTGAGTATATTAGAGTATCAGTACTCTAAGTCATATAAAGAGTGTTCCGGCCATAATTACACAATCTCAATACAAGAAAATGCCCCATGCTAACACAGGTGCCAGTTGGCCCAGCACCTGTTGTAAAAATGAATTCCTACCTTCTACAGGCAAGATGTGGGCTGGTGTTCCCACCTGCATGCACATTACCACCAAAAACTAAAGCAAATATGCCTGTAATCACAACACAAAACTACTTAATGACAAAAGGATAAGAGCTCCTTGATTTTGCATGCAGAGCCATCTCAGAAATAATGTTTGTTCTTGCAGCTCCCCAAAAGCTACAGAGTTTTCCTGATTGCCCTCTATATGAAGTTCAGAAGTACATCTCTAAAGAAATGTCTCTAATTTCTGCAACTCACCTTGTTGGAAAAGAATAAAATATTTCAATAATGAATTCTTGAGTCACAAACAGCACCATCAGTCAGATCTTTCGCTCCTTATTTTATCTCACCGGTGTCTCATCAGACAGCATCTAGATTATATGCCATAAATATATAAATCCCAAGTAACACAAGGAAATGTCCTTCCACTTTTCCCAGGAGGTTGAGTGAACTGTCCACTGGTGAGGTTTTTACAGCATAAACATTTGTGACATCAAACCAGACAGTGAGCAAATGCTGCCCTGGTGTGCGATATTTACAAAAAGATGAAGGACAGAAAACGTTTATTTAGTTTCAGATTTGCTTTCAAGTTCCAAAACTCATTCAGTCACAGCAGAATCAGCCCACACTTTTAAATCTAGAACTAGAGCTAATCCTCTACAAGGCTTTACTCTCTTTGGGGATTCAAATCTCCCATACGAATAGGCATACAATTTGCTAGCCCAGCTACTCCTTCACATTAAGCAAATGGGCAGTGTCAAATTTTAGAAAAACCCAAAACATGTTTACAGTGAAGTCAAGGAAGGGAACTGTAAGAGCAAACATTCTAATTGGCTAAAAATCTAGACTAAATAAAAACTAAAATAAAGGCTGACATAAAATCCATAACAAGTAAACATTTTCACACATAACTATTCCCTGTTATATTTACTCGTGTGTATGTTAAATTAAGATTGAATACTTCCAAGCAGCTGATTTCTGGGGTTTGAGTTTTGGGAATCAAATAATTTATTTACTATTCATTTGTTAAAACATTTTCCACTCTTTCCCTAAAGGTATTAGCGAAACAATCTTCAAGATTTTCCTTTCAAAGGCCCTTCTTCATAGATGAGATGTAAAAGCTCCATCAGGACAAGCATTTGATACACAGAAACTAATGAGCTATTATTTAACTTCAACCTAAGTGTCAGAAGCCTAAAGCAAAAGGCTTAATTAAGATGACGTGTGCCCCAAGTCTTCTCCCAGGAAACAGGTGAATCACAGCAGATTCCCATCACTGCCAGATACATGCACAGAATTATCTGAACACATCTGTCATCAATATACGAATGGCATGACACCTCCTGCTGTTAATTCAGACTGATTACTTGTTAAACACATTTAATTGAGGCAGAAGGGAGCTTAACTGATGTTCACATAAATATATTTAAAATAATGGAGAAAAAGTACTTGCAGCATTTAAAGAGAGACTGAAGGACTGTTTGAACATCAGATCTTACACATGTTCAGATGCAACACATGAAATAACCAAATAACCTGGAAACTAATGTTTCCTTTTTCTCTTTTACGGTTGTGTACCGTAAAAGAGAAAAACTGATCTGATTTAACAGATCAGTAGGTACACAACAGTAAAAGAGAAAAATATTTGAATAATATAAACTAGACATGGTAGACCCTTTATTGCTTCTGACAAGAAATAAATTATATTCCTTCACCAAGCAATGACTGCTTCTAAACCCTATTACTTCACTCTACAGGCTGTTTACAGAAACAGATGCATTACTAGACAAAACTTATGCTCCTGAAAATACATTACACCTAACTAGAGAAATGTTTTCTAAACCTTTTGTGTCCTGTGTTCATTGCCCTTCCATTCAATCTCAGAACCAGAAGGGATCTAGCCAGCTGAAACTGAAAGACTGCAAACACTCAGTGAGAGTCAAACCAGGTCTTTTTCAATTTTTGTAAACTCACCACGATTTTGCCTTGATCCCTCTGGGAAACCTACCAGAAAAGTCTCAGCTTCCTCTCTGGTAACTGTTGTTTATGTAGAGAGCTCTGATTCAGGAAATCCATTTTAGGAACACAGCTATTGTCGCTGCAACCCCAACCTCTTTCAGCAATGTCCCCTCTACAAGTAAAATAACTATTGCCTTTATCTGCTGACTTTTAGGCACAGTGTTTCAATGTCTTCTGGAATATTATTAGTCAAATCTGTTTGCCTTTCCTGAGACTTTATCAACTTGTTGATTAGTAAAAATCCATCGCTTTTGCCACTTTAATCTTATCTGCTCATCTCAAAACACTCTTGAGCCTTCATTTTAGAATTAAAATAGGTCAAGAAAGTTGGAAGGGAAAAAGATAGCAAGACAGTATTAAGAATACCACAGATACCACAAGAGAGATTTTCATCTCCCAAAGGGAGATGAAGTTTTACAGATTGCAATAGAGCAGTTCTGATTCAAACCTGTTGAAAATAGCCTTCTAAGTACAGCTATAGCCATATAGAAATTATTACAACTATTTCTCTTCCTCTCCCTATCTTTGTCCAAAATAAAACATATAAATTTATTTCAGTTACAAACGGAACTTATTTAAATACAGTATCTTCAAATAGTGACACATTTCGTGGTTTTTTTGCTAAGAAGTGCTCTTCTGTTTTCCCCATAACTCAGGCAGTAACCTCTGTATATTAAATGAATGAAAACAGGCAAGCTTTCTGAATGATTTTTCTTTTAAAACTGGATCAAAAATCTCAAATCAGGGCAAAAGGTAATTTGTGATCTTACTGCAGGAAGAGATGAGAGAGGACAAACTCCATAACAGAGTAACCGAGCTCCCCCCAGCAGGAAATTAATTATTAAACTTCCATTCCTCTCCCCACAGACCCCAGGTGAAAAGAGCTCACAGACCCTGAGTTACCAGCTCTCAGACTCACTCGAGGGTAAGTTCCACAGTCGGGAAGAGGAGATGGAATGGAAGATAGTTGTTGGTAAATGAATTTATAGCACATGCTTAGAGGAAATGAACAGCCTATCAGCTGCAGATGGAAGATACACCTGGGTCAAGAGAGGCAGCTTTCAAGAAATGCCTAGGGCCACAAATGAAAAGGGGTGCAGGTAAGGCTTGGGAAAGAAATACAACTTCTGGAAAAGATCCAGAATTTCAGAAACTACACTGTTTCCCAAAAATTAGATCCATGGCAATTTGGCCATTACTGTGTCTTGATTCTTATTATATTTGGATTTCTGTGTTTCTCATAACACAGCCAGAAACCTGTAAAAATGTTAGGATTGAGAGATGTAAAATTCAAAGTACTAATACTTGTATTTAGAAGCCTTTTCCCCCCCATTTTTGTTGTACTTCAGTATTAAGCAAATGAAGAGAAAGGCAACATGAACTATACAATTTAATACCGGACCCGATTATTTTTTTTTCAGCACAACATCAAAATAATCCAGTTTTATTACTAATAAAAATCCAGTTTGCTTAGTTATCAATGGTTAACTTTCTGATCACAAAATAATTTAACACACAGAGTGAAAGGCTGATTAAGAATAAATGGCAAGAGTTGCTCAATTAATAATCATACAGATCAATACAAAATCTATACCTCATTCAAATAAATTTCAAACTCTGGATTACATATTAAAAGAAGCTTTGAGTCCCTAAGATCTCAGGCCGAAGAAGTAGCTTTTAAAAACAGGTCAAGCATTCACAAACCTGGTAATGAAACCACCTGGACACTATTGTCATCTCCACAGAAAGAAGAACACTTATACAATGTGTCTTCAAGTGCTGGATAAGCTAATTCAGTGTCATATGGTGCACAATTAAACCTGTTAACTCAGAATTCCACAGCCATTATATTCTTTTGAATACAAATAACAAAGTGTCTAAACCTATTCACAAAGGTTTTGATGCTTGTCTCAAAGCAGCAGGTAAAGCAGCACCTCACAACACTCAGTAGTACTTATTAATAATTATCTCAACCCAAAGCACCAATTACCATGAGCTGTCAACAAGAGTGGAAATGCAAGATATCAGGCATGTTGAGACTGCTGCAAGTTTTCCTGTTATGATTTATTTTCAGCTGTAAATGCACCACATTGTAAGTAAGAGGCATGGTTTTCTTTTTTTTAAACTCAAAGCATCATTCTTATTGCTTCACACCTATTTATAACTGTACAAAAAGCTAGTTTTTTGGGTTTTTTTAATGCATGAGCTTAGTATGTTCTTCTGTGAAATATCATAAATGAAAAAAACATAATGCAGATTCCTTTCAGACAAGATTTCTGAGCCATAACTGTCTCTCTGAGATAACTAAGGAACTCTACAAGGCAGTTTGGCTTTCTGAATGAAATCATGGTCACTTCAGGAAGCAAACCACTGCTGGACTAACAGACAGTGCTTGGACCTAAATTCCTTCCAGAGAAGGTTATTTTATTGCCTGGACTTTTTGCTCCCCATGTTTTCTCCTTACAGTTATGACTCTATCCTGGAAAACCACTGTTGGCTGTCAAGTATTAGCACTCATTGTTTTCATCTTGTCACTGATGGTACTGCAATCTCCTAAGAAATCACTCATACCTGTAGTCCATGGTCAGGGTTTCACTTCATCAAAGATGAAAAGAACAACTTGGAATATTAAGCTAGGGAAAGGTTAGCAGAATTTTGGAGTGTACCCAAGTCCCCTCCAAGAGATCCAGTTCCCTTATTTAGATGAGAGGAATATGGTTTGAGTTTTAGCCTGAAGGGAGCCGAATTCAGGTCTCTCCCCTAGTGAGCTCTACCCAGGCAAACAAAAAGGGTTTGTGCCCCAGCACCTGTTCTTCAGAAAACAAGCCCTACTCATTTCTTTGGACACTAAAGGAAAAGGCAGAAAGTTGCCTTCTCCTTCAGCAGAAGATCAGTAAATCTGGAGTCTGAAACAGATAATCGTGACCCCTTTCTGGTATAGGAAAGGTGACTAAAGCCTGAAGAGATGCATAATTTATAGCATACGATGACAATTTCCCAATCATTCACTTAAGCAATCCTTGCTCAGTGCATGGATTGCAATGTCTTTTTAAGTTCCAAACATTTTACCCCATGCATGTTAACTCCAAGGATCAAAGAGTTCTCAGTCTCACTCCAGACAAGTGAAATGTCATAGCCCCAAAGTTTTACATACTTAAGGGCACATTTTCCGATGCTCTTACGTTTTATTACTTGGAAACAATGCTTTTTCATATTTTGACAAAGGAATGCAAAAAAAAATTATGGTTTAATATGAATGCTTTGAACACTTATTAACACTGGCAGCTAAAGAAGCTGTTTTCATCAACAAAGCATAGATGGAAACAAGTTTCAAATGCAGGTGAGCAACATACTGTTTAGAATGGTTCTATAAATATTTTGCAAGAAAAACAGACTAATAGAATCTGCAGTACTATCTAAATTCACACCATATTTTCTATGGAAAATGTATATATATGTAAAACAGGATGGAAAGACAAGACATGGTAAAGTTGTTAATATAAAGTCAGGAGAAACATCTGAGACACTTCATAGGTACTCTTGTTTACTTCCCCTAAATATAGTACTTTGAATGCTGATGCAAATTTTTGCTTTGTTTATCTTGTGCTTTTCAAAGAAGAGAAAAAGGACATGGTGACTAAACAACTAACTGAAAATAAAAGCTGTGTCCAACATAATAAAAAGGAAAACAAAGAAGAAAACAAAAGCAGTTTTCAAGTGAGCATGTTTGTTACTAGGAGAAGATTGTTCACAGGAAGTTCTACAAGTCTGGAAAAAAGAAAATGGGACAAAATTGTCGGCAACAATGGATACTGATCACAGACATCAAATTTACAAAGAAAGAGTATTTGAATTTGTAGAAATTATTTCCAGATAAAATGACTGATCTAATGGCATTTCGTGAAAGCTCAAGGATAAAGATGGATTTCTCTTTAGTGGAAATCAAAGTCAACTTTATAGGCTTACTTCCCCATTACACTTTGAGTATTATCTCCAATTAAGAATGCAATTGGATTATTAACTCTGTGAATACAATTTAAATACACTATTTTGAGTATAGTGCTATCCTCAAACATGTCCATTATTATGCATTACACAGTCAAAACACTGTAATATAGGACAACTTGATTGGGTGTTTATTGAAACGCAACATGGCCTGAAAAGTTGAATTGCTTTAATGTCATATTCAGTAGCATGAATTTCATGACAGGACTGCAATATGAAAACGGATTTTTGAGTAGAATGTCATATTCATGGAGTCTAACATGGCAAGCTCTTTCTGTTAAGAATTACGTTGAACTTACATATATGACTAATGCTACTGAAATACTTAAACCTCCTATTGTAATACTTAAACCTCTTCTATATATCCCTAACTTCCACAAAACCCTGTAGCCATTTATTTCCAGTTTCCAATGGAAACAATTCCATCTACACTTCTGAAGGATTTTGGTTTTAGAATATTTATTTTATAATTATTTGATATATAGCAAAGAATATGCTTCTCTCCTCCTCCTAACAATCTGAAAGGGGAAAGTGTCAGGACTGGTTCTCTATTTCCCCATGATTTAGATAGTTTTGGTAAAATATTGCTGAATCCTTATACCCTGTTCTACACCACTGCTGCAGACTAGAGGGCTTACCATAGTAGGGGGGGAAATGAAAGAATCCATTCTCTCTACAATGAAAGTGCTGTGACACACAGCTAGGGAAAACCAAAATAAGGAATGAAGTTTTTAATCATCTTGAAATACTTGCACTTGCTCAGCTTCATGTAAGAATAAAATCTTTTTACATAATCATTGTAAATTGAACACAGTATCTAATAAATATAAAAGATGGCTCAGAAATACAGCAGAGGTTCCAGATCTGCAAAGCAAAAAGTGAACCTCCCTTCCAGTAATGACAATTAATTGACTCTTCTCTGAAACAAAATCGCCAAGAATTTCCACAATGAACAAAACCTCCCCTTCCCTCTCCCATGTCCTCCAAAAAGGAGAAATTCACATGCACAGCAAGGAGAAAACAAGCCTGGTAAGGTTTCACAAGCCTTCAAGCAGAGGAGGTTATTTGAAGTTAAAATCCACCACACTACTGCTGCCTGGTACTACTGCTGCAGCAAAGATCCTAAACTCCCATAGTCCAGTTTTGCACTGTTGCAACACAATGATCTTTAGGATCTATATTGCTCTGAGGAACCCAACTGGGTGTCCTCAACATGAACCACAGGATCAGTTGAGTCGAACAGTCCTGCAACACACAATTATGCATAGTCAGAACTTTCTGAGGGAAAATCCCATCCTACCAAGACATTCAGAATTCTCTGCACACCAGCTGACAAAAACATGTAGCAGAAGCTGAGCTGGCCCTATGTGGATCCAAAACAGGCCCATTTGAACCCTGTATCATGTCTGTAACATACTAGCAAGAATCACTCTGCCTTTCTTCCCACCCCAGAAAGTGTCACACAACTCCAAAACCCGCAGTTGTGATCTAAGAGACTTGTAGGAAACAGACAGCTCTGAGCACCAGCACAAAGCACCTCGGCTGGCAGCAGTTAAACTCAGCATTTACTTAAAAGTTTGATGCACAACTGCCACAACCTCTTTGCCAAAAAATTCAGCTTTCTCCTCTTAAGTATCAAAACCCACCATGCTCTGATAGTACCAGCAGGTAAGAAATGATACATCAATGAAAATTATTATAAATTATAAAACACAGCATTCCATGGGACACTAATCATGCTGTCCCATGCAATTTTTAGCCAGTTATACAGTGACCAAAGCCAGAGAAATGTCATCACCTTCAGCAATAGAAATCACAAACCCAAAGACTTGACATACCACAGTCTAAAAATACTATCAGCATCAACTTCCTGCGTTTCTCCTAAAAAAATCCTCACCATGTCACTGCAATAACATAGTTTGAACAAAAGCTTACCTTACAACAAAGCTTTAGAACTCAGATTACCAGGTGACTAAAAAAAATTTTCCCCCTTGAAACTTTCCTGGTCCATGCCAATGCTGCTGCCACTGCACCGCCACTTGTAACTTGTGGTGATTTTCTGAACTCAGGAAATGTAAAATACAGAATTCACACATCAGGATGCAAAGTCACACTCCACATTAACCACAGAAACTCTCCACCCTAAGTCAAAATTAAACCCAGTTTGTCTCGCAGCATATATCCTCACCTATGTTGAAACATGAAAATGAAATAACAAAGGACCTAATCTCACTTTCACAGAAGTCAACAGCAAAGCTTCTGCTGAACTTCAATAAGAGCAAAAGCCAGCACTAGATCTCCAAAAATCATTATTATTTCCTTCAGAGCACCAAATGCATTTCCTATCAGTCCTGTGCAGAAGGATGATGGTCTCTCAGCTTTCCAATAATATCGAAAAGCATCTCAGACTGCCAGTACTAATCTAATGTCTATGACCACCTGAGGAATACAGTTTTGACTTCAGCACACAGCCCAAAGAAAATGAAAGAATCAATCTCCCTATGAGAGAAGAAAGATGTATGCCTGCAGTAATGACTCTGTGAAAACTTTGGAACCAACAAAAAAAAGTTTGTCATATTTTAAGGAGAACTTGTATGAGTATCTTTTCCTCTCTGCACCATACACATTTAAGATTTGGGGAATAATATTTACTTTTATAGATACAAGAACTTCCTTAGATATTTAGCAGGAAATCACTATCAGAAGTGACATACAAAGAACTTTGACTCAATGGAAAACTATGAAAAAGAAATTAAAAAGTAGCTATGTAGTTAATAGACTTTTAACAAGAATAAACAAAGGTAGCAAGACAAGATCTGTACTTTTCAAGTACCTTTCCTCTTGAAGTCATTTAGAAGCAGTCAGAAAACACATAATAATTTAATCCCTAAACACAGTGAAAAGGAAAAGCTGAAGATAATCTTCAGACCCTCAAGAACTGGAGTCTTGACCACAGCACGCAGTTTGAAACCTATACCACAGGAAATCCAATAAGAACCTACTAATCATGCCACCCTTTTTAAAGAGCTGCCAGCACACCTGGCAGCTCTTTAAGAACAAGCTCTGAGCAGAAAGCAACAGCAGCTGCTTCCTATTATATAGGCTGGAATTAAGTTAAATTTGCCTTGCCAGCTACACAGGAGAGACCAGCTTCACCTCATTACTTACAGGTGCTACTTAGTGTCTGGAGATGAAGGCATTCTTCTAAGAAGACACACGTGGGACCTGAATCTGGGCTTTCCAATTCAATACTTGTTTGCAAAGAAATCAATAGAGCAGAGAAGGATTATCAGCTGAAAAGGGAAGCTTTCTTCACTATGCCTGTTATTCCCTTCCCAGTGCAAAATTCACAAATTAACCTGTATGGAAATGCAACAGCTGTCCAGTTCTATGTGCAACTTTTTTTGGATCTTCATTTCAAAGCCAGTAACAGGTAGGAGTTCAGTTTAGGAGAAAAAAAAAAAAAGCTACTGAAAAGCAGAATTGATTCCACTGGACAAGAAACAATGGCTACCTGGGCACAGAAGAGACAATACAAACCTCCTTTGGAAAGGGAAAATGTTACTACTTTAGTTACTGTTCTGCTAATTAACCCATGCTACTGACAATGATCAGAGTATGATTATGCTGCAGTATTGCACATATCCATTTCCTACTTTTGTCTATCAACAAAAGACCATCATAGCACCTTGGTGAAACATCCTTCTGCACTGACGAGTTACTTATCCTGAGCCCTTACACATTTCACATGTATCCTAACTTAAACAACTGCAATATAGGTGGCCCCAGTTTTCTCTCTTTGCTGAATAAAATTGAAAAGACAAAGCATTAACCTTTTCTTCACTCAGCACACAAGCAGAAAGGTAACTTAGTTCATACGGTTTTAATAGAATTTAAAAACTAAACAAATTTTCCCTCCAAATATAAGATACATAACTGAAATAAAAAGGAATCCACAAGTAATTTGCAAGTACTGTATCGCCCTCTGCAGTCAATGGGGAAGTTCTGCAAAGTGAGCCTGGGCACATTCCTTGCGAAGATCAATTAAAAACCTCTACAAGTAGAAACCCAGCAGAACTAACTTTTTTTATCATGTCTTACCTGTTGGAATCATAGGAACACAATGCAGAAACTTTTTAGCTCTTGATATAAATGCTCCACCCGTTAAGGATGTAGAAAAGTGTCTTCTGCTGCTCCTTCACAATGGGTCAGATGCCTCAATGATACTTCTAGCATTTACTCTCTTGGAATGTAACAGAAGTTTGCCATAGCTATTTCATTTTTTTCTGGTTGCTTCTAATAAATAATATTAGAAAAAATATTATTTTTATCCAAAATAAACTATACTTTTTAAAAGTTACATTAGCTGATCCATCAATGACACAGAAGTGTATTTTACAGTTCAGGTATTGCACTACTTTATTTAACACAACTTATAACATTCATAGGGCACTCAGATGAGATTTTTACAGCACTGTATTGGTTTCACCTTGGCTGGATGACAGGTGTCCCCCAAAGTTGATTTTCTATCACTCCCTCTTTTGAACTGGAGAGAGGAGAAGAAACACAACAGGTCAAGATAAGAGCAGGAAGATCATTCACCTATTACTGTCACTGGCAAAACAGACTTGCCTTGGAGAAACAGACCAAATTCTTTACCAAAGAAATCAAAGTAGGATAATGGGAAATAACACCAATTCTTTAAACAGTTTCAATACTGTTGCAAACACAAGTTAACTCAGATTATGGCCACCTGCTGCCTTCATTCTTCACTTTCTTGACCTGTGACAGGACTCGAGGAAACAGCATGGAGATGAGTCAGGGGAGGTTTAGGTCAGATACCAAGAAAAGGTTTTCCACCCAGAGGGTGGCTGGACATTGGAACAAGCTCCCTGGGGAAGTGGTAACAGCACTGAATCTGTCTGAGTTCACAAAGCATTTGGACAATGCACTGGGGCACGTGGTGTGACTCTCAGGGTGTCCTATGCAGGGCCAGGAGCTGGACTAAGTGATGGGCCACCTCCAACTCAGTAGATTCTATAATTCTCTTATTAACACTGATTATGCTTTCTATCCAAGCACCTTCATTCCAACTTAACTTATAACTGCTTGGGGTTTTTTCCCCTTGGATTCAGGAATAGAAATTTTTTTCTCTTAAAAGAAAAACCCCTGTACTCTATGAACAGCATATCACCACTAAAACACATGAAAGCTATGAAGGCACATTAACAACCTTTCAAAACAAGATTAAACTTTTGAAGAACCACTCTTTTGATCTCAGCAGACAGTTGAAAGACTCATACCACAAACGTTCAAGGGAAAGCATTAACAGCATTTCATGGCTTTACAGAACAAGACTGGTTTGGGTTGGAAGGGACATTAGCCATCACCTACTTCTCACCTGATGCCTTAAGCAGGGACGCCATTCACTACACCAGGCTACTCAGAACCCCGTACAGACCAGGCTCAAGCACCTTCCTTTCGCCATAACCCCAAGGGTCGCTCTGAAAGTAGCGAAGAAGGGCGTCAAAGCGCTCTGGAAGGGGACGCGGCAGCTGGGGCGGGTCACTGGGCTGCCCTCCCTGCCCGCGGGGCCGCGTTCCCCCGGTGACGCCCCGCCCGCCGCCGCCGTTGCCGCTGAGGGGCCGCGCGGAGTCGCCGGGCCGGGCCGCACCCCGGGCCCCCAGCGAGCCCTCGGCCAGGCCGGCCCGCGGGAAGGGCCGCAGCGAGCCCGCCTGTGCTCCGGACACAGCTCCCACACTGCTCACCCGGCCCAGCGCGGCCCCGGGCTGCCGCCCTCCTCAGCCCCAGACTTTGGAACCGGGACCGGTTCCCTGGGAATAGCAGGAGGTAAAGTGAGGGCTGAGAAGCATCTCCCAGCCGCCCCAGGACCCGCACCGAGCACAGGAGCGCAGGGGACGTGCCGGCCGCCCCGGGCAGCAGGACAAGCTCGGTGTCGGTCACCGAGCCCCGTTGTGCACCTCGGCCCCCCAGGGCCAGCAGCGCAAGGCGCTGAGCAGCTGCAGGTGCCACCGCCAGCCATCAGCCAGAGACGCGCCGGGACAAGGCTCCCAGGGCACCGGGGGCACGGCACAGCATGGATCCGTCGCCAGAATCAGACCCTTCACACGAACCACACAGTGCCTACCTCGAAGATGCCTATGAAGGTGGCCATGGCCCTTACCAGCCACACGAACCGGGTTATGGTCTTGACCAGCCCGGATACAGCCCATATGAGGATGAGATTCCCGATGCCCAAGCCCGGATGCTGGCAATCAAGAATGCAAAAGCCTATTTACTGAAGACCAGCACAAAATCTGGCCTGAACTTGTAAGTCTGAAAAAGGATCACAATCAAATAGGGTAGGAACTATGAGTGGAGAGAAAGGTAAAAGGACAAAGGAAGGTACATATAGAATGGCATAATGTTATACGTGCAATATTTTATCACTAGTGATACTTGCATGCTAGTGTCCAACATCTTTCAGAACCAAAATCCCTATTGGAATTTTATAGAGAGTTCAAAAAACAAGTTTATATGATTGAGAATAAGTTTAAATTCAGATTCAGCTCATAGACAGGAAGGGTATATACTAGAAATGGAGGATGGGACAGCTCTTAAGTATAATCAGACTAGTTTTAACCCTAATTTGCCTCAAGGCTCCATGATCCCCTTTCTTCTAACTGTTCTAATGATTTCTCCAAAGATCCGATGATTAGCCTTTACTTTTTTTACTAAAAGTATAATATTCTAAGACTTTTGCATAGTAACCCAACAATATTTACATTTATATGACAGATATGATCATTTTGCTACTATACTAACAAAGATCCTGGATGAACAGCCCGCAAATACAGTAGACATAATTGAGACTATCAGCCAGGATGTGAAGTGGGCACAGTTTCGGAAAAAAATGGACACTCTTCGAGACGAACATCTGATCCCTCCAACATTTGAAGCTGCAGAAAAGTGTAAAGCTTTGTTCATCAAGGAAGCTGGAGAAGAAGAACATGAAGAACTAGATGAAGAGATGGTGAGTTATTATCGGAGTGAAACAGCAAATATACCAGGGAAGGGGTGGGCGGATGGTGTGAAGGGGAAAGAGAAAGGGAGGAAGTTGTCGTCTCTTCTGTAGTGCTGCCTCTCCTGGCCGTACAGATAATTGCAGTCACAGCACGATGTAACCTCTTCACAGCTGAGCTCGTCCCATGTCTAGTTCCGAAGAAAAAAACCCATCTGGTTACTTAGTTGAGATTTTTTTCCTGTAGTAAATCTAATATCCTGAGCTGTTATAATCAGGGATGTTCTAGAGGTGATAAACAGAAAGTAAGGTTTGTAACATCTCCCAAATGCCAGTTCATTACGGAATATTGCATCCAAGTTAATTTCTTTTTATAAAAGGAAGGTTTCTTCACCTAAAGTGACCATAATTCTTGATACATTCTTAGATGTACATTCTTCTGTGAGGTATATTCTTATTGACATATTCTTCAACAATATTGTGCACTGCTGCTGCTGTAAAATAGCAGAATGCAGAATGTTGGGATTCTTCCAGCTCCTGGTGCAGTTCCAGTCTGTCCTTCTCCAACTAAAACAAAATAGGGTTTTAATGGACAACTAATACAATTGAAAAGCCACTTCTTAAAACAGGATTTTTGATGATTCAGTTGCTTATATGCAGAAGCATTTGTACCCAAGGAGAAATGAGAAATCTTATAATAAGAAATAAAAGAATATAAACAAGAATTGTAATAGCCAAGGGAAATCATTCAACAAGATGCTGATTTTCATATGAAGTTAACCAGTATATATTAAATTGAATTACCATTGCAGAGTACAAATACCAACCACAGAAGAGATAGTCCTTCATCTTTGCCATACCCTGTTATGTATCTTACATAAACAGTATAATATGCTGAAAATGGGAAAAAAGGTAGGGTATTTCAGAAAGGAATTCTGAATTTTTCACAATCCTATCAATCTTCCTTTGTTATAAGAAACCTGTCAGATCCAAAGAAATTCCACATGAAATTAGCACTAATTCTTCAAAATTCCCTACCCTGTCATGTCCAACTTCTAATAACTCTGTCTGTGTTATATGATAACCTGCCCCCATAAAATGAGAGGTGGGTGGTACAGCAACTGGAAATACTTAATTATTGGCCTAGTTCTGCTTTCACTGAAGCCAGATGGAGTCTTACAACAGACTTTGATAACAGAGGGGGCAATAGTTTAAAAACTGCAGGGAGCTGCAGTATGCCAAGCAACATTCACCCCAGAGAAATGTTGTTGCTCTGGTGCCTAAATATATAAAATCTATATTATCTACAACACGGCAACACAGTGTCACTGTTTGCAGGCATCAAAGGCCTCTTAGCTGACATGCCCTAGCACTGAATTGAATCCCTTGTAAATCTTGTGTAAGAATGCTGACTTTCCTTATTTTGCAGTAATTAGGAGTTTAAATTTTGAAACCCTGTGCTCTAAGAGCTGCCGTTCATCTTCTCTTCTTTGCCACTAAAATACTTCTAATTTTTCTAAATGATAGTAAAAAATGTAGTGACTGAATGTCTGCAAAGCACTTTGACATGATGAGTGGCACTACAGGAAAGTGAAGTATAATTATCTAACTCAGAATCTTCTTTCCTAGGGAGAGCCTGCTCTACCAAATGTGATGGAAACAGCCTTTTATTTTGAACAGGCTGGAATTGGCCTGAGCAAAGATGAATGTTATTACATATTCCTTGCCTTTAAAAACCTAATTAGTGTACAGCCAATCCAGACCTGTCGCTTCTGGGGCAAAATTTTGGGCCTGGAAATGAACTATATTATAGCTGAAGTACAGTTACGGGAAGGGGAAGAGGAGGAGGAGGAAAGAGAAGAGGAAGAAGAGGAAACTGTTGCAGAAGAGAAAGAGATGGGTGAGGGTGAGGAAGAAGAGGAACAGAAAGAAAAAGAACCTGAACCACCAAAGTCCACCTATAAACCCCCACCTGAGATCCCAAAAGAAGCAAATGGGACTGGGACGAATAAATATGTCTATTTTGTCTGTAATGAGCCAGGCAAACCCTGGGTGAAGTTGCCTCCAGTGACACCAGCCCAGATTGTCTGTGCCAGGCAAATCAAGAAGTTCTTCACTGGTCGCTTGGATGCTCCTATTGTGAGCTTCCCTCCTTTTCCTGGAAACGAGGCCAATTACCTGCGCGCGCAGATAGCGCGAATCTCAGCAGGAACCCACGTCTCTCCCACTGGATTTTACCAGTTTCCAGAGGACGAAGAAGAAGAAGAAGGAGGAGATACATATGAAGAAAACCCTGAGTTTGAGCCTCCTCCTGTGGCTGAAATGGTGGAGTCCCTGGCCATGTGGGCACACCATGTCAAGGGCATTCTAAAGCAGGTGTGTGCCACCATAGCTCGCATGGGCCTTGGGTGCTGCTCACACTGCTGTGCTTGTGGGGTAACAGAGTGTGAGTTACACTCCCCACCTGCACATGCAAACTACTCACCAGAAATGGTGTTGGATTGAAAGATTTTTATTTGGAAAATGCATTTTATATCATATATAATACCAAAATATCTTATACATAAAACATGTACTTTTATATGTTATATAACATATAACACATATATATATATATATATAAAACATATATACGTGTTATATAATACATAAATATCTTGCATGTATTTACATATACCATCTATTTTTATGTGTATGTATATATATATATGTGTCTGTATATATATATATATATATATTTAGGAACCCTCTAGGTTTAGTGCTTTTTCCAGTGATGTATGCTTGAGATTGAAACCTGTCTTTAAATAACAGTATGGAGCTAGGCCCTGATAGATAACAATCATTTCTTGCAATCTTCTGTATTAGGTTTTCTGTTCTGAGATCCTTATTTGATTAAAATGTTTAAAATTCTCTTTTCTTGGGTAGGATGCTAAAACCCAGACAGCTTATGGTTGTGTGCTAAATGAAATTTACATGGTGTTTTCCTCTGGTTAATTTTTTGTTTTATACTTTCTGCTATGAAACATTTGAATGAAAAAAACTTTAAAACATGTTCTATCAGACTACTGCTAGAAAGAGGTAGTACTAATTTGGTTTTTATTGCTGGATGATTTGATGGCCAGTCTACCAATTCAAGAATGCTAGTGTAAAATAACAGCAAATTGTAGGAAATAAGATTTAAACTTACTACCAGCAAAACAGTAGTTGTAAAAAATAAAATTAGTATGCAATAGAATCTTAAGAACATTCTGTTACATTCCTCTGACTGGTAGCCAAATAACAAGGCATATTTTAAAAAGAAGGAATAAGTCCATAGTTTGCAGTAACTAGTAATCTAGCAAGGATATAAACCAAACTGGCCAGGAACTGAAGAATACAAAATGACAAAAAGCTGATGACAGAGGTATAAGGTTATTCTCAAACAGTAAGCAGGAATGAATGAGGGGAATATTCTGCCTAGAGGATACAATATTTTGTTAACAATATTCCAGTTAAGGAATATGTATTTTTCTTCTCCCTATCCCTTAACTGTGTGTGAGTCTGAGCCAATTGTTTTAACTAGTTTTAACTTGCATTCTTTCAATGATTGTTACATGTATTTATTACTTTTCCACATCAATTATAGGGTCGCTGTGTTTGGATTAATCCTACTCAAAAATCAGAGGAAGATGAAGAAGAAGGTGAAGAGGAGGAAGAGGAGGAGGAAGAAGAGCACCAGGAAGAAACAGGACAACCCCTTCTTACTCTGATCTCTGAAGATGAAGGTATTCTTCATGGAATATGAAGTTTATGATAGAGAGTCACTAGGAATGTTGTCATTTAGCAGTAAATATTTGAAGTTAAACTCTGACACTTCTTGGAGCAATATGCTTTGCCTCTGTAGGGTAAACATGTTCTTTTACAAAATCAATCAAAAGCAAAATGGTTAATAGTATTGACATTAAAGCTGAAATAATCAGGTTTACTAGGCAACCATCTTGTTGAGATTAAAAGGAAAAAATAATTTAGACTTATCATGTTATTGCAAGTTCAAAACAGCTTACTACATAAAATATACTCAGCTATTTTTATCTCATCTTTTTAGGAAAAAAGAAAAATGTATGTTTATTTGTAAGTAAATAGAATAATTAATATGTACACACATACACTGATATACATTACTTGTATAAGAATTTAGATCTTTTAGCATATCACTGCAGCACGGGAATAAGGGAGCCTCAATATTAGATTACCTCAATATTTGATTATTTTTCTACTCTCCCTTCTTTAATCAAGGTGAAATATAGCTATACAATTTATCTGTAAATGATAAAAAGTCCTTGATAAAAGACCCAGGGGTGAGTGCTACTGAATTTTTTCTGTACTTGGGCGGTCTATCAGCATTCCTGTGCAACCTACCCACTCATGCAAACCACCTTTTGGAAAATAGTGCCTACACTTAGTGTTTCTGACTTCTGGCTCTTTCTGTTGTGCAACTTAACATAAACCTTGCTTGAATTCTGTGCAAGTCTTGTAGCTCAGTCTTAAGTATTTTGTAGAGGCTCGTCAAGTTCATTTATTCATAGACAGTATGTGTTTGGCTGTCTCCAGGCATGAAAAACATCCCTGCTTGGACAGCTCAGGCTTCTACAAACCTGATCCCAGAATATTCAATTGCAATCCTGCAGTCTAACCGATGGCCTGGAGCTTATGCCTTTGCATCTGGCAGGTGAGAGTCCACCTGACATGGTTACAACACTGACTGGATGTGCTACACACAGGGGCCTCTCTAATGCAGGCAGAGTTACTTTATTATTAATTCATTAACTGAGTTCCAGCTATTCCAGAGACTGATGGAGAAGGCCACTTAAATATGCACAGCAACAGTAAATAGGTATTTAAGACTGAATACAATTAATTATTGGAAAGGCTGGCATAAAGTTAATGGATATAAATGCTGAATTAGTATTTGAGCACAGTCCTTGATTTAAAACACATACTCTTGTGTTTGTGGGACTTTTTACAAAACCAGCTACATTCTGTGGTTCTAATGTTTGTTTGTTTGCACTACACGTGGTTATTACCTCCATGTAGATTTCCACTACACAGTACTGCAGTGCAGTGCAGTGACACTTTTTCACAGGCAACTTTTATGAAAAATCCTTTCTTTAGGATTTTTCCTCCTGAGAAGCTGAGAGGCCTCAGGAACAAAATGTAAACATTGATTGTCTGCTGCTGTGGAATGCAACAGGTGGATCCGTGATTGGTCTCATAGAGTTGTTTCTAGTTAATGGCCAATCACAGTCAGCTGGCTTGGACTCTCTGTTCGAGACAGAAGCTTTTGTTATCATTCTTTCCTATTCTATTCTTAGCTAGCCTTCTGAGGAAACCTTTTCTTCTATTCTTTTAGTATAGTTTTAATGTAATATATATAATAAAATAATAAATCAAGCCTTCTGAAACATGGAGTCAGATCCTCATCTCTTCCTCAATCCAAAAAGTGTTGTGAACACCGTCACAACACTTCATCATTTTAAACAGAAGATGTGTTAATAACCATTAGGGCAGTTAAAAAGAGGTGTCGTGTTTAAAATTCTTCTGCTGTAGGATATCTGCACTACAGTGACTTCTTGCAGGTTTTTAAGGATGCCTGACAGTCTCTCTGCTAATATTTTGCCAGGGAGTGAATATGTGATCTTTCACTTCTCTTTCTCAGGAAATTTGAGAACATCTACTTTGGCTGGGGTCACAAATACAGTCCAGAAAGCCACACTCCTGCACTGCCCCCACCAGCAGAAGCAGAATTCCCCAGTGAGCCAGGAATCACTGAGGCAGCAGACCCCACTGTGGAAGAGGAGCTAGCTTTCAAGGCTGCGCAGGAAGAAGCCTTAGCTGAAGCTGAGGAAGAGGAAGAAGAGGAAGGGGAAGATGATTAAAATATGGAAGAAAACAGATTGTTTTAAAAGTTTGAACATAAAAAGTGTTTTTGTAATGCAGTAATTTTTTTGCTGACCTCAAAAAAAATTATTTTTTGAGTGTGCCTTCTTTTTTGATTTCTGTAGGCTTTTCTTTGCAGCTGTCTTTCTCTCCTTCCCCACCCCTCAAACCTGTCCACACTGGCATGAAGGCTTTTTCTGTTTGTTTGACTAAGCAAACATAGTCTGCTTCTTAAAATGATGCTGCTTTGAACGAAGAACTACCACCCACAAGATGTTCACACTGTTTTTCTAGCCCTCACTTCAATACATTTTACTTAAATAAACTTTTTTTAAAATCCCATGTCAGTGTCGCTCTTACGTGTAAAAGCGTACTATTCAGAGTCAGTGGGCAGCTTAGTGAGGCACTGGGGGCTGAGTGCACGGCAGTGATGCCGCTCATCATTGGCACTGGGGGCTGCACCTCCAATCCTGTGTTCTGGGCCCCTCGCTGAAAGAGACGTGGGGATGCTCGATCGCATCCAGAGAAGGGCAGTGGAGCCGGGGAAGGGTCTGGAGCACGAGTCCTGTCAGGAGCTGCTGAGGGAGCTGGGGGAGCCTGGAGGAGAGGGGGCTCGGGGGAGACCTCATCCCTGCATACAAGTGCCGGACGGCAGGGTGTAGCCGGGTAGGTTTGGCCTCTTCCCCCCAGTCGCAAGCGACAAGAGGAAACAGCCTCAGGTTGCACCAGAGGAGGTTCACATAGCATATTAGGAAAAAAATCCTTAATTGAAAGGGCTCCCAGCCTTGGAACGGCTGCCCAGGGAGGCGGCGCAGTCACCGTGCCTGGAGCTGTTTAAAAGGCCGGCAGCTGCGGCTGTGAGGACAGCGTTCTGTTCCCCGGGCACTGCCGGCAGACGCGGGGGGGAGCGAAGGTGTCTCAGGAGAGCTCGGGGGCTGCTCACCCGTCTGCTCTTGGCCGCGCTTCCCTCGGCCGCCCCCCCACACCTCCCCGCCAGCTTGTGCGAGTGGTGCGCTCCACGCACGGCGTGCGTCCCTCGCGGCCAATAGGGAGCGGCTGCGGGCGCAGTTCAAACTTCGGCGGCGGTTGAGGCCGGCCCTCCTGGCTCTGTCCCTTGTCCCGGCCCCGCTGCTCCTGTCCCGGGCGGGCATGGCGGACGAGGGCGCCGTCACGGTGTGCGTGCGAGTGCGGCCGCTCATCGCCAGGTGAGCCGGCAGGAGAGGCTCCCTCCGCAGCCCTGGGTGCCGCCGTGCCCCGCAGCTGGGCAGGGAGGCGGACGGAGGGATCCGGGAAGAGGGGTTCGCGGTAAGGGGCCCGCGTTTTGGGAGCAGAGTCCTCGCCCAATAAAGGTAACACAGTGTTTCTTCTTTTAGAGAAAATGCCTCAGATAAAGTGTCCCTGCACTGGAGAAGTGAGAATAATACTGTTTCCGACGTGAGTGGTACCAAAACATTTAGTTACGGTAAGAATGTGGAAGCAATTGCTTTACGTAGATGCTTACGCGGAAGTTTGCTACTGTTCTCTTGAACGTGTCGACTGTGGTGAATGCCCTGAGCTTCTTGAAATGCCCCCCAACCTTCCCAGCTTCGTAATTCCCAAGGAGGGTCATTGGGGCACACGGGATTTCTGGTGCAGGCAGCACTGGGATGTGCTTTTGAAGTCAGCTTCCTGATGGACCTTACTTTCTCTGTTCTGGTTCATGCCATAGTGGCTTTGGAACACATTTTATTGATCTGAAATCCAGTTACAAATGGACTAAACAAGGGCTAGTCCAGAGAGCATTTTGGGAGAAGGGTCCCAAAATGAGCATTTTGGGAGAAGGGTCCCATGGGAGAACACAGTCCCAAAAGTGACTAGTGTGAATGTGGGATCCTCGTAACTAACTGGCTCCCTTTGAGTCTTTTCCTACTGGTCAACTCTACTTATTAATGTGAACGTAGCCACTACAAATATTTTTCCCAAAATACACAGTAAAAGCATGCACCAGGCTAGGAGTTTAACAATTAGCCTGTCTTGTCAGGCTTACCATCCTTGTAGATAAATTAGCCAAAACCTTTTAGGATTAAATAGGATGATTGTTTAACTGTTCATCATTCTTAGGGTTTTTTTACTTGTCTATCATCTGTGCATTGTGTCTTTCTTGATTTTGTGTTTAATATTTATTTTAAAACTAAATTTTAAAAGCTTGCATTAGTGCTACTACAATGATATTTATATTGGAGCTAACCTGCAGATGATTATGCAAATGTACTGGATTTGAAGTCAGCAATACTGAATGACACCTTGTTTTGACTTGCAATAGAGTGGATTCACATCCTTTTTTTTGTTTTTAAGATCGTGTCTTTCACTCAAGTGACAACACTCAGCAGTTGTATGATGGTGTAGCTGTTCCAATTATACAGTCAGCTGTGCGAGGCTATAATGGTAAGTTTTAAAACTGTGTTTAAAAAACTTTTGGAATGTATTTCAGAGGTACTTAGTAAAACTTAACTATCTTTCTAGGCACAATTTTTGCTTATGGACAGACTGCTTCAGGGAAGACTTACACAATGATGGGGAATGAAGATTCTGTGGGCATTATCCCTAAGGCAATTCAGCATGTGTTCAAAATTATTTGTGAGGTGAGCAATTCTATTAAATTGAAGTGACTGAAAGGACTAGTAATATTTGTGATGGTTACATAAAAATTAATTTTAGTATCAAGAGGCTTATGCAGGAAATTAACTTATATTGGACTAAATGTTGCAGTTACTTTGCCAGCCTGGCAAAGATGGGCCAGGCTCATCTTTTGATTTCAAACAAAAAGCTAATGGGACTCTATTAGTTAAAATCAAATCATAACAAAACTGAGGAGGGTTCTGAGACATGAGGAGTCAAAAAATTAACTTTGAGTATAACCTTAACCTTCCAAATACGTTAAACTGATTACAAATACAAATAGGGACTTGTCAGGACCCAGGACATCCCTCTGGCTGTCCTGAGCAGTCAAGACTCCTGCCAGGGGTCTCAGAGACCCTGGCACAGAGCCCAAAATGCCTGTGGTTTTGATTATGACCCATGGAGCAAATTACCAACCTTATATGAAGACTAGCAAGCCACAACAGTTTAGGTAGAATAATAGTCAAGTTATCACAGGGTGGAAAAGTAGATTTTGGGGTTTTTAGAATGGGGGTTCAGGGGGCAAGATGGAGGGAACTGGGTGTGTCCAGCCTTTCTCCTTCTTCTTCTTCTTGGCCTCCATCTTCTGCTGTGATGTTGGCACTTACAGCTTGGTTTAGAGAAGAAGCTCACTGTCTAACATAGGTGATAGGTATTGGAAAGTTATTGTAAACATTGTACATGTAGTTTTTAGTATAAAGACATAACACTGCCCCAGGGGCAGGCAGAGTGCTTTAGGCTGTCTTGCTGAGCAGACCTCAGCTGGACAGGAGAAAACATTTTATAGATAAGGAACAATAAACAACCTCGAGACCAAGAAATGAAGAGCCCTGACTCCTTCTTCAAGTGCCGGGCTGGGAAAAGAGACTTTGGAACTTTTCTCAGGGTCACTCTGACCAGCTAGAGATCCTGACAGGCAGTCACTTATTAATGTGGTAGATAAGATAATGTGAAGCTTTGTGTTTATTCTGCTATTTTAAAAGTCTGAAAAACTAACAATGAAAGACTTCTTTTTAGTGGAAGAATATGACACTATATTTACTTATTTCAGGCTTACAAAAGAATTGCTAATTGCTCAATATTAATAAAAGTAAGGAGAAAGTGTACATTAAAACAGTGATTTCCAAAACATGATTTGCAGAGTGCTTGCTTCTGCCTAGAGGGTTTCAGGTAGTTGTTACCAGTGAAGTGAAATGGTCACTGCTCCTTTAAGGATCCTTAGAGGGTTTACAGAAGTAACT
Source organism: Molothrus aeneus (assembly GCF_037042795.1). Classification (NCBI taxonomy): domain Eukaryota; kingdom Metazoa; phylum Chordata; class Aves; order Passeriformes; family Icteridae; genus Molothrus; species Molothrus aeneus. Next base: position 28,090,191 of record NC_089649.1, read on the forward strand.
AAAGGCAAGAAGATTTTTCTGGAGTCCATTGTGCAGCCTTTCCTCATTCCAACATTCTCCGCCAAGGAGGCAGGGGAAGAAGCAGCAGCAAAATAAATCCAAGCAAGCAAAGAGAAGACAAGGTATACAGAGAGGAAAGAGCCTAAGCAGGAGGAAATTGGTAATGGAAATGGCATTTAAGTAGGAGAACTACTGTCATGCTTCTGTTGGGCAATTATCTTAATGTAATAACCTTAGAAGTGGTATACCATTAATGCAGCTGGAAAGAGGTGAGATAGAAGAAAAATTATTCTGTCTTGTTATATCCAAACTTTTATCTCCAATTTAAGAATATTTGTATTAAAAGATGTCCATCAGTTAGTCTGTTAATTTGTTTGATTTTTTTTTTTTCCCTTCCCCTTTCAACATTAGATTCCAGACAGAGAATTCCTGCTAAGGGTTTCATACATGGAAATCTACAATGAAACAATTACTGATTTGCTTTGTGATAATAGGAAAAAGAAGCCTCTGGGAATTCGTGAGGATGTTAATGTAAGTGGATGTTATGTATAAGTACTGTATCTGCTTGGAGTAAAAGAAGCTGGGGAAAAAAGCCTTCAGAAGCACCCAGTGGAAAACTTTTCTGGGACAAACTGTAATTGTATCTTCAGCATTAGCGGAAGGACTTTTGATGTAGTAGAATAACAGCAGTGACTTTGGGTTTGCTATTGCTAATTCATCTTTGTAAATCTTTATAAAAGTAGACTTAATCCTCAAGGTTTCCAGGATGATCTATTTTATTTAACTTTGACAGTAAAACCTCAAGAATTGTTTAGTTAAGCTCTATGTGTTTAAGTTTCTGACAGATATACAAAGTTACTTTAATATCATCTTTGTATCATCTAGCAAGTGGTATACTGCTGTGATCATAGAATAACCAAGTGACTAGAGCTATTCAGTGAGATGATCACTTATAGAAAAAGAAATCTGTATTAATACCATCTTCAGTTTCTTTATAATGTAAGGTTTTGTAGGAAATAAAAAATTGTTGGCATGGGTTTTGGGGTGTTTTTTCCTTTGGCTCCCTTAAATGGTCATGGTTTTGGAACATAGGAAGAAGGGAAAATTCCGTTGTATAACTATGTCCTTAGAAGAGTTACTGAGAAATATACTCCTAAATTCCCTCAGAAAATGACAAGAAGGATATTTCACACAGCTCTTCTGTTTTTAGAAAACTTTCTAAATCTATTGTTTGATTCTTGTGCCCTTAGGCAACAATTGCCTTTGACAATTTTGGTCAAAGTCTAAACTTTACCCATCCCTTGTGTTTAGAGTAAAAAGACATTCAGCTGTTGAATGAATACCATAATAATTGCTGGTAATGTTTACTTTATGTATTGAAGTGTGTTTTGGAGTTCAGTAAAATTTATTACTGTGTTTATTCTGTAGAGGAATACATATGTAGAAGATCTGATTGAAGAAGTGGTGGTTGCCCCAGAACAAGTTATGGAATGGATCAGAAAAGGAGAAAGTAAGTATTTAGACAATGTCAGCTGATAGCATTAAAAAGTTTTGGTTAATCAGGTATATTTAGAACCATGGGGTATTCCTTAGGCTTTATATTCATATACCAAAGTTTTTCAGAGAGTTTTAAAATTGTGCTTTTTGTCCATCAGATTATAAGCAGAAGTATTCTAATGTTGCTTTTTGGCAGGAAATCGTCATTATGGAGAAACAAAAATGAATGAACACAGCAGCCGTTCTCACACTATCTTCAGAATGGTAAAAACTGCTTCACTACTGGGAGTGGTTTTATTGTTTTCAAAGTAACAAAAACTTCATTGCACTTCATTGTATTTCTAGATCATTGAAAGCAGAGAACGAAGCGACCCTGCAAATGCAAACTGTGATGGAGCAGTCATGGTTTCCCACTTGGTAAATGTCTATTTAATACCTTCTTGGAGCACAGGTTAACTAGAGAATTTGCTGTTACTGCTTGTTTGAGAGACTAATGGTACTTCATAATGACTTACAAGAGCTCTTTGTTGTTAACTCTAACAGATGTTTCTTAAGTATAGAGGGAGACTCCTCTGGCATTTTCTAGAGCAGATGTTCCCACCAGAGGGAGTTCAACATGAGAATTACTCATGCTGGATTGGGTAGTGTTATGTGCTATGACTTTCTTGGAGCATAAGGGATTATGTCAGAGTGCTCTTGCATTTTGTTAAATAAATCTTCCCTACAATTGTTTCTGACCACTGACAAGTCCAGTGAAATAACCTGTAAAATGGGTAACCTTAAGACTTCCCTTATCCTCAAATTTACTTTCTTGTTAAAAGAACATATGGCCTACATCTGCAACGGCCAAAAGAGTAATTTTTTTTAGAAGTAACCCCTCTTAGCATCTCTTTGGTATATGAAATACCACAAACTGGGGGGAGTACCACTGGACATCTCTAGAGAAATGTTAAACCTTTTCTACAGCCTTTTCTTGATTCTCATAAAATTATCTGAAACAACAGGAATGGAATCAATATGAAACTATTTGAGCCTGCTAAAATCTGATGAGCACTCTTACTCAGAATTGGAAACAGCATTAAGTTAATCACATGCATTGTGGAGAGAGCTTTCTGTTCTGGCTTCATGTGAAAAAGATCTGGGGTCTGAGTGTAAACACTGCTCGTGCAGTATCTCAACAAACGAATACCTACTTTTTGTGCTTACCATAACTTAGGGTATCCACTCTTCCTGCTCCGCCCCCTTCTGCCCCATCTCAGTTCCAACTGACTTTACAGTAACCACGAGTAACGGGGTGATGGGAGAGGGATTTTGGTCTCCTGCTGCTTGGTGGAGTTAGTATAGGATTTTACTCCTCTGAAGCAAAAATTAATTAAAGTGAGGGCTAATTGCTCATTATGGGGTGCCATGATGTTCTAGTTGGCTTTTAACCAGGTTCAGAGTGAGGCTTTTCCTCTGGTAGTTCATTTATTTATTTTCCTTTTCTCCACAACGATAGGCACAGAGGGATATACAGCCAGCTCAGGACAAGACACTAGATCATCTCACCTAGGCTCTTTCCCATGAAAGATTCTTACAGCTGGATTAGTAGTTAACACTTCTGTATTGAGAAACTGTTTATCTTTTTGCAACCAAGGGTAGAGGTTGTTGCACTGCGAGTTTGAAGCACTATTTGGGGTGGAATAATACAGTTCATGCAAACTTACTCCACACCCTTATGTACCTTTGAAAGTATTGGTTGTGTGTAGTAGCTATGCATTAATTCCAGTAATGACAGACACTTTCCTTTTTTTTTTGAAGCTTAACTTTATTTTATGAAATTCTTAGCAGAGATTTAGAATTATGAAGACTTAAAGTGAATTGCCTCAGAACTAACCAGTGAAATATTTAATGCATTTGCAGAACTTGGTAGATCTGGCAGGCAGTGAAAGAGCTAGTCAAACAGGATCTGAAGGTGAGTATTAAATGAGGCTCCACTGACAACAAAGTCTGTTAATTAACCCCCATGAGAAACTATGATAGGAAATTATTTGATCCATGTGCTATTGTGTTTATACTGTTTATAAATAAGGCCTTTCCCCCTTGGTAGGACAGGTTCTACTCAGGAAAATACGTAAATGCTGTAAAGTGCAAACAGTTAAATAGTAATATGCCTTTTCTAGAATTGCAGGCCTAGCAACAGTCCTGCACTGAGCTAATACAATGGGGATGACTCAGTGAAGATGCACCTGTAATAACAAAATCACAATAAGCTTTTTAGGGACCTGTGTGTCAAGGTGAAGAGGGACTAGATGGCTCACTCTTTAGTTCAGAGGAAGCTCATCTGTTAACAGTGACAGCATGAAGCTGCACAAAAGTGCCTTCATCAGAAAAAAAGTGATCTGAGAGGGACACAAGTAGTAGTCTCTCTTACAGAGTGACTAACCTAAAACTTGTATCTAAGTCAGGTATGTTGTATGTGTAAATGTGGGCATTTGCAAAATTTAAACAGGAAGCGAAATTGTAGTTCTTATGGCCTCAGATGCTTACTATGTAAAGGTTCCAAATGTTTATTTTTGGTTACTGTTTTATTTCAAAATTTGGCTATCATAAAGGATTGGGTACTGCCTGCTACTGGGTCAATAGTGCATTGTGGCACTTAAGGTTTAACTCTTGGACAATCAATCCCTCTGAGCATAACATAGTACAAAAGCTTGACAGGTTGAAAATGTATCTTAGTATTGTTATAAATTTAAAATAGTACTAATAAAATGTGTGGTACCTAGGTGTTCGACTGAAGGAAGGCTGCAATATAAATCGGAGCTTGTTCATTCTGGGTCAAGTTATCAAAAAACTTTGTGATGACCCCTCTGGGTAAGCAACTGTTTGTACACCTGTTATAAGATAAGGTGCTGCTAAACTAAGCACCTTAAACTAAATTAAAATCCTTTCTTTATAACCTTATGTAGATAACTGTTTCACATAACCTGTTACCTCTAGAAAATGTATTTGTCATGTTTATGCAGAAATCTGACTTTTTTTGTTGTTGTTGCCTCTTTTTTATTAGCTTCATAAATTACAGAGACAGCAAGCTGACTCGAATTCTGCAGAACTCCCTTGGAGGAAATGCTAAAACAGTTATTATTTGTACTATTACTCCTGTTTCTTTTGATGAGACACTCAGCACTCTTCAGGTAAAGCTTCTCACCTCTTCTCCAACACTAGTGATTGTAGACAGATTTAAGGAGTGGAAATGTAATCTGCTGGATCTTTAATGACTTGGATCTTCTGAAGGGCTTCTGTAAACTCAGAATTTGAAATACTTTTTTGTACACAGCATCTTTTCCCAATCATTTTTGTGCTAGGTTGTCTACCTAGAGCTTTTTGGAAGTTGGAACAAAGCTCCTTCTCTGACTTTGCAGGAAGGAGATAACCACTCTTATCTCATTTGCCTTTTCCAAACCTAGTTAGAGAAGTCTTTGCTAGCACAAGATGTTAGGCACTACAGGAATTGAACTGTTAATAAACAGTATACATTCTTTAGGTAGGATTGTCCCCTCTTTTGATGACCTTTTGAGCTTTTTATTAAATAAAAAATAACGTGGGATACTCTTACTTAAATGTTATGCCTCATGCTTTAGGTATTAATATAAAGAAGGGAAAACTTCACCTTTTCAAAGCTTAGAAGACATTAAAAATAAGCTAATTCAAATATTTGTGTCCTATTACATGTTGCTCTTTATCTAATAAACTCTCCCTTTAATTCTTTTGGGAACTATGGGACAAAATAAGTCTTTAGATATTTGTTCTTCAGCTATTATCCATGAAAGACTGTTCTTCCAGTTTGCCAATACAGCCAAAGGAATGAAGAATACACCAAAAGTCAATGAAGTTCTTGATGATGATGCCCTCCTGAAGAGATACCGCAAAGAAATTCTGGACTTGAAAAAGCAGCTGGAGGAAGTATGTAATAAACTTAAATAAACCAATCCTTAGTACTGATAGCTATTTGGAGACCAAAATAAATCAATCCTTAGCACTGATAGCTATTTGGAGACCAGCTGTTTTAAACCAAAACCAGTTAAATTTGGAGGAGTAGGTGAACTCTTTGAAGTGGTATTTGCCATTTTTATTGAGAGAATAAAAATTGAATAGGTGATGAATAGTCTAGAACAACTAATGACAGTCAACATCTGTGTGCAGGCTAAGGCTAAATGAGATCAACTAACAGAATTGTTAATTGGTTACATCTAATTAGTACGTTAACATAATTAAAAAATAGAAAATTGTATTGCCTTATAGCACACTTTAACTGATCAAAAGAAATAACAAATCATATAATTAATGATCAAAACAAATCATATAACTAATTAATCTAAGAAGTGATTGAATGTCTCTCTAAGATCCGAACTTCATATTTTTTCCTTCCTTAATGATGTCTGACTTCAGTTTGAGTTGCAGGAAGTTGCAACTGCATGAATATCACTGACAAAATTTAGGTCATGTATAGGTGGAAGTTGCATTTAGAAAATGAACAATAGTAACTTCTCACCAAACAATGTAGTCTTTGATGTTTTTCCTTCTCTAAAAATCTATGGAGCTGCAGATCTTGCAAGTCTTGTTAAACCATAGATAATAAAACATAAACCACAGGAAAATGACAGTGCTGACCATACTGTTCTAGTGCATTAAATCGAAGAATGCATGTTTTTTATTGCAAATCATAAATATCATTTAAAAAAATTTAGAACAATTATTTCTTATTTTTAATGATAATGAATTTGCAACATGAACTTGGGAGTATGTTTTGTATCTTCTGTGATAGCAGGTAGTAGTTATATTTGGGAGAATGCTCTTTTTATACCTAGAAAAATCTGAGGCTGTGTTGTTTCTGGGAGTTTTGACCACTTTTAAATACTAAGTCTACAGTCAAAATGTAGACTAAACTGTCATTTTCATTCTTAAGGATTAACGACCTCTCTTCCAGACTTAAAGGAGTATATGTGTGTAGTTGTTTTTAAGTATCAGTAATTGTGTATCTTCTGTAGGAGTGTTTTCTGCTCTTAAGATGTCAGTGTGATTACTATTCTCTTTTTGGAAGGTGTCTTCAAAAACTCAAATTCATGCAATGGAAAAGGACCAACTGGCCCAGCTGTTGGAAGAAAAAAATTCTCTTCAAAAAGTACAAGAGGACAGAATACGAAACTTAACTGAGATGCTGGTGACTTCTGCTTCCTTTGCCTCAAAAGAGAATGTTAAAGTAAGCACCTGTTCAGATCTTAACCTGATAACTCTGAAATACTTTGCAAAAAGTGACATTACATACATAGGCTTATACTGATGATGAAGAGTAAGTGTATGATGGGTAATTTTCACTCTTTTTTCATATTTTTAAAGGGCTAATTTTTAAATTCTGTCAATTCAATGTTGCTTTGTGGTGAATAGACTGCAGGGACTTTTTTGCTTTCCAACTAATTTTGAGGAAATGGCAAAATGCTGTCTAGTTAACTGGTGATACAGGTACTGATACAGAGCTAGCCTGAGGCAACATTTACTCTCTGCCTAGTGGTTTGGTTTTATCCTTTTTTCTGTAAATATTTTTTAAAGGCCAAGAGAAGAAGAAGAGTTACTTGGGCTCCTGGTAAAATAAACCAGGCAAACGTGAGCTTTTTTGAAGACTTTGAAAATGCAATGCCAACTGAAACAAAAAAAATGAAGTTGTCTCTGCCAGCAGTACCAGATGTGGAGGATTGTAAGTAACTACATGGTCTTTGAGGTCCTTTCCAACCCAAACCATTCTATTTCATTTTCTGTGAAATTCCCAATAAATAACTTTGCAAGCACTGCATTACATTTCCCAAAGGGAATAAGTTGATCCTTTGATAGCACAAATTAAAAAACAAATTAATCAGACTCCAAGGGTTGATGTACACTTTTCAATGAAAAGTGCTTCTACTACCCCAGCTTCACTTGATATTGAGCTTTTAATTCTTTAAACCAAAGAGGGAGAGCTGTGAGGTAAATGGCAGGGTCTATGAACACTTGCCATGCAGCCTTCCCACACCCCCTAGTATTTTGGGAAAGTGTTCCTTAGCAGACTATCCATTTCAACCCATGTTCTCTTCCCAAAAATGGAGAGGTGTGTGTGTAAAATCCCCAAATCCTAAACAAGAATAGAAAGTCATTACTCAAAAATCAGGTTGAGACAGAGAAATTCAAGGATTCATAAGGAGTGAACTGAAAATTGGAAAAGAAATTTTCTAAGAAAATTGAACTGAAGACAAGAGCACAATTTAGCAGTATTGATGCTGAATTACATCTTACATCCTTATTACCTCTCCTGTCAAACATGTATTTGCTTGTAAGTGGATTGTTCTGGGCTTTTTTTTCTGTATGAGGGTGGGGTGCTTTTTTTTCCTTATATTTTGCAGGATATTGTTGAGTGGTTCTTTCCTTGACACTCAAACTTCTCCTAGTCTGTACTTAAGCATATATTCTGGATTTGATTTAGACTTCATGATGAGATGGTCAACATAAGTATAGGGATTGGACTTTAGTGGTGTTCCCTTTCATAACAGAAAATCATGAGAGTCAAAAGTCTTATCTTACTCAGTGTGCTGTGGTTTTGCCATTGAATGATTGTTTCAAATGTAGTAAAATTATTTTATGAGAAAATTTTTGATGCTCAGTTTAAAATCTACTGGTACTTTTGTTAATACATCTTTCTTTTCAGCTACCTTAGAGAATTCTGGGTATGACAGCCATTGCCTGATGGTTCCTGATCAAATTTCAGAAGCAGAATGGGTTGCTGGTCCTAACATGAATTGGGTAACATCATAATCTGTTTTGACTTTTTGATACTTCACATATGCCTAATATGCTTCTCAGTAAGATCAGCCTTACTCTTGTGTAGAACAGCAATGTTCTGTGTCTGCAGAATTATTGAAACTGGCTAGAAAGTCTCTTGGAATCTCTGTGAAGCTGTGGTGTGGTTCTGTGGGCAAATGATCCAGTCAATGTTGGTCTTTAAACAGAATTAGCTATGTGCTTTACAATCAACAAGGAATACAATAGTCCACTTGCTTGATCTTGTACATCTGCTAACTGAGGGTGTTTCTTTATCTAGACCCAGAAAGACTTTGAAGAATCTGTGCAACTCTGTGAAGCATTAGCACTAGAAAAGGTAGGTCTGTTCTGAATTTTCTAGAAATAAGGCTGATATTGCAGCAACTTCTAAAGTTTCTTGTGCCACTTCTTCAGGATATTGCTGTAAACGAGGTCAACGTCCTGCAAGCTAACTTTGATAATCTAGTGCTGGAAAATGAGCAGTTGAAGTCAGAAATAAATGAACTGAAAGAGAGACTGAAGGAAAAAACAGAAATAGATGAATTTGAAGCACTGGAAAAGCAAACACAAAAAGATCATGAGGTAAGGTGCATTGAAATAGAGAGAGATGAATCCTCTATGCTCAAATGCTTTCTGGAGTGTATTCAATGTACATAGCCTTGCATGCTGATTCACAAACAGATGGTGTTATAAGCTACATTCAGCAACAGAATGAATGAATGAACCCAGCATTTAAACTGGATGTACTTGGAGTGCAGAATTCAGACAAATTTTTGGAGAGTTACATACTGAAGCCTGGTTAAACATGTATTTATGTGTATATGTTATTTTTATAAATCTGTGATCTGAATTTCACTCTAGACTTCTGTGTGGCAGTTATTTTGCTGCTTAAATACATTTTAGAACTGTTTTGAAGTTCAAGTATGGTTACTGAACCATATTTCTTGTATTTCTTGTGTGAAACATCTTGTCTTAAATTCCAAGATAGTTCATTTTGGTAATCCATGAACTACATGAGCATTAACTTTGAACATATTATTTAGCTTAGTCATGAAATTATTTTAAAACAATAGTAAGAATAGCAATAGTAAAATCAAACATTGTATTTTGTGCCAGGAAGCCATAAAAAATGTGACGTTATCTACTGGGTAACTTAGAATATAGGAAATGCTGACTTTCAGTTCTCTTCACTCTTAGTGCGGTTACTAGAGCTGTTCCTTGTTTATCCAAATGTTTATGTTCTGATTCTATAGCCTAAGATAGTTACTACTTGTATTAGGTTCTACCTGCCTAAAGGCTGGACTGTGAAATAAGTTATGGCAAAAACGACCCCAGACAAAACCAGTAACTTGAGGTCTTGAGACATGGATGTATAGTTCCATTTCTTTCCTGATACCTTTGCTGGACATTACTTGTGCACGTTAGTCTGTGTAATATCTTCTGATCATGACGCTAATGTTGAAGTTTGTTACATCCTTTTGCATTTTTATTTCAGGTTACAATTTAAAAATGCCACTGCTTATTTGCATTGTGTTCCCTACAGTGATTTACAGATCTTAAAGAAATTAGCTCTATAAAATATTACCATTTAGCTTATATTTAAGATTCTATTTAGAAGACCCTTTGTATGTGCTATCTTCTTTAGCTAATGTTTAACAAATCCTAAGTTAGTTTTCCCTGCAAAGTTTTTGGGTATCTAATAGATACTGAAAACCAAAGTTTTTGGGTGTCTAAAGTAGCTTCCATTGCAAGAACTGCTTTTTAAATTATTTGTTTGCAGATATCTGAAGACAGTCCATAGAATGTAAGCATTTATTGATACCTACGTAGTAGATTATGTGTAGCAATACTGATAGGTCACATACATCACCAAATACATTAGATTAAATATATCAGTTTATACAGGTAAATGACATAGGAATACTCACAGGAGGGTGCTTGTTTTAAAGCTTTTCACTAATATTAAATTTGCAGATTGCATTTCTTACCTTTGCTCGTGACTATACATAAGTATTTGTAGATGAGTGCTCATTGTAAAATTTTCCTAACAAAGACCAATAGAAAGAAATGGAAAAAGCACCTATCTGGTCTTCTACTTGTGACTTCTTTCAGAGAATGCCACTGAATGTTCATGGCTTGTTTTAGTTCCATTTTGGCACCTTCTCATTCCTGTCAGTGAATAAATTAAATCATAAATATCTGCACTGTGTCATAAAAAAACTGCTTAACGTGACTAGAATTTGAAGTGTCGTATCTGTACAATTTCTGCATTAATTGCTTTGATCACATTGCTCTTGCTTGTCAAACTATTGCAGATTAAATGGTACTTGAAGCCTTTCTAATTACTGGGGAGCTAAAACACAGAGCTTTGCATCTCACATATCCATTTTGAAAGAATATGTAACACCTTGCTTTGTAGCTGTTTAAGTAGGTGTGAGTATATAGTATTAAAAAAGAAAACACAAGATAGACTGGCTTGTTTTCATGGTGTTGGCAGCTAAAGCTACTGGTGTGGGTGCTTTCTAACATCCTCTGCAATTTTGCTTTAATTTGCTCCACAGATTCAACTAATGCATGAGATTACCAACTTAAAGAATCTAGTTTCAAATGCTGAAGTGTACAATGAGGAGCTTGAGGTGAGCCTCTCCATGAATTTACAGATAGTAAGACTTGTGTGAAATGTGCTTGGTTTGTTTAGCTTGAAGTACCACATCTGCTGATGCCAAGCTAGACATTGTTGTGCTCTGGTTAATCTTACCAGCTGTGAGGAGGATATGTCTTAGAACCATGAATGCTTTCTGTGTAGGTTTTGATAAATTCAGATCTGAAAATCCAAACTGAACACTCCAATCTTCTTTCCTCCTTTCTTCCCCTCCAACTTTTAGGCAGAAATAAATTCCAAACTGGAACAGCTGAAAGAGAAAGAGAACAAAATAAAAATATTACAGAATCGTGTGGAAGAACTACAAAAAGCAGAAGTAGAAAAAAAGGAGACCTCTTTTGCACTGGTAAACTTGAGTTTTCTACTGGGTTGAGAGACTACTTTGTTCTTCTGAGTTGGATTAAATTTAGGTATAGCCTTAGTATGATGAACATCTGCTTCACTACAGGTCTTGGGAAATTTTGTTTTACAAAGTTTAAAATGTTAATTACTACATATCATACAGCAGTAGTCTGGAGAAGTCAAGCTATGAGAAATGCTGTTGTTTATCCTGTCTCTCAAACAACCTACTACTCTTCCTCTTAAAGTAAACTTACTGAGTTTTCTAAGCCTGCACTTACATTTTAGCCACATTAAAATGAACACGTCAAGTTTATTATGGCTCTATCGTTTTTTGCTTCTTTGAGTGTTGTCTTTTTCAGGGAGATTGTGATAAACTAACTGAAGAAATTCAGCAGCTGAATAAATCCCTCTTTGACAGTGAAGCCATAGCCTTGGATGCCAAAAAGGAATCTGCTTTTCTCAGAAGTGAAAATTTGGAATTGAAGGAGAAGATGGCAAGTACATGTTGAACTGCATTTATAGCTGCACCAAATGCTGTTAAGGGCCTGTCTGCTTCCAGGCTTGAGAAGGAGGCCATCAGTGTGGTGGAACACTCATCATTAGCTTTCTCCAAATACTCTTAAGTAATACTTTTATGATGTAATTTGTGCAAAATGGGTCTTCAGGAAAGAGATAAAAAGAAAGTAAAGGCTTTTTCCATAGGAGTGGGTGGTTAGTTTTAGGTTTATCAGGAGAGAGAGATCGAAGAAGCAGTCTTTAGTGCATTATTAGGACATAAGATTTCAGACCTAATTTTACCAGAGAACAAAGGAGAATAAGACATGTGGACTCAGAAGTAGGATGGAGCTTACTTTGAGCTTTCCAAGAGTAAAGACAAAGTAGTAGCAGCAGTTATGGCCCTGAACTCTAAGGCAGGTTTTCTTAGAGGACTCTGACAGGAATGCAATGAAGTTGTGCCTTAGTCTGCCATATTTATCAAGGTCAAAGCTGGTCAGGGTGACAACAGAAAATGTACCAGATGCATTATTTAAATGTCAAGTACATAGACTTTTACTCTGTGTGACTTACATGTTGTATTGTTTTCCTGAAGAATGAACTCTTAAATAACCATAACCAAATGCAAAAGGATGTCCAGTTATATCAAAGCCAAATAGAAGCGGGAAAAGCCAGTTACCGAAAAATGCAAGCTGACTTGCAGAGAGAGCTGCAATCTTTATTTCAAGAAAATACAAGACTAACTTCACTGATGGAGGGTAAAGTTCCAAAAGGTACTGTTCCAGGTGGTGCCTTTTCCCTGCTCCCTCTCTCCTCCCCTTGCCCTATAATGGTGGGAGGATAGGCAAGGTTTTGGCTCATGTCTTCTTCAATATATGGAGACTCTGGTTAGTATAAAGCAACCAAAGTATCTGGTATTGCTGGCATGGAGTAACTACTTGAGCACTTCCTTGAACATTCTGGAAAATTGCAGCTTGCAAAATATTTTGCACTGTCAAGTTAATGAAGATTGTTAGAGAGAATCTAAAATAAACTGGATATCAACCTAAGAAGTGCTGACAGATTTTCTGACCAGGAGCTTAGTCTTTTAATTGTTGGCAACAGTAAAATTACTTTTCTGGAATTAAAATACTATAACATCCAGAATGAAATATAAATATTTTGCTTAAATTAAAATATGCTTTTTCCTCTTGCACTTGCTTATTAGTTTAAACTTCATTTTCTAGATTTGCTTTCTTATGTGGAGCTGGAAAAAAAGGCAGCTGACTTAAAAGGAGAACTAGAAAATGCTTTGAAAGAGAATGCACTTCTACAGAAACAAGTAAATGAGCTATCAGAATTTCAATCGCTACCAAATACTGTTGAGATGCAAAAGAAAGAGGTAAAAAAAAAATCTAACCTTTTTTCTTGGTTTTGTATTGTTCTTCACTGGTACTAATGGAGGCCTGTTGGATATAAAGGTTTAAAGCCAAAAGTTGTCATGAGTCAACCTGAGATTTTACATTTAAGTTTGTTAAATTGTTGCTTCTCAGATATTTGTACTGAGGAATAAGTTTGTTTAGAGACTTCCTGGGCTGATTCAGCCCTCTGATTATTACTCACTGCTGATACTCCAGGCTGGCAGTGATGAGATTGACGAGGAGTGTCTAGGCAATTAGAAAGGACTTCAGGGTACTGGGTCAGGTAGTTGATAGGGCAGGAGCACAGGTAGTGTTCTGCTCAGTCCCTTTGGTGGCAGAGGAAAATGAAGAAAGAAACAGGAGAATCCGCATCATCAACAAGTGGCTTAAGGGTTGGTGTCATCAGCAAAATTTTGGATTCTTTGATCATGGGGAAACTTTTACAGCATCTGCTCTGCTAGAACCAGATGGGGTACATCTCTCTGTTAAGGGCAAAAAGTTTTTAGCTCATGAACTGGCAGACCTCATTGAGAGGGCTTTAAACTAGGTTTGAAGGGGGAAGGAGAAGCAGCCGAGCTATCTGGAAGCAGGCCCAAGGGTTGCAAGGCTAAGTCAGGGGCAAAGTCAGTAGCCCAGCTGAGGTGCATGTATACCAATGCACACAGCTTGGGCAACAAACAAGAAGAGCTGGAGGCCGTGGTGCAACTGCAGAGCTATGATGTAGCTGCCATCACAGAAACATGGTGGGATGACTCACATAGCTAGAGTACTGCACTGGATGGATACAAGCTCCTCAGAAAAGACAGGAAAGGAAGAGGAGGAGGGGTGCCCCTTTATATTAAGCAGACTTTCCATGCTGTAGAAATTGAAACTAAGGAAGATGGAGTTGAATGCCTATGGGTAAGAATTAAGGGGAAGGCCAACAAGGCTGACACCCTGCTGGGAGTCTGTTACCATCCATCCTACCAGGAAGAAGAGGTAGATGACTTATTCTATGAGCAGCTAGGTAATGTTTCAAGATCATCAGCCCTTGTTCTTGTGGGTGACTTCAACCTACCAGACATCTGCTGGGAACTTAATAGAGCAGTAAAGAGGCAGTCCAGGAAATTCTTAGAATGTATGGAGGACAACTTTCTGTTGCAGCTGGTGGGTGAACCCACCAGGGGAGGGGCTATGTTAGATCTGCTGTTTGCAAATAGAGATGGGCTGGTGGGAGATGTGGTGGTTGGAGGTCACTTGCTTGGGGCAGAGTGATCATGAAATAATAGGAGTTCTCAATATTTGGTGAAGTCAGGAGGAGCACCAGTAAGACTCTTACACTGAACTTCCGGAGGACAGACTTTGGCCTGTTTAGGAGACTTATTCAGAGCATCCCTTGGGAAACATGGGAAACAGCCCTTAAAAACAAAGGAGTTCAGGAAAGGTGGGCATGCCTCAAAACAGAGATCTTGAGGGCACAGGAACAGACTGTCCCTGTGTGCAGAAAGATCGGTCAACAGGGTAAACGTCCAGCCTGGCTGGGCAAGGAGGTTTTGGAGGTACTTAGGAATAAAAAGAGGATGTATCAGGATTGGAAGGAGGGTCAGGTCTCTAAGGAAGTATTCAAGAAGGCTGCTGGAGCATGCAGAAAAAAAATTAGGGAGGCCAAAGCTCATTTTGAACTTAGAATGGCGACTTCTGTAAAGGATAATAAAAAACGTTTTTACAAATACCTTAATGCTAGAAGGAAGGGTAAGACCAGCCTTTGTTCTTTATTGGACAAGGGAGGGAACTTAGCATCTGCAGATGAGGAGAAGGCAGAAGTGCTTAATGCCTACTTTGCCTCAGTTTTTAGTGGGAAGATGACTTGCCCTCAAGACACCTGCCCGCCTGGAATGGTTGATGGTGACAGGGAGCAGAATGGTCCCCCCATTATCCAAGAAGAGGCAGTCAAAGAACTGCTGAAATGCTTGGATGTTCATAAATCTATGGGACCAGATGGGATCCACCCCAGGGTAATGAGAGAGCTGGCAAATGAGCTTGCAAAGCCACTCTCCATCATTTACCGACAGTCCTGGCTCACTGGTGAGGTTCCGGATGACTGGAAGCTGGCCAATGTGATACCCATTCACAAAAAGGGTGCAAAGGAGGATCCTGGTAATTATAGACCAGTCAGGCTGACCTCAGTACCTGGCAAGATAATGGAACAGTTTATATTAAGTGCCATCACACAGAATTTACAGGATGGCCAGGGTATCAGACCCACTCAGCATAGGTTTAGGAGGGGTAGGTCATGTTTGACCAACCTGGTCACCTTTTATGACCAGGTAACCTGCCTAGTGGATGCAGGGAAGGCTGTAGATGTTGTTTATTTGGATTTCAGCAAGGCCTTTGGCACTGTCTCCCACAGCACACTCCTAGACAAGCTGGCAGCCCGTGGCTTGGACAGGAGCACTCTTTGCTGGGTTAGGAACTGGCTGGATGGCTGGGCCCAGAGAGTGGTGGTGAATGGCGCTGCATCCAGCTGACAGCCAGTCACCAGTGGTGTCCCTCAGGGGTCTGTGCTGGGGCCAGTTCTGTTTAATGTTTTTATTGATGACATGGATGAGGGTTTAGAGTCCTTTATTAGCAAATTTGCAGATGACACTAAGCTGGGAGCGTGTGTGGATCTGTTAGAGGGATGGAGGGCTTTGCAGAGGGACTTGGAATGGTTGGATGGATGGGCAGAGTCCAGTGGGATGAAGTTCAATAAGTCCAAGTGCTGAGTTATGCACTTTGGCCACAATAACCCCCTGCAATGTTATAGGCTGGGGACGGTGTGGCTGGACAGTGCTCAGGAGGAAAGGGACCTGGGCGTGCTGGTTGGCAGCCAGCTGAACATGAGCCAGCGGTGTGCCCGGGTGGCCAAGGAGGCCAATGGCATCCTGGGCTGTGTCAGGGATGGTGTGGCCAGCAGGAGCAGGGAGGTCACTCTTCCCCTGTACTGGGCACTGGTGAGGCCACACCTTGAGTGCTGTGTCCAGTTCTGGGCCCCTCAGTTTAGGAGGGATGTTGGGATGCTGGAGCGTGTCCAAAGGAGAGCGACGAGGCTGGAGAGGGGCTTGGAACACAAGCCCTATGAAGAACAACTGAGGGAGCTGGGGTTGTTCAGCCTGGAGAAAAGGAGACTCAGAGGTGACCTTGTCACTCTCTTCAACTTCCTGAAGGGTGACTGTGGTGAGCTGGGGGTCGGTCTCTTTGTCTGGGCAACAACAGACAGAACAAGAGGACAGTCTCAAATTGCGCCAAGGGAGATACAGGGTAGAATTAAGGAGGAAGTTTTTCACAGAAAGAGTGGTCAAATACTGGAATCATCTACCCAGGGAGGTGGTGGAGTCACCATCCCTCGATGTGTTTAAAAAAAGACTGGATGTGGCACTTGGTGCCATGATCTAGTTGAGGTGTTAGAACATGGGTTGGACTCGATGATCTTAAAGGTCTCTTCCAACCTAGAAATTCTGTGATTCTGTAATATGTTTAGTCACTGACTACTATAATTATGCATTATTTTCTAGTCCAACCTTTGCATGTCTATTTGCTGTGGTCACCACTGACAACTGAATGTAGAAATATAATGGTGTTTCATCCTGGGCACTATTTTAGGACTGATTTTTTTTTTTTTTTTTTTTTTTTTTTTTTTTTTTTTTTGGTGTAACTGGGCAAAGAGAAAATGTCAAGATCTCTTAGCAGAAATTCTGCTTGAGAAGTTAGAGATTTACCTTGCAAATTCTGGAAAACTTGTTAGGAAACTTTTTTATTTCCTAGCAGGTAAGGGTTTAGTAGACTAAGTATGCTGTAAAGGTTTTAAAGGGTTGGTGTGCAAACACTTTCTAGCTTTCTTTGTTCTAAGAACCACTTGCACAGTGAAAATTATTCAGGGCAAGTAATCTACAAACTCATTAATGCTTTGTCTACTCCCACTAATCAACAAAATGTAATTAAATGTTAACAACTTTCTCTCTGTTGATGCCTTAAGGTTTTAGCGTTTATATTGTTCAGATTCTGTACTGCATTAGTGTATAACCCTGAACTCTATATGAAACACTAGTTAGCTTTCTTCACATTTTGGTCAGACTGAACAATCCTTCTGGGCTTGGGAACCAAGGTCACACCATTTACCTCAGGCCCTGGAAAATATAAACAAAAGTGAATCAGGGAGGGGAGGGAAAGGCAAACCAGGGGAATGTGACTTTTACCTGAAGCTATAGTTGGACAATTAACCTCTGATATGCAAACAGACCAAACTTCTATCTGTCTGAGAAAACTTGTGACTGTTGTTCACCTTGGGTGTAGCCTCTGCCAGTCTTTTGCACTGCCCAAGGTGAATCCTTCAAAGGCCTTTAATAAATACCTACTTTATTCTCTAACTCTGTCTTGCCTCTGTTCTAGGTAGCCAGTCCAAGGCATCAGTATCATCAAGAAAGTATTGATAAATGTAAAAATTCATTTTAGGAGTCCAGTCTTGGCTCAAACATAGGAAATAGGAAGTATTGAAGAACATCTAAAGAGTTAGAAGAGAGATTTCAGGACTTGGGAATCCTTCTCTTTTAAGGATTCTTTGCTAGACAGCTCTCTCCCAACAGAGCAAAACCCAATGTATTGTGTATGTTTGCCTGTACTTTATTTCCTACATCTTCACATGTACCTGGTTTTTATCATTTAGTTCTGACAAATACTGATTTAGAAACCGCTATATGTTAATATTGTTTTCTGTTGGCAGATTGTTGAAAAATGTGAGGAGTTACGCTTATTAAAATTGGAAAATGAAAAGCTGCTTTCTGAAGTAGCTGATAATGAAACGAGACTTAAACATATGTCTGAAGAAATTGAAAAATCACAAGACAATCTCACAGATTTGCAATTGAAATATACAAAGTCTGATGACGAATATGTAGCACTTAAACAGCTCCATGAAGAAATAGAACAAAAATACGTCGCTGCATCAGAAACTAATGAACAAATGAAGCTCCAAATAGAATGCCTATCTAAAGAAGCACAAGAGTCTAAAACAATTTTGGAGGAAGTGAAATTAGAGGTCAGTGTCAGCTTGCTCCTTTTTACATATGAGACTTGAGGAATTAATTCATAGTGCTAAAAAAACTGTATAAAATGTTTTTGGAGAAATACTCTGAAAGGTATAAATGACATGATCAATGGCTTCCTCTGGCATGAGTGGGTGCTACTTACTCTGTGCCAGGACTATATTGAAGGCTTAGTCAGCTCAATGGACTCCTCTTGTAGGAAACGAAATATAATTGCTCTAGATTCTTCTGTAATTGACCTTTTAATTCTTCTTTTTCCATTCTTAAATAATACCTTTATTATGTAAGTTTTTTTCTATCAATGCTGCTCTCACCTACTCTATATAAAAGCATAGAAACAAAGTTTCTTCATTGGGAACTGGAGACCTTTTAGAACCTGAGTTCTTTCAAACCAGAGAGAGTAGCAACAGAAATTGACCATTTGGCCAGAATAGAAAAAGAAATATAAAAAAAATTTTAAAGAAAGGGAAGTGAACCATACATATTTTTGACAAAGCTTTGGGCACTGCTTTGGTTGTCATATTCCAACTATGGTTTTGATAATTCCTAAGCTATGCTACAGTTTGATGTGTATGTTTTAGTAAGACTTCTGCTACTAAGGAGCCATCACAGGAAAGTTCCATAAACAAATGCTTATTTATTGTGGGCAAGAGTATAAGTAATGACTTACGGAGAAATTATGACCTTGCTAGCTAGCATCTTTCTTCCTTTCTAAGCTCATAAAAGCTCATTATATGTACTGTGAGAACATGTACATATAATGGAGCTCTGCATTACAATGCAAGTGTCTGTCCTTTTCCTTTGCAAACTAAAGCTCTCTAGCAAAATGAAAGAACTGGAAGAAAAAGAAGCAGAGCAAAAACAACTTCTTGAGCTAAGAGAAAATCTTGTTTGGACTCAGCAGAAGTTAAACGAACTGGAACAATTAAAAGAGAAGGAAAGGATTAGTGAAGTGAGACTGGAGGCCAAAGATTTGGAGATCCAGGCAGTCTTGCAGCAGCTTACAGAATGCCAGGAAGAAATAAAAGCTCTAACCCAGGAAAGAGATGACCTGAAGCAAAAAGAAGAGCTTCTCCGAGCTGAAACAGAGCAACTCAGAGAGGATATAAAGGACACTGTTTCAATGGTAGGAGAAGGACTTTTAAACTGTATTAATATTTAGGAGAATATAGGAGTGGGAGTTTGTGTGGTTATTTTTAATCAAGGAATGCTTACTAATATTACAAAATACATGTATTTTCTTTGTGGATTTTCTCTCTTGTATTCTAAAGAACATCTTGGCACATGAAGATCTGAGAAATACACAAAATTCTCTGAAGGAATCCCAAAAAACTGTCAAGAAGTTGGAACAAAGTATTTCTGAAAAAGAATCTCAAATTCTGAGTGTGGAAGAGGCACTAGGGAAAACCATTAAAGAACTCCAAATACAGGTAAAACTTTATGCAATAATTAAAACAAGCTCAGTTAATCTGCTTCTAGTCTCTTCTGTATCTCTCTTTCTTAAAAACTTTCTGGGCTCTTGATAGCAAGTGGGCAGGAAAAGAGTACTGCCTAATCCAAGTCTTGACCAGCTGCTGCTGTTTCTGTAGAGCTTCAAGGGGTAATGTACATCAGATTAACTTGCTTAACTTGTGTGCCCAATGGTTGTGGATTTGAGTGGTGGCATTGGATAGGAAATGGAAGAGGAGATGAGAGTTACTTAAGTGTAGAAATGAGGCTGATTCATATTTAAAATAGAAATTTCATTATTTATAACAATCCCAATGAGAACTGCAAGCCAGGATTGTTGATGGCAATCAGATCCCATCCCAATGTATCACAGAACCCTGTTACAATATATACTGTAGGAGAGTGAATCAAACAAAACTTTGGCATTTAATTTTATATTGAATTGATGAAAACGCTGTCTTTGCATATTTTTTAATAGATCTCAGAAATGACAGAAGAAATGAAAATCATCACATCAGAGAGAGATCAGCTTGCTGAGGAAAAATCAGAAAGTAATACCTGTAGAGAAAGTGATCAGCTTCAGGTGCAAAAGGAACAAATCATTTTCCTTACACAAGAGAACCGTTCATTGCAGGAGAAGCTGGACAGTTTACTTTTGAAAACAGAGGAGTTTGGGGAAAGAACTGGGGTAATTATGCTAAAGCTGTAATGGGAAGCTTGCTTATTTAAACTTTTGCTTGAGTGAAATAATTGCAAAACACACAGCAGAAAATGGTCGTGGTACTTTACTGCACCACATTAAACTCCAAGTTTATTATGGTTTACTTGAGATATAGGCCACCCATATCGTTGACATAAATATGTATATATGTACATATATGGACATCCAGTAGGAGAATGACTATAAATAGAATATTAACTTGATACAGGATAGTAATGATATGTACTGTTCTGCACAGGAATGTTCTATAATTAAGTAGATGAAGCTAAAAACTCATTTGAAAAGGGTGGAATAGCTCTTCTAAAGCAAAGGTAGAACTTGCTTTTTTACTGACACTGAAAGGGATATTGCACAGATCACTTGTTGTAATTGTAATTGGATGTGCTGATTACACTTCTCTGTGTGTGCTTTTATAGCAATGATTCTGACTGTTGTACATAATCAACCTGTCAAAGGTGTCAGATACGTTTTTCCTAAAGCTGCATTCTGAATATGTTTATTTGAACCTCTTACAAAATAGATACCACCGATTCAAGGACAATCTATGGAGCAAGAGTTATTGCTTCTGAGAGAAGAGCTGAGCCAGGCACAACAGAAATTGCATGAAATGGAGGAAGCAAAGGCCAGTGAATATCAAGGGGAAACTGAAAAAATGGAGAGAACAGATGTTATTCCAAAACCACATGACTCCCAGGAAATCAGCATCCAGACTGAAAGAGATGATGATGAATTTAAAATGCAACTGGAAAATCTCCAGAATGAGAGAGACCAGCTAAGAGAAATGCTACAGGAGACAATTAGCAAGGTAATAAAAGTAGCTCTCTTCCCATAGGAGAGCAGCTCTAGTAGATTTCTTTGATTTTTTGCAAGTGTGGTTCAGGTGTCAATGTGTTAATGTACTTTAATTGTGTCCAAAGAACTCAGAGATGCAGGAGGAGTTGAGATGTACTCATGAATCTCTCGCACAGCATCAGGAGAAGATTGTGGAGCTGAAAGGAAGTATTTCAGAGAAAGAAAACCAGCTCTCAAAGGTGCAAGAGGCATTGAAGGAAAAAACTGATGAGCTGCAGCAGAAGGTCAGAAGCAGTTTTGTCAAGAAAATTACAAGTTCTGCTGGGTTTGGTACTCCATGTCTACTGCAAACTCCAGTTTGTAGGGCTCCAGTAGATGTACTAAAGGAAACCCAGTATTTACAACTGAAGATGTCTTGGTGCTAAATGAATGAATATTATTTAGAATCAACAATGCCCTTTAACTTCTCTCCATTTTCCTAGTCTTAAATTTTATGCATTCCAGTAATGTCATTTAGCTATCTCATTCTGAAGATCCTTGAGCAACTTTAGGAGAGCTTAGGTCCTGCTTTAATTAATTTACTCTATTAACAATTGGTTCTCCACTTTTTGTTTTCATGTCCGAAGCCAGCGTGGATGGTAGACTTCAATTTAATATATAGAAATGTCTTCTTTCTACTATGGATAGAGTAACTGAGGCATTTTTATGGATTTAGAATGTCTTGCATGTTTTCCCACATTTTACTTTTGCCTTCCACTGAGACAGTAGCACTGACATTTGATTGGCTCTTAAGCAAAATTTTGGCTTACTACAGCAGGAAGCAACTGGGGGTATTATTTTCCCTAAAACAATCCATTTACAACAACCCATATGTACAACACTCTTCAATCTAAACTTCATTGCTGGGACAAGAAACCTTAGGAACATATAATGTTACTGGTTGTATTTTCTCCAAAGCATCAAGTTATTTTTGCCTGTGCAAGAGGTGATTACAAATACCAATCCTGCTTTGGATTTGTCCTTTCCAGCTCACTGAAGTCACTGAAAACCTGACTCGTGTCTCATCTGAGTATGGTGACCTCCTGGCAGAAAAGCAGCAAACTGAAAGGGCAATGAGTGAGCAGCTTGAGAGAATCACTTCACTTAACAAGGAGAAGGACGAGCTTCAGCACATGGTAGAGACTTGTAAAGAAAGGGAAGAACACTTGTTAAAGGTTCAGAGGCAGACAGAGATTTTGAAGGACAGCCTGACAAACAAGGTGAGGAGTTTTGCTGTTTAATCACTATTTTGTATTCTGATGTTTTCTCAATGGTGTGCCAAATTCTTGCTCCACTTAAATCCTATTTAATTCTTAATTCTGAGAGGATCATCTTTGTGTTGGCAAGCAAACGTGAACCATGGGCAAAGGATTTTCTCTAAGTTTGTTTTCTCCTGAATAACATGCTCAACTTGTCTCAGCTTTGTAACCCATTGCATTGGTCCTTCTTTGGAATGGATGTGAATTTGCCTGAGTGCCTATTCAGTACAATAATCAGTAATTGAGCGCATACTCCACCTTTTTAAAAGGCACTGTGTAGACAGCATGAACCGAACAGGGTTTTGAATCCTTAGTGCTTTGCATGCTCTTTGAATAACAGGTTTGGTTTGGAAGATGTTCTACTTTGGTTGTACTGGTTTAAAGTTAAGAACACTGTAGGAGAGTGAATCAAACAAAACTTTGGCATTTAATTTTATATTGAATTGATGAAAACGCTGTCTTTGCATATTTTTTAATAGATCTCAGAAATGACAGAAGAAATGAAAATCATCACATCAGAGAGAGGTCAGCTTGCTGAGGAAAAATCAGAAAGTAATACCTGTAGAGAAAGTGATCAGCTTCAGGTGCAAAAGGAACAAATCATTTTCCTTACACAAGAGAACCGTTCATTGCAGGAGAAGCTGGACAGTTTACTTTTGAAAACAGAGGAGTTTGGGGAAGGAACTTGGGTAATTATGCTAAAGCTGTAATGGGAAGCTTGCTTATTTAAACTTTTGCTTGAGTGAAATATCTTGTAAAAGCTGCAGACCATTAAAGAGCAAATTTATTGTTCACTTAAGATATAACTCCCCATATATTTATGAATGGACATCTAGTACCAGAATGTGACAGGTGTTTTTGTCGGTAAAGTATTGACTTGATTTCCATGCACATGGATATAGTTCTTATAATCAAGTAAGCTGAAGCTAAAATCTGCTCATCTGTAGAGTAATTCTGCCTTTTTAAATTATAGCTAGTACTGACTTTGTCCTTTTTCAATGGAAGGGACATAGCAACCAGCACTTTGTATAACTGCCTGTGCTGATTGTACATTTGTGGGCAGGGTGGGTGTGTATATATATACAAACACAGGCACACACACACATATATATATAATGTAAACTTCAAAAGAAAAGTATTGTATGTGCATTTATTTTAATATTGAAGAGGCTGTGGACAAATTTCAAGTAAATAATTTTCTGGGCCAACCTAGCATGTTATACTTTTGAGACTACGAATAGGGATAAGGTCTCTAGTTTTAAGATGGGAGAGGTTTGTTGTTGGGCTTTTTTGTTGCTGATATTCCCCCTATGCTTAAACTATGACAGTGAAATACTACTTCTGATAACTTCTAAAAGAAATTTTTGCTTCAAGTTTTATTTTCACATGTCTCTTATTTTATTCAAGAACCTTAAATTGAATATGGACTTTGGTCAAACTGTAATATTCTAAAAGAAGTACTAATCTGTCTAAAGCAGTGTTGCTGTCTGTTGTACATAATCAACCTGTCAAAGGTGTCAGATACGTTTTTCCTAAAGCTGCATTCTGAATATGTTTATTTGAACCTCTTACAAAATAGATACCACCGATTCAAGGACAATCTATGGAGCAAGAGTTATTGCTTCTGAGAGAAGAGCTGAGCCAGGCACAACAGAAATTGCATGAAATGGAGGAAGCAAAGGCCAGTGAATATCAAGGGGAAACTGAAAAAATGGAGAGAACAGATGTTATTCCAAAACCACATGACTCCCAGGAAATCAGCATCCAGACTGAAAGAGATGATGATGAATTTAAAATGCAACTGGAAAATCTCCAGAATGAGAGAGACCAGCTAAGAGAAATGCTACAGGAGACAATTAGCAAGGTAATAAAAGTAGCTCTCTTCCCATAGGAGAGCAGCTCTAGTAGATTTCTTTGATTTTTTGCAAGTGTGGTTCAGGTGTCAATGTGTTAATGTAATTTAATTGTGTCCAAAGAACTCAGAGATGCAGGAGGAGTTGAGATGTACTCATGAATCTCTCGCACAGCATCAGGAGAAGATTGTGGAGCTGAAAGGAAGTATTTCAGAGAAAGAAAACCAGCTCTCAAAGGTGCAAGAGGCATTGAAGGAAAAAACTGATGAGCTGCAGCAGAAGGTCAGAAGCAGTTTTGTCAAGAAAATTACAAGTTCTGCTGGGTTTGATACTCCATGTCTACTGCAAACTCCAGTTTGTAGGGCTCCAGTAGATGTACTAAAGGAAACCCAGTATTTATAACTGAAGATGTCTTGGTGCTAAATGAATGAATATTATTTAGAATCAACAATGCACTTTAACTTCTCTCCATTTTCCTAGTCTTAAATTTTATGCATTCCAGTAATGTCATTTAGCTATCTCATTCTGAAGATCCTTGAGCAACTTTAGGAGAGCTTAGGTCCTGCTTTAATTAATTTACTCTATTAACAATTGGTTCTCCACTTTTTGTTTTCATGTCCGAAGCCAGTGTGGATGGTAGGCTTCAATTTAATATATAGAAATATCTCCTTTCTACTATGGATAGAGTAACTGAGGCATTTTTATGGATTTAGAATGTCTTGCATGTTTTCCCACATTTTACTTTTGCCTTCCACTGAGACAGTAGCACTGACATTTGGCTGGCTCTTAAGCAAAATTTTGGCTTACTACAGCAGGAAGCAACTGGGGGTATTATTTTCCCTAAAACAATCCATTTACAACAACCCATATGTACAACACTCTTCAATCTAAACTTCATTGCTGGGACAAGAAACCTTAGGAACATATAATGTTACTGGTTGTATTTTCTCCAAAGCATCAAGTTATTTTTGCCTGTGCAAGAGGTGATTACAAATACCAATCCTGCTTTGGATTTGTTCTTTCCAGCTCACTGAAGTCACTGAAAGCCTGACTCGTGTCTCATCTGAGTATGGTGACCTCCTGGCAGAAAAGCAGCAAACTGAAAGGGCAATGAGTGAGCAGCTTGAGAGAATCACTTCACTTAACAAGGAGAAGGATGAGCTTCAGCACATGGTAGAGACTTGTAAAGAAAGGGAAGAACACTTGTTAAAGGTTCAGAGGCAGACAGAGATTTTGAAGGACAGCCTGACAAACGAGGTGAGGAGTTTTGCTCTTTAGTCACTATTTTGTATTCTGATGTTTTATTACTCATATGCTAATCATTTGCACAAACTCTTTGATTTTTATTCTCAGCCCATCAGCTTTATGGTTGGTAATCATACATGAACCATGGGACAAGGATTTTGTCTACGTTTCTTTATTGATTTTTAGGAATAACATTGTCCACTGCTCTCAGCCTCGTACCCCATTGGGTTGGTCCAGTTTTAGAATGAACTTGAATTTATCGTATGTGTGCATTTTTAATATAATTATCAGTAATTGAACATGCCTTCCACCGTTTTTAAAAAGCACTGTGGTAGACAGTGTGGACTTAACTGGGTTTTGAATAGTTGGTGCTTTGCACACTTTCTGAATGCCAGACAATGTTTGAAAGTCTTGCACTTAGTTCTGGCCTACTCATGCTTTTCATAGTGTTTACTTTGCAGCTTTTCACCCATCAATTTTTTCTTTTGTAGATCAAAAAGTATAATTGAGGATTGCTTCAGTTTAGCAAATATTACTCTCCAGTTGAGGCAGTATAAAGATATTGTCCGTCTTTTGTGCTCATCTTCTATTTATTTTAATTTTCTTATATAGACCTAGGTTGCCTTTTCCTTTGATTCCACTTGAACTTTGAGAAAACCAAAGTTGACTGATGTTAACTTTTTGGGTGTCATGCTGTTCCTCTTCCTTGTAAATTTTTTTCTATGTGATTAGAACACCAGAATTATTTTTCAACTTTTTTTTTTCTGCTAGTATGAATTTTAGTAATTAAGAATTCTGATTTTTGTATTTGACACAACTGATTTTACTACTTCATAGGGTGTATAAAGACCACAACCACCAAATTGTGATTTGCATTTTTCTCCACTGTTCACTGTAGATTCAACAGTTAACTGAGACGTTAAATAGTGTCTCATGTGAGAAGGACCGGTTATTAACTGAAAGAACTAATCACTATTTACAACTTAAAGAACAAATCTCATCAGTTAATCGAGAAAAAGATGAGCTACAAAAACTTCTTCAGGATGCCAGGTCTGAGCAGGACCAGCTCAAGACAGAATTGCAAAGAAATTCTGAGATGGTGAGTGTTGCAATTTGCATACTTGAGTTATGAATAACTTCTCATCTCAAGTGGTACTTAAATATGTGGTTTTATTTTAGTGTGTTGAAACAAAGGCACAACTGGAAGATGCTTTAGAACAACTGAAGCAGAGTAACCTGAACAATAACTCCATTCAGGTAAACCCAGTGGATATTGCAGAGCAGGTGGCCAATGACAGCTTGACAGACAAAACCTTGAAAATTAAGGTAAGCTTATTTTTCTGTTTGTTTTAAGGATGCACATAGAAACTTAATGACACTTGTCATGGAGCATAAGCCTTTTGTGCATTATGTAAAACGTGGTTAGAATATCTTGCTAAGACGCTGCCTACCATGGGATCAGCTGATTTGCTGTTGTTGTTCAGTAGTTGCACATCAACTTAATGCTCACAGAATATCTCACTTGTTTTCATTACTGTGCAGCCACCCCAATGAAAATAACTAGTCATACAGGCTCATAGAATCATTTAGGTTGGAAGAGACCTTTTAGGTTCTAGATTTCAGCCCTTAAACCAGCACTGCCATGATCACTGCTAAACCGTGTCCCTAAGTGCCAGGTGTACACATCTTTGAAGTAGCTCCAGGGATGGTGATTCCACCACTTCCCTGGGCAGCCTGTTCCAGTACTTGGCAGCCTTTTCAATTCAGAAATTTTTCCTAATAACCAGTCTAAACCTCCCTTAGTGCAACTTATCACATATTACTGAAGAGAAGAGGCTGACCCCCAAAGAGGGCTATGCCCTCCTTTCAGGCAGTTGTAGAGTGATAAGGTCTTCCTGCAGTCTCCTTTTCTCCAGGCTGAAACACCCCCAACTCCTTCACCCACTCCACAGGACCTGTGCTCCAGACCCTTCCCCAGCTCCATTGCCCTTCTCTGGACACTCCCCAGCACCACCATGTTCTTTTTGTAGTGAGGGGCCCTGAGCTGAACACAGGATTTGAGGTGTGGCCTTGCTAGTGCTGATCCCTTTCACAGTCCTGCTGGCCACACTATTCCTGACACAAGCCAGGATGCCCTTGGCCTTCTTGGCCACTGGGGAACACCCTGGCTCATGTTCTGCCAGCTGTTGACCTGCACTACCAGTTCCTTTCCTGCTGGGAAGCTTTCCAGACATTATTCCCCCAGCCTGTAGCTCTGCATGGGGTGTGTTGTGACTTTGCAGTTCAGCTCTTGAACCTCAAACAGAAGCACTTTGCCTGGGTAATTATCTGGGTTTGTGCCTGGATTGGTGTTTTTGTCATATCCACATGGCAAGTCAAAACTGAAGTCTTAATCATAATAACTTTTCCTGTTGTAAAACCAGTACATACTGTAGGGGTTAGTCCTGGAGTCAGGTAATTTATTTTATCTTTCTCTTTATAGCTAATCACACTTTTCCTCATTGTGAACAAATTAATTTGTTTCTCTTGCATTTAGGAGCTTCTTGAGAAATTCCCAAGTATGGGGAAGAGATATGAATGTCTCTCTACAATGTCTCTTAAGCTAAAGAGTGAACTGAACAGGCAGAAAGCACTGATAGCTGTGATACTGCCTCAGCTAACACTGGAGCAGAGTAAACAAGTCAAAATGCTTCAAACTAAAAATGAGGAAATGAACACTCGTCTCCAGAAATTATTGACCAAATTGAAGGTATACCAACTTATCATGCTGAATATGTGGATGCTTCATATTGTTTGGATTTGGGTTTGGGGGTTTTTTTAAATAAACTCTCAATGGTAACAGCTAGGATTCTATATACTCTAGCTTTGGGTTTTGAGAATCCATACATTGGAGAAAATATGCTGAGAGTAATTGCTTTACAATCTTAGAAAATGTAAATCAAACTTAGTTTTTAACTGTAGTTCAGCTGCTTTGCACAGAATTATTTCATTAATATTATTCAATTTTAATTGGAAAATGGAATTTCCTTTCTGTACTCTATAAATCAAATAATAGATGACTATTTCTCTGTGGGGGAAAGAGACATGCAAGGTGGCTTGGAGATGCATCCTTACTCTGCAAAACTGCCCAGGTAGTTTGATTTTACAGCCTTCCCCAGTTTGGAATCAGTTTCTCCATTGGGATAAAATTATTAGCAAAAAGGTTAAGGGTAGTTGGGGAAGAATTCCTGTTAACATATGCAGAAGTACAGTGAATGACAGAGTTTCTTCTGTTTCTTTTATTTACCATGAAATATTAAGGCCTGGGGTTTTTTTGATTGGAGCATGGAAAGGAAACATGCACAGGCCTAGCGAGAGGGGCTGAGGTTCTTGAGAGTCAGTCATGTCTACAAATAACCATTAACTTGGAGGCTGAACTAATATTCCAAAGGGTCTCATTTTATAACTTAACACAGCCATTTTAGGTTTAATTTTTTCCATAGCTGGCTTTTAACTTTCATGGTTAAAGATGTTTAAGATTCAACTAGTGAGCTCTGCTAGAATAAAGTTTTAAATCAGCACAATTACATGATTCTTATAGATCATCTGCACCTTTCACAACTCCAAGAGAAAATAAATATAACAAAGAAGACTTTGTTTTTCAAAGTTTAGATTTGTGTAAGACTGTCTAGGGCCTTTTAGACTTCTTGGCTTTTTTGGAGTCTACAGCAAAAAGCATACTGGAAAAGTGCTATCTCAGCTAAAAGGCTACATGTCATTCCTATAATGCACATGTGAACCTGCTTTTCTTAGTCATGTGTTAGTTATCCTGGACATTTAGAGGCTCAGAGACTAAGTAGAATGAATTATAAAATACTGTATTTTAGCTGGATGCAGGGTACCATTTTAAAACAGGCTCACTGATAGATTCTGTGCTTCTGCAACAGCTTCTGTTCAGCTCTGTTTGCACAAAGAGAAGAGAATATCACACTACTGTTCACAAGTATGAAATGGAATTGCTGGAGGAAAAGAGAAAACAAGGTCACCTACAGTCCCAGATTCAGTGTCTCAGGAAGATTAATTTGAAGCAGAATGAAGTATCATCTCAAGAGTTAAACAGCTGTGAAGGACTGCAGAGTTTCCACTTGGATGCAGAGGTAATATTTGGGGGAAAAAAATAGACAATAAAAACCCATTCCAAGGCATGGGGTCATGTGGTGGTGGGAATCTAATGGCATTGGCTTTATCTGGCATTCTGGGAATCTAATGGCATTGGCTTTAACTTCTCTTAAGGGCGGGGGGGGTGAAAGAATAGAGATTTTTTTATGCTGCTAGTTCTATAATAAGAAGGTTTTGCTTCATAAAGCAGCTGAAAATAAAATTATTAGGTTAGAAAATAGTTGGGGTGTTATTTACTTATTTGCCCTCTACAATACATACTATTCAATACCAAGATGACTTGTTCTAAAACAATGGAATAAACTTTTGCTAATAAGCACGTTTTTTTTCCCCTCCTTTCCACCTGCCCCAGGAACATGGATTGTCTTCTTGCTTTCCCAATAGGGTGTAATTTTAAGTCTAGCAAAACTCCTTTTATATGATAATTAGATGCTAAAACAGACTTCCTGCTATACTGATAAGTGAGAGGACAGAAGGTATATTTAGACATGTGATAATCAAAACAGTACTTAAATTTTAATTCCCTTTTTTTTTAAGAGCATTCTCAAAGATGTATCAGAAATGGAAAACGAACTTCTCTGCATAGAAGCGGAGTTAGACCAGGAAGAAAGTGCTAGAAAAGAAACAATACAGTTCTGGGAAGCTTGTTCAGGAACTCACTGGGATACAGAGGAACTGAAAGAAGAACTAAAGAAAGATAATGAAAGACTTCTGCAAGTCTTTAAATTCTGGACGCCTAAAGTGAAGGTAAAATTAAATATTATAGAATCAGAGATGTATATTGTGTAAGCACTCTGCAAATGCCTATGATTGAAAACAAAACACAAAAAAGGCTCTTAAATCATCATTGATTTATTATCAGCATTTACTCATACTTAACTGTAAAATGTAGGAATATTTAGAAGATTTTCAAAGATTTTTTAAACTTGAAAAGTTGCTTTCTAAAAGACTTTCTAGATAATAAATGGGAATAGGGTTGTTTATTTGGGGTTTTATTACTCTGAATTCTGGAAAATGTTGCTTTTCTTGCCAAACTTTATCAAAACTACTGTAGCCATTTTTAACTCAGTCAAATTTCTATTTGCATTCCTTTCTTTCTCATGCTTACTGCTTGCCTCTTTTGGAAATCTGGAGAGCATTTTTCAGGGTTTAGTGCACTATGAATAGGATTTCTCAAGATTTCATCTTTCTGATTAAATCTTAAGTTTAGCCTATTTTTAAAAGTTCCTTCTGTAGAATCAATAGTCTGTCTTGACATTTTTGGGATTTTGCAGTGTTGGCAAGGTTTTCACAAGAATTCCCTACCCTAATATTATGTAGATCAAAGCTTTTAACAAACAAAAATCTAGTAAACATTGTCATTTCCTGACAATTGTGAAGTTTTTATTTATCTGTCATGTTAAACATGTGGGTTTCTAGGATAGTCCAATGTGCAGGTTTAATTTCCTTTCGTCAGTGAATACATTCTAGTAAGAAAAATCTGTGAATAATTATGGTTTTCTCTGGCTGACTTTCAAGAAGTCTTCCCATTATAGTTCATTTTGTTTCTTTAATATTAGAGTTTGAGTTAATGCAGAAATACTGGTAAACCTGCAATACATTATCTTGTCTTGTGCCCCTTCCTGCCTCCTGTTCTTCTGTAAATGAAACTGTTCTTTGAGTGATAATGATAGTATATCTGACAGCAAGCATTATCAAATGGGACACTGAAACAAGAACGTGATAAAAATGCAGGCTAAGGTACTTCCTGTTTCTTCACTTGCCATATTTCTAGCAGATTAAAAAATTGTTCTGTGTGATGCTTCTGATTTTCAGATACTCCTTGAACTTTCTTCAGAGCTGGATGCCAGAACTGCTGATTATAGTAAAAATGCTGATGTTGAATTAAAACAGAGAAAAGAAAAAAATGAAGAGTTGCTTCAGGATCTAAACACTCTAAAAGAAAAACTGGCCCCTGGTGGCTCTGCCAGTCTGGCATTAGAAGAAGAAAATTATAGGCTTCATAATAAATTAAAGGCTGCAGAACAAGATAAAAAGGTACCAATACTTGCTTCTAAGGAAAGCTTCTTTAATGCTTGCTTTCTAAGGAAGAGTACTCCAAACTGAAAATAAGGATTGATGGCAACTGTAAATCTATGCCACCACAATACAAATAGAGTACACTTTATTTCAGTAGCTCTTTTATTTCCAAAGTGGAATTTTGAGCTCTTGCCTGTAACATGATTATTTTAATGTCCTGATTTCTGTACACAAATAGATGTTGAATT
The DNA here is from genome assembly GCF_037042795.1 of Molothrus aeneus. Taxonomy (NCBI): domain Eukaryota; kingdom Metazoa; phylum Chordata; class Aves; order Passeriformes; family Icteridae; genus Molothrus; species Molothrus aeneus. Next base: position 28,122,255 of record NC_089649.1, read on the forward strand.
TAGAAATTCATATGAAAGCTTTTATTTGCTTTTGAAGTATTGACTTTAATAGGGTGATACTCTTGATGCTTCCTGTAAGTATATGGTATTCACTATACATGAAGCTGGAGAAGAATTCTCTATTTAATCACAAGAATTGAGAATTCATTTTCTCTCTTTTTTTGTCACAGTTACCCTTCTCCAAAACACTTTTTCTTTTCTTAGACTTGAGTGTTCTAGACTATTAAAAGGTGACATAAAACAGTGACTTGGACATGAAGAGTTGCTATAGAGTTGGAATCTGTAGTGTTGGAATTTTTTGTGTGGTTTGGGTTTTTGCTAGTTCTTGCTAAGAATATGACCATGTGCTTTTACTGTTACTGCTCATAACTGATTGATTGATGTATCTCAATAGGCTATGGAAGTAAAAATTCAGAAGCTAGAAAATGTAATAAATGAAGTGGGAGAAAGTGTCAAAGAGAGAGATGACAGGATAAGCAAGTTACAAGCACAGATAAGAATAAGAGCAGAGACAAGTGAGCTCACCCAACTGCAAGCCAGACTGAATGAGGTGGATAAATGCCTCAGGACTGCCTTAACAGAGAAACAGAGTCTTCAGGTATGAGCAAAATACTTCACTCTTCTCTTTCTCCTCTGATTAAAGACACAAAGCATGCTTGACAACAGTTGTAGGTGAAACATAGCTCTCCATATCTCCAGTCAATGTATTTGTTCTGTATGGCATTCCTAGAGTAAATTCCACTTGCTTGTTTAGCAGCCAGTTTCACATTCTACCAGTGCAACAATCAGTGGCAACATTTAGAATCCATATTACAATACTAGAAACTAAATGTGTCACTTGTATGTGATGCATTTCTGAAACACTTGAAACATCTTAAAACTTTTTAAACTGAAGCATGAGCTATTTACTCAACATTTGCATGCTAATTTAGAATTCCCAGATTTATATCTCTACAGAAGTCAGCAAAACTTCCTAAAATATGGTAGCAGGTATAGTGTAGGATACCAACTGCTACTATAGTGCTAGTTGGTAATGTGAGCCACCTTAGTGGAAAATAACTTCCTGCTCCTAGTCTTGTCCTGCAAAATCTAGCAGATCATAGTAATGATACAAGGTAAACATCCCTTAATTTCATTGCTAAGTAAAAAGCCCTTATTTGTACTAAATATTTTATTTTCAGGCAAAATTAGATAAAGGTGCTGAGCTGTACAAAGAAGAAATTGATCATCTCAAAACACAATTGGTAAAATGTGATCTGGAAAGAATGAAACAATCCAACTCCTTTGAAGTGAAGTAAGTTCAAATTTTATCTTACAATTCTCAACTACTTCATTCTTAGCTTCTACTTTGCTCTTTTCCTACATAATAAGTAGTAAGCATTCAGCTTGAGGTGTTGTAAGTTTTTATAGTGGTTAGAGAAAGTAAAATCTCTGCATACTTGGGTTGCTTACAAAACTTCTTCCCTATACACCCACCAAAATTTCTCAGTCAACTGTGTTCAGCCATAAATGAAATAACTGTTCTCACAATAGAAGGTAAGGGGACAGCAATAACTGAAAGCACTCTCTACTTCACTAGAGAGAAGGATACACCAAAAATAATTAGTCCAACTTTTGGGTGCACTTTCCAAAATCTAACTGACAACCAGGTTTATCTAGTTTTTCTCGTAAAACATGGGTGTGTCTTGTATTTGATAGCTCATTGGAATTCAGCTGAAACTGTAATAACTATTAAACTGAGGTTTTCTGTGGTTTTTTTTTTCCCCTCCCTTTCTGCTTCATATAGACTTGCTAATTATAAAGCCCTTGCAGAGCACCGAGAACAGCAGTTAACAAAGCTAAAAGAAGAACTGAGGAGAGCACACCAAGAGCAAGATGTTACTGGTAAATTCAAGATAAATAGAAGGGACTCTTTCATGTTAAACTCTGAGCTTTGAGGCTAAATCTTTGAAGACCAGATTGAGATGCCTAGTACTCAAAGGGTATGAGGAGAACTGGGTGCATTGGAAGATGAGATGGAAAGTAGATTCCATCAGCTGCATATGAACTGCATTACAATCACAGCAGCTCTTGTGTTTTTCTCCAGCCATGTTTGCCCTTGTGGAGGGATAAGCTGCAGTGGTGGTAGCTCATGTTCCCACTTTCTCCTTGACATATGAATACCTAGTTCTAATCAAAGCTATGACATACCTGGAACAATAACTAGTTTACCTCTAAGTGGCCCAGTGAAGAATCTGTCATGTTTCTTATTATCTCCCTGGCAGTGTGAATAGTGAGTGGGAGGTGTATTTTTTGTAGAAAAAATAAGTGTTGGAATGGCACTTGTAACCCCGTGAAGTTTGACATATAAGACACAAGAAGGAATAGGCTAAAAAATGTATTATTGGTTTGATTTTAAGCACTCTCCAAGTTATGCGCACACATATGTATAAATCTGTTTTCTAGTGCTGAAAGAAGCAGATCCTCAGCAATCCCAAATACCCCTTACTTGTGGTGGTGGCAGTGGTATTGTGCAGAGCACACAAATACTTGTTCTAAAATCTGAACAAGCCAAGCTACAGAAAGAGAACTTGCAGCTGAAGAAACAAAATGACCTTCTATTGAGGTAAGCGGACAGCTGACTAGCAGCATGTCAAATCATTTATGTACATTTATGTATTTATTTATTTATTTATTTATATACATTTATGTATTTATTAGTGTTTGTTTCTAGGAGACCTATGGAAGTGAGTAACCATTAATTTTGTATTCCACATCATAAACTTTTATTTAAAGCTAGTATTTTATGGCTTATAAAGCCATAAAGGCCTTTTGAACTTTAAATTGCTTACTTTCTTAAGAATCTTTTAAATGATGGAAGCTACACTTGAATTGTACATTGGAAGGAATTTCAGTTTAAAAAAAATCCTCTGAAACCAAGATACACAACTATTGTACTGCCATGTCTGTCACACATCATCTGAAAATACAGGAACTCTCTGTTCTTCAGGAATTTTTTCTTAAAGAAATTGCTGTAAACTTTTCTTAATTGAATGCTGGGGTTCTTTTCTTTGCAGTGATGAACTTCAACTGAAAGAGGAACTCAGGAAATGGAAAGAAAGAGCACTAAAATGGAGAGAACGATCCTCAAGAGAAACTACTCGAGAGACAATACCAAAGTCTCCTAAGAAGGCAGTGTCATACTTCTTTAAAGAGCAAATGCCTTCACCCTGCAAGGAAACTGTTTCTCAGGAAACAGTGACTCAGAACCTATCAAAACCTCTGCCTCTGACTTGTCCAACAAATTTCTTTGATAATTCCAACTTGGGTGTGCTAACAGGTACGTAACACAGTGGTAGTGTCCTATAAGGTTTTAAGATGCAAAATGTAAGGGATGGCCTGAGATCTGAAACTTGCATGATAACAGTTTTCCTGAATGGTTTGTCATATGACTGTTGAAAAGCTGACCATCTGAGCTGTGAAGCTTCTGTATGCTCTACAGAATCAAAATACCAAAATGGATCCTTCACCTGCAGAAGAATGTACAAACCTTTTTTTCCTTTTCTGCAGTGGAAGTGTTGATGAGTGACTTTTAGAAGTGAATCAGCAAAATATTGTTATTAGATAACTGGTGCTCTAAAATGTTTTGCTTTTTTAACTTTACATTGGTTAAGCACAGATTTTTGGTAAAACTGTATAAAGTTAACTGGTTAGCTTTTTTCTGAAGTTTTTCAAGATGGTAGACTTCAGCCTTTGATGTTGCATTTGCTACTCTGCCTGGTCCCAGCTGCAATAATAGCTGTTTTGATGAGAACTTCTGTTCCTCAGCATCACTTCAGATTTCTTATATCTGGCCTGATGACTTTTAGTGACCTTCTGCCCTCATGCTTCTCACAGCTTTCAGAAGGCCCCAGCAGACATGTTGAAGAGTAGCCAGTTTTTGAGGTATTAGTAGCAGGCTTCCAGAAAGAACATGACTCATTATTTGGTTTTGTGATGGCCAACTTGGTAACAGCACAGCTTTCCTCACAACACAAAGCTCCCCAGAGGGAAGCTTTCATAGCTGACAGACAAAACACTAATCAAGATTAAATTGCTGTATTCCTGCCGCTTGTCTAACTAAGAAAGGCTTTAATGTCCTTGTCTTCTGTACAGATACACGACCTGAGGGCACAGAGTCCACAGAAGAACATCTTAGGCACTTGTTTGGGACTTCAGACAGAGATAAAGCCCCTGACTGCAGCACCCAGTAAAGATGCTCTGTTGTAAGCTGCCCTTACAGTGCCTACAGCCAGGATCTGCATATACAAAAGAAAACTGCTTCAGGTTATAAACCATCAGCTGCTTCCATCTTTGCTGTCTTGGAGTTTCTACTTCCCACAACTGGGAAAGCTGGAATATGAGGACAAAGATGGAAAACCAGACGTTGCCCCACAACCTGCTAAGCTGCTGATGTTCTACTTTGGTGTTTTGGTGTGGATTTTTTTCATAGGAAAGAGAAGCTAATGTATTGAAAATAAAAAAGGAAAAAGGAATGGATCACAAACTAATCTACTGTGAGACTTCTCAGTCTCAAACTTTTCATTCTGTCATTCCTAAAACAGCCCTTTTCTGAGGTGTTGATATTTCTATCTTCAGAGTGCTGTTGACTTGGCAAGAAATATTCTTTTTGTTTCTTAGCATGTGGTTTTTGTACCACACGTTCTTTAGGCTAACAAAAACTGCATTTTCACCACAATCTTGACTTCTTTGGTCACTGCAACCGAAGTTACTGATCTTGTGTTTGTAGAGCACACAATCAAGGGTTCCTCCTAAACTCCTTAAAAGTTTCTGCAGCTCAGCCAATTATGGTACAGTGAGTAACTTTGAATTTTGCATCATTTTTTAATATACCTGTCTGAAGTTGTCTATTGGACTTTTTTTAAATAGTAAGCAATGGACTTCACACTCTTCTGCTTCTCTAGTGAAGGGAAAACAAACCAGATCATTGGGGCAAGATGGACTCTTATTAACCTACTTATTTGTATTGTGAGACCTACATTTTGTATGTTTTATATAAGAAATTTTAACTTGACAATAAAGTTTGTGTTAAATATGTAAAAATGGTTTTGCTGTTCACTTGTGCTATGATCCAGGGATGCTGACTGCAACATTGTGTCTAAATGTTACCAAATTAGTCTTTTATACTGATTTCATCACTTCCATCATTATTCTTCTTCTTGTCTCCATCCTCTATAAAATTCTGCAGTAATTACTTGTGCAGAAATTTACTATTGTCAGAGTTTTATTTAATTCTTTGGGTCTATCAGAAAATGGTTGAAGTCTAAAATATAGATCCTCTTCTCTTTCCTGCCCTCCATTACCAACTAAACAGGAATTGGGCACTCAGAACCTGTGATCAACTCCATTAAGGATGAAATCATCACCGTGAGATGAGAAAGGATACCTAAGGAAGATACCTGCATCAAAAGCATCATCCTTATTTTATAGGAATAAATCTCTGTGATGCTAGGTCCTGTTAGGCTCACCCAAACTGACAAGCAGATGGCTCCACTGACATGTTCCTGAGCATTCAGCAGTTACTGGAACTGGAGGAGGCACACAAGGATTATATACCTGATGGAGGTACTTCTTCAGTAAAGAATCAACCTTCTATTTACTTTTAATGGCTGAAAACTGCCAACTACTGTACCTGTAAGTTGCAAGGATTTATCTCAATCTCTGGCCTGGAATGTGTTTTGGAAAGCTTTTAAAAGCATGATGATATACAGGTTCCAATACCATTACAGAGTTGGGCACGGCAATGTCTTCTTTCTGACCACAGCCACAGGTATTTATTTCCTGACAAGGATAAGGATAAATGCAAAGTGCTGGTAGGTCTGTGGTGGTTTCTTTTTTTTTTTTGGAGGTTTTTTTTTTTTTTTTTTGAGGTTGGTTGGGAGTTTTCTGGGTTTGTTTTGGATTGTTTTTTTTGTTTGGTTTGTTACTTTTTTTGGCCACCAGCATTTTGTTGTTCTAATAAATGAATTAGATTGATTTTTTTTTTTTCTTCCAGATTTGGGAATGAAGGTGTATATATAGATCTACCTCTTTTATATACAATTTCCATTGGTTTTTTTTTTTGTTAATTATTACTTGCTTGGAACAACTAGGTTTGGTGATTTTTCTGGTGATTGAACTAAAAAAAGCAGGAACTTATTGCAACAGGTGGCAAAAGCTTAGGGGCAGAAGGATAAATGCTTTTAGCAAATTAGGTTCATTACAGGTTTTGTTTACTGGGGAGCTGATTTAGAAAGCGTTAAAAAGAAAGAAAACCTTAGCAGAAAGACAGGATAAACTGAACTTTTGTGTATGTGTGTCCCATTTTATCCACAGAAGAGGCTTTTCTGAGAACCAACTGATGTTTAGGCAGGACACTAAATTCCTTAATAATACTATCAGGTAGCTTTAAGTCTGGTGTGAGCTTATAGCTAAATTAGTTTGTTCTAGAATTTTTCAGTCTAATGACGTTAATTCTGCTTTAACATATGCAAGTTAAACCACTAGAAACAAAAGATAAGTTGGCAAATCTCCAGTTTAGCAACAATAAAAAAATAGTCACATAAGTTTTGTCCTGGTTTGGAATTTGATAATTTACACTGCAGAAAGACATTGCTTGGAAAAACAGGTTTGTGGCCTTTTGGTGGAATCCTACTGATCTCTTGAATTCCCATTGTAAGAGTCAGCTAATGCTGGTGATACTTTTGTGTCCTTTCGTGTGCAGGAGAAAAATCACACTTTTTTAAAATCCTCATCTAGTTTCACTAGATGGCAGCATCTCAATATTTCAACAGGAAATTACGTTCGTCTAGAGAAACTTAGCAGTTGGACTACAAATCCCAACAAGCACAGGGGGAAAAAAAAAACCAACACAGAACTTCCCTTTGTACAAGGGTCGGTGAATATAGCAAAGCTGTTCTAGATCTCTTGGTGAGTGACTGTATTAATATTTATTTGTAAAGGCTTCATAGAATCAGTATGGCAAATGTTCATTGAAAAATGTATTTATAATGCATTTTGCTTCCCACATGTCAAGGCATTTTGAGGAAGTACTTGAACTGGTCCAGGTGGCTTTTGGAAAGAAAAAAAATTCTTCCATTACATTGCTTCAGAAGTCTCATTTGTTGAATGTGTAACCTTCAGGAAACAGTTTTGGTGCAACTTTTTTTAGGAAAAACATCTAACAAAACAGAATTTCTGATCAAAATAAGAGAAAAGAATAATTTATTCAAAAAGTAAGATACTAAATTTGACTCAGTAATCTGAGTCACAGCATGGATTTGAACATCTCTAGAGGACAGCACTGGCTGCTAACATAGGGAAGATTATGGTACCTTTATTTTAATTTCCCAGTGAAGTACTTGGTGTGTTGGATTTATGTGTATATTTAAGGACTTTTCTTATGACACCTTTCTACACCCATATCTACATAGACGAAGTTGCTTGGAGGAGTATGAGAATGCAGCAGTTTTGCTTATGGGGAACCCAATTAACAAACTCCAGATATTTCACTGTGACTAGAACACAGGGACCTCACTTTTTAGGAAGTTCTTTGAGATTTGGTATTTGTTTTCACTTGTATGCCTGCATTTTTGTATGCTGTATTTTGTTAAACCTAACACAGCACTTGAACAAGGCTGTATTTTGCCTTTTGGCTGCTCCACCTAGGCTAAGGTAGCAACTCCTAGAGGTTCCCTACTGCCCCAGGCACACTCAGTGTTCCCTGAAAACAGGGAACAAGAGGCAAGACTGGGGGCTTCACTCCCCCCTCACTTTCCTGCCTCACTGGGACTTGGGAGCCTGCTGTGCTGGAGGATTCCCAAGACAACTGAGGGCAGATACCAAGGCCAGGGCATTGTGTGGAATGTATTGCAGTCTAGGACATGGAAAAGTTTGTAGAGAAACAGAAGACAGACCTGCTTTCTGAGAATACCACGGATAATGGAAACACTAGATGATGAATTATTGTACTGCTGTTTCATCCTGGCTTTTTTTTTGCGTTTAAGAGAAAATAAAATCCAATTTCTGTTATAATGAAGCTTAACTTCTGAGCTCAAATGCCTTTTGACTTCTTGAAACCTTTATGTACAACTAAAAAAAAGAAATAGATGGGGCAGCCCTGCCTCTCAGAACTCTGGAAAACTGAGGGTCACAGGATGGCAGAGGTACACCCTGGATTGTGTCTAGTTTTAGAAATGTGTTTGCATCTGATTCCAGGGGGCGGGGGGAGGCAGTGGGGATGGTGTTGGCCTCTGTTTGTTAAATGTCTGTGCCATCCCGTGCAGGTCAGCACCATGGGGCGGCTGGATGGGAAGATCATCCTGTTGTCTGCAGCAGCACAGGGCATTGGCCGAGCAGCTGCTATTGTAAGTTGGAAAATGTTTGTTCTGCTGTGCCTGTGCAAGGCCTCTCATTCTAGCTTGTCCAGTGACACCTGCACCAAACCAGTTCTTGAATTAATAAACCACAGATGATGCTAGAAGCACACAGTGAAAAAATCAGGGAATAATGTAGCCACTATGCTGTATCATGCAGGCTTTGTGCTGTTTCAATTTATGAAAATCTTCAACTCTGAGTGGAGATGTTAGACAAGGATAAGAACCAGATTTGAGGACAGCTGCATCTGCTTTTTTAACAATATATGGTTGGTACTGCCTGTACCTTTTATTCAACATCTCTGTTGCTTTGTTCTGGGAGAAAATAGAGATGATAGTGGGAATATTTCCTGGTCCAAGGCTGGTTACTGTGAGGATCCCTTACAGTAAAGCCAAGGTATTTTACCTGTATTCATGACTGAAATAACCAAGTTCACATGATACTAGCACATTGTTCACAATGAGCAACTGTAAGAAACCCTTCACGAATTTTGTTTGATTACTGTCAAACAGAATTTAAGGTATGTATTAACTTTCCAGTTTGCTTTTAACTCCTTTTGACCAGTTCTTCTCCTGCTACTTCCCTTTTCCATGGCAAATAAAAAACCCAGTAGAATCATCTTGTTATCTCTGTAATGTAATTAACAGCTCAGGAAAAACTCCTGTAGCATTTTTGCCAGACTGGTTAGTTTCTCATGCATGTGGCTGAGAACACAGAAGACTGCTGATCTTGGATCTTACCTGAATTACTCAGTCCAAGGAGCAGGTAATCCTCCTGATGGTTTCACTTTGTAAATACCCAACCAACCATGGAAGGCTGGTATGGTTAATGTCACTATGCTCTCAAGCTGCACTTGGGACACCTATTTTGAAGATAAGGGGCTACAGTCAAGATGTCAGAGTACTTTTGACAGACTTCCTTAGCTGTTGATTTATCAGTAATCACAATAAAAAGAGGTTTTTGAGGAGTCTGTCAAGAATGAACCGGTGTCTCTGGTTAAATATCAAAAGTCATGCTGCTTTTAATATTGTTCTATTCCAATTACTTGGATACAAATGATTTTCTTTTAAAAATCCTGGTTTACAACTTCTGCCTTTACCTGTCAAATTTTGTGACTTTTAATTTAAATCTAACAATAGATTTAAATTAGATTTAAATCTAACAATACAGACAGTTCTAGCCCCATTGCTTACTACTGCAGCTAATAAGGACATTAATAATTTCCATTATCTTAGTCTGGTTACTGTTCTTATACTTTATTTATGGATTCCTTCCTTTAGGGAAAACACCTTAAATCTGTCTTATCACAAAGTTAAATAGTTGTCTGCAACTCCCTGATATGCCCAGAATGAAAACTTAGAGATCAGCTGCCTTCAGCTTGGCTTGGCTCCTATTTCAAGCCAAAAAGCACCTGAAAAGAAACAGATTTTATTTCTGGTATGACCTGGAATATCTAAATATAAACTGTTTCTGTGTTCTCCAGGCTTTTGCTAAAGAAGGAGCCAAAGTCATTGCTACAGATATCAATGAGTCTAAACTGCAAGAACTGGGGAAATATCCAGGTAAATGACCCTACATCAGGCATTAGTTCAGCTCTTACAAGTTTTGTGTAGGCTATCTGAGATACATTTTGAGGATAGGAAAGCTTGAAAAAGACAGGAAAAAAGAAAATATCCAGACTAGTTTTTTCTGATGTTTGCATTGCTATATCCTGCGGTGTGAAAGAACAGAGATTTGCCATGTAAAATATTGCAACATCAGAGTATTATTCCAGACATGTGGAATAACCGATTTTCTTGTGTCACAGAAGAAGTTGATGTTTGCTGGAACAGCACCCATTTCAGTTGCCTTTTGCCTTCACTAGGCTAATTATCAGGTGCATCACTCTGGAAGGCATGGGATGTTTTTTTCTCTGATCAAGAGAACAGCCCACTATACAAAAAGGTAGACCTAGTGTCTTGCATTTCTATGGTCCATACTTGGCTTGTCCTTTTAATGCATTCCTTACTGTCCTATAGAATCCATGTCTTCAGAAATGTAATTCTAGCAACACTAGATACGCCTATTCTGTTGGTATAAATGTTCAGGCCTGAAGGTTGTTTTTGTACTGCCACCACAGGAACATGCTTCAAGGAGCAGGTTTTGCACAGGTGTGTTTCTAATCACAAGTGGAATATTAGGTTAAAAAGTATTTTTTCAATATTGAAATAAAAATAAGACTTGGGTATAGTTCACAGCTCACAATGCTTCTAACTTGATTTGAGAGAAGAAAGTGGATTTAAAGAATTCCTACTAAAGGCTGACAGTAAAATACACAAAACCACAGCGGGCACAACTTTTAGCATGACTATGAGGCTCTGCCAACTGGAGCTCACAACAAGAAATCCCTTTGTAATTGTTTGGGAACTTGAGGGCCTTTCAGGTTCCTTCTGAGGGTATTTGGGAAAATGTTATGTTTTTTTCCTCTGCTAGTATGCTCACAAGGAAAGAAATAATTTTCCATATACTCAGAGCCATTTCCATCCTTTAGACATAAGATTAGTCAATCTATAATTCATCAAGACTTGGCACTTTGAGGTCTTTGAATTTTATCCAGGAGAGGTAATTCCAATGTGATGTTAATCACCAGCCTGTAGTCTGATTGAATGCACAAATCTCTTCAAAAGTGTCTCTACATTTAACTAAGGCATAGGCAACAAAGCTTGTTGCTTTGGTTTCAAAAAAACCCAGGATTTTATCCATTTCAAATCAAATTCTCCTTTGACAGTACTCAGATGCTTTACAGACAGCTTTACAGTGTTTCATGGAATCATATCTGTTGGGTTAGACTTTGTGAGGCTGTGTAGTTCCATCTAGTGCTCAAAGTGTCACTGGTTAGAGCAGGTTGCTCAGGGCTATGTTTAATTAAGTTCTGAACATCTCTAAGGATGGAATTTCATCTGCAGGACCCTGTTCCAGTGTGACTGCCCTCATAATTTTAATAGTTTATGCAAAATATTTTTTTATTAATTAAATTATATAAAGCTCATTCATAATATCATCAACTACACATGAGAATGTGGCATGTAGTGGGACTGTAAGGCACATGTAACTAGTTCCAGGTGTTATTCTATGGTAATGAGTGTGAAAGTTTATTATGATTATATAAGTTCTCTAATTCTTCTGTGTGAGACTATAGTGGAATTCAAACTTATTTGGAATGTTTTTATAGTAAATTAAGCTAGCTCATCTGCGTGTCATGCTGTATAGCAATTAAAACAGTTGATCATTTTAATTCTCTCCTGAAATTTTAAATGGCATCATATGCTGTCCCAGATTAACCGCTGCACTAACTTAATCATTGAGTGAATTGAATTGTAAGTGCTATCCTCAGCACGTCAGAAGAATACTCAGCTAATCCTCAATTAAATACATTGAAACAAATGCTGTGTTTTTTCTAGGCATTCAGATACGGGTTCTGGATGTCACCAAAAAGGAGCAGATAGAAAATCTGGCCAAGGAGATTGAAAAGATTGATGTCCTCTGTAACATTGCAGGGTAACCAGAATCTCTTTGCTACTACTGTTTTTCCAGTTTTCCCTGTCCTCCAGAACTACTTTCTATTATTTCAATGCATTTTATTTGTTATGTTTTAATGGATTTTATACTCTTAATAGAAACCTCCATGTGTTTCCATCAAAACTGAACTTGTTTGCACAGTCACATAACCCAGGCCAGTATAGAACAGCTCTGGAACTTTTGTTTTCCTCACTCTGTGGGTACCCTGTACTGATGGCTTTGGCCCTTCTAGCAAAACAGTGAACAAAGCCTGTCAGTCTGCTAGTGCTTTTTTTTTTTTTTTTTTGGTTCTTCTGTTGCCAATCATTTTGTTGCACATATTGAGTCTGCTTTGTATCCTTGATATTTACCAGAAGAAATACACTGCTGCTTGCATTCTTCAAAGGAGCTCTTATCTCCCTCCTTTAAAGGTTGGAAAAGTTAATTGCTACAAAACAGCGGTGGGAAAAGAGTCACAGAAATGTAAGCCACAGACAGTAATCCACTTCATGCACTCATTCTAGGTTTGTTCATCATGGAACCATTCTTGAGTGTGAGGAGCAAGACTGGGACTTCACGATGAACCTCAATGTTCGCAGCATGTACCTGATGATCAAGACATTCCTCCCCAAGGCAAGGCTTGGCTGCCCATGACTTTTAGTCTCTGCTGCATTGTTTAAAGTGTGACAGATCAGAGTTGCTGCCACTGTGGCAGTGCACAAAATACAAGTGTGCCACTTTGGATAGGGGGGCCCTTAGAGTATAGGAATCCTACTATTAAACATTCTCTTCATTGCATATTTCGAGTAGACAATTTATCTAAAGGATATGGTAGAGAGGATTTATCTGGGGAGTTGGCATATGTAAACTAGCTAAAATACTTCAGACTTTATGCAGAGCAGTGATGGAGTCATTGCAATACAGTGCTAATGTATTCTACTACAGCACACAGCTGCACAATGCCACTGCTACAAAGTATTATTAAATCATCTATATTAATATGAATTTTGTACAGCTCTGGAGACTATCTTGTGAAGAAATTCAGGGATGCTGATTAGAGCACAACAGCCCAGTGAATGTAGCAGCTCCAAGATGCTTCTTGGTTTTTCCATAATCACTAGGTTTGGGTCTACAAAACCTTGTGGACTGGATGAGGTGCTTGCATTCCCATAAATGCAAAGGCCAGATTTGAAAGCTGTGACTATGACTGGATGACAACTACTATTTTCAGTATTGTTCCAGTTCTTTTTGCTTGGTTGGTTTGGTTTTTAGTTTGTTTGGGGGTGGTGTTTTTCTTAGCTGAACTTAATTTTCAAAGTTTGGGGGTTTTTAAGAACTTCAGGCATATCAGATTTTAGGATGCCTAAAAAGGTCGTAAGTTGAAGAAAATTACAATTCATAGATGCTAGAGTGCTAGAGTGTTGTGCTTTAGTCTTCTCCAAAACAAGAAGAGTTTGAGTGGGATCAGTGAGTTGCTGCATTGGTAGATGGTATGGGCAGATGTCTGTGTGGTGTAACTTCTGTCGTGACAGAGGGCAATGACTGAGAGGTGGCAACCTAGGAAAAAAATCCTTTCCTGGCATAGTGTTCAATCCTGACATGGCTCAGGGGAACTGAGGGAGAATTTCAGATTCTGCTTTACTGCTTCAGTCAATGGCACCTACCCATGCCAACTGAGCTTTGTTGCCCTGTGTATCAAGTAGGGCTGTTCTGGGTGTTGCTGTGGGCTGTTTTGCTGAACCTGCAGATGACAAAACAGTTTGCATTTGAGTGACATAAGTACTCTCTTTGCAGATGCTTAAACAGAAATCTGGAAATATTATAAATATGTCTTCTGTGGCATCCAGCATCAAAGGTCAGTAGCTTGCTAGAGTTCCTTATATAAATCCTTATATAAATATGTAAATTTATATAGAATTCCTTATATAAATAAAGGTGATGGATATACAATATAAATATTGTGCCACCTTGAACTTAGAGGACATTCTAAATTCAAAGCTATTTCTAAATCCTGTGGAGGGATCAGTCAGGAAAAAAAAAAGGGAACACATTCAACTCAAACATAAATGCAAGGAGACAGAAAATTGTAGACACTCCAAGATCCTTACCTCTGAGCTTTTTTAATATTTTGTAGCATCCTTTTTACCAGTATGTATTAACTAAAAAAGTATTACTTCCAGTGATATCTTCATACATATGTTCTTCAGAGATATAATGAAGAAATGACAATTATATATAAGTGCTGTAACTATGCTTTCAAAAGAAGCCTGATCATGACTAACAGATGGATTTCTACTGTTCCTAAATCTTTGCTGCTTGTTACATTTTCTAGACAAGTCCCCAGGCTTACACTATTGAAAGATTGTGTGCTTTCCTCTGGTCTATACCTGAGTAGAATTCTGGCAGTTGGCATTCCAGCTAGCCTGCCCTTATGGAGAGGCTACGGCTGCTACAGGAAATGCTGGAGTCCAGAAGCAGGTGTATATTGAACAATCTTGGCTCTTTTCTTCCTTTATAACTCTGTTTCTGTGCTGCCTTGACGTGGACCTTCTGTCAGGAGTTGTGAACAGGTGTGCCTACAGTACCTCAAAGGCAGCAGTTATTGGGCTAACAAAGGCTGTGGCTGCTGATTTCATTGAACAAGGCATCAGATGCAACTGTGTATGTCCTGGTAAGTGTTCTTACATTATCCTGTGATCGAGTCTGGCTTTTTTAACAAAAAATAGACTTGCAAGTGGTAACTGATGTTACCAGCAGTCTACAAGAACATAGCAGGCTTGAAAGGCTTAATATAGAAAAGTTGTTGTTCTGTGGTTAAACTGGATGTTTAGTCTGATTAACCTAGTATCTGCACTTTACACATACATTACACAGTAATTGTTCTTTTCAAAGATGCAGTCTCAGAAGTTAGAAGCAGGCAAGAGCTAGCTAACAGTATGACCATTGTTTAACCATACAAAAAGTATTGAAACTAATTCTCAAAACTCTTGCCTTCTACAGAAATTTAAAACTCTGTGCTCTGTTGGTGGCTTTGTAGTCTTTCTCCTGAATTATATTGCAAAGTTACACATAGGTGTTAAGACATACAAATAGAACAAATAAACTTTTGTTGTGATTGCTGATGCAGTTGATTTTTAACACTGAATTTAAAATTTTGCTTAGGAACTGTTGACACACCATCTTTACAGGAAAGAATCCAAGCCCGGCCTAACCCAGAACAGGTGAGAAAGCAATTTATTAGCTTGGTCACAAGTATATATGTTTAACTCTCTTTTAAAAAAGAACATATAGTTGCACTTCTGCCCATATTCAAGAATGTCCTCAATTTCAGAGTACTGTGGATAACTTAACATTGCTGTCTCCTTTGAAAGTGTGGTCAGCTTGAACGCGAGACAGAAGCCTTACAGCCAGCCCAGAACTGAAGCCTCAGAAGGATAGTATTGGTTAGTGAATGCACAGGGGATCTCATCCAGGGAAGCAACTTCAAGTGTTGGTTACAGTATCCAGTGCAAAAGCAGAGGACATTTTCTATTGTGGCATGTGTCAGCCACAAGGAAGTGCAAAAATAGCACAGACAGAGCATTCTGGCCTATGCATTTCCACATTATTTGGGATGCTTAACCATCATTATTAGATAATGGTAAGTTCTCATTTGAAGGACATGGGAATATCTACCACCAAAGGAAGAAGGATTTAATGTTGGCTTTATTCTAGAATCAGAGATTTTGCTGCTTTCTAAAAGTCTCCGTATATTTTTCAACCTGAAATTCATATCCCTGTTGATTTTATGTTTTTCCAGCTTTAATTCCCTACTTAGTGCCCTAAAGGAAGTTATGACTAGAAGCCTGTTTTCAATACTGCTTTGTAGATGTCAGTAGGTAAAAATAATTGGGTTTTATTTTTGATATACCAAATGCTCTTGCATATCCAGGCACTGAAGGACTTTCTGGCTAGACAGAAGACTGGCAGGATGGCTACTGCGGAAGAAGTGGCCCATCTCTTTGTGTACCTGGCCTCTGATGAAGTAGGTATAGACAATGAAATGTCCTGTCATAGAATCCCATACTACTTTGTAACTTCCCAGTAAAGAGGGTATTTGTTTCAGGACAATTTCCATTCTCTTTGAGCTGGATTATAACAAAAATAAAAACCAAACTATGTTCTTTTACTGAGTTCATCCTGCAATACAAAAGGTGTTCAGAATGTTGACAGCGATTGCAAGGCATTATGTATTTGGTGCCATAGTCTGGTGGTTGCATGTCACCTGAGCAAACTGACTGACCCCAGGTCATCCTGAACGGTGAACAAAATGAGCTTGTCAGCTTTACCAAGCTTGCACCGTGGCTAGATCATGTTTTAAGGAGGTAGAATTAGTAGAGCTGCTGGAGATTTTAGCTAATGCTCAGGGTGAATCTGCCATCCCAGCATAAGGAAAACAACAGACCCACTGTGGATGTTACACACCAGGTTCCAGATGACCACTGCAAACAGCACCAACACTAACGAGCACACACCAATGTTATTTCAGCTGCTATGAATTTACTGAGACTAGAAACTGGACTGGATTTGTCTGGACATGTCCAGCAGTCCTAATGTCCATGTCAAAATACTTCAGTGGATTTAGTTCAGTATTAATGTTGCTATCTATCAGTAGTCTGTTTCTCAATTTCATCTTGGGTTTAGTATTTCCATAATGCTAATAATTTTTCCAGTCTCCTCATAGGGTTTTCAATAGCGTGTAAACAGAATTCCATTTTTTCAATGTATTCAGCATGTTTCAGCAGTGACATAAGGAAGAATGTCAACAGTTCAGTTGCTTACCCCACTATCCATATAATCTAAGTTTTTAGTTAGGTCCCATTATAATTATTGGCTGACCTGGTCAGATTCTGCTCAGCTGAACGGACCTAATAACATCACAGTGTGAGGTATTCACTCCTGCAGGTAAGATATCTAAAGTCTAGCTTTTTTAAATTTGTACTCTCAGGATGCATTCTCATCTTAATGCCTCTAGTAATACTTTTGCCACACTTCCTTGAATTAAGTAAAAGGCTTCAATTTCTGTTTGTTTCTATTTAGATATTATATTACTTACTCAGGTATTTTTGTAAAACAAAAAAAGCATATTTTTTAATTTAAAGAAAGTGTTTCCCTATAACTAATAGCCATGAAAAATTACTTGAAATCATTGTTTATTTTATGTAATTTCAGTCTGCCTATGTGACTGGTAATGAGCTAATCATCGATGGAGGATGGAGCTTGTGATTGACTCTACCTGCAAATGGAAATTCATGCTATGATGGGCAAAAAATGAGGATGGTGTTTCTTGCCAAGATTGAGATCATGCATGTGATGTCTTTCCAAACAAATTTGCTATTTCTAGATTGATCTTACTGATTAACTTTTCCTTAAATAGAGAAATAGTGGAGTAAAACATACTTCACGTGGCTTCAAATTATGGCAGCTCCAAAAACATGAAAGAACAGCAGTTTAATGTTTAAGATTTCAGGAGGCCAAAAATATTGTTCAAGTTACAAAATCTGAGTTGTGTTTTAAGCAAAAGCCGAGTGAAAGGAATTAACTATTATATTTAGTCTCATCTTACTAGGTATTTGGAAGTTAAATACTCACAATTAAATACTCACAAGAACAACTATGCAAGGGCAATACTCTAGCAGGTATAGATGGGGGTATATGTGAGAGGAGTACTCTTAAATATATGGGTGGATTTTCAAGAATATGCTTGACTTGAAGCACAAAAGCAAAAGGAGTGGATTTTACCACTCTAGATAGAGCCAATATATTTGTCTCCAAAATGATGAACTAATATTGGACAAATTCTGTAAAATCTGTTGCTAGGTGCTACACTGTGGTGCTCTATGCCTTATTCTCAAGTACCAATACAGCTCACACTAAAGCACAAGGCAAAATTTCTCTGCAAAGGACTGTTTCTACAAGAGTATGTGCTGATGTTTTTATTGTGATAGCAACATGGTAGCTTTGATTCATGAAATAGAAACCTATTATTGTCAAGTTTCATACTCTGGGGAAAAAACATATGTCCTGTCCCAGAGATCTAAGGCAATGAATAACCTGAATTCACAAAGCATTTGTTTTGCTAACATACTGCTTAAAACCAACATGAATTACATGGTCTGACTGTGATGGTTACCTTTAACATTTATCTAGTTCATAAATGCAACTCTATGTAATTTAATACATATCTTCATATATATTATAAACATATATATGTGAGGGAGCAATTAAGGACTAAATGCTACTTAATATAATTCATCAGTAATCAAAGCACAGGAAAAATGTACAATGTTGTTTGTGTGTTTCTGTAACAACAACTGCCATGTTTATAAAATTATTGCTTAAGCTTTTCAATATCAGCTGAAACATTAATATAAATTACTTGATTTCAAAGATAATGAAACACATCTAATTAACATCTTGCCTCTTATTTTAAAATTATTGTATGTAAATCTAGATTTTACTAATGAGAAAAATATTGTGAATGTTGGCTTCATTGGGCTTATTATGGGCTTAATGTTTACCTTTAATCATGGTTGGAGCATTTTGACCTTGTGTAGTTTGTTTATGGGGTTTTAGAGAATCTAATATTTCAATCAAGTGACCCTGGCAGCCAAGCAGGATCAAGTTGGGGCACAAATCCAAAATGGCTCCAAAAATGTTCACTGACATAAATGCAAAATATTAAAAATTGAGGCTGGCAGGACACAATTTCAATGGTTTCAGAGTTTAATATGAAGGCCTAAGTCCTTTTGTAGTAGGTGCATAGGCTTACCTTGAAAAGAGAATTTCCCTATTGCAGTAACACAGGGAACATGTACTGTGTATTCTGAAAATATAATTAAGAATATGAGAGAAAATTCATTATACTTATTGCACATTGACCATCCTTATTTAACATTTCTAAATTCACTTAGAATTGTAGTATAGGGTTGCCGCTCAAAAATGGTTGCTGCTGCTGTTGTTGTCAAAGTACTTGTGCAAGAAAAAATGTACCACTTGCTTTTAAATTGCACGAAAAGGCACAAAAGGGTTTTTTTAGTGGTAGGCCAAAAATCTGGTGGACCAGAAAAGTATAAATCAGCAGAGCTTGCTGCCTCTTGCCTTATTAGCAGTGCTTTTCATGGAGGTGTTAACAGTTGCAACTCTGAAATGTGTTCCAATGTCATGAGGTTTTTCAGCAGACTTGCAGGAATTATTAAAGGAAAATGCTTCTTAATGCTCTCATGACCTAATTCCCTGGTCTGTTTTTAATGGAACTGGGAATTCTCTTTGTTTTCCTTCCACCCCAGTGATAATATAAAGAGGCTTTTTGACTTTTCAGATTCTAGGTCAAACTTTTCTCTTGTGGGGGCAGGAGAAATAGACTTCCCTAATTCTGAGTCCTTCTGGAAAATTTAATCTGATCAAAAATGCTTTCATTTTCTCTTGGATTTGTAGTCAGCTTAGTTCTGTGTGATGATACCAGGAGCAAACTAGCAACATGTGGCATTTGACTCTGCTTTCACATGGACTGAGTGCAGCTTGCAAATTTAGAGTTGAGAAAAAGAGAAGGTCTGAGAGAACATCTCAGGTCTGAGAGAACATCTCATTACCTCATGTGCACTTAAAAATGGTGTGGATGAACTTGCTTTAAGAAGTCAAAATGCCGGGATGGGAACAACATAAATACGCAAGTTGTGTTTGTTTGGGGTGGTTTTGGGGATTGGTTGGTTGGGTGGGGTTTTTTTTTAAATCTCCTGCCTGCCCCAGTGCATTTTGTCTGTGCGCACCCAGAGCAGACTCAGCAACAGCTCCTTACCCTTTCCTTGCGCCTCATCTCCAACCTCTCCAGTGGCGAAGTCTGGGTTAAAGGATGGTGTGTAGCTTCCCTATGCATTCTCCCACAGTCATCGGAAAGGCAGCACAGAAAGCCTTTTTCGTGTGTAGCAGATGCAGTGAATCTCATGGGGGATTGGCTACAAAAGAGACAAAAATCTTCCTCCTGGGTGCCCTGACGGCTGTCCAGAGCCTTGGCTGGGCTCAGGATCGGACCCATCGCTCTCACCAACCTGACAGCACGGACCATGGCCCGTCTCCTGCCGCCTTTCCCGCGGTGACCCATTCAGCAAGGCCTGCGGCAAGCCCTTGGGGGCATCCCCAGCTGCAGCTGCCGGCCTGGCGGAGCTGTGGCGGTGAGGGGAGGGCCTGTTGCGCCAGCAGCAGCATTAGCAGCGGGGGAGGAGGAGCCGCAGCCGAGCAGCGGGGCTGTCCCCGCTCGGGCCACGCCGGCAGAGGCTGAGGGGAGCGGGTCCCTGGCTGAGGCCCCGCTGTGCCGCGGGTGAGTGCTGTGCCCCCCTGGTCTCGCTGCAGCCCATCCCCTGAGCAGGAGGGGTGACCGGGGGTGCGAGTGGAGAGCGGGCTTGGCCGGCAGGAGACTGCTCCCGGGTCTACTTGGCGCCCTTTTGTGGATAATGATGGTTTGGGTGTTTTAATCGTTGTTTACTCTGAGTGCCGGTTGCTGCGGTGGGGTTTGCGGTATTTCGTGTGCGTGGCTTTCTGTACTTGCTGTGTGCAAAGCAGAGCGCTGACAGTCACCGACAGCTCCTGCTGTAGGCGTGCATGTGCTGTCCCTGTCAATCAGCTCTCCCTCACTACCCGTTCAAAAAGAACTGGAACGAGCGGATCTAGTGCAAACCTTTCCGCTCTCCATACGAGAAAAGTGTCTTTTACAGAGAGGTACTAAAATAGGTCTCTTACTGGCTGGTTTCCATGGGATAGGCCTTAACGCTGAGATAGAAATTCCTCTCAGTGATTTCTCAATCACTGATTTTTGTTGGCATAGAAGGTGGAATTGAAAAACCAAAACAACCTCCCTACCCCACAAAACACCCAAAATCTGTGAGTTTCCCAAAGACCCATGCTGGCATAAGTACAGTAACTACTCACTTTGGTCCTGTTGATCCAAAGGACAGTTCTTGGAGGTAGGTTCTTGATCCTGCCAACAGGGTGAAGACCTGCCACAAACCAGATAAGGACGGCACTGTCAGGTTCGTCATTCATTCCCTGAAGCCATTCTTGTTAAACAGAACATTCGATATCCCTGCTTAGTCCATCTTGCCTGTCCCACACACTGCTGTGAACAGCACTTGCAGGAGCTGAAGCTGTGGCGAGGTGGACTTGCTCTTCTCAGAAGTATTAATTAACCAGTTAACTCTTAGAAGCATTAATTATTTTTGCGTCAACAGCTACGTGACTGATCTGGGATGTTGCCTGTGCAGAGCTGGATGGGGAATGATATCCTTCTGTCCTTTGCTTGCACACAAACCAAGTGCAAAATTAAGTATATAAAACCACCCTGGGAAAGTGGTCAGTGAAGGGAAGGAGGGAGGCACTGGTAGCTGGTACTTTCTGTTCCAGTTAGGAGGATTGGCATTTGTGGATTCCCAGTCCCAATGAGAGGATAAAAAAAACCAAATCAAAAGTATCACCAATGTCATTAAAAAGCCTAAAATTCTAAAACCACAACTATTTGGTTCTGCAAGTATTAATTAAAAATACAGAAAAGTACTGAAAATTGAGTAAATAAGCACTTTACCTTTAAATAGGAACGAGGGAAAAAGCAAAACTATTAACTTATAACACACTGAAAGTGTTTGCCTATAGCTCTGTATTCTGCTGTGCCTTGGTTATGCCTCAGGCCAGAGGCATAACCAAGTTGTTCATATCAGAACAGCTCAAACAAAACCTCATAGGTGTTAGAATGGCCCTTTTCTTTATGGTATCAGCCCTTCCCAAATATCAAATATTTCATTTTAAACTTGAGGCTTGATAATTGTGAGAATCGGCTCTGACTTCCTTCCAACTATCTAGCAAGGAAGGAATTTCTTGGCTCAGAAGTTCTGGGTAACTTCACTGATGTTTTATATGGCCAGAGGAGTTTAAAAGACTTCAAAGAGATTTAGCTGATGGAGGATATGTGCCAGCCTTTGCTGTAAGAAAGAACACTATCAAGTCTTGTCTCCAGATATATGTCTGCCCCTCTTGATGGCTCACACTTGTGAAACTACAGTAAATATGTGCACCAAAAAATATCTGACATACAAAACAGTGCACTGCCATATTTCTTGTTAGAATCTATGGGACAAGTAGTGGACCAGTTAGAGTTGAGCAAATACAATGGTAACTATCCACAATTGACTTGGATCTTACTTCCTACTCTGAGAAGTACCTCCATGGGATATAATCAGTAAAAAAAGAGCCATGTTTGTTCAGGCTTCAAGCCGTGAAAAGTCCTGATCTTTATTCAAACAGTCATCTTCACTTTCTTAGATACTCAGTCAATGTGTTTGTAACTAGTAGCATCTAGAGAAAACACATTGTGAAAATTCCTCTGAAAATCAACCAGGATCAATCAGGCTTAATTTAGGGGAAAAGTGTCCCCTCTTGAAGTTTTAGAAACTATAGTTGTTCTAATTTCATTAAATGGTCACTTGCACTGATATGTACACAGGACCTGTGACACTTACAGAATGGTCCTAATGGTCCTGCTAAGTGGACAGCAAATAACCTTTAATATGTGCTGAAAGGAGGCACAAATAGATAAAGGTTACAGCTGTGGTTTTAAGAAGGAATGAAGAGGTTAGCACAGATAATTGTGATTCTAAAACTTTTTTTTTGGTTTTGTGGGTTTTTACTGGGGTTTTTTGTGCTTGAATTTCTAAGCTTAATACAGTTCTTCAGTTAGTTTCTGTCTCTTGTTCTTAGGCACAGCATACAGAGGGACACAAAAATCATTAAACTTGAAATTTGATGGGCTGAGAAGATTTTTCTACATGGTATGTGGGAAAAGACATCACTGAGAAGTCATCCATTTGGAAAACAGTGTTTATTTGCTTCTCTGTAACTTTTCCCCCTTTATTTCTTTCTCTAGGTTTGCAACAATGGTAAGGGAAGATGTAAATGACGGTGAAGATTCTGAACCATCAGTGTGTGAGGGAAATGGCATGATTCCCATGCATGAGCAAAGTGAGGTAATTAACTAAGATCCCAAAGTATTATTCTAGTCAGAGAGAGCTCTCCTTTCCTTTTTTCCTTTTTTAAGAATAAAATTCTTAATCTAAAAGGCGGCACTTAAAAGTAAGCATATAGTATTGAGTGTATCTCATAGAGATGTCTGTATGGCACATCTTTATGCACATGGTGATCACAGAATCATGGGGTAAACAAGTCACTCCATTCTGAAAGCTCATGAGATTTGTGTTCCAGTCATGACACTGAGTAAGGAAAAAAAAAAAAAGATACATATATATACAGAGAGAGAGAGGGAGAGAGGAAAGAGACAGAAAAATAATCAGAAATGTGGAACTACTACTGGAGAAGAGCCAAACCACATTATAAGCAGAATTCCATGTCTACAGTATGACAATATGCTGACATGAATAATCATACAGGAAGGGAGATGATTAACTTGTCAAAAATAATGCTAAAATTAAGTGAGACATATCCAAAAATGGTCAAAAAGTGCTTTGCTTATGAATATGGATAAGTAGATGTACAAGTATAAGAGAACAGCTTCAAGGGAATGACTCCCAGTTACAGTATTTCTCCATCTCTACTTTGACTTACCAGCTTGAGCCTTCCAGCAATGGATCATGTGAGTAAAGCTTGTGCTGGCCAGCTGTGCTGTTTCTTTCATCTTTGTTTTGTTATTTTGGTTCCAGACTTTGCAACAGTAGTTATTAAGGAGTTATATTAAAAGTACCATCTCACTGGAATGATGCTAATCATTAATTCTATTGTGAAATCCAGTCTGGAAGCAGAATATTAACAAATTGTAGAAAATATTAATAAATGTTTAGTTGTGTATACAAGACAAGCTGAGCCTGGCCTGCTATTATTGTTTCTTCATCAAATATGCAAATATTTTTATTGCACAGGTGCTATATCTGTTGGGATAGGAGCCCTGTCAGGTGCAGATAAAAAGGCAAATGTCCTGCAATTTCTCACATACAGTTCTTGGTGCAATGCAGAAAAACAAACACAGGGCCAAAAATGCCAGAATTACATCAAAACTGGGCATTCCTATAGTGGTTGTTCAGTTAATGTGGTTGCCTGTAGCCAGTGTGGATCCAGTGCATCTCAGCAGACTTCAGGTTGTGCTCACTGCTTCAAACACACACAGTGCCACTTCTGAGGGAGTCTCCTTGTTTGCCTTCAGCAGGAACCAACAGCAGGTGCCAAAGGTACTGATGGGAATGCACAAACAGAAGAAACTGCTCTCTTAAACCACTGCACTCAGCAACCTCCAGAGCCAACAGCAGGGTCTTCAATACCTGCAAGAACATGGAGGCAAATATTTGCTTGTCCTCCTCAGGGTTTACTGGCCCAAACAGTGACAAATGGTAGGTAAGAGACACAGAGTTTAATTAAAATGAGAAGTGGCGAAAGAAGTACTTGTTTCTCTGAATGGGATGATATCTGTCCACTGTCCTTGAAAATAATGAATGGAAATAGCTGTGTTTTACTTATCACACCATTGTTTGAATGTTTGAGCCAGAGGGGAAAAAAAAGATGAAACAAATGTTTGAATGTACAGTTTTTGTTTCTCCAGTCTCATATGTTTACTATGGTAGGAATGTTTTTGCACTGCAAACTATTTTTATCAGAAGAAAGACCTCCTAATTTTTGTCTTGATAGTTTGTCCTTAGTACTACAGGTTTGCAAAGGCAAACTGGTCTATTTTATTTAGAATTTGTTCTAAACTGAGAACTCCCAAAAGAGATGCCTGGCTAGCTAATTATTTGAGATTTTTCCTAACAAAAGACATTTCATGTGTCTTTGATTGCTTCCACAGCCACTTGGAATTCTTAAGCTTTTATGTTTGGAAATCTACTGGTCTTCCTTTGCCCCCTGTCACTCTCAAGTAAGATTAAGAAAACTCCAATTTGAAAATGCAGGACATTTATTCAACACATTTTTTCTTCTCCTTCAGTCTCCTGTTTTATATGTATGCATGCCTGTTCTCGTTGGGCAACTGTTGGAACAGATTTGTGAACCTTGAAAGAGCAAATGTTTTCACATATTTTATAATATTTTCACACACTGTTCCCATAATATTTTTCAGGATTTTTCCCCCTCTGTATTATCCTGCTTTGATTGCTGTATCAAGGAAAGTATTTGTACTCCAGATGTCCAGAGACATGACCCTCTTCACAATTTTTTTCCCAGGGAAAACAATGTATTGCACAAACACATTCAGCCAAAAAATTATGCTTCAATTATTTTGAAAATTAGACTGGAGCTGCATTCATCAGCTTGAAGATAGAGCCAGGCTATTCAACAGTAGATTTTACTGTGGTTCTGAAGTAGCTGAAAGAAGATAAGCAAATTCAAGATAAGTTAGTGAAAGTCTTTGCTTTAAGTTTGGAACCTGTGAAGTGCTTTTCACAGCAGACAAAGGCTCACTAAATTTATTTAATGATGTTCGTGTTGTTACCAATTTTAAAATACTTTAGCATCTGTAAAATCAGAACATCAGTTTGGGGACCATCAAAGATTAACTACATTGTTATGAGTAAATTAATTTTTAAGGTAAGTTTTATTTCTAAAAGTCATGGCTAACGTTTTTCTTCAATAGCAAAACAAATATGACCTAACAGCAAAGTTGTTGCTAAGATATTATTAAGTGTTAATTATTTTTTGTTTTGTTCCAGTTGCATTTGTGGTTCTGGTTTGGGCTGTGGTTTGGTCCATAACTGGGGCTGAGTGTCTCCCAGGTGGAAATCTCTTTGGAATTCTGTTTCTTTATTTCTTTGCTGTCATCGGAGGTAAAATTTTTGGATTCATTAAAATAGGAACACTACCCCCTCTCCCCGCTCTTCTGGGTAAGACATCCTTCCTTCTTTTCTTCCTGCATATTTTGTGTTGTCAAGTAGTATCTGTATGGGTAGATGTGTTTGGATTGGGAACAAATAAACTGTGTCACATTCAAAATCTGTAGCATTTCCAAATGACTTTTTCTGGTCCTCCCTGAGAAGGTGCAAAATTCCCCAGACTGGCTCAGGTAAAATTACCCAAGGCTCTCTTCTTAATTCTTCGTGGGTCAGAGAACTGCTTGCCTACAGACTTAAAGTTTATTGTCTTTGGGGTTAATAATACCAAACAGGAATCTTAATCCAGACATCATTTTACAGTAATCTCTTTGTAAAATTATTGCTGAGCTGTTTCTTTAGTATCTCACACAATGAAAATGTTTCCCAAAGAAAACTTTATGACAATTCCCTGCTACTGGTAGTCCAAAGGATTTCTTTCTTCTCCTTCATCTCAAGATAATTGAAACCTGAGAAAATAAATTCACAACAAGGAATAGATCTTCTGCAGAGAGTTATTCTGATTAAATCATAACTTTTTTTTTTCACATCAACATCCTATTTCATGTTACATAGAAATGCAAAATGGAAATGGGAGATGAAAATAATCCTAACATCTTTAGAATCTTTTCTGGTTTCTTTCCTAGAGGAGGTTTTATCCTCTACAATATTTTGAAGTGCTGTGATGTCAGTGGAGCTGGAAATGATGCTCCAGGTTCTTCTCCGCAGCTGTATGCTGTCCCCTTGCTGTGTTTAGTGCATAAATGAGTAAAGCTGCTGACAGACAGTAAAACTGCGTGGCAGGGTGGGCCAGGTGTGGCTCTGTAGCCTTCACAGCTGGTGCTGTGCCTCACACAGGAGCTCCTCACATGGCTCTGTCCAGGCAGCCTGTGCACTCTTGTGCTGTTTAGTTTCACCAGAGGAAAGAAATTCAAATGAGAGGGAGGGAGGTTTTGCATATGGCATGCATGCCTGCAGTACGAACACGCAATGTCATATGCAGGGAGTCTGCCCTTTCTAAGTAAACACCCCTCTTAAACAAATAAAAGTATTTCTGACCATTTGGGTTCTGCTTGTTTGGGAGTTTTTTAATTACATCTGTATCTGAAAGTTACGAGTTGAGCATGAAACTGCTTGTCAGACAGGTAATACTGGACAGCAGAAACTTCAGCATGACAGCACATGTCTCTTGGGTTGTTTAGGACAGAGTTCATAGTTCTTATCCCCAGTCTTTGAGGAAAACTGGAGATATCTATGACTCAGAAGACAAGCAGACAATGTCTACGAATATTCTGATTTTACATTAAAAATTCAAACCATATGCTCTTACATGCCTATAATCCACTTTTGCTAGGTCCAGTAGAGTGTAAGGTGGCTGGCTGAGCACTTAAGCACCTTATGGTGAGCCTCTCTCAGGAAAAAAGGAATGATATTGGTATTGAAACAACCATTTTAGGTGCACATTGCAGAGAGGTTTCTGCAGCAGGAGCCATGGAGCAAATCAATTAAGATATCCTTTGAGGTGGAGATTCTTGCTTTGTTAAATAGATTCCCGGATCAGGGTAGCTCCAGTGACTTGGACCTCATGCAAATGTTGCAAACAGCACGTGATCACACTGCCAGCCTCATATAATTGTCATGAGGTACCACAAATTAATTATGACACTGTTTTTTTTTCCAAGATGTGGTGGAAAGAACAATGTCTGAAAGTTTAGTGTCCCAGGACAAATCAAGTTCACAGTCAAGGCTCACACTGAGCTGGGACCAACCTGAGCACAGTGATTTGTTTACTTTTTGGGTTTTTTTAGTTTCCTGTTTCTAAACATGACTAATATAAAATTATGCCACAAAAATGTACCTTTGAATCATCAGGACTCACAATGAATCCTCTGTAGATCCGTATTTGAAGTCAACTTTTCCAGTACTTTTCCATATACTTCCAGAGCTGTGGCTTCAATAGCTTTGCAGGAAGTCTCTGCTTGGATAGTTTTACTAGTATTTGTAAAATGTTGTGTCTTTCAAGTAGCTCAAATAGAGAATAAAACAAAGTTTCTGATTTCCCTTCCCTTCTTTGTCCCCTCTTTGTGTAAGAGTCCTATTGCCAGAGCACTTGAAAATGTTTAAATTAGTCCATGATGAGCTGGTTTAGATTATATATCCTAGTGAATGCAGCATTATGGTTCCTGTGTTACCTGCATTTCTTATGCCTAAGAGGATTTTTAACAATTCCCAACTTCTGAGATAAATGCACAATATTAGATGATCTTCCTATTTTTATATTAAAATAAGCTAACAAGAAAAGAATCTAAGAATGCAGAGGTGTCTTTGCTTATGCTAAGTATGACCTGCACCTGGTAAACAAAGCTGAGTTCTTTTGACTCAGACTAAAGCTGTGGATCAGCATCTTGCTAATTTATTAATGACTAATTTATTAATTGATGACCTGCTGGGTTCTGAGGCCACTTTCACTGCTTTAAATGTGTTTATCTCTTCTCATGCCTCAGTCCCATTGTTAAAACATGGCTAATAATTTGGGATACAAATTATTTCTTTTTCTCTCATAAAAACATGATATGGTGTCTATTTAAGAGTGCTTTTCTTGTGCAATAAAAAATAATTTGACAAGAGCTTATTTGTTTTGACTTAAGGGATGCTACTTGCTGGTTTCCTAATCCGAAATACCCCGTTCATCAGTGACTTTGTCCAGATAAACCTACGCTGGTCTGCAGCACTAAGGAACATCGCTCTTTCCATTATCTTGACCCGAGCAGGACTCGGCCTGGATCCAAAGGTATGGCACCAGCCATTTGTGTGTGGCAGACTATACAACAGCAATCAAAAAAACCTGAATAATTGGTTCCATTAAAAATATTGAACTGCTCGGTCTTGGAGCATCTGGAAATTAGATCATTACAGAAAGCATAATTACTGTTGTATAATTATATTCTATGGTAATATTGGTAGTTGGATTTGTACAGTAGGCAAGCAATAAAAAAAAACTGAAGAAAAAAATTTATTATTATTTTAATTTCCTGAATTTTGTGAGTGGAACATATGGAGGATGTGTGCACTGTCAAGGTCTGTCAGGAAGAGTTTACATTCCCTGACCAACTCTCTGTTAGTTTATATTGAAAATTTGAAGCAATGCAAGGGATCCCCAGTCCTTGAAAGACAATGTTTTCAATGTTTTTGAAATCCCAACCAAACAAAAAAGTCCCTGTGGGACTTTTTTATACTTTTTTTTTTAATCATTGCCATTTTAATGCAAATATGTTAATTACAAAGATGAATCCTGCTGCACTACTGAAATAATGATTCTCATCACAATGAAGCCAATAGCAGTCCTGTGAACAAAAAAAAAGTCTCTGCACCCTGAGAAACATGATACTTCATAAATTGATGAAGGCAAGGTTTTGCTTATTTAAAATGAGCTGGCTGCAGTAAAGCTGTGCCATACTGTTGAAACAGCCTCCCTGTTGAAGGAACCACTCAGAGTTTATATAAAACTTAGATAAAGTGTGGTAGTTTAGAACATCTAAACTCATTTCTCTTAACCAAGAAAAACTACAGGGAAAAACTACATTTGCTACAGTTATTTAGGAAAATAAGGTTTTGTCAATATTGAAAAATATCTGTTGTCCTGTATTATCATCATCCTCTTTTCCAAGACATTGAGGCTTGTAGGAGCATGAACTCTGTGTTGTTAGACACAGTTTGGATGCCCAGTTCTGTGAGACTGCATTTCTATTTATAACAACTTTTTTTGCTGAGGGAACTTCATTTTTGACTTCTTTTTCTTCCATGTGGTAAGAAAACTGTTGCTTGGACTCTGTATGTGGCAATGCTTTGATGCAGTTACAGTTTTTCCTCGTGTAATTGAAACTCTGAAGACAAAGAAGTCAGTTTCTCTTCTCAGTCCCGATTATGCTGGGATAAACTGGACTGGTAAAAAATGGAACTCACTGATTTTTTTATTTCTTTTTTTTTTTTTAATTTCATATCAAAATTAGGGACCTGTCCTAGCAGACTCATGTTTGTGACTAACAGTTAAAGCCAGCTGTTAGAAGCAAATATCCCAGTTTAGAAAACTTTTTTTAAAAGTTGCTGAGCTCAAAAGGAGCTTAATCTCTGAATATCAGGTAAGAGACAGCTGAAAGATTCTTGGCTCCTTGTGCCAAGTTGATGTAGTTCTATAACTTTTCATGATTTGTTCATAGATTTTGGGGCAATTTTGGGGGCTGCTCATGCAACTTCTGGGATTATAGTAAAATCTTTTGTGGATGGAGCAAATTACAAGAAGCCAAACAGAATTTTCTGTTACTCTTTCCTGTGACATTCAGGAACCTTATCAAACCTAGATTCACTGCCACACTTAAAATTTTATATCCAAATCCGGTTGGGCTTGGGCTTATCTCTAGTTTAGGCCATGTCATGTCCTATAGTGCAGCTCAGACAGGATTCTTTAACAAGCCATGTCAGATTGTAAATGTTTTTCCTCTCTGTAAAGCCAAGGGTTCTGACACTGTTGTGCCTGTATGATTGCAGGCTCTTAAGAAGCTCAAAGCTGTCTGTTTACGGCTTGCTTTTGGACCGTGCCTCTCAGAAACAGGCACAGCTGCTGTCCTTGCCTACTTGTTCCTGCATTTGCCATGGCAATGGGGATTTATATTAGGGTAATGTACTGCCTTTTCTCCTCTATGACAAAAGCGCTGGTTTCCAGGCTGCAGCTCAGTGATCCAATTGTGGTTAGTTCTCTGTGCCAAGCAGAGACCTCAGTTCAGTGCCATTTGGGAAGCTGCACTCAGCCCCTCTGGTCTTCTGCTTACCCTTTATGTCTGGCTCTGTGGCTTATTTAAAGGTCATATTTTCAGGCTGCAGAGGAGTACTTGCATCATTACTTTTCTGTGTTTGTGACCTGAGCACTTGAAGAAAGAAGGATGGTGCAATCCCTGAGTCTTGAACCACATCAAAGGGGGCTTTTAGGGACAGCAAATTATACCACAGTTTGGACAATCTTCATACTGGAATTCAGAACTTCCATACAGAGAGATACACATAGGACAGCCTTCCTGTCACAAGTCAAGGACAAGGATATGGCATAATACATTCTAGAGTAACACCCTTGAAGAGAAGACCTTTTCCATCTAGTCCTGTCTAAATTGGTGGAGTTGGGCCAGACCCATACACTAGAACAAGATGGGTGAACTCCTCCTCTGACACATGCTGAATTTTATGAGAAGGAACTGGGCTGCTGAGTCATAAGCATGTCTAGACCAGGTTTCCAAATGGGACAATCCAGGCGTCTGTCAGGGAGCATAACTGGCCTGCAGTGGAAACTCCAGTTTTATCCTATGGAGCCTTTTACTTTTAATGTTACTGAGTTGGGCAGAAAGTAAGAGCTGATTGCAGATCTGCATAGAAATATCCCTGCGCGTAATTAGAGGGGAAAGGTTAGGAAAATGCTTTACATAAAGGTCTACTTATTTATACTTCAAAAGAATTAAGGTCAGAACATTTTGAAGTTTTTTTTAGTTCAGTGCTTTCTTTTTGAGATGCTGAACCTGTGTTTTTTCAGTTTTGTTCTAGGTGCAGTCTCCCCTGCTGTGGTGGTTCCCTCCATGCTGATTTTACAAGCTGGGGGATACGGGGTGGAGAAAGGTGTCCCAACTTTGCTAATGGCAGCTGGCAGCATCGATGACATTCTGGCTATCACAGGCTTCAACACTTGCCTTGGGATGGCTTTCTCTTCTGGTATGCTGGTTAATCTGTACATAATGAAATGCAGAACAGTGATATTTTGGAGAATGTGTGCTCTGTTATGGCTGGCTGGTTTAATGGCATGTCATTATAAAAGTCATGTATAGCCTTAAATACTGAGATGGAAATTACCCATGTTCAAAAGTTGGTATAACATGGTCAGCTCTGAGTTGTGGGTCACAACAACTTTTAGAGAATATTTTTCCCTGACTGCTCCCTTACTTGCCAAGTCTTGGCCCTGCGTGCCCAACATGATGCTTTGAAATTTCACTGAGTTTGGCAATGTTCTTACAGTGGCTCTTTCTCTGACTTCTCTTGCACACTTTCTTGGCATGAGCTTTCAGAGAAAGAAAGTTGCACCATCCAGTTCCTTCAGGCCCATAGGTTCCCTCCTGAACTCCTTTGCCCCAAGTAATTTAAAGCAGACACTGTCCTGGAATCACCTCATAGGTCTGGAGCATGGTTTGAGCGAAGCTCTGTGAATGGCTTACTGAATGTGTTTTCCTTTTGCAAAATAGGTTCTACTCTGTACAACGTGCTCCGTGGAGTGCTGGAGGTCACTGTTGGAATAGCAGCTGGGGGAATTCTAGGAATGTTTATTCGATATTTCCCAAGCCATGATCAGGTAAAAACCTAGTTTAAAAAAAAATTACAATCAAGTGATTCTTTGCTAAGGGATTATTTTCTTTAGTTATTAATTTCCAACTTCCTGTGAAGCTGGTTTTGGGGAAAGCTTTTTACAGTGCTAGCAGCTTCCAGATTGCAAACCTATCAAGTGAGGATGTGTTTTAAAGGTGATTATTTATTTACTGCACCAATAATAATGTATGATCTCATAGTCCTCCCTGATGGAAGTTAGGAACCCAGCTCACCATCCTGCTCTCATTGAAGGTAGTGGAAATGGAGGAAGGGTCTGATACCCATTTCAGACAGTAAAATAATTCATTAGATTGATAAAGACACATGTACTTCTTTAGGATGTATCCAGTAGGATTAACAAAGCAGATGTATTAGAGGTTTTAAGTGATTGAACATATTGTAAGTATTAATTACAATGTGTTACCTTCCATAAAAATTACATCTATAGAAAGTGCTAGATGAATTTTCTATTGAGGGGTAATTAAATGAACAGAAAATTGTGGAAGAATGTAGATACGCTCTGGACTACCAAAGTCGATATTCAGAGCATCTGTTGCCCTCAGTGGCATCAAATTTGTTATTAAATAATGTAAGAAGTGTGATATGAGAGCTAAAGAGTTAGATAGAAATGAGGAACAATGGCAGATAACTGTCTGCTGTGAGACTGAATGAAATAAAACTAGATTATTCCTGGCAAATGTTTGACTTGTCCTTAAAAACATCTGGTGGCAAAGATTTCACCTTTCCTTGGATAAACTTGTAATACTTGACTACACAGGTAGAAAATCCTGCTATCAGAGAGTTGAGGCAGAGCTGCTGGAACAGAGCATCATGTTCCTTGTGATAAATATAGCCTAATGGCAATAAGAACTTGGGTGTGCAGAGGGAAAAAAATTACATTTTCAAAATTTGTATTCTTAGGAATTAATGTCTGAAAAAAATCCTCAATCGAACTGAGCAGTTCAATTCTACTTGGAAGCTTTGATTCCTTCAGAATTATTAATTTTTAATTTTCTTTTCAAGTTCTTAATTTCAAAATTAAGAGGAGTAACTTTTTTCCCCCATTTCTGGAAGAAATTCATTTTTTTGTCTTTTTCCTTGGCTGCAGGCATCTTTGGCATGGAAGAGATCATATTTTATACTTGGACTGTCCATGTTTGCTGTTTTTGGCAGCATCTACTTTGGCTTCCCTGGATCAGGAGGACTTTGCACATTAGTCTTAGCTTTTGTTGCAGGTGTGGGATGGTCTGATGAAAAGGTGAATGTTTACATAAGAAGCATACCATATCCAAAGTCTGGTGAATGTACAGCCTGACAGGAGCTTGAATTTCTGTCTGGAGTGGTAATGGTATATTTGTGAAGCGGTAGAGGGTGTACAGATTTAAAAAACAAACAAACAAGAAAAAAAAAAACCAAAACCCCACCAAACCAAGCAGCACATTGTACATTTGTTTTGGAAGTGTTTAGCATTTCCTGTGACAGAAAGTGACCATGTATGTCAGTAGAGCAATATGTCTGCCAATACAGAGCCTGGTGTACTGATTGAGAAATGCTCAGCTTTTCTTAGACATCTTAAGCCATATGAAGGAGACTTAGGCACTTGACAGTAGCAATCCAAAGCTTCAGTTCCCAGCTCTGGGAGTGTCTGTACACAGTCACTTTATGGTTAAGTTTACAAATGGGTGTCCAAGATGCAGTTGTGTACATGGCCTGAATACCCTGAGGGTTTGTTCCCTGTGGTTTGGAGGAGGTGAAATGAAAAGCAGTGATTAACTATCCTCTCTCATCTTTCCCAAATCTCAGCCAGCGTAATTTGGATAACTTAGAGAGCAGGGTGCACACAATAAATGATGATGTAAGGCCATACAAAAGACTGCTTTTTATTCACTTTCTCTTAGGCCTAGCCTACTTCATCTTACTGCTGCTGCCTTGCTATGTCTGACTGCCTCTTTTGCTTGATCCCATCTACATTTAATGTTTTGAGGGCATCTTTCTCTCCACAGCAATAGCTTTGTGACATTCAGTAGAAGGAGGGGAAGAAAAAGGAAAGGGGGTTAGATATAGTAGAGTCCATGTTATTATCCCCATCTTGACCCTGACTTTATAAAGATACCAAGGTTTGTTATAACAATGAAAAGGAACTAAGATTGTCCAATTTTAAAGGATGAAAAGCTCTTCTTGGGACTTAACTAGTTAAGGACATTACAACTGATAAAGCTCTCTACTGAAAAGCTTTTAAACCATTATAGGAGGAGGAACCTTAAAAGAGTATATGCAGTCTGTAAAGGCTTAGTTTAAATTCTTTTAATCTGTGAATGAAGCTTCATGACCTTAAGTATATTGATGTCAAATGCCTTAGCTCTTTTTTTCTCAGATAAAGATAGAGGTGCGTGTGTACTCAATATATTACCGAGGTTTTCCTGCTGAACTTCTCAAAGGCCACTGCCTCCCACTGTCCATGGTGGAAGGCACTTGACAAACACGGTCTACAGAGAACAGTGAACATTGGACCTATTCCTGTGGCAGTCAAATGGGCAGTAAATAGGCTGAAATCCCTAAAGAGGGGATTTCTGGGGGCTCTTTTTTATTTTTTTAAATTTAATTTTATTTTGCCAGAACTGAAAAGGGGGAAATAACAAGGAGAAATGAGGCAAAAAATGTTTACATATATATATATACACACACACATATATATATATATTTCCACCTCATTTTCTCTATGGTTACAGAAGTTTTTGTGTTACTGTAACCTACCATTCCTTGACAGAAGAGCAAGAGGTGTTGCAGGATCAGTCCCAAAGAGAATACCAAGGATGGGACATGTCTATGCCCTGGATTAATTACTAAGTGACAGAACACTGAACTTATATTTTCCACACGCTCCTTCCTGAAGGTTCATTTGTTATTGTAGAACCCACTTAATTGAAAGACAAGTGCTATTTGATATACTATGTGTACCTTGTCATGGAAGTGGAAGATTCCTGTTTACTCTGGCAGCAGTTGTTTTAGGAAAATTGTGTAAAGTTCAAACGTGAGGAGAAAAGATGGGTTTGCCTTTATACACTATATTGCAGTGGAAAGTTCAGCACTTGTTCCTGCTATGTGATTTCAGACTTTTTCAGGCTGACTTTGCTCCTGCTGACATGGAGAGAGGCCTCTGACTGAGTGTAGCACGAACAGAGATCGTGACTGAAACTTGGGAGAGTCAGACTCTGCTCAGCTACAAATGGAAGAACATGTTTAGACATGCAGTTCCCAAAGGCTCAGAAACTTCATGGCAAAGCTGTTGAAATGACATCTTTCTAAATACTGAAAATCAACAATGCTTTATTTTCTTCCTCTTGTCTGCAAACTGC
This sequence comes from Molothrus aeneus, assembly GCF_037042795.1. NCBI lineage: Eukaryota > Metazoa > Chordata > Aves > Passeriformes > Icteridae > Molothrus > Molothrus aeneus. Next base: position 28,157,824 of record NC_089649.1, read on the forward strand.
TCTCTTACTGTTCAAACTCCAGTGCTTTTTATTTCTCCTCTCAAGACATCAAACATTTATTTACTAGGACAGCCAGACTCAGTCTGACCTTCAAAAGGTGTGCAACTGATTTTGAATGTTTTAGTATTAGGTCAAAGAAAGTTGAGCAATTCTGGATAATCTTTATGAAACATTTTCACTTCGTCCTATGATTACTTAACTGTTGTGTCTGGTTGGCCATCTTTATGTGAATTTACAGATTTTGTTTTTATTGCAGAGAGAAATAGAAAAAATTGTGGCAGTTGCATGGAATATCTTTCAACCTTTTCTTTTTGGTTTAATTGGAGCAGAAGTATCCATTACATCTCTTAGGCCTGAAACTGTTGGTAAGATCATTCACAAATTATTATCATTCATTCATTATCCAGCTTTCATTACTGGCTTCAAAAGAATCTCTATAAAGAAATCTAAAACAAAGCAGATTATGGCTGACCCCCCCAAAAAATAAAAAAAAACAGAAGCACCTATGCACAAAAGCACTGAGAAGTGTTTGTCTGTTGCAGGGCTCTGTGTTGCTATATTAGGCATCGCCCTAGTTGTGCGAATCATAGCAACGTTCCTGATGGTGTCCTTTGCTGGGTTTAATTTCAAGGAGAAGGTATTTGTCTCACTGGCATGGATTCCCAAAGCCACTGTCCAGGTAAACAATCCAACATCACTTTCATTCCAGGCTAAATCTATTTTCTTTAGCAAAGCTCCATAACTAGTACAGCAGTAAGCGGGGAAAGGTTCAGGCCCAATGAGAGCTGAATGTAGAATATTGACTGTTCATACTCGAAAACACTCTAACTGCTTGAAAAGTGTGTGGAGAACCTTCTGTGTGCCAAGTGTTTTGCTTGCATCCTGGGCTTACTCTTTTTAATGACAGTGAATTGTATATATACCACAGGAAATGTAACCACTTCTCAGCCATTGCTGATTATTGTGCCTTCACATACAGATTCTGAGAACTCTCAAAGGTAAAAGCATTTCCCTCTTACACATAAGTGTCTGCAAGGACAGTCACATCCGAACTCAGAATGGGTTTCAGTTTGTGATTATTTTGGTAAGGAGTAGTCTGAGAGCCATATTAACAGAGATGCTTCTGGCTGGCTACATTCCTGCTCCTTTATTTCAGTGATTGTCATGTCATTTGGACTTTGCCTCAATAGCATGATTACTTGCAAACAAAAGTTAATAATCAAAACAGGCAAGGCTTATTACATTCTCAGTGATATAAATTTTCAGAAGCTGCCACTAATTGACTATTGTCAGGATACATTCTCCAAGTGAGGCATTTTCACAACTGCAATACACAATATACTGGCCTGTTTAATTAATCACACATTCCCCAAAAATGTGGATAAAATGGCAGCTAAGTAATGTTCTTCACAGGAGGAAGCCACACAGATAAACTCATTAGCTTAGGAAATTCCAAGCATAGGCAAGTGAAAATTGTCCTCACAGGTGTAATACAATGTTTACTTCGCTATGTACAGCCTAAAAACAGGTTGAATGTATTAAAAATGTCAAATTTCTGTGAAATGTTGACTAATGATAGGTTTGCTTTTTTCCTCATTCAGTACTAAAGATTACTTTCTCCATCTCAGCAATGTTTTCTTCCCTGCAGGCTGCAATAGGTTCTCTTGCCCTGGATACAGCAAGACAACATCAAGATGAGCAAAAGGAAAAGTTTGGAATGGATGTACTGACAGTAGCTTTCTTGGCTATCTTGATCACTGCTCCAATTGGAGCCCTGGTTATCGGCTTGGCAGGGCCCAGACTTCTGCAGAAGGCTCAGACAAAGAGCAAGGAGGATGAGGAAGGTGCAGAGGTTGGAGAAGAGGCAGAGGCCTGTGAACCTTCGTAAGACGGACAACTGCAGCAGTCTGGTCCTTCAACCCTGACACTTCTGCTGTGTAAAGATGGCATGTCTGATCGTGCTGGAGGAACCTAAAACTATCAGTCACCCCTGCTATTTTTAAAGCAGCCCTGGTGGAGTTCTATGAAATATTTTTATGTGAAGATGATGCCTTGAGATGAAATAGCTGAACATACAGTGAATAAGATGACCTGGCAGTGAGTCACTGAGAAGTTAGCAGTCAAGAGTTACTTGAAATGTGTGGGTGGTGAGGCCAAGGAGAGGGTCAGAATTGTTGAGGTGTGGAGTGGAGTCATGAGGCAGAATATAAGCAAAAAAAAATGGAGACTAATGTGAATAACTTCTTGATGGTTGAAACTGGGCTGTGAGATGACGAGTTATACAACTCAAAGAAAGCAACTTCAAAGTAAGTGGTTGTTGACACATAGTGAACAAGTCCTGCCATCAGTTAGTTAATGATTGGTGATTCTCTCTCCTTCCTCAGTTGTGTTCCAAAACTTGTCTTTCCCTATTGCTGTTCTTCCTCATAGCTGATGCACTCCTTTGTGCCTTCAAGGACTGTCAGCTCTGGTCGTACAGCAACTGGTACTTACAAGCTCAAAGAGACAGTTGGGGTCATCATAGACTGGTAATAAAGATGTTGGTGCCAGCAGAAAAAAGGACGGAGCCTGATAATAAGATGAGGGTTGTGGGATGGCTGTAAGGCCTGGGGGAGGGTTGTATGGGATTGGGATTGCTGCTTCTTCACCTGTGTACCTCAGCCTTCACACAACATGATGTCAAGAGAGAGATGCTGTTCTACAGCCAGGAGTAACCTCTGTTGATCAAAATCCTACTCTTGCCTTTCAGGTTTGGTATCACTTGACAGATACCAGCAAATCTGTCTGGCTTCAAGGAAGTTGTTGGTAACTCCATTCTGAGGCACAGGGTCAGTACAGCATCCCTCAAAAACTGGAACTTACTGTGTTATTTTTTGGAAAGGCTATTAGATTGTGCCTGTAACTGAGGTGGACAACACTCTCCTGCAGATTGCTACACTACAGTTCACTGAACTCATTTTACTGCATCCTGTGTAGAATACATTTGATGGTGTCTAGGTTTTGGCATTAGTAAGAACAAATAATTGCTATTTTAGCTTTTAGATTTTTAATATGCAAAACAAAAAAGATGTACAAAAATACTTTTAACTACTTAAATACTTCTAATGTTGACACTGTACTATTTGCGGAGAGTCATATGCCATACAGATGAGCTGTATATGTAGCTGTACATGAATGCCTTTGTATAAGCCTTACTCTCTAAGCAAAAAGAAAATTTCCTGAGAAATACTTCAATTTCATAGCCTGCAGTTCCAGCACAATGATAAAAATGTCAGGAAATTATCTGTTAAGTTTTCCCCTAACAGTTATCAAGTACATTATATTTCTCTAACTGTGCACACTGCTGTTCTCTCTGCTTCCTCGGGATTGTACCATCTTCAGTTCACTTCAAGTTTGTCTCCTGACCCAAAAGGAAGATGCTTTCAAACTGCACCTGATGGGTTTGAAGCTGGAGCAATGGTTAAGGGTGCTGTGCTTGGTCTTTATTGTGACATACCTGGCCTCCTGTGCCTGTTCTTGCCTACTTCACGTGCACTCCTGGTGTCCACCTGGCCCAGTCCTGTTCAGTATCTTTACTGATGATCTGGATAAGGGGATTGAGTGCACTCCCAGCAAATTTGTGGACAACACAAAGTTGGGTGGCAGTGTTGATCTGCTGGAGGGCAGGAAGTCTCTGCAGGGGATCTGGACTGGCTGGATCAATGGCCTGAGACCAGCAGAAGGAGGTTCAACAAGGCCAAGTGCTGAGTCCTGCCCTTGGGTCACAGCAGCCCCAGGCAGTGCCACAGGCAGGGACAGAGTGGCTGGGAAGCTGCCCAGTGGAAAAGGACCTGGGGGTGCTGGTGGCAGCGGCTGAACATGGGCCAGGGTGTGCCCAGGTGGTCAGGAAGGCCAAGGGCATCCTGGCCTGTGTCAGCAGTGGTGTGGCCAGCAGGAGCAGTGACTGTCCCCCTGTACTGGGCACTGGTGAGGCCACAGCTCAAAGCTGTGTCCATTTCTGGGCCCCTCACTGCACCAAGGACATTGAGGTGCTGGAGTGTGTCCAGAGAAGGGCAATGGAGCTGGGGAAGGGTCTGGAGCACAGGTCCTGTGAGGAGTGGCTGAGGGAGCTGGGGGTGTTTATCCTGGAGAAGAGGCAGCTCAGGGGGCACCTTAGTGCTCTGCAGCTCCCTGACAGGAGGGTGTAGCCAGGTGGGGGTCGGACTCTTCTGGCATGCTGCCAGTGATAGGATGAGAGGAAGAGTCGTAAGCTTTACTAGGGAAGTTTTAAGTTGGACATTAGGAGGAATTTCTTCACAGAAGGGGTTGTTAAACAGTGGAATGGTCTGCCCAGGAAGGTGGAATCATCTTCCCTGGAAGTGTTTGAGCAAAGACTGGACATGGCACTGAGAGTCGTGGTCTGGTTGACATGGTGGTCATAGGTTGGATTCAGTGATCTCAGAGGTCTTTTCCAACCTCATTGATTCTATTTTGTGAAATGCATGTAGTTTTAATAGGAGGCTAAATAATTGGAAATTGTAATGTTGGTAAAGTTAATTGACAAGGTGAGGAAATACAGTGTTCAGTTCATCAGTAGCTGTCTATAAAATAGTTCGACTTGAGTAAAACTTAAAGGAGTTCACTTTTTTGTAAAGCTTTATAAAAAGTAGAATCCTCACAGAGGGATCACTATGCCAAATTTGGAATGTGTTCAATAACAAACGTGTGATGTTGTAAGGATTACAGCCCTTTAAATTTGGACACAACCTTAAGTACAAAAGCAAACCTCTGATGAAGAGCTCTTGTTTGTGATAGCCTCTAATACTTCCTCCCCGGCAAAACAGCATGTCATCAATGGGATTTGCCTGTTCCTGTAACCTCAGTGTGCTCTCAGTTATACATTAGATCACTTCCACAATTCTGAATGCCTGAATAAGCTATACCAATGAAAACTTGCCATCTTTTTTGTTAATCTGAGATTGAATAGATTTTTCTTTTCTTGCCATTTTATGTCCATATTTCTCATGAGACTCCTTTCCCCCAGCTTTTATTAAATCTTCAAAAAGTATCAGGTTGGAATTATTATAGGGACCTGTAGATCTAAAAATAAAAGCTTTAATGCTTTATAATGTTCCCTCTCCTTATCTTCCAGAAAGAAAGCATCTTTTCATTAAATGGTATGTCAGGACTAAGAACTTAAGAGACTGGGGTTTTTTAGTAAGTATCATGACAGTTTCAGCTGCTTTTGAACAGCAACTAACTTTGAGATTAGATTTCAGTAAGAGTACAAGTGAAGCCTGACATTAAAGAACACCTCCTTTTTAACAAAAAGCCTTGAAAATCATTAATGAATAAGGTATAAATTCAAGCCAATTAAATAATTATGCCATGGTATTCTCTTATTTGCAGGAAATAAAATAAGAGCACAATGTGCAGTAACTGATAAGCCAAGTCCCGCTGTCATGCAGACATAATCACAGGCATAGTGTGGGGGAAGTCTGAGTCTGCTGTTCCAGAAGGTTCACAAGAACCTCTGCAGCAGAAAGGTCTGACAGCAGAAAGTGTTCCCAGCAGCCAGCATCCAGCAGTTACAGCAGGCAGCATATGGGAAAAGACAGAAATTGTCTATCTATCTGCAAGCAGGGAGTCCAACAGGCCAGGGGATGTAATGATGATGTGATTATAATCACTGCTTACTCTCTCTTTTTCAGCCAAACTGAGCTTTTTATGGAATTTAAACTGAATTCTAAAATTAACTGTGAAAGAGTCATGGTGTAATACAGCCACAAAATGGATGATAGTTTCTGTATCTTGCTTTTTAAATAGAGTGCAAGAGATCAAATTTTTGGTCAATTGCACTTCAGTTATATTTACTTTGTCTAGTAGTTGCCCCGAGTCAGACACCTTTCTCCAAACCTATTTTACAAGTTTATTTGTATTCTATTATAACCATGTTCAAATTAATTACGAAAAGACAGGAAAACATTGCTGTTCTTGTAGAGTAAATAGGTGTCACAAAATGCTGATTTCAATTTCCCCAGATTTTCCATCAACACTGAAGACCTGGTCCTATGACCTCCATTCCAGTCTTTATTGGTATTTAGGGCAAATTTATTCCTGTGTATGGAGCTTCCCAATTAGATTAGAAAAGTCAGATAATTAGTTCAACTTCTCAGTTGCTGGTGAGACACAGAGTTGTACAGGCACTTCAGCTTTTAGCTATCTATCTCTGACTTCAGATAGAAAAGATTAGTAAATTCTTTGAGATTTTCTATAGGAAGTTCTGTGGACATGAGAGAGTATTACCTTGACAGATTTTGAAATCCAAGGAAACTATGATTTATCTTGCTTGTGATTCTTATTAAATTATCTTGTGGAAATTATAAAGTGTGCTTTCTACAGAAGAACTGTGACTTGCTCTTGCAACACTACAAATTTGTTCCATGCCCTTACAGATATAAGCACAAACAAAAAACTGTCCCTCTTTATCCTATAGCCATGTCTGTAGATTGCTGTTAAACTATCTCATCTAAGAGCAAGTAGGGAGAAAAAAAAATTCCATCTTTAACACAGCTTGATTAAGTAATGAAGAGGTTAAACCTTGCATTGTTCTTCTCTTCAAGGAATTTTTAGGGAGAAACAAAACCATGTTGCTGTATTACTCACTTTAACAAGGTTTCCCTTAATTTAACAGGTTTGGTTGTGATTTCAGAGGAAACCAATCTGTTTGAATACAGAAGTATCCTGATAAAAGCTGGAAGCACGTACAGGCCTGTGTCTAATAAGTCTGCTATAGTAGACTGTGATTTTTAGACCCTGAAAAAAATGTCAAAGATAGGGCTTTACATTTCACAGTAATTTCTTCACCGAACCCAAGAATTGGGGATTGGTATTCTATATACATCTATAAGTGAAAACAGTATAAGACACCTTTATATATTTTTCTCTGTTATAAATGTTTATATCCTAATACATTTATGGTTTGCTCATCCATTAAGGCAAGACCACCATGAAGCATTTAAACAATAAACATTATACCATGGTAGTGTTACACACTTTGTAAAAGCAGGCATTTAATACACAGTCACATCCTGATCTGCCATCTTTTGCTGCAAGGCAAGAGGTTTTAGAACCTAGAACTACAACTCTCACAAATGGAGGAGGAATGATCTACCTTAACTCTGCTGCTGCTGCAAGAGCCCTTCCTTATGTGTGAGAACAGCTTTCTGACTCACTTTCTGTTTCAGCACTCTGGTGATCACCTTTGGCAACAGCTCTGGGGCTTCCCACCTAACAAAGGGTCAAATGAAATGCTGTTAAGGAATGGGTGAGATCTGTCATGGTACCATTGTCTAAAACTGGAGCATGGACCAAATTTTTATTTTTAAACTCATGGATACACTATTTCATGGGAGAATTAAGCACTTTAGAATAATTAATTAGAAATCCAGCTGTTAGGTAAGTAGTAATTATTTGCATCTGAATTTAAGCCTCAGCACAGCAACGTTCTGACTTGCCTAAATAATAATTCTGAATGAGTAACAAGCCAAGAGAACAGCTCAGCTCTGCATCCTCACTTCTGTCTCTTAACCCATTCATCCCTTGAAAATTCCCAATGCAAAAAGTAGTGACTGTAATGCAAGGGAACTTGCAAGAGGCAAATTTATGTGTCCTTACCACCAAAATAGGGCCCAAAATACAGGGTTAATGGTGGTGGGTGACCTGCTCAATAAATTGGTTTATATATGGCCTGGAACTGCCAGCACTCCACCTGGGATGCTGTGTGAAACTTTCCAGCAGTGTGGGGTTTGTCTGAGCTGGGCTGCTTTGTGTAAGACCAACAAACTGCCCACTTAGACACCACGCAGGCCAGACCTTCAGCTAGCATGACTTAACACTCATCTGCTGCCTGAAAATACATTCACAAAGGAGAAAGTTGGTATCTTTTTCTCCCCCACTTAAGTACACTTAAATTTGTTCCTGAATAGCTGAGTAAAACATGATTTCTCAGCAGAACAAATTCAACAGAAAAGTGCACTTGAAATAGTGACAGTTTTATAATTGTATGTTCATACAAAAAAGGCTTAGTTGTAGAAAGTCAATTTATTATTGAAATAAACGACTTATTTACAGAGATAGGTACTTTACAGTTTTACAAAGCAGGCAAAATTCTTCTCAGAATAAGGTACCAAAACAGTGACAAATTCATCACTGTCTAAATGCAATTTCTTCCAAAAAGAAATCTACAGCAATCATGAAACTAAATAATACCAATCACATAACAAAATGCTGTCCCTTGCAACTACAACAGTAGAAAAGACTTTTTACCAGTCATGACCTAGATTAAGCATCTGCTATACTTCTTTCTTCTTGAGTATTAGTGGACCTACATTATCTCCTGTTAACTCATTGTGCTTGTTGTGGGAGCCATCACAGACAGGGAACTGAAAACAAAAAACCAAACACAAGGAATTAGCATAATTCTGTACAGCAGTTGCATTGTAGAAATACAGTGCATTACAGAAATACAGTGATTTCTGTATTTCTTCCTAAGCCCTGAGTGCTCTGATAATGTTGCTAGTTCCTCCTGTGATGTCCTGGTTCAACATCAAACTCCCTGTCTCCTATCAGACACAGGATACTAAGGGCAACAAACACAGTTAATGGGTAACTAAGTTTGGGAGATCCTAAAATAGCTGTTCTTAGACACAGAGTCAGGGACAAAGCCTTTTCCATGAAAGAACAGCAAACAAAACAGCCATCACAGCTACAAATGGACTTACTGTGCAACTATTAAGAGTGCTCTTAATAGATTTAGTCATTTGCAACCAGAAAGTACTTTTTTAAGAGAAGCTGTAATACTTGGCTGAAGTGATTAGTCCAAAGTGAGAATAGCTGAGATAAGCTTCTTCAGTTCAGGGCAGACTTTTTTGTTTTTATTAAAAAGGAAAGCATTTGGTCCAGGGAAAACAAAACCAGACTGTGGTCAGGACATTCAAAATTGAATCAGGAAATGAAAATTGAGGCAAAATGAAATACACTCATTTACATCTAGCTGATTTGGGGGATATGGAATATCCCAACCAGTCATCTCACTGCTCTGGACCAGACAGGAATCATCAACACAGGCCCAGCCTTATTTTCATTCTAATATGAACAACTTTCTAAGCATTGTTCTTTGCAAAATAAGAGTAGTTATCTCTTAATTAGTTGCAATGTATTTCCAAATAGTAAAACAGGTTTGCTTGGTTTTATTCTTACTCACATGTGGTCACTCTCTAAACATTTTTAGAGAAACCCTACTGTGTTTCTTTCAAGTTTCTACAGTTGCTTTCTTCATGTAGACAGGTTTGTGCCATTCTACAAAGTTCAGGAGCATGTTCCAATTCCAGACAAATGCAACAGCTCAACACAGAGCAATCCACCACCAAAGCGCTGCTAAAAATATGCAAGTTTCAGTCTCTAACCCTACAGTAGCACAATGTCTTACCGTCTTCGAACGCCAACACCTGCAGTAAGCTTTAGTGAGGCACAGATCTTCAATGTTGATCTCATTCACTACTTTGGGATTTTCCTTCTGGATCTTGAGGTTAATCAAGCTATCCTTCTGCTGTTTCTTCTTGGAGAGGAAGGGACGGACAGCAAGGTAACCGAGCAAGGCCAGCACGCCCAGGAAAGGCAGTAACCGCAGCCATTCTGAAACTAGAGATAAGGTGGGATTTAGGCTGGCTTTCGGCACCACTCCAGGATGGTGCAGCAGCAGCTACTTGCACATGAAGTATGAAATGGGGCTCAGCAGGGCCCTCAGGGAAAACAAGATTCCATTGGTGAGTCTCAGGGAAAAAAAAAGAAGACCTAGATTAAGTCCTAGGATTTACTCCAGCCAAAGTAAAAATCTGACTCCTAGAATTTATTGAATTGAAATTAATTGATGAAATTGCATTTTATCACTCTAGAAGATTATTCAATGGAAGAATATAAAACATATAGAAGATTTATTGAAATGGGCAACACTAAGGTACTGGTAAAACCTTCACCAATCTCTTTGGTTTTATTTTTCAGACCTCTGCTCAGGGATCTGCAATCAGTTTCTACAACATGGAGAAAGAAAGACACCTAAGACCAGGAGGTTAAGTCACAGAAAATTGCTTTTTACCAAGGTAAAGAACTTCTCTCAAGTACAGTTAAAAAATAAAAGTATCCACTGAAGATCTGGCTCCCCTACTGCTACATCATTATAAATCTTCTAGGCATACTGGTGAGAGAAGACTTACTGGACTTTTTAAGAAATGCATCAATAATTGGCATTTATATAAATAAGTGTATCTACTTTCTTCCAGCAGAACATGCTGTGAAGAACATGCACCCCAGTGCAATTTAAATACCATGGTGCACTAAAGGTTGAGAGCACTTTTCTAAATTTCTGGAAAATAATTAAATCTAAACACTCATACAGAAGGGAGTTTAAAAATATTTTAGAAGAAAGAAAAAAGTATAACAAGCTGGACCACAAGTAGCTGCACAAGCATTTTTTAAGACAAGACACTAATCAACTTCAAAATAATTTAAGATCAGAATATAGCAAGATTCTGCTCTACAAATTGTTTTTTGAAATTAAGATGTATGAGAAAGAAAACACAAAAGAGCAGGGTAAGTCTGCCAGGTGGGTTGTAACCCTAGAAAAATACAATATTCTGTATAGCCTGATTTAATTTGTACTAGTAAAACACAAGTTTATGCTAATATTTCTCCAGTTAGAATCCAATGGATTTTTCTTAAGGATTTGAATTTTCTGGAACCAGACCACATAATGAAAATAATTTGTGGGATTAATATTTTGTTCTTTGTTGCCTTTGATGTGACAGCCACATTTAGTGCATTTATCTGGCAATGCATCACAGCTGCATAAATGCTAAAGGCACTGCAAGAAGTCTCAGCAGTCATTCCCCAACTGCACCTGCAGCAGTCCCTACAAACCACAATTCACCACATTCACTAGGACTCACTGCAAGGCATTAATCTCTGGTGCTCTTTACTTAGTTCCTCCAACGAGCAGCAAGCCCTAAATAATAATTAACACTGAGATACTTAAATGTTTTCAGCTGCACAGAATCCTGAGTTCCTGGACAGCAGTGCCTGTCTGCCTTTTCTATCATTACTTTTCCAGAACACTCCATCAATTCCATCAGGAATCCAAATACACTTTCTTACCTTACCTGAAGGACTGACTTGGAATGTATTTCAAAAGAGAGGTAAAGTATTTGGTTACTGAAAAAAAATTCCAAACTTTGTATTTAACCTGACTGTTGACAAAAATGTGGATCTCTACAAAGCCACTCCTCTGAACTCCAAGACAGAACAGACATTCCAAGGGGCACACCAGGACCAGGGCATCTGTCAAGTGTGTGGTGAATATAACTGGGCTAAGACTGACACACAAGAAGGACAGGTCTCACACTCTGATACAGCATCAAAATGAGAACAGTGGTCATGTCTCTGAATGGCTCACAGCCAGCTGGGTTCATACAAGTGAAAGAGGAACATGATAGCTGTAACCTCTGAGAAGGGAAATTAGAAATAAACATGAATAGGATGTACAAGGCTGTTGTTTAGGATGGTTATTATTTAATATTTGTACCAAGATAACTGCCGATAAATAGTTTTGTCCTCACTAGCCAGTAAATTCCGTGCTTACTTCTAATCTGGGAGTCTCTGGAAAGCCCCAGTTACATTCATGTTACATTCACTAACCATAAACTGGCTTGTTATTGCCAAAAGACTGCCTGAAGCTCCTGTGTTTAAACTGAAAAATCAATGTGATCATGTTCTAAGGCATGAGATACAAGACACTGTCAGAGATTTTTAGGCTGGGTGAGCAGGGATGGTAAAAACCCTTCATCCACACTAATGCAATGCCTTCCTACAAGTGTAGACTGCTCTGGTTTTGAAGCCATGCATACCTTTCTGAAGCAGATGTAGGGCAATTCACAAGACTTTATTTTCACAGCTGACAACTCAGAATTCAGCCATTACACTGATTCTGGAGATTCTTTATCGGTTCTGCTGCATGGGGACAGGCAGATTGTGGAGACAGAAATGAAGAGTAGTGTATGGAACAGGTCAATCTTCAGACTTGTGTTAGATAGAGACTAATCCCAAAGATAAGTCCTGGAAAATATCAGAAACCAGAGAATTCCAAGAAGCTGAGGCAATGGATATTTTCAAGGAGAGGTGGTCTTAATTTTTACAAGAGTAACATGTCCAAAACCAAAAGAAACACATACACTATGAATAAAGGTACAGACCAGCCACTGAGAGGAAAATCAAAGCAGGTATTCCCTGCTTATCTTCCATCAACTACTCCTTTAGTATCTTTGATTTATGTTTCAGCTACTTTTTGTGGAAATAACCCTATGCAGACCCAAAAGCAGCTTCTTACAGTAACAGCTCAACTACAAATCAAAATTTTAACAAGTATTCACTACCAGTCAAAAGGAATATTGGAACTGTGCTTGTATGTCCTCTAAAGTGATGACATTCTTCATGCAAATTCGAAGTACCAACTAATTACATTCTCTTCAGAACTAACAAGCAGATCTATCCTGGTTTTGGTTGTTTGCTATTTTGAGGTGAATCTCTATGCCATTTTATTGACACCTTCCAGGGCAAAAAGCAATGCTGGCATGAGACTGCACTGTTCATTTCACTGAACTTGAGAAGACTAACGAAGCAATTGCAAGACACTGGAAGAGGCTTCTGAGCAGCACAGCATGATAATTTTCTTTATTGTCTAATAGTCTTTCCTAATGATAATTCACTGCAAAATAACCCCAGGATTGGGAATCCTCTGCTCTTAGAGGGTTTAGGACAGGACAAAGACCACAACACAGAAGAGGCAGCACTTGCTCAAGCAATCATTTTCTCAAATGAAACTTAAGACTGACAGCAGCTCTGCAGGCAAGCAAGCACACAGCCCTTCACCGAGCAATGACATTTCAATGACTCTCAATAACCTTTATGCCCTAAGAAATGATAATTTTCTACTGTAGGTGCCTATGATGCAGTGTCCTACAACATCCTTCTCAAAAGTCTCACTGTGTTGCATTTATCCTATGCCATAATGCCATAACTTGAAGCAGCTGTACAGTTTTGCTTTTTTCCCCCCTTTTCATTCATATTCACCCTGGCAGGAAGAGGTATATAAGCATGGTGGCAGATACTAGTCTAGTATACTATTGAAAAAAAAATTAAAATGTAAAAATGTTCTCTCTATAGCCATGTATTTTTAAATATACCTTTGTCTCCTGTTTTTAGAGTCCATCCAAAAAATCATTAAGAACTAGAGGCAGTGGATTTTTCAGGTATGCTCATTAAATCCTGCCAGTTCTCAAAAGCAGTTTCCGACTCAGCTCCTTCTTTTACTTTTGTTTAGTATTTTTGGGAATGACATTTCACATGTTTGGTCTACACTTAAGAAAGCAGTTATTTGCTTCTTGTCCTCTCTCCAAATTTGAGGAAGTACCTTGAAGTCAGTGGGGTAAATAATGTGACAACAAAACAGTTCTCCCATGCTGATCACACTAGGTAAAAACCCCAAAGCCCTGATTCTGGTCTACAGACCAAACCTTCCAGAGGTTTTTCAGAATAAATCATATTACTACTACACATTATGAGTACAGAAGACTGCACAAATAAAATCCTGTTACAAAAAGACATAGTTAGACAAGTAAAGCAGTAAGATACTAAAATATTATTAAGCTTAACAAATTTTAAGTCAAGTTGTGGTTACAAGGCAATTGGCTTTATTAATAAACTGACAAATAATAGAAACAGGAGAAGTTGCATTGTTCTGTAGTTTGTTCTATCCTCCCTTACCTCCCAACTCTGTAGCAGCTGAATTTCTCTATTTGGTAAATATAATTAACACCTTTTTCATATGAGAGAGTACTTGTGGAAGAAGAACAGTTAATTTAAAAGAGATTTGCTTGTTTCTGAGGAAGATAATGAGACTTGCAGGTCACAAGCAGCATAAACATGCTGGAAAAAAAGAAGTGCTCAAATCTGGTTTTAAATAAACTGTGCCTGTTCTAAATTTAACAATTTTCCAACACTATTACAGTCTTGGTGCTAGTGCTGCAAGATATAAGGTTGATTATGCACTTTGATAACTTTTTCTACTTCTACTTTCTGTGGAGAGCGCTCCTTCCTTCTTGTCACCGAACTAATCCTGTCACTTGACCCTGCCTGAGGGCCCGCCTGTGTCACACGGCCGAGCCCCGGTGTGCAGAGCACTGAGCGCCCACAGAAGTTCTTGTTCACTCTGTCACAGAGCTACAATCAATGAACTGCTGTTTCTACTCCCTCACGCAGAAAATACTTACAACAATTACTACATTTAAAAACTATCCTAACTTTATGTATGTGGCGGGTTCCTAGAAAGAGATTTTTTTTGGTTTAACTCGGTTCAGATGCTATCTTTGAGCTGTGAGGAAGACGAAGAGGCCGTGCTTTAGGCCTCCGGCTGAATCCCGATCCATCCCGGCACACGGCCTCTGGCCCACCGGCCTTGGTTCCCAGAGGAATTTCAGAGGCGAACGTTTCACTCTGTCCCTGCACTTCATCCCCACACCTCCTGTCGGGTCATCCTCCTGCTGCAACAGTTCAGGGTTCGGCGTTCCCTGTTCTGTGCCGCGGCCGGCAGACAGCGAGCGATGCCCAGAACGAGGGGGGAGAGCCGGATCCCAGGGAGGACCGACCGCGCCGCCGGGGCAGGAAGGGGGTCCCGCTGCCCCCGCCTACCTGTGAGACGGATGAAGCCGCCGACGCTCTCGGGCAGCGGCAGGCGCTTGAGGTACGCGGGCAGCTGGACCTTGACGATGCGGGCCAGAGTCTCCAGCACCATCGCCGGCCTCTCCCGCCGTGCCCTCGCGCGCCGACCCGGGGTGCGCCCGCCGCGCACGCGCCACGGGGCGGGGCCGCGCACGCGCCCGGCCGCCCGGGCCCGTGCCCCCCGCGCGCCGCCCGGGCCGCGCTGCCCGCCTGCGCCGCTAGGGGGCGCTGCCACGGGACCGGGGGGATCGGGAGCGCTCCGGCCGCCAGGGGGCGCGCGGGCGGGGAAGGGAAGGGAAGGGAAGGGAAGGGAAGGGAAGGGAAGGGAAGGGAAGGGAAGGGAAGGGAAGGGAAGGGAAGGGAAGGGACTGTATTTAATAATATGTGGCTTATACTTTACAGGTTTTATGTAATTACCTGTCATCACCCTGCTGCACTCGAGTTGTACTCCATGTTGATGGTCTTATAAATATTGAAGTAAAAAGATTGAAAGTTTTTCTTCATGTGAATGAGGTAGGATAATGTGAGTGCTAAGAGGTTTAAATTTACAGGAAGAGGCCCATCCGCCTCGTCTTTAGCAATAATTTGCACAGAATAAGACCTATCACATATGTTTGTTTGTTTCTTTTTTTGTTTTCACTTTATTTCATTGTTATGTGTAGGAGACTGGACGCTTTTTGGCATAGACAATCCTCCCTGTATAGGCAGATGAAAAAGTGGGAAGCATGTAGCCATTCTGGGTCAGTTTAGACAATCCGTCCAGACCTGGAGACTCTAATGTTAATCCCTTGGACATGACAACACCATTTGGTTCAAGGTGCTTTACTACCGTAAGTGAATCTATCAAGTGCTAATAGCATATAGCACAAGAGTATGAGCAGGAAAGCTGAAGCAGCACAATCCTACAAGACCTGTCTCCTTCCTTACATGATCCTGACTGAAGCACAGTTCTCTCTCCTCCCTCGGTGTACTGAAATCCCACCATATCTACCCAAGTCAACTGTGTGCTTCTCCTGCTGGAAAATATTGGGAGCTAAGTTTAGGATAAATCAAATTTATTTGTGCTTCTGGCCTATTACTTTTCTACCTGTGGCCCTACATTAACATTTCCTGATGAATCATCATCTTTAGCTAGTGGGAATATTCCTGTGATCTCAGAGTATCTAAGTCCCTACCTCACCTAAATTTATTCACCTAATGACTGTGTCTGATGTCCTAAGATGATTCCTTCTTGTCTAGGCAGATGCCAGCTATTAGACAAGATAATGAAAGAGTAAAACACTTGGTTATTCCTGTAAAAATTATACATCAGATGTCGTGATGTGACCTCCTTTGTGAGACTTTCTGAGGGAAGAATACATAAGGTAAATCCTCCAGCCCTAAATCAAGCAACTTCACACTGAGGTTGAGAATCTCTGTCCTACCTTCCTCCTCCCCAGATTCTTCTGCTCTTCCAGCCTCCTCTGGATGCTGGGAGCACAGCTGACATTGTGGGGAAGCTTCTGAACCCTGCTGTGCTGCCTTTGATCAGTGCTGCACTCAGCACACTGCAAGTCCATCTGCACATGTTGCAGAGAATAATTGCTCTCCCTGTGTCCCTCCTGTTGTGTAGGGATCAGCTGACATGAGTCACACATGGGTTTAGTTTATCAGAGTCTGAAAGTCACAGATTATGGCAAACCTATAAAGAAAATGAAACCTGGATGAGATCTTTAACCAAAGCAGAAGTGAAAAGTGTCTTTAGAAACCCAGTTTGAACTGGAGCACAGGAGATGCATGTTCACCCTGCCATTTGGTTGCAGACTTCCTGTTTGCTTTAAGGTGGGAAATGTAAGCTTCAGGCTTGCTCAGTCCTGCAGGAAAGAACAGGCTTTTACAAAGTAATCCATCTTTAGAGACAACATTATGGGTTCAGAACTTAGTCAACATCAGGAGGTTTAGCAGGCAGGTGTGACATCTTCCCTCTGTTACACATGTTTAACACCCTATGTGGATATTCTTATTCCAGAGGCAGATTTCTTCTTCAGGATTTTATCAGTGTATTTTTCAACTCAAATATCAGATATTGTTTGCTATCTGGAAAATGTTCTCATTTTTTTGTGGAGAGAGTAACATGCAACAATTCATTCTTGTATATTTAGTCTCTGTCTGTGAGCTGTTAAAAAGTAGAGATTGCCTCTGCTTGTGTGTTTCATGCTAAATTTGGCCACTGAAACTCTGGTATTGGAAGGATATGTAGAAGTTGCTGTAATAAAAGAGCAGCACAAAAAGCTCAGACATAGACACTTGAACAGAACCTAGGTCACCTGTGTGGAAAGATGAATATTGCTTTCAGCACTAGGTATCCTCTATCACTGGGATTTTTCATCTAGCAAGAACATTACAGATAAAATCGAGCACAGAGCCCACATGAAGAGGTCTCCATCCATAGGGCTAGCTGAGGTCTTTGACATGGAATTCTCCAAGCATTGCCCAAATGAGAACCAGCCCATGCTTTGATAAGAATGGGAGAAAAGTTTATGGTGCAGATGATGTTTGGCAGAATTTGTTCTTGTCACCACAACATAGCTGCACTGGTCCTGCTCACAGCAGAAATAAGAGCTGCCTTCAGCATCCACAAGCTGGTTGGCCCTGGTCCAACAGACTGAGGATAGATGAAAAGAATCTGTGTTCCTCCTTATGTTACCCTTTGAAAATTGTTCTGTTTCCCTCTGCCCTTAATTCAGCTGTAAAATGAGATAATATTTACTGCTCTGTCTAGAACATGTGAGATTTGCAAAGGAGAAGAACATTTATAAATTCCATATATTTATTTTATTCTACCAAGTACACAAGAGCAAGGATAAAAGATAAAAGGTTCTGAGGCAGCAGACACACAGTTGTTACATCAGTAAAACAAGCCTAAGTAGCACAGTAATTTGCTCAGTACTCTTTCATGGTAATGAGCTTTTCTATCAAGAGGATGTCTGGTGTTGTTTCAACCATTTTCTTGGAACTGGTATTGCCATTTTCCAAACTGACCACCTGGAATAATGTCTGCAGCAGGCTAAAGTACTACTGCCAACTAAAAGGGCTGGCTTCTGTGATCAGCAAACACAAGTCTCCTAAGAGGAGGAAGCTAGATCTGTCCTTTTGTATTTGAATCATTTCACAATGGGGTGAGATTAGCTGCTGTTCCTACTGTATGCAAAGATCTCTCTCTCTTCCACTTCCCCAAAAGCAAGTGAAATCATTACACCCCAAAAGAGCTGTAGGAACTGTGATTCACTTCATGCAATATCTCCATCAGCTAATTATGCAGCACTGTCAACATCCAACTATTAAATACCTGAATCTCAAAAACTAAGCAGACTGCCTTAAATTTGGATATAAGACCACATAGATACAATTACTTTTCTGTATTTTATGCATAATAACATTGTAAGCAAGTTGCAATTGCACTGCACACAGGTTGGGTTTTTATTTCATATTTTTACATCCAGAGGTTTAGTTGCCCAAAGAAGAAAGCGGAGAGTGTTGGGCTTTCACTTGACTCTGAGACCTGGCACCTTAAGTGGCTTCTGCTGGTGTTTACTGAAAATAGTGCCCTACCTGTCTGTGGTGGGCAAAGTGTTCAAGAGAAAAATAAGTTAAGGAAACAAATCACATTTATAACAAAATCAGTGGGCTAATCGTGTGATACCATAATGTTCATATTATAAAATTACTACTAAATGAGCATGGCATTACTTTCGAATCTAGCTAATGTCCAAGAATTTTACAATGTAACCGTTGTGTTTTGAAGGGAGGTGCTATCGTAATTGCCAAACTGCAGTGTCCCACTAACAGCATGTATTATTGTTGAATTTTAAAAATCCCTGTAGCTTAGAATGGCATTTATTGTTGGAGATTGTAGGGAATTAATTTTGAAGAGAATGAAAACAAGCATGTAAAAAAAAGCTGCAAGATTTCTAAAAATTGCATCAGGTTCCAACATGGCAACTTTGTACATGAGAGAACAGAACAGTAGACACTGTTTTTATTTATTTGAGAAAAATACCATGCTTTGATCTCTCAGCCATGGGTCTAACACTTTAATTACTTTCTCTGATTGCTACTGCTGGGGAGTGGGAAATGTTAGCCATGAGTTGGGTATAAAACAAAGTTGAATAAATCCCCTGCTCAAGAAAAAAGAAGTGTATTCAGTGCTAACTTCCCAGATACCCCCAGCCAAAGTTCAGTTACTTTCTATTTACATTGTATGGGTTTTTCTGAGTTGGAGCTGTCTTCTTATGAAGTGGTTATCACTGGTAGTGATTTCTACAGCTACTCTAACAGCTGCAGAAATAGCACAAGATGAAACTAAGAATATCCACTCTATTACCCTGAGTTGAAATTGCATTTATTTAAAGCACAGAAAGCAACAAGTTGTATGACACAAAACTGTTGTAAAAAACATCAGTCAAGTAATACTAAAAATGCACAAGAAAGTACACAGTAAATTTAATATTGCAATCAGTTTTAAATTTTGACCCGTTACAAATCACCCAGTTTTTCCATCTGCACTAGGTAGCTGATCCAGAATGTACTGCTCATGAGGATCCAGAATGATCTGATTGCTTGTCACATACAGACTTGCATAGATTTGGAACTTCACTGGCTTCCAGGGAGCTGCTATTTCACAAGTCTTACTCAAATCAGAATAAGTATTTTAGGATTCACTAATATGTTCATAAGAGACCAGATATGTTATTGATTTGTAGCAAGTTCTGCCTGCTTTGTTGCAATAAACCAGACTGCAAAATCCCTGATTGTTCCCTGGGAGGAAGCTGCAGTGATGGAAAACAGATACATCCTCCCCTTCACTAAAGGACCTACAGAGGACAAAGCTGACATAATCTGGGAAGTGCACACTGTTAAATGAACAGATGTGAAATAAAACCACTATCAAAACACTGCAAGCTGTGATCATGATGGGAATTGTGGGGACAAGAAGATATATATATATATGTGTGTGTGTGTGTGTGTCTGTCAATATATTCTCAGCAGCAGACCACTCACCTTTCCTTTTTTAAACTGCATTGATGAGTGAAGATTGTCTATTCTTGACCAGATATCTGAGGATATATTTTTCCCTTAGTGCCTTGCTCCCTTGGCATAAGAGCTGTCACTGGAAGATATTTCCTTTATTTTGGAAGGCAAAGGTGAGAATGCCACAAGACTAATTCCTGTGACGCAATGTGCATTCTTTGGCACTGGCTAATTATAGCACAGAAAAACTACCAGATCCCTGCTGAGGACAGAGTAGATGATCTCTGCTGTAGGACTGCACCCTGCTCTTGGGTTCTTCCTGTGTCACAATGCCAATGACACTGCAGTGAAAGGGCAGTTTGTCATCCCTTCTCAGACAGCTGTGTAACAGCAGCACTGAGGAGATTTCTGAGCCTGGCTCCCCTTTTCAAGGTTAGCCAGGTCTGGCACTGACAGTAACCCATACTCATTCTCTGTCATCTTACAAGAGTAAAGAGGAGCAAAAGAAAAACCTCAGCCACCAAACACCATGCCTCTTTAGTTTAGACAAGTGTATGTCCAACAGATGGAGATGAAAGCCAGAAAAAAGTGGCTATCTTGATTCCAAGGCAATGACATGGAACAGTATTACAGCTGGTAAATAAGATTAATACAGCCTCACTTATGCCTACCTTAATGCTTTTTCTTTTCTATTCTTTTCTATCTTAATGCTTTTTCTTTTCTATTTTTTTTTTCCAGACATTCCCCATCCTCTGGACCATAATTCAGTTTATAGCACAGTGCACTTCTAGATCTACACAATTGGCTATTCCCTAGATCTTTAAGTTACTTCATTTACTTTTAAAGATATTGCCAGAAATTTATATAAATTCTGTACTACAGCCCAGTGCACAGAGCTGTAAGGTCTGTAAATATTTTTGAATAAGATGCTTTCTCTGCTGATTCAAAGGGGAAAAAAGTAGTGAAAACAAAATGTAGGATATAAACATATCACCCCCAAATTTACAGAACTTACTTTACAGGAAATGTAATCCTAATGGCTGTGAAAGGTACATGATAATTGAGAGGCATTCATGTTGAACAACATGCTAGGAGAGTGCTTTTGGAAACTAGGAAAAGATCCTAGTGCCCCTTTTTATTAGAACAGAAAGGCTTTTATTGAAAGCTAATGTTGTGATAGTGTCTAGTTAATTTATTAAAACACTTGAGAATGTTTTAAACTGTTTTCCCAAGAGGAATTAAATTATTTTTGGTTAGGGTTTGTTTTTTTTTTACTTTCGTGTGAGTTACTTTGACAGTTTCAGGGGCAGAAATGTTTTGATTATTCAGGAAACAAGTATAGTAGAAACCACTGATGCACATAGTCCCTCAAATTGCCTGTCCATCACGATTTGATACTGTCAAATATCCTGAATGATGAAGGGTAAGGGTATAATTTAGTCTCCAAGTACCTGAGTCCTCCATTTCTATTGTAGCAGTGCTTTTCTTATATGGGAGCTAAAAGGAGATCATAAAATCATTTAAGATAAGCCACCAAGTAGTCAGGAAGGAAATTATCTTTTTTGCTGTTATTTTGAATTTAAATCACTATGACTGAGAAAATTAGTATCTTGGATTCCACTACCAACTCCTTAAGTGAGTATTTTTCAGGGGGTATTTTTTTTTTACAAGATGATATCCCATTTTTCAAAGCAAAACAAACCAGAGTATTTGCAGTCCTTATTGTCTTTATAAAAACAGTTTCACATTTACTGCTTGGAAAGGTGACAAATCCATGCAGTATTTCTTGAACAACTGAAAAGCATGCTTGACCTTGAAGAATAAAAGTCAGCAGGAGTACAGAAGTCAGGTTGCCTTTGCTTTATGATTTGCAAAATTTTCAGCAACTTGCCAACACCTGGCCATATTTCATTACTACCATGTCTGTCACAAACCCACCTCCCCAGAAATACTGCCCTGGTCCATCCTCCTAACCATAATGATGAAATAACTGGCTAATTTCAGTATTGGTGACTTAGAGTCATCTACAGTATTTGCCAAATTACAATAGGACATCAAACAAGAATAATATGCCATCCTTCTAAGAGATATATTTGGCTGTAATTACCTGGATATTTGAGGTCTACGTAAGCTCTTGAATACCCTGTGGTTAACTGGAACATAGCAAAGAAAAGAGCAGGCAAATCTTTAAAGATGAGATTGCTCAAAAAGACAGAAAGAAAGTAAAAGGACTCCTCATTCCAATGATAGTTGGCTAGTTAAATCCCTTGTCTAAATAAACAGCATATACTCCTGACAGTTCAAAGACAAACCAACCAAACAAAAAACCTGAAGTATTTCTGTGGAGTTTCTTACTTTCTTAAATCATTAAATTAAGTCAATACACCATCAAACAATTAAAACACAGCACTCTACAAGACACTAATAATTTCCCCAGAGGAACATACCATTTTTCTGTATAAAACACAATGAGGGGGGAAAAAAAGAGAAAGAATGTTCAAGAAAAAAACCCTCCAAATGAAGAGTGACAGCAAATCAACCTGCTGCCTCTGCTGAAGTGTAGTGTTTATTTAGTTACAAATATGTGAAAAACTCACTAGCAGGACTGCCTCAGAAGAAGGAGGCATGGCCAGGAGAAGTAGTTTGCTGCAGGCCATTTGTGACATCAATGGTACCAGGGCTTCTAGTTCAGTGAGGGTCTCTGTCCCAGGTCTTCTGGAAACACTGGCTGATGTCTGCAGGGAAACCTACTGTGATAAAAGATGGTTTCTACTTCAGTGTATGAAGTACACCATCAGTGTCCTGATTAGCTCAGGCTAACTCATTCCCTGTACCTCTAGTCAAACAGTGAAAACTGTATTTTGCATATAGCTGGGCAGGTGAATGGAAGCTGCACTTCAATCAACAGAGCCTGCTGTGACCCCTGAATAGCCGTGCCCATACCAGGGAGCCTGTGAAACACCTTAACCGGCCTGTTTGAGTAATTATAAAAAAAAAACCCAAACCTTTAAGCATTAACATTTTATCTGAACTAGCAACTTTCAAAGCCCATTAGGCACACTGCTCAAATCCTTTCTTAAACCCAAACACTCCTCAAAGCTTGTGGTTTGCTTAGTACATTTGCATCCTGGAACAAGCACTGGAGTGGCAACCGAATTAGGATGGTCCAAATCTGGCTAGTAATCAATTACATCAAAGTAATAAAAATAGACATATCTTGAAAGCGCTCCAGAGAATCCTTTGATGTCTCCTTTAGTAAACACAATAGGTCAAATTGCCTACTGCTGAAAACTGCTGTTAAGAGCTTGGTCATTTTCAGTAACAGTGTAACTCACATAGACTTAGCTTGCAGTCTGAAGGCAGCCTGAAGGGCCAAAAAACAGGTATAACAAGGAAAAGCAACCACCTCCAAAGGGATAGGGTAAAGTAGGTCACCATTAAACACCTTTTTGACAAGGTCTGCAACCGATGTACCCTGGCCTCCTGAAACTGATAAAATTCCTGAGTTGCTCCAGAGAGGGGTTTTGCCCGCTGAATCCAGCCTGTGTTACCTTATTTTAGCAACAGTGGATAATTGCTTAGCCCTTCACACCCCTCCTCTTTTGCCATGTATGTTTATATTATCTATGTTTATTCAGGCATGTAAAGAATTCATACAAAAGAAGGAAACAGAGGTAGTTAGTAATTGCACGACAACAAAAAATTTCAGTTTTCAAATTTGGCATCATAATTACACCATGCACATGCTCATCTGACTTTCATGCTTCTATGTCCATAGAGCTGAATCAGCAAAGAAAATGAACATTCTTGTTGACAAAAACTACTGGTGACTTGACAGGGATATATTTTTCATCTAGATCAAATGGTAGTTTTGCTGGGGAAAAAAAAAAGAGGGATACTCTGTATGCATACTAATAAATAACCTGTAGTGATTTTCAGAGATTCTCTTGCTTAGGTCTGTAAAAAAAGCATAAAGAATTTTATGTTTTCATATGTTTATTCTTGTAAAATAGCTCTTATTTTCTGGAAGGATTTCAAGAGAAGAAAGAGAAGAGAAAAATCTGTAACTGAAAGAAAACCGTGTTGTTGCTATGAAGATAAAAAAGTGCCGAACAATGAAGTGTTATACAAAATCCTGAAGACCAGAAGATTTTGTGGGGGACTTCAGTCTATTTATTTTGGTGTCAGTTACTGAAGTGTTCTATGCTCTTGTGAATCCCACATGACTGTGCAAACCATGAAAACTTAGCATACATTCAACAAAGCACTCCAGGTTTTCTCTGGGAGTCATATGTAGACTTAAACTCTAGGCTTTCCAACACCCTACACAAAGCTTCAACAACTTAAAATGGATTGATGTAGGGACTCAGTGTTTTGCACTTCTAATTCAAAGGAAATACGGATTAGCTTGGGAATTGTTTCAGTGAAAATGTCAGAGAAGCTGTTGAAGAATTGGCCAAGTTGGAATATCAAGAAAGTTACCTTTTATCTGGTATTTCTTAAAAACTAACTGCTGCCTAACACACTGACCCTTGGGCTTCACTCCAGATGTGAAAGGGGGTTGCCTACCTCTTCTTCCTAACAGAAGGAGACATAATGGTCACAGATGCAACAGCCAGGGAACTAAGCATGCACTGACAACTGTGACCTAGTCATCCTCATTGAAGGGGAGGAGCCCCAGCTACACAGAAAGGCCTGCTGGTCTATGGAATTTGAAACAGACCAAGTGGAACCCAATGGCATCCCCAAACCTGTTTTTTTCCACTGTCTTGTCATGGTGCTTGGCAAATTCACGCTTTTTGTTGTTGTTTTGTTAAAAAAAAGCCAATGAACCAATCTTATTTTATCAGCTTTCTCCCGTGATCTTATTCTTTGTGGTATCCACTGAATCAAAAGGGTCCTCAATAAGGTGAGTTTTGCTCAGATTAAAGAAGGATTTGGCTGCAAGCTTGATTTACAGTAATTAAAGGAAAAACAAGTTGGACAGGATGCTGAAGAGAAAATTGAGGCCTGGTAATACATGCAAACAGGGAGAAGCTGTTGTTGTTGTTGTTGTTGTTGATCTTAGTTCTTTGTTTTCCAGCAGCATGAGCTGAAGTGTTCCAAACAGGAACTAATAGTAATCTATTGGATGGTTTAGATGGAAATCTTGCTTTTGTTGAAGTAATTTTGTTTTTGTCTCCTAAAATGGAAAATCTTTTTGGAAAACATTTGCATCTTGTTTCCCCCTTTCCCCTCAGATATATGAAGCATCCAGTATGGAATGCTGCTTGGTTTCCAGGATGCTTGGTTGCTCCACCTGTTTTGAAGGTAGGTAGAATAGCATTCTCCAAATATAAAACTGGCTGGTCTCAGGCAAGCAGAAGTGAAAAACTAGCACTGATGTACAAGTAACCTATGTTAACCTTTACACTAAAAGGCTGGGCTGCTTTTCCCTCCAGTTCCCGAGGGGCAGTGCTGTAACAGCCAAACAAGGCAACCTTCATTCATGGCTGGACCATCCATTCCTCTGTTGGACCATCAGGAAGCAGCTGAAATGGACTGCTGAATCCAGCCTTTGGAAGCTGTTGATCACTTGGCCACACAGGGCTCTGGAACACCATACTCGAAAAAACAAAATTTAAAGACAGGGTTCAAGAGAGCTGGTTTGCTCTCAGTATTTTTGTGCAAACTGTTTATTAGCAGGCCACATCTACTGAGATATTTTGCATAAAAAACCTCTAAAAGTCTAACCCGACTCCACTACTGTGGAGGATTAGACATGGTAATACCTCTCTACAGCCACTTCTGAGGATTAGCTTCAAAAATCAAATTAAAATGAAACAAACACAAATAGTTCCACAATAAGTTGCAACACCCTTATTCAGTAACCATCATCTGCACCTCTTGCATTTTATATTACTGTATGAGGATTCTATGCAAAAGAATATACATGCTGTGTGTGGTAAAGCTGAAAAACTCTGCACGGGCACATCACCATATTCAGGTTTTGCGGCCTTGCTTGCCCAAATATTCCTAGTGAAGTAAAAAAACGAATTGGTTTTATTTATTTCCAAATACTGAGGAGAAAATGCATGATTTTTACATCACAATTTGAGGAAAAGGAGGTGAGAGTGGAAAGGATAATGTTCTCCAAGAGGAATTGTGTGCTGTGACTTGCAGAACTGGTCACAGAATTGTGACTGCATGTCTTGTTTTTCATTCCTACACAAGCCATAATTTTTTATTATTTTTCTCAAAGGTCAGTATTTAAATGGGCAGATTTGTTTTTCAAAAATGACCAGCAAGTGCAATGAAGTGTTTGCCTAAACAAGTATACTAAACTAAAATTTGCAAATCTGTTTCTGAGCAATGGCTATAAACAAGAGCTATCCAATAAATTTTAAATTCTCTTAGGGGTCAAATGCTAATAGACATACTGAAATTAACACATAACAAAACTTGATTTACCAGATTAACAATTCCAGTTGTCTTAAACTAGCAGGGAGAATTACACACTGCCGACAGTATGTTTGGGCTGTTCTTAATTTCCTTCATTATACAGAAAATGTGAATCACAAGTCTGATCAAAAATGTTAATATAAAGTCATATTAGAGGTCATTAATCTCAAATAATAATTACAAAATGTAGAACTGGAATACTGCCAAGTATCTAAATCTCCTGAGATGACAAACCATAATGAAGCTCAGAAAGTTTGTGAGCAATTTACAAGGCAGAGGTTCATGTCTGTGGTACAAAGATAGACACGCTGGTGACTTGGAGCAGTTTAATAGCATCCATAATCCAAAGCTGGAACAGCAAGGTGTTCTTCAGCAATATTCTTGACTAAGATGATAAGAATGAAAATCAAATCGTTTGTAATTACACTTCCTGAACATGCTGTTCAGTACAATTAAAAGAATAAGCAGAAAATGAAGACTACATAAGGAAGTTGCTAGGATTGGTTTAGGAGATCATAGCAAGATAACTGGACTTTACAAGTACAATGCATTGTTTACTCTTTCGCTTGTAAAAAAAACTATGGCAGTCCTACTACTGTGTTATTTTTTAAAGTAATAAAAAACCCCCACTGCTCTCCTAATTCACTGCTGCCTATTGTCAAGCTTCATACTGAAAATGTTGTTACACAGTAAGCTTTTCTGAATATTCTGCCTTCTCCAGACCAATAATAATTAGTATCCTAGACAGCAAGACAATTGAGACTACAGCACTATAATGAACACAAACAGAGTCCAGTGCAATTATGGGGACATCCCCCCTGGACAGCAAATGCCATGTTTGTCACTCTGATACATCCCATCATTACAGCAGAACGGCAGTCAGGCAATCTTTCTCTTCTTGTTTCACAGAAATGGAGCAGGAGTCTTTCCCCATGTAGAGAACTATGCATAAACCTGCACAATTTATTACTGTGAGAAAAAAAAAAATACCTGTCTGAGAGTGATCTGTTGGCCCATGCTGCACAAAATAAAAACCCTCCAAGGAGCTGGAAGTGCCACAGATGGTATCGCTGTAAATAAAATAATCATTCCTCATTCTCTAGAACTACCTAAAAGGTTGTCGTGAGGTGGGGGTCAGTCTCTTCTAGACTGTCTGCTGTGAGGGGACTAGAGGAAATGGTGTTAAGGTGTGTCAGGGTAGCTTCAAATTAGATATTAGAATAATTCTTTTCAACGTTTAGGTGATCAAGCATTGGAATAGGTTGCCTGGGAAGGTGGTAGAGCCACCATTCCTGGAGATGCCTAAGAGGTGTCTGTAAATGGCGCTGGATGATATGGTTTGGGGGCAATGCCCTGTGACAGTTGGACTTTATGATTTTAAAGGTCACTTCCAATTCTGATGATTATATGACTCTCTTTGATGTGTCTGGCCCTTGTACTGACATTCCACGTCACCATATTTTCCTTTTGGAGATGTTTTTTCCCCTATACCGAGACACTTGGTTTGGTACCCTCGTGTGTGCCGATACGCCACTAAAAGGAAGCGCCCGGGCCCGTTACCCTCAGACCAGGCCCACGCTCTTCCTGGGCAAGAGCAGCGCTTTAGCTTCGTCATTCGCACCGAATGCGGCGAACGCTGCAAAACCCATCGCTCTGGGGCTCCCGCCTTGCTCCGTGCCCAGGCGCTCCCGTCACGGCCGTGTCCGTGGGAGGGCCGGTCCTTCCCAGGCTCCAGGCGGGCCGAGCCCCGCTCCAGCCGCTGGGGCGCAGGGCGGCGGTGACCCCTCCGCGGCGCTGACAGCCAGCTGACGCGCGGAGGAACACCGCGCCGCCGCGTCAGCGGGCGGGCCTAGATCCGGCCGCTGCCGCCATTTCGCGGGGAGGCGGGTGGGGCGGGGCCCGCCGTCAGCGGTGCGCGCCCGCCGCGGAGCCCCGGGGACCACCGAGCTCCGGAGCTGCCGCGACCCCAGGAGCTGCGGGCGGGAAGAGCCGCACAGCGGTCCCGAGGCGGCAACGCCCGCGGGCAGCCCCAGAACCTTCCTTCCCCTGCCCCGCCCGTTCGCCCTCGGCCCCGCCCCCGGAGCCGTTGGCGGCGGCGTGCCGGGCCCGGCCCCGCCTCCCTCCCTCCCTCCCGCGGCGTCCGGGCCTGGCCAGCGGCGGCAGCGCGGGGCTCTCTCGCCCTTCCTTTCTCGCTCTTCCCTGGGCGGGCGACGCCTCTCGGCTCTCCCGGCACTTCGCACTCTCTCCCGGCCGTGACGGGCGGCGGCGGGCGGAGCGCTCCCCCGGCAGCCTCACGGCCCCGCTGCCCGCAGGCAGACAGGACTTCGGGCGGCCGGCCGGTCGGGCGCCCCCCCGGCTGTTTCCGGAGGAAGGAGAAGAGCAGCTGCCCCCTCCCCCCTCTCCGCCTTCCTCCCCGTTCTCCTCCTCCTCCTTCTCCTCCTCCTCCTCCCTCCCGGCCCCCCGAGCGGAGCGCGGAGTCACCGCGGCGCGTAGACGGGCCCGGCACTCGCACACACACAATGGCGCTGAAACGCATCAACAAGGTGAGTGAGCACCGCGGCTCCTCTTCCTCCGCCCTACCCACCCCCCCCCCCTTCACCCCTTCGCCCTTCTTTTTATTGTTATTTTTTGGGTGTTTTTTCTTCCCCTTCCCCCATCGCCTTCCTCCCCCCCATCGCCCCTGGAGGAGACGGGCGGGGGGGGAGAGGCGGAGGCTGAAGAGGCCGGGAAGCGGCGGCTCCTTCCGGCGGGGCAGCGGCCCGGCTGGGGCTGCGAGGCCGCTCTCTCTGGGCCTGAGCTCGGCCCCGGCCCCTTCCTGAGGGCGGGGGCCGGGGGGGGGGGGGGGTCGGAGAGAGGCAGCTCCCGGGGCCGCTCGGATGTCACCGCGGCCCGGGGTCGCTGCCGCTGCCCTTCCGCCGAAGCCGGCCCGGATGGCGCCAGCCCGTGTGTGCCGAGGGCTTTCGGCGCGATGGAGGTGCTGCCCGGGGCAGCAGCCCGGCCCCCAGGCCGGGTTCTCCCCTCTGCTGTGCAACTTCTCTCCCGCATTGTAAGATGGCGGCGGGTCCGCCTGGCCCGGGCGCTTTCCGGGATCCCTCGCGTTCCGCAATAACGCGGCACGGACACACGGAGCAGCCACCGCGGCGCTGCCCTCGCCCCGCAGTCGCCCTTCTCCGCCGCCCCGGGGCCCTCCGGACACCCGGGAATCCATCGCCCGTCCGGGAATAGCTTCCCCCCGCGCCCGGCGGGAGCGCGCATCGCGCCGCCGCCTCCCCCCCGTTGCACAATCAGAGCCGGGTGGAGCAACTTCGCGGCGGCTAACTCGGAAAAAATGCCGAGGTGATGAAAGTTTGTTGGTTTGGGGTTTTTTTTTCTTTTTTTTTTCTTTATTCTTTTTTTTTCTTCTCTCTTTTTTTTTTTCTTTTGTTTGTTTGTGGCGGTGGTTGTTTTTTATTAAACCGCTCCCAGGGTTAGAAGGCTCCCGGCGTGAAATTGCCCCTAAGTAGGTCTCGGTTTTCTCGGCAGGTTTGAGAATTGCTGGGATGTAATGGCAAAACGCGATGGGGAGCGCAGCGGCGTAACCGGGAAGTCGCTGTTGGTCTGTGCTCCTTCTTACGCGAGCTACGTGGAGCATTTACGTGTTTCAAGAGCTCAGAGGAGTTTCTTGGTCATCTCATAGCCTGCCAAGATGGCAGAACGTCAGTGTGTCCTGAAATCGGTGAATTTCAGTGCACAAAACACCTTTTGTAGACAGTGTGTAAACTTCATGCCGCCTGTTAGTCTCGCTTTAATTTCACACAGTGCCTGTGGTCATATTTTAGACAAAAAAGCCCGTTTTTTATAATATTTTTAGTGAATGGATAGTACTGTTTTCCTCTAAAATTTCAATTCCGTTCTGGGTAGCTAGCTCAATGGATTGTCTTTGAATTATGGCTGTGCTCTGGCAAGAATTTCAAAACAATTCCTTTTGAATCTGTCATCAAAACTTCTTCCCTGTATTAGTTGAAACACAGCTAGGATACTCCCTGGTATGCTTTGTCATCAGCTCATGCTTATGAAACACGTTCAGGCGCTGCAGGTAAGAATTTATTGTCAAATGTAAACCAAGACAAACCCCCACTTATGTAGTAATCTGGTGGTCAGAACCTGGAAACGACTCAGCGTGAGTCTTGAACCAGTAAGTCATCTCTGACTTCAGCGTCTTGGCCTGCTGCGTACAGTCTTGTCTTGTATTGGTCCTTACGCTCTATTCCACTGTGTGGTAGGAAGGCTCTTCCTTTACTCTTGCAAGAGTTTAGGATTGGGAAGATAGTTGAGTCAGGGGTTTTTCTTTTTGCCTTTTTTATCTTTTGTGTGTGTTTGGGTTTTTTTTATCACCTTAATCACCCCACACTACATGATACACTTCAAAATTCACATGGAGTTTGTAGTTTTGATTTTTGTATTTGCAAGCCTGGAAGGTGCACTTTATTTGTGAAATGAAACCATTCTTTGCACGTTGGTTTCTTTACTGCTTTCCAGTACAAATGTTTACAGGGGCTGATGGTGACATAAAAAAACAGCAGGGCCAGTTCTGTAACAAAATGGTTGTGAATGTAATTTTAATCCTGTCAACCAGTAAAGCGCAGAGAGAACGACATTGTCACTGATAAGCTGGGATTCCCCATCTTCCAATTGTAAGATCACAGATCAGACCTTGGAACTCTCTGATTCCTTGCAGTAGGTCTTTGTTAGTAGATGACAACAGGCTAAAGAGAAACCAGGACCTCAGAACATTGTAATCATCATAGCTGATTTAGTTTGTGTTATTACTTGTCAGGACTAGAATTCATTGTCTCCTGCAGCAGATGACATCCTGAACGTCCCAGTGAAGATATTTTCAGTCTGTTTGTTTGACTCCCTCTTTGTAGACTTGACATATCAAGCAAAATAACATTCTTCATTCTTCTGAGAAAACTAGACTTTGAGACTCTGTTAGTGTGTGTGTGTATCTTTAATTTGAAGTCTGTTGCACATTCAGAATGCAACCACTCTTAAGGCATAACTGGCAAGTTCTACTTCTGATTTGAAAACGAAAGTAAATGAGTATGTGTTGGGTCGTCTGCTTCTGGAACACCCTGTATAAAGCACTCCCCAAACTGAAGTAGTTGTCAGCTACACAGCCAATCCCAGAAAGATTATTGTTATGCTGGAGTTTGTCATGGCATCAGTGCCATCTGCTCTGGGGGGAGCTTGTGTTCAGTTGGCAAAAAACTCTGTCCTTGATATGACTTGCTTTGCAGTTGTTTTATGATAACAAGCAAGTTCTTTTCCCATAAAATTGAGTGCTTTCTTTCCTGAGGATGAAATTTCCCCCCCAGAATTATCAAGAAATTCACACTGATTTATGAGCATGTATTTAAATGCTTGGTGCATGCTGTGGCACATTGTCTTGGTCTGAAGTGTCAGTGGTGCCTGCTGAAAACACATCCTGTAATTGCTGCAGCATGCTGGAGCTTCCGCTTCAAATGATGATGATGATCTGGTAGCAGGGAAGCGTTTATGTAGGAGTAGGGAATCAGGAATGCATAGAATTTGGAAAACTTGGAAATGTTTCATCATTGGTACGCATCCATTTTATCACTGCTGTACGCATCCATTAAAGTGAGGTAATGTAAGTGGCCTAAGTGATCTTGATAGACTAAAAATAGAATTAATACAGGAGATGTATGCATGAAATGTCTCGTCCATGTAATCCTTAAGAAAGCTTGTGCCTGCTGTGTTTTATGGCCATTTGATTAAGCATAGCACAAGCCAGCATCATTATATTGCAATAATTTATTAGAAAATCTTAAGTGGAGTTGGCATCCTGGAAGCTAAAGGCTGAAGGTGGCAAAACCATTTATTGCTATTTAAGTACAGATAGGCTTCCATTGACAGTGGTGGAGTGGAGACTGAATTAACTATTTTCCTCAGGCTATAGCCTCCAGCACTGTTCCTAGATGTATAATTAATTGCAACTTTAACTCCCCTTCTCCAGATGCTCATAGTAAGAAATGCTGCTAACCCTGGAAATACAGTATTTTTTAGAGATGAGGTTTAATGTGCATTAGTGAGGACTGCATGGAAATCTGCATTAGTTTAACCAAAGTCAAAGAGTTTGAAAGCCTGCTCTTTATTTTTAAACTGCTACTTTTTTCTTTTGAACTTGGTTTGAATTTTAAAAAAATCAATAATAAAGCTGGTTGGAATTAAGTTTTCTTCTCTGGATGAAACCCACAACACTTTTGTGGGCAGTCTTGGGTTTTGTTTACTGGGCTTTCTCAAAGTTGAAGTTAGGTGATTGATCTCACGCTTTGAATGAATGTGTAGAAATAAGTCTGGATTTGTGTGTTTAGGGGCTCAGAAAGTTAAGATTAGCTAGCTAATGAAATTCAGTTGATGGAAGCTTAGTTGAAATGCTTTAAACCTTTGTAAATGCTTTCTCTATGTATTGAATTACTTTTTTTACTGTAATTTCACTTAACTATCGTGAATATCCAGGGCTAGACCAAGGCCCTGCCTTGAGTGGGTAATTCAGCACAACTATTGCACTCGGTGGTAAGAAGGTCACATTGAGCCAGAAGGCAGTGGTTGGTTTTTAAATCATGATATTGCAGTAATGGAGTTTGGGAGGCCCTAGTATTGAAGAACTTAAATGATTTTTAAAGTCAGAATAAAATATTTAGCATTAGATGAAAGCTGTCATCGCTTAAATAATTCTGTTTAAGATTTAGCTTATCCAAAAAGAAGTGACAGTTCTACTATGAAATTAATATCATTAAAATAGAAATAATGTTTCTTAATTGGGTAGGTTTGGTATTGAAGGCCAGCATTTATTAATAAAGTATTGGGTGTGTTTTAAGAACTGGCCATTTTTTAATGGGAGAGGAAAACCTATGCTTCCTTAGCTGGAAAGTTTGGACTGTGATAACTTAAAGATTTCTCTTGTTAAATAAACACAGTGCTTGTGAAACAAGTTCCCAGTCAGCATAGAACTTTAAATGTGTGCATTGGAGTGGGAAGAGAATGGGGATTGTTATCTCACTTAAGTGATTTACAGAACTTCAGAGATCAATATTCCATTAGATGAGTACTTCTTGCATACTTTAAAAAGACTTCTCCAGGTTATCAAGGATTTAGTTGGGATAATATGTACAGAGTAAAAAGGGTGGCCAGCTCTTAGGATCTTTATGATCATTCCAGCTTTTAGAGATCTAGTTTAGAAAATAAGTGTGCTTTTGCTGTTATTCCTAGTGTGGGTTTCTTCTACAGAAGGCCTGATGTGGAACTCTACAGAACGAGCTCCCTTCGACTTCCTGCCCAGTCTGTAACCAGTTCTGAGGCTTTTCTCTGAACTCACAAATAATGGATAAGGGAGTGGAGAAGGATGGAAACAGCCGTAAGCAGCAGCTGTTGGGTACTGAGCAGTGAACTGCCTCTTGCCAAAGGCATCTCTCTATTCCTTGTGGAGCCCAGTTCCAGCCTGGCGTTATGCCCTCCCTACCCGTGGATGTGTTCTCTGCATCCACTGGATTGAAATATTGGAGGAGAGAGAGGATGGAGGTTCTTAACCTTCTCTGAGATATCAAGTGACAGCTGGTAAGGTGGAGTGGGAAAGGGTTGAGCTTTTGTGTCATTTGGATTAGGGCATTGATACACCATCCCTGAGAAGTCTTTCTGTTTCAAATATGAAGGTTTTGCCACTTTAACTGTCTGCCCTGTGCTCTTGTGTAGGTCCCTCCCCTTTGCCTCAGAGCTGGCAGATGGGAACTTGTGGTTTGCACTTCAGCCTTAGGTCTGATCTCTCAGAATAAACTGACTTCTGTTGATGGTTTTAGGTTGAGATGCCATAGCTTATATTGGAAGGGCTGAGTTACAAGCATTCTTTCCTGTGACTGATTTGATGTAGTAATCTAACAGTAGAATATGCAGGAAAAAATTAGGAAATGAAAGCAGCGCTGTGAATGTGTGTGTGTGTGTATATATATAACTGCAGTCAGTAGTGCATTTTTAAATGTGGTTGCTTTTTGCTAAGTTGGTCTTAAAGTCTTAAATTGTGTAGAGTTGCACATGCTTGACAAAGTTCTGTAAACTTTGGAATATAAATTTAATGTCTTAAACTCTAAATTAAAAATGCAGGAGAGTAAAAAAGAAAAAACCGCAACAAAACCAGTTTCTCTTCACTGGTTTTCTATGGGACACAGGTCTGATTAAATTTGTGTTGGGGAAGGTTTTCCAAAAAAAAAAAAGTGAAAATTACATTCACAAGTTTAAATTGGTGTTTATGCCTTTAGCAGCTCTTTGTAAAACACTTAAATGTAGACAGGGTTTAATACTGAAAATAAAGCATTGCAGGATTCAGGGCTGAAAGCTAAATAGATAGGGGAATTTTTACCAACAGTAAACTTCAGTATTAAATTTTTTGTGTAAAGGAAGCCTTTGTTCTGAACATCATCCCTTTGAGACATGTGATACACTAGACATCTTCAAGATCTGCAGTTTTTTCCACTGTAATTGTGATAGGTTTTTGTTATGGTCTTAAGAAAGCAAGATGAGAGGATTGTAGACTGCTTTGCAAAAGTTACAGCCCAGTAGATAAAGGTGACCAACATTTAAACCTTTCCACAAGCGTCTGGACACCAGAGTTGCCAGTTGAACTGCGTGCAGATGCTGAAGTGCTTTAGGTCTTTCTGATGGGGAAGGCACGAAGATTGTATTAAATGTTCAGTTACCTTTATAGTGAGCTTTCTTTGTAACTTGGAGTTAGGTTGGCCAGGTGTTCATCACCTCTGTGAGCTCTTCTAAGTGTCTAATAAATAAAGGCAGTACTTCTCAACCTTTGTTGGCCTATTTGAGTAGTAATGCCAAAAAAATCTCTTAAATCAGATAAATGAAAAATATGTTTTTCCTTTTAGCCTTAGTTGTAATTTTTTTCTTGCCTTGAATAATATACGAAGACCTCCTAAATTACTGTTTGCCACATGAGCAAGACCCCCCTTCTACTCCCTTACTTCAGGATGCAGTCTGCTCATAAAGATGCTTTGAAACGTAAAACTTCCCTCATTTATTTTTTAAGATCTTTCTGTACATCACTATTCTCTGGATAGCTGAGGTGGAACTCGACTGTGAGAGCAGTTGTACTCCAGATAGTTTTGTGTTTTGTTTTGGTAGTGGTTGGTTAGTTGTCTTGGTGTGAGTTGATTTTGTGTGTAACTGTACCTAATCCTATAGACAGGCCTTTAGAATGATTATGAAGGGTAGTGTCAGAAATAGCATAATATGATATATGATGGGTAATTGTACAGTGTAACTAAGGCAGTATAGTCAATCCCACATAGTTGTGTCCATAGGCTACACCTCTGTGGTATATTGTAATAATTTTCACGTGTATCTTTGTATTCATACAAAATATAGACTGGTGAAAGTTAAGACAGTTTTTTAAAAGGAGAGCTGATTTTTAGAGTTTATTAGGTTAAGTAATAAATTTCAGAATAATATCTCAAGCTACTGCTAAACAGTGAATTCACCATGCTGATTACAGACCTGGTGTTACTTGTTAGAATACTAATTTGATAACTCTGTTACAGCGTCCTCATTTTTTTTAGAATATGGATTATTGTTGTAGCTTTTCAGAAGTGCAGACTGACTGATGTTGTTCCCCATTGAGGCCACTTGTCATTTCTACAAAAACTTGTCCTGCACACTGCCAGTCTCCAAACTTGTTGTTTGTGTAGTTTTGGCAAACTCTGGGACTCTTGTGTCCCATGGAGCGCAGGGTGTACGGGTGCCGCTTCTGGTTTTGTGTCAAACGCTGCTCTAAGTTACTGTGCCCTCAACAAGCTGAAGGGCAGCATGTTGGGAGGCTCTTGCATAATGCTGCCAAACTCCTGTATCTAAGGAATAATGAGCCAGCATTGGTGTGAAAATGTCTAGCACAATGTCCAAATTGCATTTCTGAGAGGTAGTCATCAGGACAGAGTGCCTTAGAGTATAAACTTCTTTCCAGCTGCATCAGTTTACATTTGTCTGGACTGAATTTCAGCCTTCCCTTTGTTTCCCAGTCATTCTGTTTTATTTAGCAAGGCACATCTTGGTGTTTCTTGTGTGGCCTTTGTTTATACCACTTACCCTCTTCTTTGAGGGCTGCTTTGTAGTCCTGGGTTATAGAACCAAAGATTACTGTGGTTCTTGCAGGAAAAAACTCCCAAGGGAAAAGTCATGCTAAGTTTCAGTGTCTGATATTCAAAAGCTTGGAGATGGCAGAATTAAAATACCCAACCGTCACTGAATGACTCAGTAGTTAACCAGTGCTTCACTTCAGCCTTGCCCCTTCAATGTACTTTAGCCAATGTGTACAGTCCTCATTCTCCACTGAGCACAGGAGTGTTTTCATAAGCTCTGCTGTTTTCAGGATATGGTAATTGTTATAATAACTCAGAATTTGTGTGTTAAGCAGTCAGATTTTGTTCATCTTGAGTAAGACAGCTTCTGTGGTTTTGGTTAGTTTAGGGGAAACAAACTGTACTTTTGGGTTCAAAGCACAGCTACAGGTGTGTAGTTGCCACCTTTTTTTAAAAGTTTGTTCTGAAAGCCTTTAGGGAAAGGCTGACCAGGAAAGCAAAGTCTGTAACTGCATTCCTTTTCCATTTGGATCTTTCCAGCTACTCTGCAAAACATTGGAATAAATAGAGAGCCATTTTAGTTGCAGTAACTCAGAAATTTCCCAAAAACCATTACCTGCATTGTACACTTTCCAGATTCCAGAACAGATGAGAACAGCTGTAGACAATAGTCTCATTCACAAAGGCCTTGTGTACTGAAAGGTAGAGTCTTTGAAGAGATAGTAGGTAGTCACCTGAGTAGTTTATATCACAGTCCAAGTACACCAAGTGCTTTAATTTCAGTGGCACAGCACTCTGGCATTTCCTTCCTTGAGTGTGAGGCTTAAAACATGAATATTTCAATGTTTGTCTTTTCTTATACCATGATGGTATTACTGCTAGACACTGTACAAACAATATGTGAGGTGTAGGCTGAAAAATCTGGTACTAAGGACCGAAGGGAGAACCATGAAAAAATAGAAGCAGAATAACCAAAATAGGGAGAAATACAACTGTTACAATTTGGCTAGTTGTGTTTTGGGTTTCTTAAAAACCTTTCTGTGCTCATTGTCTTTGCTGTTTTTTGTAATTGTTTTTCATGTGTTTTCTCTGCATAGTTGTTCTTTTTTAATCAAGAGGAACCTATGTCTTTCTGTATCTTGCACTGCCATTACACGTTGCTTTTATCTATTTATTTTTCACCAGAAGGCCAGCTTGTTTGAAACAGATAATTTTCTGCTGGTTACATTTGTTTTGTGATGTCTTTTATGCCATTGCTTTCTTACTCAGCTTAGAAATCCACATTCAGTGTCCTTACAAACTGTTATTTTCTGCTTCCAGGTGTAATTAATTTCCATGCCGAAACGAATGTTTCAAATGTAGGTGTGTGGGATGAGGCAGTAGTTCTTTGCTGCTTGACACTTCTTAATCTTCAAACAGGCTTAAGTGTTCTTCCCCTCCCTTTATAGCTGCTTCCAGTCCTTCCTTCTTTTTTAAAGCTGTTTTCAGCTGTGAGCTAATGAGTAAGACTAATGCAGTGATGAATTTTTGGTTGCCTAGAGTTTGAAATATCCTGTTTGACACATCATTAGACAAGCAGTCAAGTTAATGAATGCTGATTTTTTTGATTGGCCTAAGTGTTCATTTTTCTCTTTGTCCTTTTTTGGTTGGATTGGGTTTCTTTGGGTTGGGGGGTGGGGTTTTTTGGGTGTGTGAGCATCGTGGGTTGTTTGGGTTTTTTGTGTTGTGGTTTGTTGATTTATTTTTTCTTCTGATTTAACTGCATATCAACTTTCATGTCCTCCAAGTTATTTTCTGGAAATTTAAGGCAAACCCCTCTAAATTAACCCCTCTTTACTTTCTTGAGTGCAAACCAGAAAGCTGCAGTATGTCATTTTAACAAATACCTGTGTATGAACCAATACTAAATGTAACTGTGAATTAAGGCCTGTGGAGGACAATCTTCAGTCATTGTGGTTGGAGTGATCTTCTGTCACTGTGTTTAAGTCAGCTGTTAGTATCATTAAAAGGAAGCCCTGGCTATTTCCAGCTTAAACTAAAAAAATGTAGTAGTGCCACAGGGAGTATGGAGTGTGACAAATGGGAAGAAGCCAGTGCAGATGCTGCATTTGGTACCTTGCAAAAAGGCAACTTGCTAGGCACCAGGCTGTCATCTCTTACAGAATTTTCTGGGACCTGAAAACTTCTGTTTTCTTGTTCATGCATATTTGGTTGAGATAGCCTTTGTTAATCTTTAAAATTTCTTCATTCTTTAAATGGCTTCTGTAATCTTTTAAATAGCTGGTAGAGGGGAGTTTTTTGAGGGATTTTTTTAGCAGCTTTTCTGTCAAGAAAAGAAAGGTACTTCTGGTTTTACTATGTAGGATCATAGTCCTGCATTTGCTCTCACATGTCAAAGTTTTGAATCCTTACTTGAAGCTTAAGCCATATTTTTTATGTTAGTTGTGATTATATTGCTGCAAAACAAGCAGGTTAGTTAGCTTTTTTATAAGCATTTTTTCTTGAAAATACTGGTTTGTGGGTTTTTTTGTTAGCTTTCTGATAAATGTATAGTGAAAGAGAAGGGAGGAGATAAAAAATGGGGCTGTTTCACCAGTGAAACTGAATCATGCTAGCAACCTAATGTGAAACTGGCAGAACTGGCAGAGAAAACATGCTGAATTTGTGTTAGAGCAGATCTGTCTGTTGCAGTGATGGGTGCTGCTGTTTTATTTCTATTGATCCCTGTTTTCCAAAACTGTTGCAGAATTGTACACGTATTGCTCCTTGTCTGTGGTACTTTGCTGTTGTCCTCTAACAGAAGCATTGGTCCTTACTCGTTTAACAGTGTTCTAGTCTGTAAAATGCTGAGTGACTAATCATCCTTGTGGAGAAGTAGGAACTATCACACTTTATATTTGGAAACTGGGACAGAGAAACGGTGACATGCTGGAGCTGCGCCAGAAACCTCTGACAGTGGCAGAGACTGCTGGTCACGGTTGTAATTCAAGACTAATCCTTTCCGATAGGTGCATGGTGTGACACTCCTCACCTAATTTGGGTTATTGTTTCTATGTAGTCTTTCACATTTGCTGCTTGGGAGTTATGGTTTGGTTTTTCTTTAAAGTACCTCTACAGTGAAAAACTGTAACAACCGATTCCAGGAAAATGTGGGTTCTGTTTTGAGGATTTTTAAGAAAATTTGAGATGTAGCTTAATACCCCTTGAGAAAGGGAAAGCATTACTGAAACCGTGTTAAAAAAAGAAGCAAAGTTGGAGAAGTAGGTACTATAGAAGGAATAGGAGAAGCAGAAAGCTCTTATATGTATAAATATTTGATTCAATATTTATTTGTTACAGAATTGTTACTCTTGATTGCTAAGCTGAGAAAGTAGGTTTGTATTTATATTGCTGAGTGGGAAGCTTTAAAAAAAAAAAAAAAGCCCCTTCCTTTCCTTGAATAAAATGCTTCACCTGCACTCCAGATCTCACAGCCCACGTGTCTCTGCTTGTTCAGTTTCCAGTTATTCCAGTTTGCTTGTTGTGTTCCCTAGAGTTGTAGCTTTCAGAAGGAGGTGCTTTTTAAAGTTACTCAGAACTTTCCACTCCCTTGTGTAAAAAGCCCTCCCTTTTTATGTAGATGTGAAGCGTCACTCAACAGAGAGGTGAAGTAGGTCTGGTGTTAATGTGAACCAGGGTTTGCTTCATGTTTGCCCAAGTTCTTCCACAGCCCTTCGCACTCTGCTGAAGCAAACAGCTTTACTACAGACTGCTCTGACCATAGTACCCCAGAGAAGCAAATACAAGAGTGTGTGCCACCTCAGCTTTTTTTCCCCCCAAATTTAGTGGGTGAATTACTTGCTTTGTGGGTGAAATGCCAACTGGTATATCATTTGTTCCCAGAATTATCTGTATGTTGAACTGCTTTGATTAGCACAGTTAGGGTGGTTTGTTTTTTTTACTGAGCTTTTTTAGACCAGACAAAACTTTAGTCCTTTTGTTAATGAAGGTCACTGCTACCTTGTTATCTTGAGCAGTTCAAGTAGTTAAAAGGAGTACAGACATAAATTTTGAAATGATTGGAGCCTAGAATATTGAAACTCATTTGTTTTAGCTTTTAATTTTTTTTTAGTATTACCAAAGAGTTTTTTTCACAAATGTATCACTGGAACTTACTAAATTTAATTTATGTCTTACATTTGCAATTACTTTTCCTGGTTGAATTATTGATGTTGAATTACTAATTTTCCTGCTGTGGTAAAGTACCTATTTTTATCTTGAGTACTGAATTCTTGTTTCTCTGAAGATAGTAGTACCTTTTGAAGACCTCTCCAGTCTAACGCACATATCTCTGACAGTCCACTTTATGCTAATCTTTTCTCATCCTTGTCTTCATGCTACTTAATTTTATAATTTTCATATATGGCATGAAGAGTCTTCATAGTTCTTAGTCCCTGTGAGAGTTTTAAAAAAAAACCTTGAGGATCTAAATGTACTTCTGCTATTAAATCCAGTAATAACTGTACAACTGCATTAAAATAACATTTGTGTCTTTCTGCTTATTCTTTTGCTACAGCTTACTTCAAGGGACATGATACCTTTTTTCCTCTCAGATTTTGGAAATGATTGATCATTCTTAGAATTGGAAAATACATTTTGATGAGAAATAAATCTGATTAACAAAACCTGCTGTATTTGTTAAACAGAAAAAAATGCCCTGAAAATGAAACAAGCCTTTCTATCAGAAGCTTCTTGTACATTTATTGTTTGCCTTTACCTGAATAACATAAATCTAGGTTAGCAAATTTTTCTGGAGGATAATGAACAACATATGGAACTAAGAAGTGATATTAAATGGCAGAAAGAAGTCTGTCATCAGGCCTCCCAGTAATATTTGGAGAGTGTAGCAAAATGCATTCTAAATGCATGTACTGTGATGATCTGAAAAGAGCTGTTTCCCACACTTCTACAAACAGCAGCAGTGAAATGAGCTGTACTATTATTAACTTCATTGTGCCGTTGCTTATCAAAACTGATATGGTTTCATTTTGTAAAACACTGTGATGCCAGTGCAAAATTGAAATATTATTAACTGGAAAATTCATCAGAATTAACATGTGTAGGGAGGAGAAACCTGGGACTAAATTTTCTTGGTGTTTGGAGGGAAGGGGATTGTTGTGGGCTTTGGGTGATGTGGTTTTGTTGTTTGGTGGGGGATGTTTGGTTGGTTGGTTGTGATCGGGGGTTTTTTTAGTGTATGGACTTGCACATGTTGAAGTGGTGTTATTCTTTCTGTGTTTGCAGGAGCTATCATCTTACCAAAGAACAAGGTGTTTTATGTTACAAGAAACATAAATTGGGGTTCTTTTCTCATTTTGTGTTGGCTTATACTTAGTAAGTTTTTATGGATTACAGACTTTGTGAAA
Organism: Molothrus aeneus; assembly: GCF_037042795.1. Taxonomy (NCBI): domain Eukaryota; kingdom Metazoa; phylum Chordata; class Aves; order Passeriformes; family Icteridae; genus Molothrus; species Molothrus aeneus. The sequence continues at coordinate 28,199,627 of NC_089649.1, forward strand.
CTTTAAGGATGTCCATTAGGATCTTCCTAGGCAAGAGTTAGCTATCTGGTCCAAATATGCATATATTTCCAGCGTAGTAGATATGCCTGGCTTTCTTAAATGTCTGACAAAGTTCTTGGTTGAATGGCTTGTATAGACTTCCAGGGGAAAAAAAACAACTTGTGTGAAACTGTTAATGTATGAAAGAGGGGCCGAATTGTTTGCCTTTTCTTAAGACTTCTAGATTCGTTGACAAGTGCAGATTAATCTGTAGAAGCTCTTGAAGCCCTTTTTAGAGTCCAGGTAGAGCAGGGGAGAAAGAAGGTGGTTGTTACATGCTTTAACTGAAAGTGTAAATTTAATTTTAAGACACTGTCCAAACAAATGAGTTGTGTGCCATTAAAACAATTTCATGGAGAGCCTCTTTGTTTCCTCACAACAGTATTGTTACCGCACAAGGAATCCTCCATTCCTGTTTCCATTCTTCTGTAGTGGGGGAGGGAGAGAACTATTCCTGCAGTTCAGTAATTTTAATTTTAAAGGCATAATTGTCTTAAATGCAAAGTTTAAAATAAAAAATGCACATATTTTGCCTGATTACAGCACTTGTGAGCCTCTTGAATTTTCCTGTCTGTTTCGATCTTTGCAAGGTAGATCCCTAATGCAGGTAGTGGGTAAAGTGAAACCAAGTTTCTGTGGGGTTTTTTCTTCTGTTCTTAGTTCTAATGTCAGATGTTACATACAGAGTTTTTCCTGTTTCATGAAGACTCATCAGCAGATTTCTCTCCTTCCACTTCAGGCTTCTCTGGACTTGAGTCTTTGTAACTCTCAATCAAAAAGTGATTAGACTTTGCCAGCTTAAGGCTTTGTGTCCTGCTTCTTTCTTCAGCAGGAGTGTTTCCACAGTAGTGACATACATGTATTTGGAAAGGCATAGTCACTAGTTATAGGTGGTTTTGGTGCTTCTTTGTCTGTTATAAATATTTTTGATACTGATATAGTGGTTCTTAGAGTTATAAATTGCACATTCTTCTGTGTTTGTGTATGGAAAAACTGTTAAAAGGGTTTTGCTAGACATGAAGTGAGAATTAAGTATTTTTGTTTGTTTTTGTTTTCTTAAAGGAACTTAGTGACTTAGCCCGTGATCCTCCAGCACAGTGTTCAGCAGGTCCTGTTGGAGATGACAGTAAGTGACTTTAAGTTTTATGTTTTGTTTGCTGACTCAAAGCATATCATGCCTAGATAATAATGCGGAGTTTTTCTTTTGTAGTGTTTCATTGGCAAGCCACAATTATGGGACCTGTAAGTATTCTGATTCTTGTGATGTAATATTAAATGAGTAGTTCCTACTGAGGAGAAAATTCTGGGGTTTTTGGTTTACTTTTGTTAGCTCCTCTTATCTGAGTTCTAGAGGTCTTCATTACAGTAAAGGAAAATGAGGGAGGGGAAAAAACCCACCAGTTATTTTGTTGTGGTGTTTTTAAAAGGACATGTATTTCAGCTGAAATAATCTCTAGAGCAATGTTAGGTATTATTACTAAATATCTAGAAATTTTGTTTGCATTTAACTTTTTCTAAAGTTTTAATCTAGCATGAACTTTGTACCAGGACCTGGTTCTACTGTCAGGAATTAGTTAGGATGTTTTTGTGTGGATCTTAAAAGGGAATCCATATTTGGTCTGGTGTAATGCTGAGATCTTGAATATTTGAAAGAATAGAAGAGGGAATAATCACTGAAATGTGAGGTTTTAGTTATGACTGGAGAAAAATGTCACTGTTGAATGTTCAGTAAGCATCTGAAACCTGAATGGGACTTTTTCCTCCTTAAGGAAGCCAGATGTTTGCTTTTGTTGAAAACAACCTGGAAGCAGTTCACATCTGGAGTTTTCTGGTTACCTGTATTTAAAAGACAAAACCTGTAACCTGTGAAGACAAGCCTTTGGTGAGGCTACAAAGTAGGCATTAAATATCAGTGATGCTGAATTACCATGGCTTTATATATAGCTACAAGTGTGTTATTCGGAGGTGGCTATTAGAGGTTCACTGGACTGAAAAATGTTTCTTCATCCCAAAGTACCTTCTCATCATTGGTTGTAACTAGGTACCTCAAGAAGATAGAATTGTTCAATAGCTATATTCGTGCTTAAATGGCAAGGAGTGTTGTGTACTCCACTGGATATGATGATTCTATGTGGCTGGTGTGTGCATGGTCATGAGGTATTAAGCACTGGTTGAATTTAAATTGGGATTATTATTTTTAGTTTTCCCTTGTGGTTTAATAATGTACAGCTCCTTTTTTCCCCCATGTGGTTTTCGTGGTGTCAGGAGGTCTGCGTTCCTGTTTCCAGATTGGGCAGTACCCTGACAGAAGTGTGTCAGTGTGGTGTTAGTAGTTCTAGTGCTGCTGCCTTTAATAACAGACAGGGATTGTGGAACCAATCATCTGATCTTCACCTCTGCAATAGGATATTGTGATCTTCCTGGATAGGTGTATGAGAGTGTGCTTTGGTTTAACACATTTTAAAGAGGAGTTTCTGTAATTGATAAAATGTATCCCCAGAATATGTCCAGTGAAAGGGTTGGTATTTTTTGGCTCCTTAAGGCCTCATATGGTATCTATTGACCAAATATAAGAGGTTCTATCTTGATCACTAGATTTCATCAGACAGCATAGGCTATAATCTACATGTTGAGGGTTTGAGTCCCCTGTCTTGTGGTGCAGATTTTCATTCTGTGGTATTTAAGTAATACATAGTTACTTCCTTACATTGGTGAAATGTTTTTGCAATTAAGATGAGAATTATATTTACAAACAATGTAGAAGTGTACTGTGTATGCCTCAAATTCATTTTCCCTAGCCCTGAGTCCAGAATTAACAGCAAAGTATTTTTCAGGTTAAACAATGAAATTGTTAGCTCTATTTCAGAAATTTAGTTGTAATTTTGAGTTAAAAGCCTTTTGCTTCTTTCTTCTTGTAACTGCTAACTTAATCCCTATTTAGTCACTCCAGTTTTTTCTTCCTCTTACTATATCTTCTTTTCTTCTTATCTCTTCTTACTATCCTTCCACATGTTGCTTTACTGCTTATAGTTGACACCTGAATGAATTATCCCAGTAATTCTTTCTTTGGAGCAGAGAAATGTGAAATACTCTCTCATAGTAGATTACAGTTAATTTCTAATAAAGAAAGATAGACAAAAGAATAATCATAATTCAAGTGAATTTTTCCTATTTGGTTGTGCTGGTAGAATGGGTGAGATTTTTTTGTTGGGGTCTGTCTGTTTTTTTTTTTTTCAAGGAACAGGGGCCTAGCTGTGTACTCACAGGTTTTCTGCAGGGCTGAAGCTAAGGACAGAATTTAGGAGAGAATGGGAGTCTGCCGCTACTCTAAACTTGGGTGGTCACAACAAATAAGCTCCAAACAAAGAACTGGAGGTTTTTGAGTCTGATGGGACCCCCACTTTGTTAACATTACTTCTTGGAGCTATCTTAGAAGCATTTGAATGCGTCTGCCCTCTAGTCCTGAGTGGATTGTCAGAGCTGCTGGGTTTTATGATGTGTTAGCTTGGAGAGGTCCACATGGAAAATGACGTATGTTCTGTATCACTTAGCTTAGGAAGTAGGAATTGAGTTTTAATTATGTCTCACTTGTATTGGTAGATTAAACATTTTGGTTTAAACAAATTGCCTCTCCATTTATTTAAAAACAAGATCTTCAGTGATATTTAGTCCTAAAGATGATAATAGGAGAATTATTTGTTTGCTTTGACAGAACGACAGTCCATATCAGGGTGGTGTATTCTTCTTGACAATTCACTTTCCCACAGACTACCCATTCAAACCACCTAAGGTAAGTATCGCCATGTCATTTGTGAAATTAGTGATTTTTAAAGAACTGAGCACAGGACAGAAATTGCCAGCCTCTGTATTGTAGTATTGTCAAGTTCTCACTTCTTTTCAGGCATTCTTACCATCTATTAGATGTGTGGGTCCCATTCTGATTACCACAGGAACTGGGTGTATTAGCATATTCTTTATGAGTGAATTCCAAATCTCTTAAAATATTTGTGTCCATTTCTGGTTTTCTGAATTGATAGGAAAACTTCATTAGTTTTGTGTTACTATAATAGAATTATTGCCAAGGAGACTGTCAAGTATTATTGTAGCTGTTTGGATTGGTCTGTAGGAATGTGACACTGTGGGTAGGGATTTACTTGCTGAGTGCCTAAAATCGAGAGAAGGGATTATTTGCTAAGAGTTTGGCAGTAACTGCAAAATATGCTCTTTTTTGGTAGCTTTATCAGCCACTAGCTTTGTCTTCCAATTTTCAGTCAATATGAAGGCCTACCCTTGGGGTCACTGCAGTGTTGGAAGTACTTTAGCTCTGTGACAGAAGTGTTTCTGTGCTTTAGGCACTGCTCTTGGGTGTCTTCATCAAAGGCAGCTGGGATTAAAACTCATACTTGCCCTCTCTCTGTTGGAAATAGTGCCTGGTAGTGGGAGACTCAGAGCTTGTGGTTTGGGTGTGTTTCCCTGAATTTGATGCAGTTTAACTGCTTAATCCTTTTCTTTTAGAGTAAATGGAATTGACTGAGGGCTTGACTGAGCAAAACCGGTGCAGTTACTGTCATAGACCCAAACGCATTATTCGTTTCTTTGTTTTTTGTTGCAGGTTGCATTTACAACAAGAATCTATCATCCAAATATTAACAGTAATGGCAGCATTTGTCTTGATATTCTAAGATCACAGTGGTCTCCTGCTTTAACTATTTCTAAAGGTAACTTTTGTGAAGGAGAATTTTTTCCATCTTGTGCTGAATACTGTGCTTTTAGCTTTGATTGTGTTAAGTTCTTACCCATCTCTGTAATTTTCCCTTAACTTACCTTCCTCATTCAAGCCTGTGTTTTGCCAGTTTGATGATACTGCATTTTTAATGGATTTTTTTTTTCTAACACTTTCTCATATGTGGCTGTTTAAGGCCTTTTCTGGCCATTTACTTGCTTCAGTATTCCTAACAGAGTTTACCAGCTTGGACCCAGAGGAATTTGCTGGTATTTGGATTGAACTAAGCCTCTGTTGGGCTGTTCAAGCTAAGGCTAAGAAACTGCTTGTTTGGAGCTGCCCATGTAGGTACCTATGCATATTAAATGAAAGATTAATTTCAAGTCAGTTTTTAATACTGAAATTTGCATAATTTTTTCATCCTGTCTAGAGTTACATGCATAGTTCTATTGGCATATCTGTGGTAGATGAATAAATATGTTATTGATACATACTGCTTTCTACCACGTTGCACTGGCGTTGCATTGCATTACTTAATGAACTAAGTTTACTGATCCTACTTCATGATAAATTGATGTTGTGTTGCAAGAGAAGATTTGTGGCTTTCCTCATTTTACTACAGTAAATAACAGATAATTCTCAAATATTTTCATGATGATCTATACTTGTTTTGCCTCAAAGCCACTGGTCACTGTGGCTTCAAAAGATCCCTCAAAGTGCCCTTTTGTCTATAGAACTTGTAATTCCTGTCTGTCCGAACAGTCAGTTTGTTATTTGAATGTGGATTCCCTACATTTTAATGCTTCACTGTTTTCTTCTAAAGCATCCGTGAGAGTAGAAGATGAAGTCCTCATAAGTTGCCCGCAACAGTGTTACTGAGATTTTTACAACGTGTGTAGTTTTTATCAGTCCAGACCAGAATATTCTTGCCTTATGTACAATAAATAAAGAATTCAGTCTGATTTAAAAACTAAAAGCTTAAATCCGAGGATTTTCTACTTTTAGTGATAAGAACCATGGATATGCTGTTCATCAGAGTACATAATGTGCTTTTGTGTTGGCTGCTATGTTACATCATAGTGCAGGGCACAACAGTGCTGTTCTCATGTATGTGCTGACAGCTCTAAGTATGGGGATATAGGAAGCAAATAGTTCTTACAAACCTTTAAGTTAGTTTGGGCTTTTTACTTAAGAGTGAGTTATGAATTCATATTGGCTGTTTTTCAGGAAAATACTTCTAGGTTCTGTCCTGTGACGACATTGTGCTGATATAAAGATCTGTGCTCCATTGTTTCTGAGATTGCCATTCCTCTTTCACTATTGAGATTGCTTTTTTTTTTTTTTTGCAGTTCTCTTATCCATTTGTTCACTGTTATGTGATCCAAATCCAGATGACCCACTAGTGCCAGAGATTGCACGTATCTATAAAACAGACAGAGACAAGTAAGTACAGAATTGTGCAAGACTGGTATTTTTACAGTCTGTAAGAGTTCATTGTCAGACAGCAGTTGTGTTCAGTGAGCCTTTTGTGAAGATCTGAGATGGAGAAAACTTGTGTGTCAAAGTGAGTAATGCATAATTTAAAAACAAAGGAGCTTGGCATCTTTGAAGTTTATGGGTGAAAGAGACTTATCTTTTTCTCACATGCATGGAAGTATTTTACAGTATATATATATATTGACTTTGTTTTTGCTTACCATGCATAAATCTAGTTAGAGCTTCATAATGCTTTTTGAACAGCTTTTTGTTGTTTTGATGCCTTCATTTGGCAGCAGCTTGGCCTTAAATTTTGGTTCTTCCCTTGAAAATGGGCAGCAGATTTTTTTCCCCATCTGTGTTGCAATAACTTTATTTTCCTTAGGTATCTTTAACATTTTGCACAGATAGAATTATATGAAGCGGATTTGGGGGGTTTTATATATATTAATGCTAAATATATTTGTCCAATTAGGTACAATAGGTTAGCAAGAGAGTGGACAGAGAAATACGCTATGCTGTAGGGTAAGAATATTTGCAAATTATGGTGCATTTAACAAAATGGAAATTTGTCAGCACTTGGGTGCTGCATGCTCTAAGGCACTGGATTAACTAACAGATAATGAATGCACCAGTTACTGAACGTGGAAATTTAACAGCTTGATCTGTGGTTAGTGTGTAATGTATTGGCTAGTCACTATTTCTCACAGATACTACTCTTGCATGGTCAAAAAAAAAAAGTTAGTATGAAGTAATTACTGAGTTCTGAGCTACGTTGTCAATTTGTTCTGGTAAGTATTTTACCCAGATTTTGTCAGAATTTCATTCAAAATGATGCCCTGTAGTGAGACCTCATATATAGACATGAGTGAATTCAGACAATCCAGATTTCAATTATCTTTAGTCAGCGGTGTCTGTCTTCCACATATAAACTTGGAAATATATGGGAATTATATTCTGCTTGTATAGTTAATTATTAACTTCTTACTGACAAGCATGGAGTTAAGTGTTAACTAATTGTCAGCTCAGTTCCTGTGAAAGTAGTGTACTTTAAATAGTCTTAAAATTTTGAGCAGTATATTTGTGTGAAAAGAATATTCAGTGCAGTGAAATGCTTAGTGTTGTTCTTATTTAAAATTGGAAATTTGACATTTTGTATCTAGTGACATTATTAACCAAATAATCTTTACTTATGGCATGGGACAGGTACTGTAATCTTAACCTAAGAACAGTATGCAAATGAAGTATTTGCCTTTATTCCATCCCAGATAGTCTCTGTTTCTTCTCTTTCAGTAATTTTTTTCATAACAGACTACTTGCAAATTTGCTTGTCTTGAGTTTAAGGCTTTTCTTAAAACTAGAGAATATCTATCCTAATCGGTGTAGGGAGGGAATTGTTCAATTTTTTGAGTTCAAGTATGTCTCAGTACAGAAGGAGACTTCTCGCAGTGTCAAGAGACAGAGAGATGGGATTAAAATCATATTTAATCATAAACTGCTTAGGAAATTGTCATTTTCATGCTGATGTTAATTCAGTTCCTGGTTTTGTCTGCAGGTACAACAGAATATCTCGGGAATGGACTCAGAAGTATGCCATGTGATGCTACCTTAAAGTCAGAATAACCTGCATTATAGCTGGAATAAACTTTAAATTACTGTTCCTTTTTTGATTTTCTTATCCGGCTGCTCCCCTATCAGACCTCATCTTTTTTATTTTTTTGTTTACCTCCTTCCATTCATGCACATGCTCATCTGAGAAGACTTTAGTTCTTCCAGCTTTGGACAATAACTGCTTTTAGAATCTGTAAAGTAGTTACACAAGAACAATTGCCCAAGATTCAGAATTTTTTTTAATGGAGCATGTGTATTATGTGGCCAATGTCTTCATTCTAACTTGGTTATGAGATTAAAAACAAACATTCCTCACTGCTCTAACAGATACTGAAGATACCACCTGAAGGGGGGAGGGGAGATGGATGTTCTGTTTTCTCCCATCAAAGAAGTAATATTGCTGTAGCAACATCCATCTTGTTCCAAACCTTCCAGTGTTAGAGAACTGAGGTTTTATTATATGCTTTCGCTCATAACTGGTGTGTCTGGAGAATTGGTACTGAATCTATAGCATCAGCAGAACAGAAAATGTGATGTATCTTATGCATGTCAATAAAGGAATGACCAGTTCTTGTTTTACAGAGAATGGAAATTGGAAGTCAAACATCCCTTGTATTCCAGAATAGGGTTTAAGAACATTTTTGTAATTCATTTAAATTTTGTTAGGAGGCTTGGAGCTATTAGTTAATCTGTCTTCCAAAACACTGTTTAATATAGCACTGAATAAATGATGCAAGTTGTCAATGGATGAGTGATCAACTAATAGCTCTACTAGTAATTGATTTATTTTCTTCAATAAAGTTGCATAAACCAATGAGTTAGCTGCCTGGATTAATCAATATGGGAAACAAAATCTTTTGTAAAAGCAAAGCTGGTTTTTGTATATACTGTTGGCATTTGCCTCGTTGTTTAACATCAAATAATGATGTAAAGTTCAATAGAGTGACTCTTCTGCCATTTTCAGTTCTAATGCTCAGTCTGTTGCAGGTTGGCACATTGCTCGGCCTGGTGGATGCAGAATTAATAAGCTAACATAGTCGTGTAGCCGTAGTAGGGGGCTGCACTTGGTGCTGGGAGCCCAGCGTTCATGGATGGACTTGGGACCCAGCAGATCTGAAGCGGTGTATTGTGGAGATAATTCCTGATGCACCTGTGTTTGCTGACTGAGAACCTTTTTCTTCAACTTGTACACTTGACAACTGAAAGATCTTAATGTGGGGGTAATGATGAGGCAAAAAAATTATAAAATAAAGTACTGTTTTGATGTGGGAATTGTCATGAGGCTGTGTTGAAGTGACTTTACTATGTGGGATGTTCGTTGCCATTGAAAAGGACTTGTTCAGCCATGCTGCCATTTACATTGATGACTATTTTAATGCAACAGACACTTTCTTCATGTCAGGTGACTAAACGTGAATAAAGACTCATTGCTATTGGATTTTTGTTCTACAAGAAACATTGTCTTGTGCCATTAGTTTCTTTCAGCAACAAGGGCATTATTAAACATCTGACACTTTCCTCCCCTCTTCCTTCATATTTTTCCTTGTTTAATCTTTTTGGTCTCCATTCTTAACATCCATAGCTTCATTTTCTCTAGTCTTGTACTATCACTTTATTGTGCATCTGTGACTTCTCACTGGCACCACTTTTGCACTGCTTATAGTTATGTACATTCTGATTCCTTGTCCCCACATGGATGTGGAAAGCTAGATGTAAAATAAATGTTAAACCTTAATTTTTATAAAAATTTGAACATGTAGTTTGGACATGGTTTGTTCTGGTTCTAAACTATGAGAGTGAACTTGAAATGTTCAAGTTCAGTTGGCTTGGAATTTAGAAACTTGGGCTCTCTTTAGCAGTACATGCTTCAATGATTACTTTCTGAATTCCCTTGGTGAAGTTCCTGCTTTGCTAACCAGCTTATACCATTTTGCTGGAAAATTGGAATACAGCTGCCAGTAGCATTACAACTGAGGTAAAAGTTGATTTTTTTTAAAGCTTAAAAATGTGCTGGTCTCAATTGTTTTTTATACTTGTGTTAATTTGATGCTTATTACTTTGTTCTGGGAGTCACAGCCGCTGAAATCACTTATATGATCAACTAGGAAGATGTTTTGTGAGGTGTAAGACCGCGGGTGTTAGAGAACACAAGGAAGTGTGCATGATGAAGGGTCAGGGAAGAAGAAAAAATAGTAAAATATTACATGGGAGACAGAAGTCTTGTTTGGACCAGTACCTGTTTCTTTTTTGCATCTGTCATGTTCCCAAGGTAATAATTTTTTGTAATTAGCAAGTATAAACTTTGACGAAAGAATGGGGATGGATTGTAGAGGTTCTGGAAGCATGCTGAAGGTCCAAAGTGGGAAATGGGACATGTTTTGTCCTTGAAGCAGACTCAGTCCTCTCTGGTACAGGCTTCTTGTCCTAAAATTACATTTGGGCTTCCTCATCAAGCAGTGGGCGAGGGGAGGAGCTGGTAGACAGGAGCTAATATAGATATGGTGAAGAAGAATTCTAAGACCAAAAAAAAAAGCTTAATTGGTGATTATCTCAGTGAGTACCTACCAAAACCACCGGTAGTCTAAAAACTACATAGTGGATTTTGGTGCCTTTGAAACATAGGGAGGGTGCAAAATTTTCCATTTGAACTTAATGTAAAAAGTGAAGGGTTTGGAAATGTGAGTTTTCCTGTTCTGCTGTGGTAAAATATTCTTTTGTCACGATAAATGCTGTAATAGTTTCAGTGGGGTCAACTTCATGCTAGAAAATTTGGATTAAACAAAATCTATTTCAAAGACTTTTATTTGAGATCGAGTATAGAGAACAAAATGTCAAGCCAAGACATATAACAGGGAAGGAAACTACAGTGTTCTTTCTGAAGTAATTTTTTTAAGATTGCTTGCTGTGTTTAATTGGGGTTTGAATTTAACAACACGATTGCAATCTGTTTTTTACTTTTCACTTGGAAAAACCTTGAGTGGTTTTAAGCACAAAAAAGTCTTTTCAGGATGCAGGAAAAACTTGATCTGTGGCATTGGCTAGAGATTTTCCTGGTTTTTCTGTCTTCTGATGCACACAGCATCTGTATTTGTTACAAAATGAATATACACACGTTTTTGCATGCTTGAGTAAAAACATTTTACCCAGTTGCACCGTGCCATAGTTTTATATGAAGATAGCAGATGATAACTTTTTCTGAAAAACCTGGCTTTAAGCAGACCACAGCAACAAGTTTTTGTTGCTGTGGAGGCATGGAACTAAAGTCTGGCAAATGATTAAAAGACAACCATGGATATGCAGATGTACAGTACCAGTCCTGTTAGATTGGTTAGTTGTTTATGCAGAAGTTAGCATTAATGAGCAGATAACATGAGGGTTTAAATACAGCCAGAAATGTTCTAAATAACTCCATTGTATTTTTTTATCTCCCCCCCCCTTCAATTTTTCTCTCTAGTAATTTTATTTCAAACTCTACATTGCTTTAAAAAATAGTGTTTTAACAGGCATTATCATCTGAAGCAGATACCTTGGGTCCATCAAATGTGGCTGGTCATTTAGAAGTCTTTAGTCTGCATATTCTTGGTAAAACTTAGAACATAATTGGAATTTAGCTGAAGATTTCTTGCTGTGTTTATAGCTGTCCAAAAAACATTAAGGTAGTTGTTTTTCTCTGATTTGTTTGTAGTTTCATACATGAAAATGAGACTAAGACAAAACCCTCTTTATTTAAATTAAACTAATTAGCACTGGAAGAATGGAATGAGATAATGCATCATCAGTAAAAGATCTTAAGGTATGAAGGTTATTTTACTAGAACACAGACTATACTAATTTCTTCAAATGTGAAAAAAAATAAGGTACTGATTTGATTTATCTGCTTTCTGGTTTTTGGTGTCATTGAATGGATGGTATTTTTCCCCAGCACCTTCAATATAAATATTAAGGAGGTATAAATTGAAGAACAGTTGGATTCAGATCATGATCAGCAATTGCATATTTTAAAAGGCAGATTGAATTGTGGCTGAAATACTTCATGTGTAAGGCTGAGGGTTTGTATTTTGGCAACAGTGCAGGAAGGACTAATGCAGAGAAAGCATGGGAACACAGGGAAAATGCATAAATACATGATGTCAAGGGGAGGTGCAGAAGGTAAAGGTAAGAGCTGCCTGTATTACTGTGAAGTGAAAATGGTCTGCTCTCAATTCATGCATTCTAGTATAAAAACAACTAGTTTCAAAATAATCTGGAATATGATAGTTGATAAATTATAATTTTAAGTGTCCGTCTTAGTCTGACAGAATAGCAATTCAGAATAACCTTTAACTGGAAAACCAGTTCAGAGTGCAGACAGAGTTCTTGCAGGTGTATGTAGTGTAGAACAGTTCCTAAACTGATGTTTGTGAAGGTTAGCTGATGCCTGTAAACTGACTTGGCATTCTGGGTTAATGCAGCAGTAAATTCTGCAGTAACTTTGGTCTGCAGTGCATTTAGCACTCAGTCTTCTGCAGGGATAGTTCAAAGTTGTCAGTGTCTTTTTTTCTGTACTGCAGGGGTTGGTTTAATGTCAAGCAGTTGTGGGGGAAGAGTTCAGTAGCTCCCAGATAAGCAGGAGTAAGGGATGTAACTATTTCTAGAGCATCTGTGTGCCTTGGGTAGGTTAGAAGAGGTGACAGGCATAATCTTCACAGTGATAGGTGCCAGAAGTGAAATAGTGAATTTGATAAGACAGCCCTGTGTAAAGTTATACTTGAAAATTTCTCTGGTAAACATCCCTGTTTGCCCAAAATAGCTTTTGTTTGTTTGGGGTATTTTTGCCTATGCATTAGAAGTATTGGTGAGACTTCAGTATCTTCTTTAAACAGTGAAGGATTTTAATTCATGATGGGACAAAGCTTTATCGGGACACACAGTTGAACAGACTGTTTTGGTTTTCAACAGCTTTTAATACTGATCTTTGATCTCTGGGGTTGTTCCTGTGCTCTGGAAGAGTAGGCTCCTCTCCTTAGATGGCTTCTGCTGGGATTGGTTCCCCTTCAGGAACTTCAAGCATAAATACTCAAGCTCTGAGTACTTAGGAGTCCTAGGTTTGGCAGATCAGGTAATTCTGGCTTTTGCCTAAACTTCACTAATCTTCACATTAACTGTGCATTCTCCCATCACAGATTTAACATGGAGAGTAAGAACAGTTGCTTAGAAGATGGTGATACAAGGTTATCCTCACGGGAGGAATGCTAGCTGTAGAGCTGGGCTGGTGGCTTTGCTTCAGCTGCTTTGGCAGACCAGGCTTGTGGAGAAAGAATTTCAAAATGCCTTTAGTTTTATCAGGGATGGGAATCTGACTCAAGTTTAGTCTCAGATATGATCTCATGTTTCATTAGAGGGAATGCAAAAATTAAGCTGTAACTTGTGTTTTGAAGAGCTGCCTAAGAGGTGATGTTCTCTTAGAAAGCATTTGTAGACACTGAGTATGGTAGTTTCATGTATGCTGAGGAGAAGCTGTGCTTGTTTGTAAGTCAAGCCTGTTTTGTTTTTTTCCCTCTGGCCAAGTAAGCCTCAGCACTTCTTATCTTACAGTCTTTGATGCAAGTCAAAAATGAAACTGTTCAGTCATTAGTGGAGGGGGGTGTTTAATTTGTTTTGGTTTTGCTTTGTGGGATTTTCTAGAGAATGTTCTAGAACAGAACTTTGTACTAAATGTGCAGCTCTAATCCTCTTGAGATCTAAAGGAGGAACTGCAATTTGCAACCTTACATAGAGAACTTAATGTGAGTCTGTAATCCCTTCTTCCTGGCAAATTTATGAAGGTAAATAGTGAAGATCTGTCATAGCTCTGGCAAAGATCACTGTTCAGTGTGAAACTGTTAATTCTTTAGGGAAGGATACTCTTGCTAAAACAGACTTTGCACATTACTTGCCATAGTGTTAATCCTGCTCTGACAGTGAATGCTGAAAATTAATTCACAGATACCTCAGTAATTGAAGGATCTATTCAATATAACCATTTTAAAATTCTTTTTGCTATTGAAAGGTTTGGAATGCTTTTGTTGGAGTAAGAGGTCCAGTTCTCTTCATAAGGTTCTAGATTTTGTGTCTCTACTCAGAACAACATTGAGGAGAGGGTCACTGTTAGTGACTGTAGGAGTTCTCAGGTAACAAACCTAGTGGAACATGGCAGTGATATTTTTCTAGAATGGATTAGTGCTAGCTGAAGAATTGAATATAGTATTTGGAACTGGTGGTGTTCAATCTCTGTGTTGGCTAAAGTACTGCACCTCTCAAGCATGTCTGTCTGGTCTAAGCTCAGTAACAAGCTGCCAGAGCACAAGTGCAGATGATGAGTCTAACCAGCATTAAGAGGTAGAACTTTCTTGTGTAAACAAACCATGATACCCTGGTTTTATTGGTTGGTTGTACTAACTGCTCTGTTTTTACAGTTTGAATTGTATTTCATGAGGATATCTCTTAAGTTCTTGTTTACAGCATGATTTATGTTTCCTGAGAATCCATTCAAAATTCACTGAAAGCAGCACTTCAAGGTATCATTCCACAATCACAAGCAATTGAATTAGGAGGTAGGTAGATGGTTGCTACTTAATTTAGCTCTTTTTGTCCTCTCCTATTTCATATGTGCTGCACTTAACACTGAGAATTACCATTTGGTGCAAAGGATGTGAATTTTCATAGCCTTAACTATTTTTTTATAAACTGAGAAAGAAGTAAAAAAAATTATTCTTGGCTTAACTATAAATTATAAAAGAAAAGCTTTGAAAAAATGCAGGTAACCCTGAATCATATTTTCACATATAATATTCTTTCCAATATTGATAAAACTGATGTTCAAAAACGTTCCAAATTTTCAGAGTGGAAACATGAAAAGACAGGTTTGTGGAGAAGCATTGAGCAGTTATCTTGAAATTTCTGGATGCAAAATTTAACTTGAAACAGCCTTTTTCTTTCCCTTTTTTTTTGTTTAACATGACTGGTGTGACATCTTAATATCTTAAACATGCATTATGCTGTGCTTAATGAGGGGTGGGAGGGGAGGAGAAAAGGAAGGTGAGAAGTTGCACTTTGCTGTTCAACTGAAGCTACATCTCTGGTTCCCAGTGCAGAGATCAGATCCAGAAATAGGTTATAGTTGACCAATCAGCCCTCCTAGACTAGGAAACTTCCTTAGGTTTTTAAGTTATGTGAATCCAGGTAAAACAAAGACCATGTATGTATTAAGATTAGGAATCTAGAGTGCAAATGTACAGAGACACAGTGAAGGGTGAAAGCTCAGCGTTGTGAGCCTCAATGAGGTTTTAAAAAGAAGTTCCCATGAAGCATATGCTGACACACACATCATGAATAATTTAGGGTGTGGACAGAGGAGAGGGCAGCCAGCTGTACTTGGTGAGCCAGCTGCAGCAAACTGATAAGCTGTTCTCGGAGTTCTGCTAGGCGGAAGTAGCAATAATAGTTGGTGGTTACAGGATTATGGGTCATTGCCGGGAAGCTGGAAGGATAAACAGTGGCTCAGCATGTTTGGTAATGAGAGAACACAACAAAAGAGGTCTTGAAAAACCTCCAAGTTCAAGCTACCACCAAGATGTTCACTAAACAATGAGTGACTTTCTTATGTCAGCATTAAGCTGTCCACTGCTAACTGTGAGAGCAGGAGGTGGCAGGAGAAGCTTAGCTGCACCCTTCTGTCCTCCAAGTAAATCTTCATGTGTCTGACCAGGTATGGAGGACTCCAAAGGGATTACTGTGGAAAAATTGTTACTTGTCAACTTGCTAGGCATATTGAAGTACTTCATTAAACTGAATTTCCTAAAATATGTGTTTAAAATAGTTTTAAGTATCTTTTTGATGTGATTGAAATTCCTCAGGGCATTTTCAGGCCTTTAAAACTATTTCTCAATATGACCACTGTTGATAAACTGTACTGAAAATATGCTGAGAGAATCAACATAATAGACCCTTTATTGACAGATAAGTACTCAAGATAATTTTGCATCTTGAACCTTCTAAGTGCTTAATAACATTCTGGAGTCATGATAGCTTCGTGTGATGAAGAAACCCTTTCCTCAGAAAGCCATACCTTTGAAAATGGTTGTTTGCTGAATGCTGTTTATTATGCTAATAGGTAAAAAGTGCCAAAAGCTTAGGTGGCTGTTCACTCTTCAACACATTAATTAAAACTTTAAATACCTTCAGAATATTGTGGCACTTCTGTGAAATGTTCTGTTGACATCCAAATGTATGCTGAGTGTTAAATACAAGATTTAGTTGAAGCTATATGGCATCTTTTGTCCTTTCATTAGATCTCTAATAGTTCAGACTAGCTGAAGATCTTTGCTCTTGCTGAAACAATCTGGGAGGAGATTGATTCCAGGCAGTGATCTCCTGTGGTTTTTAGAACCTCTCTGTGGGCTGTTATTACCTTTGTGCTTATCTATAGTCCTCATGGTGAGAAGAGTTCTTCAATGGAACAGTGACATTTGTAGCAGCAATCAAAAGCATAGGGACTAATTTGAGCACCAGATTGTTTGGATCCACTGGGCTGAGAATGTTGCTGTAAACAAAATGTGTGTGAGTAGTATTTTAGCATGGCCACTCCTTGAAAGGGTCCTTCTCTCACCAAGGACTTAGCTGACGAGACAAGGTTCTTTTCACATCCCTAAGGCTCTTTTTTTAATGTTTCTAGCCATAAAACTACTCTCTGCCTTCCCTTTTTCCAGTGCAAATATCAGACTGTTAAAATTCTGACTAATACCAAAACAAGAGATCTAGTCAGACACTGTGAGAGGACACAAAGAAATGGAATGAAGGTGTGTCAGGGAAGTTCCAGTTGGACATTAGGGAAAGATTCTTTACTGAGAGGGTGGTTGGGCACTAGAACAGGCTCCCCTGGGAAATGGTCACAGCATCAAACCTGATGGAGTTCAAAAAACATGTAGATGTTACTCTTAGTCATATGGTTTCATTTTATTCAGTCCTCCAAGGAGATGGGAGTTGGACTTTTGATGATCCTTATGAGTCCTTTCCAATTTGAGATATTCTCTGATCCTTCCAGTACTCTTTGTATACTGCAGTAGTCTTTTCCTTTTTGTTGCCATGAGAATCAAGCACATAATGCTTTTTTTTTAACAGATGGGTGTATATATAAAGTAGTATTTTTAGTGGTGTTTGTGCATGAAGTCATTGAAAAAAAAAATAGAGCCCATATTAAAGTAGGCCTGTTTCATGGATGTGCAAGAGTCAGTTTCTGTAAATGTTAGTCCTGAGACATTTGTACCAGTGCAGCAAGTGATAGGGCATGTAGCGTTATGTACAAGGGTTTTCACTGGAATAATTTAGACAAGTGGATATTTTTGCCTGTGTAGCAATGCTCTTGGCTTATGCTGTTGTCTAAGTAGGGCTTGAGTTGATTTAGTGAGAACTTGGTTGATTAAGAATTCTGAAAATTCTTACAGGTGATGAAATAATCATTAATCTTTCAAGAGGAAAAAAAAGTGTGTCTCAAGTACCCAGAGTATTCAGTAAAGTTATTTTGAATATTTTCTGGTGCTTGCATTAGAGTAATTTTGGTAGAAATAAAAGGACAGAATTTGTCCTAGGGCTGAAGCCAGGAGCATTAGCCACTCTGAAGGTCTGAGAAACAGAGGTCCTGACCTGCCCCAGGGGTTTGTTTGGAGGCACTTAAGTCAGAAAAAGAAATGAAGCTCCCAGCTGTTTCAGCAACTCCAAATCCATTTACATTTACTCATCCAATTTATCAGCTACAAACCTTTGTTGATATTCTCTTAATACTCACCTGCACAGAAAACATTCATTAAAACAGTAGGCTGGACGTGTGCTTCATATGTAGTGTGATCTATCTGGTATGTCCTGCTCTCAGCTGGTCAAGTCCCATGCATATGGGCTCAGTGAAGCCTCTCAAACTTCCATCATGGGGGAGAGTTTGCTACCTACAGATCCCCACATGTTGAGGGATTTCATTTTAGGCATTCGGGGACAAGTTGTACATTGTACTGTGGTCACAGATGACTGTCTAGTTTTAAGCCTCTAAGAAAGGCTATGCAACCTGTTTCATAATGTCTGCATTTGTGGTATTTAATTTCTGTAAGTGCCAGAGAATCTGTTTGCTTTAAGTAAGTTTTAATGAGAATTGAAGGGGAGCTTGGACAGCACTGTGCAAGACAATGATTTTGCTGCCTATGAAACAAAGGGTAAATGGCAATGATCAGTGTTACATAATTTTACAAATGGGATTGATTCAAAATTGTTTATAAAATGAAAAGAATAAAAGCTGTGGGAATTCCACCTTCTAAATAACGTGACTTTAGAAACCTGGCCATGCTGGCTTTGAAGATCCTTAGGCTTTTTTATGCCTGTTCTATGGCAGGTGGTGACCTGTCACTTAAATCTTTGGTTTAAGTGCATCTCAAAGCAAGATGTTATGTAGAGATACAAATAAAGGCTTTCGTCCCAGCATGCCTGATGAAGTTAAAGGTTATACTGAAGGCATCACCTGTCTTTCTGCTTCTGAAATGTTGAAGTTATTATTACGTATTTTTTGCTTTTCCCCTTCCATTACAGCATTTGCCTGGAGCAGTAGCTTCTCTTCTACATACTTGTTTTTAATTACTTGTGATTGTTAGTGTTGGGTAATTTTGTTTGCTAAGGAAATCCCCTTGCAGTGGCCTACAGACTTTGCCGTAATTATGAAAGAAACTCCAGGCCTACCATTTAGATTGTCACTTTGTATTTTGCTCATGATAACCTGCTACAACATTCTCTTCTAGTGATGTATTAATAATGTCTAAAAGCAATCTTATTTCCTCATTTTATTTTTGACATCCTTTTGGATGGAGTGCAACATAAGTACAGAATAATGTCCTTTAGAAATCCATGGCTGGAGAGCTCCCTGTATCATATTGTCTACTCCAGTGCAGAGGGTAACTGTTCTGCACAGTAGTTGTGTTCTGCAGATGCAGTCAGAAAACAGAGGTCTGGTGTTATGTTGAGGAACTGTGGGGCTTTCTTATGAATATTCTGTACTGCCTGAAGGTATTTACATTCATACAAACATGCATACAGTGATATTGCTGCATCTGTAGGAAATTCCCTAAGGTAGATGATCCTTCAGTTCCTTTGCATCTTTGACAAATGGTCTGTGGTGGTGGTGGTATCCTAAGCAGCACACAGTTACCAAAAGAGAGAGCATGCCCTGCTACAGACTGCTGTGAGCACAAGTCCTGTATGGCTTCAGAGGTGTCTACCTTCACCAGAAGAATGGTACAGGGTGGACAGGTGGGGGCAGTAATATCTTGAAGCACTGCATCCAAATCTGTGAGAACCTTTTTGTTTAAAACCTTTACATGAGCTCATTGAACATGAATTTGAAAGAGAAAATAGCAGCAGCCTGTTGTAATGATAGAGATTGCATAGCATTTGGAAACAAAGGACTTCTGGATTAACATGGCAGAATTTAGGCAGCTACAGTGGAATTGGCTCTGAATTTATGCTAATAGAGCCAAAGGCATGGTTTTGCCTTCAGCTTTTTGTCTTAGTTGATAAAGAATATCTGCTTGCAGTATCACCAAATAAGAATTGTAATAACCTCCTAAATTTGTGGTATTTCAGAAAGAGGGTTAATATAGTACACAGTAAAAGAAAGTACTTGGTTTATCTTGTTTTGTGTCTTAAGATTTAAAAAGATTAAACCACAGGCTTTAAAATTCATATCTTGAAACAGCGAAAATGTCATTTGTTTAAAAATACCCTCAAACAAACAAAAAACAAACCCTAAAACTGGGACATGAAAATGAGACATGATTTAACTTAATTATAAACCTTGAACAAGGAAACAGCATGTTCTCAGAATACTTAATTACAGCATTGTTTTTAGGTTGAGATTTTTTGGTGTGTGTGTTGCTCCAGTCAGTCTTAAGCAGAAAGAATAAAAGGCAAAGCACAGAAGTACAGTAAACATCTTGAAATGCAGTTTCCTTCTTACTGGGAACCTATCACATGACTTGCTGGAAAAGATTTACTTAAAAAAAAAAAAGGCAGTTTCTTTTTTGACAGCTGTAAATCTGCTTCTTGAGAAATAATATCCTGTAAGATTTCTCAAGCAGCACTATAAGGTTTAAATGGTTTTAGTGTTGTATCAGTGAATTTAAGGAAAGAACACTGAAATGTTTGATTGCCCTGAAAACATTACTCATTGACAGAGGAGGACAGAAACAGAGTAAGGCTTTATACTATTAATGTATAATTATTTTATAGTCTGGACTCTTAAAGGTGGGAAGATGCTAATTTTGACTGAATTCTACAGTATGCAAAGCCAGTTGGGGTAACTCAGTCTAGGATGATAGCCTTTTTTGGCAATCTCACTAAAAGACAGCTGGGAGTTGAACTGAAATGGGACCAGCATTTCAGTTAGTCAGTGAATTGAATGTGGCTTACTCTGTCTTAAAATTACACACATGGTAACTCTTCCAACAGCTAAGTTTCCCCATGGCCTTCTACTGCCTGAAAGTGTGGGTCCCAGCTATCCCTTTTTGAAGTTGGCAGGAGATATTTTTAAGAGAAAAAAGGATCAGCTACTGTCTTGCTCTTTGAGTCAGTATTTCTCAGAATTGCACCCCCTCTTGTGCTTCCACAGGTGAAAAAAAATTACCTGTGGCTGGATTGTGTACTTTTTATTGAAGGTGAATGGAAGGACTGACATTTTTATATTGCATTGAAACAAAGGGTTGTCAGCTTGAAAGGATTCACATCAAAAATATATAGGCATGTTGACTATGTTCAGTCATGCCTTAAAGAAAAATTTTAGGGTGGATTCCTACAGATGCTCAAATAGGCGTGTGAAAGCCAGGAGCTAAAACAAAACTCTGGTGTTCCTGTTCTTGTCAGTCTGGGGGGACCTGGTGTGAAACATTTCCAGTTCATGGAGGTGAGCTAGAAGCTCCTGCACCCCCTGGTGCAGAGGGAACAGAGCATGAAGCACCATGGATGTTATACCTGGAGAGTAGCTAAGGCCTTATACCGAGCTATTTAAAAACTTGCTAATTCCTGCTTTTGGGCTGTGAATGAAGGGAATTAACCTAGCAAGGGCACACAGGAAAGCTACGGTCTGATTTGAAAACCATACTTCTTGTATGTTTTCTTAGGAGCTGATGCTTCTGTCCTTTTGCAGAGGAATTTACTGTATTTTTATACACTAAATCCACAGCCCTGCTTTATGAGGAAACCACAGTACTTGGAGATGTCCATGACGTCTGTTACAGTTTTATATGCCTCTGTAATTTTATGGGAAAAAGGATGTGGAAGTCTGAGGCCATATAAAAGCCTCACGACTCGAGGGAGCCAATATTGAGAGAACCCACTGCGGTGTTGCCACAGCTCTTCCTCATCCCTTCCCCGCCTCCCTGCCGTTTTCTAGAGCTCCGAGTGCATTTGCTGCATCTGAGCGATTCGGAACCGTATTAGAGCTCCTTTTACCGCTGTTCCGCCGTGCCTCTAGGAGGAAAAAAGAAAACCAACCCGCCCCTTGGCCGCCGTGTCGAGGCAGGGCGGTGCGCTGGGGGCCGGCGCAGCCGGGCTGGGAGCGCGGCCCGGCCGTTGTTCCGCGCGCTCAGCCCCGGGGCAGCGCCGCCCCGGCCGCCCGCAGGCCCCGCGCGCAGCCGCGCTGCACCGCCCTCAGCAGCGCCGCCGTCCTGCCTTCCCTTCCCTCCCTTCCTTCCTTGGAAGCACCGCCCTCACTCGCTGCTCGCCGCTGCGGTCATGGGTCCCGCCGCGGTGCTGCTGGTGCTGCTGCTGCCGCTGGCGGTGGCCGCGGGCGGCCCGGAGGTGCACAGCCTGCGGGGGAGCTGGCAGCTCCGCAACGGGAACGGCTCGGTGTCGCTCCGAGCGGAGGTGCCGGGCTGCGTTCACACCGCGCTGCTCTGCCAGGGCCTCATCCAGGTACGGTACCCCCGAGAGCCGGGCCTTGGAGCAGCCCTTCCCGCCGTGGGCAGCCCGCCTCGGAGGGGAGAACCTAGCCCTCCAAAACACAGCCCCCTCCCGGCGGCTGCCCGGCCACTGCAGGCTCGCTTGGCATCGCCGGGGCAGCAGCCAGGCTTCCTTTGGTGGCTGCAGTGTGCTCAGTCCCGCATTTGGCCGAGGATACAGATGGAAGCTTTGCAGTATGTGAGATTGTGGTTTTGACACGCAGCCAAGGCGCTGACACCAGATACCCGCAATGCCCTCACAGCGTGTAAGTCATGCATACCTATAGTGGTACCTGAAAAGAATGGAAAGTTAAACCCATACTCCTAAAGTTTGACTCGTTGATACAATAAGTTTAGGAAATTCAAGCCATTAAAAAGCCCTTGTAAAACTTGTAGGGACTATCAGAACAGTTGAGGTCATATGAACCCATTCCGCCTAAGGAAAGTATAGTCTGAAACAAGTTAAATTTAAAGGACTAACTCCTGTTTTAACACTTTGAAGAAGCTTTTCTGCTTCTGTTTATACTTGTCTCTATTAGATTTTTTAATTTATAGAAACACAGCAACCAGTTTCTTGGGAAAATTTTCAAAACTGCAGTTGCAGATGGGTAGCGAAGTAATCTGATACTAGCATAAGGTGCCTGAGACTCAGACCTGACAAGAAACGTGGCACTACTAACTGGATCATTGTTGAAATAAGATGCCTTTTTAAAAGGAAACAAGGCAAATGAAACATGTATCTGGAACAAAGAAATAAAACACAGTGAAGTCAACAAAGTCATCTATAAAGATGATAAAGACGGTTCTGTGCTGGAAAATGTACTGTTATATGGTGTGAGTATATGATATTACCCCTCCTTTATTGTGGGCCTGATGGTGCAGTTCTTGTGCATCATTTATTTAAAAACCACATTCTGGATGTATGCATTTTGTATTTTTTATTTCTTGGGTTTTACCCTTCAGCTTATTATACTTTGATTAAAGTTAGAGAAGTATAAGGAGAAAGTGACACCATTTGGGCAGGATAATTTTAGCATTTTCTGTCTTGGCACAGGTTGGGAATCCCAGCACTAATAATAGATTCCAGAGAGTGTCACTGCCAGATACAGAGCATCAACATTGGAGAAAGAACTGTGCTATGAAGGGATAGGCAGATCTATGATGATCTGTTGTTTTAACATCTGTGTGCTAAGTGATGTGACATCTTGGACATTGAGAATTAAGGTTTCAGAAGGGCTCTTTTATAGTTGTCAAATGTGCAGGGGGCAGGGAGACTTTATGTGGAGGATCCGTGAAGGGAACTGTGCTGGTTTCTCTGACGCAGAAGTGCTCGAGGTGACCTGGACGTCTGGGATGTCATGTTTGGTTGTGCTGGGAGGTGTTCCTGCAAGAAGTGTGAATAATCATCAGGAGAAACTGTGACCAATGCACTGATTCAGGCACACAAGACAGTGATGTAATGAAAGACTCACATTTAACTACTCACACTAAGTACACTTACGAACTGAGAAGATGTCATTGCTAATTTAAATGCATTGCTGCAAACTGACCTGTAATTTAGCAGTATATTTGGAAATGAGGATCATGAACTCTCATGTGCCTGGGCAGAATCCCAAGCCTGCACAGAGGCATGAGAGTTTAGTCAGCCAGCTGGGCAGCAGTGGGTGCTTGGCTAATTAAATCCACGATGGTTGGTTGTGGTCACTTAGAACACGTTTGCTTGAATACGAGTAAGAACTTGCTCCAAACACGTGCTGGTACAGCTGGTGGACTGGAAGCTGTTGCCAAGTTGGTGATGCTGCTGTTGAAGTGCTGAGTTAATCAAAATGGTTCACTAGTGTGGTTGCTTGATCTCTGGACTGGACCCAGCTGGTGTCTGGCTAGTTCCAAGCTCAGAATAATGAGGTAACCTGTTTCTATGTATAGATGTGTACAGGTAACTCAAGGCCAGCTTAAACCCATTCTTATTTTAGCAAAGCTCAGCTTACAGAAAGAACCATTCATGCAAATTTGCACTTGGATAACTAAATTGTTTTAAAATCTCATTTTTGTTTAAAAGATAGAATGCAGATCAATGCTCCCCAAAACAGCAGAGCAACCTTAGCAGATTTGAAATCTATTTCAGATGGTGTTAAATGCTTTGCATTCTACAAAGCAGCAAGCCTGGGTTGTTTGACTCTTGGAGGGAGTCAGTGACATCACTCATTATTGCAGTGTGAGGCTTCATGCTCCAGAGGGGGGCTCAGCTGTTTGTCCTGAGGTTTCTTCACTGCAGTGAATGTGACCCAAGGTTTTCAAGTGCAGCTGCCCAAAATCAAGTTCCTATTTTCCTATATTCTTATTTATACAAAAGCACGCACGCTGCCCTAATTGTAGAGGCATAGAGCACTGTTTGCTCCACATTTTCAGAGTTCATTATCTCTGGAAATCAGCCCTTTTTGGTGTTGTGTCAAGTATAGAAGCAGGAGATTTATTATAGATGCCTAAATACAAGTTTTGGTCTTAGGTATTTTTTTTCATTTGCTCCTTTTGCTCTTTGCAATGGAATATAGGATCTTTATTCATCCTAGAGAAGATGTCACTAGATCAGTAACTCAGCTTGTAATCAAAAGTGGAGATTGATCTGAAAAGCTGTACCAGGAAATAGGAGAACAAAGGTAGTGGGAACAAAATCATTCTAGATAGCAGGACCCCTATGTTCAGCGACGTGGTGAAATCTACATGCTGTTTTTCTGTGTGATTTGCAAGTGGCAGATCTCACTGCATCCTTTGCTTTTGTACCTGTGAGATTTTCAATGGGTTAGCACCCAGAACAGAAATTTAAAGCAGAATTTGGAAGGGCCTACTCCAGCAATGTAGCTTAGTGGGCACCTCACAACGAGGGGAAGGAGGGCAGCAGGGGTAGGCTGATGAATATTAAGCCTTCAGAACGTGGCTTAGATTGCAAGACTAGGCTGCAAGCAAATTATATATTATTGTGTGGTTCATTTCAAATTTAGGTCGACACACAAACTGGTTTTGCACAGGGATGCTCTAGCTGATTGCGTGTCTTTAGCCTTACTTTAATCTTCTGTGCAAGCCATACACTTGAATTGAAAAACACCTCTCTGATGCTGAGGGTTCATTACTCATCTCTCTGGATCCCCTTAGCATTTGTTCTAGAGATATCTTTATTCTGGCTCATAAAATATACATTGGACAAACATGTCTTTCTGAATACACCAAATGCACGTGGCTCAAAAAATGCTCTTGGGGAAGACTCTTGAGTTTCTTACCAAAGTATTATTTTCTTTCATATTCAATCAGTGTAGTTCAAATGCTGGATTTACTATGATAAAAGCTCCAGGGCCAGGAGATTGCATCAGAGTATGTGTTTGGCTTGATTGTTTTAATAGCATTTTATTAAGACACTGTAGCTCTTACTACTATTTACATTTAAAAATAAAAAACACATGAGAAATGCAATAGGGAAGGGTAATAGTCACTTGCATAAAGTTAGAGCAAAGCTTTGTTTTGAATGCAGACATTTTACAAACTTGCAGTGAATCTTTTACTAACCCTGCAGCTCCAGGAAAAGATTTGCCAAAACCATTTTGTTTGGAAGTTTTGCTTTTGACCGCCGTCAGTGTAGTATTTTCTTTCAGGCACTGTTCTGGTGAGCCATATGTACCCACAGGTAACTTGCTTATTAAGTCTGTGTGCTGGAAATAAGCCTCCTCTACCACATATTGTCCAGTTCTGCACGATGCCATTTCTTGCTGGCAGGTGACTCCTGTAAATTTCCAGTTCTGAGGAATATGGCTGTTGTAGCTGGATTTTCTCATATGACAGCCATTTGCATTTATACATAAGGCTGTTCTGTCTTATTAGTTGTCACTTAGACTTGTATGGAGTATTATGAGAGGTCTGCAAGTGTGATACTGATATAGGGGCTGGGTAACACTGCATGTTCTGGCCTGTTGGACAAGGGCATACACTGGACAGAGAAGCTAACAATGCTCTTGGTCATATTTGGGTATCAAAACTTACTAGAAGAGACAGAAGTTTATGTACTAATAGCTGGTAGCTCTACATTTCTGGAAAGGGATGTGGTTTTCTGTAGCTTGTTCTGCATTTGTATAAAATATTCTGTTGTTTATTTTCTGACCCTTCATCACAACTTAGAATTTTTTTGGAACAAGCCAGGTAACAATTCCATTTGGTATCCTATAGTTCTGTTCAGGTTAGGTGGCATTCATTGTTGGAATAGTTGATGATTATATTATTTTCCAGTGAAATACAGGTGCTCTGCTGAACTATGAGAACACGTGTGCAAACATTCAAAACCCTTAGTAAAACCTAGCATAAATAATAAAGGACACTTTATTTTTTCTTTCAAAAGCTTGTGATTTTAAAAGAGGTAAGATTTATAGTGGTCTGTTAAATACATCCAAGTGTTCAAGTAATATTAAGCAGTGGGTATTACTGTGTTAACTCTTTAGTCATATTTGGCCTAGTGTTCTGCTGTGACACATCTTGAACATTGACAGTGACATTCAGTTTACTGCTTTCTGAGAGCAGCTACTGAAATTTAGTTACTTTAGGAGGAACTTCCAAAACTCACGCTCCGAGAGTACAATCCATTCATCACTGCTGTTAGTTCAGCCTGACTTCAAGCTGTGAAAATTATATAAATGTCCTGACTGCTATCACTTGTGATGTCAAGGAGCACATGGGTATAGATAAGTAAATATTAACTACTTAGCTTTCATCTGAAGTTGCCCAGAGCAGAATCATTAAACTGTAAATCATGAAACATCACTTAGAAATTTTATTCTGGTGGTTACACCATCAGAATTTTCTTATGGTGTACATGATAAAATATCAGCAGAGTTGATTTATGAGAGAAGTGCATGTAAGGTGACTTCAAATTAGACCATAACAAAAGCAGGGTAAGGCAAAGGAATCTGGTTTTTGTTCTCTTTATTAAATTTCGTTTTACTTCATGCAGATCTTCCACCTGGGTACAGCTGACTCTGTCTGGTGTCATTCAGGTGTTTGTGCCATGCCCCTCAGAACTCCTGGGTCCTGGGTGACCAGGAGGTGTCCTTTCTTTGAGCCAGGGTATGCCCACTCGCTCGCTCCCTTGGGCTTGGAGCCTCACTTCTCATATTTTCATATCTCATCCATTTCCTGCTTAACAGGAGAAGCTCTTAGCTTATATCACCGTGGCTTTTCAATATCCCCTTAAAATCATTGCAAGGAGAAGCTTCCATCTGGGCACTGGCAGGTCCTTCATTGTAGTGCTGCCAGTGCCTTTGAAGTCCTGCTGATGTCCTGCTAGCCGACCTGGAAATTGCTTCCTTTTGATGATCTGTAGCAGAGCTTTTAACCTCCTCTTAGGGGGTGATTTCCTGCTTGCTTACAGCGTTGAGACTGGGAGCAGGGAACAAACAGACAGGCAGCTTGAATACTTCAGATTTTTCCCCCAAATTGCAGGAAAATGCAAGGCTGTTATGTTTGGTGGGATCTAAAAATAGCTATAGTTGACTCCACCCCTCTATGAATTGCTTCCAGGAACATACTGAGCTGGTGAGCTATTGAATGTGAAGTGTATTTAATAGATGTGCAGCCTATTTCCTACCATCTTTCAATTTTTTCCTGTGCCTTTAAGTGGTTTAAATTTGTCTTTTTTTTTTGCATGCACTTTTCTGAAGTAAGCCTTTCATTTTGATGTGAAATGATTTAACGTGGGATGAAATTCTGTTTCAGAGAAATCCAAACAATTTGACTTACGTGATTACATCTTCCAGCACTCAGAACAGTTGTATTTAATAATGGAAAAGTCAATAACCTCACAAGTGTATTGGCAAAGTAATTCTGCTTTCTTAGAGGACTTTGTTTTGATCATGCGTTTCTCCTGAACCTTGAGAATTGTCTTAAAAGCATTGCTTGAACGTTGCCACAACTGATTTTACAACACTCAACATCTGTCATGGTTAAAATGGCTGACCAGCTATTAGCATTTAACAGCTTTTATGTGATATACGAGCTGTCTTACTGGTTAGGTAGCAATGATATCAGTAAACTGTTAACTTTTACATGAAGGTACACGGAACTGTGAGCTTTCCATCTAAAAGGGCCTGTGAGTCAGAAGGGCTAATTTGCACTTCTATGACACCTATTTTAGCAGTCAGTGCATTTCTTGAAGTTTGAAGGCTGTAGACTAGTAAAGAAGAAAGCTCCTTCAGGAAAAAGGATCTTCAGTATATTCTGAGATTTAAACATGTCACTCTGTAAGCTCCTGTAAGAGCCCATTTGGCAATGATTTCTGCCTCTGATAAAATATTCCTGCATTTCTTCTGCTAGACAACCAGTTTTGTATTTTCCAGAAGTCAGGACTTTGTTCATTAGCATCTTGGTATCTGTGCTTTTGTGGGAGAAATGGTACAGGTTTCTTTTGTGCATCTTTGCCGAGGCGCTGATGTTGATTGTTTGACCATTAACCAAATGGCTTTACAGTCTGCTATTGGTAGTGCATTTGCAACTTTCCTCTCACGCCTTTTGTTAAATATTTCACACATACAAGTGGCAAATACTGAAATTTAACATGCACATTTTTCCAAGCATAATGTGAAATAAAATAGTATGTAATGTTAAATACGAATATGTATGCATATGTAAATATATATAAGATCGTATATAATCTTAAAGCAAGACCGTTGTTTAAAAATGTACTTTTAAAAGTACATCTTGTGGGGTTTCACAGTCTCTGACATTCTATGCTAGCCTCTCATTATCTCAGTACAATGATCTCAGTGAAGTTTCTTTTATGAGGCTAAATTTTGCATATTAATATGCGTTTCTTGGCTTTAACTTTTGCATCTCAATAAAAGTCTGAGATATATTCACCAAAAGTAATGCAATGAATGTCTTAAAATTCAGTGATAGTCCTGTAACCTCATGATGACTTAACTTTTAGAGAATACACTGTATTATCAATACAGAAGCCACAGTTTTTCTCAGGTAACAAGGCTTTTCCTTTTTGACTCTTCCCTTGTAGTAAGAAATTTGATAGAGCATGGCATGTAGAGGCAGGGTGGCACCTTTCTCTCTGTATAAGCTCAAGGGATGATGTTTGTATTCCTGTAGGACTCCAGAAGGGTCTGTGCTGCTGAGGAGAGTCACTTTGATGTTATGATTTTGTTCTGCTATGTAAATAGGTTCATGTGTTTATTATGGAACCTGACCCTGTTAGTTGTAAAACAAATATGAGGTACAAGACCTTTTTTTTTCAGAAGACTTCAAATTCCAAATGTTGTAACCATGCATACTGACTCCTGAAATGGGGAGAAAAATTAAGTTCCAGCAAGTAGGAAAGAAAAAAAAAAAAGCCGGGCAGATTTTCTTCAGTGTGATTTAGAATATCCAGGATGGGTAGTTAAGTGTGTTGGTGCTGTTGAACACTCCTGTCAAAGCAAACCCTAACACAGCTCCCCTCTCTCTGAGCCGGGTTGAGTCATGCAGGCCAGAAGAGACTGGCCTTTGTTTGGGGCAGCAGCTCAGCCCTGCAGCTGCTGCAGGGGCTGCAACGGGGCTGGCAGGCTGGGACCCGGGTACTGGCACTGTGACAGGGCATGGGACACTGCCTGTGTGCTCTCTGACAGGGGATGGACACTGCCTGTGTGCTCTCTGACAGGGGATGGGACAGTGCCTGTGTGCTCTCTGACAGGGGATGGACACTGCCTGTGTGCTCTCTGACAGGGGATGGACACTGCCTGTGTGCTCTCTGACAGGGGATGGACACTGCCTGTGTGCTCTCTGACAGGGGATGGGACCCTGCCTGTGTGCTCTCTGACAGAGGATGGGACAGTGCCTGTGTGCTCTCTGACAGGGCATGGGACAGTGCCTGTGTGCTCTCTGACAGGGGATGGGACACTGCCTGTGTGCTCTCTGACAGGGCATGGGACAGTGCCTGTGTGCTCTCTGACAGGGCATGGGACACTGCCTGTGTGCTCTCTGACAGGGGATGGACACTGCCTGTGTGCTCTCTGACAGAGGATGGGACACTGCCTGTGTGCTCTCTGACAGGGCATGGGACAGTGCCTGTGTGCTCTCTGACAGGGGATGGACAGTGCCTGTGTGCTCTCTGACAGGGGATGGGACCCTGCCTGTGTGCTCTCTGACAGGGGATGGGACAGTGCCTGTGTGCTCTCTGACAGGGCATGGGACACTGCCTGTGTGCTCTCTGACAGGGGATGGGACAGTGCCTGTGTGCTCTCTGACAGGGCATGGGACACTGCCTGTGTGCTCTCTGACAGAGGATGGGACAGTGCCTGTGTGCTCTCTGACAGGGGATGGACACTGCCTGTGTGCTCTCTGACAGGGCATGGGACAGTGCCTGTGTGCTCTCTGACAGGGCATGGGACACTGCCTGTGTGCTCTCTGACAGGGCATGGGACACTGCCTGTGTGCTCTCTGACAGAGGATGGGACAGTGCCTGTGTGCTCTCTGACAGGGGATGGACACTGCCTGTGTGCTCTCTGACAGGGCATGGGACAGTGCCTGTGTGCTCTCTGACAGGGCATGGGACACTGCCTGTGTGCTCTCTGACAGGGCATGGGACAGTGCCTGTGTGCTCTCTGACAGGGGATGCACACTGCCTGTGTGCTCTCTGACAGGGCATGGGACACTGCCTGTGTGCTCTCTGACAGGGCATGGGACAGTGCCTGTGTGCTCTCTGACAGGGGATGCACACTGCCTGTGTGCTCTCTGACAGGGCATGGGACAGTGCCTGTGTGCTCTCTGACAGGGGATGGACACTGCCTGTGTGCTCTCTGACAGGGCATGGGACCCTGCCTGTGTGCTCTCTGACAGGGGATGGGACAGTGCCTGTGTGCTCTCTGACAGGGGATGGACACTGCCTGTGTGCTCTCTGACAGGGCATGGGACAGTGCCTGTGTGCTCTCTGACAGAGGATGGACACTGCCTGTGTGCTCTCTGACAGGGCATGGGACCCTGCCTGTGTGCTCTCTGACAGAGGATGGGACAGTGCCTGTGTGCTCTCTGACAGGGGATGGACACTGCCTGTGTGCTCTCTGACAGGGCATGGGGACACTGCCTGTGTGCTCTCTGACAGAGGATGGGACAGTGCCTGTGTGCTCTCTGACAGGGGATGGACACTGCCTGTGTGCTCTCTGACAGGGCATGGGACAGTGCCTGTGTGCTCTCTGACAGGGCATGGGACCCTGCCTGTGTGCTCTCTGACAGGGGATGGACACTGCCTGTGTGCTCTCTGACAGGGCATGGGACCCTGCCTGTGTGCTCTCTGACAGGGCATGGACACTGCCTGTGTGCTCTCTGACAGGGGATGGACACTGCCTGTGTGCTCTCTGACAGGGGATGCACACTGCCTGTGTGCTCTCTGACAGAGGATGGAACACTGCCTGTGTGCTCTCTGACAGGGCATGGGACACTGCCTGTGTGCTCTCTCTGGCAGGGATGGGACCTTTTTGCTGCCTTTGTGTGAGGTGTGAGGCTGTGGGGTGTCAGGTCCTTTAAGCTGGGTGAGGGACATGGTGACCCACTGTAAGGTAATAAATACAGCATGAAGCCAGAAAGGCTGAGGACGTAGCTCAGACCAGCTGTGCCTTCTATGCTTACTAGGTAGTGTGGTTAAAGGGAGAAGGACACCTTTGGTGTAAATGCAATACTATTCTCAAAAGTACTAATTTAGTTTTTTACCAGAATCAGAATGGTGTTGCTTCTCCTTCTTCTCTTTCTCCATCCCTCCACATACAACAATTTAATTTATCCTTACCACAGCAAGTCTAGCTGACAAGGAACAACTGGATTATTTGCAATAACTTTAAACTAGAGATTTGTTCACTGCTGTCCCTAGAGGCCTAAAATGCTGTTTCTCTGCCTTTTAAAATCCTATTAGTCTTACTTTCTCCATAATTATGAGGGTGATCATATTTCTTTTCCTCTCATTAAGTCACAGGCTCTCTGGATTTATTAGTTAATTTCCAGACCAGTAATTTCTTCTGTAAAAACAAATCCTGCTACTTCTAGTTTGAGTGATTATAGCAGACAGGGTTTTGAGCTATATAAATAAAGTCAAATATTACTAAAGCTTTGCTTTCACATTAAATTTTAAGGGTGAAGGACTAAGGAAGGACTAATTAAGGTGGATTTTGCATTTGCAGACTGACTGAAATAAGTGTTCATCTAATGGATATTGTGATGCTTTTAATGGAGTAACACTATAACTAAATAAATAATGCAATTTTCTTTTTGTTGGTCTGTTACTAGGATCCATACTATAGATTTAATGATGTGATGTACAGATGGATCTCACTAGATAACTGGACTTACAGCAGGACGTTCAAAACTCCTTTTGACATCAGGTATGCAGTAAAGATATGTCTAAAATAGTTCTGTGCCATCTTTCATGCAGAATTGCAAGTTAATCCATCCACTCGAAATCTGCTTAATACTTTTGTATCTGATAAATTATGCAATCATGTGCAGCTGTAAAGCTGTTGCTTCAGAACACTTCAATTGTTGCTTTTTTCTTTTTTTTTAATTGATTGTTAAAAATTACTTATGAATTGTCAGCTGAAAAAAGATAGTACTTAATCTAATTGAAAGCTATCCCATCTAATATCTGGTGGGTATGTGAACCTGATGTGTTCTTGAACATGCTGACTTGAGCTACTTCAGCTGTCATCTTAGTTTGACTATTTAAAGGTACAGTGTAGCTACACTGAGTCAAAAGTAGCTGAAGCAACTGCTGGTATAATAGTGATACACATTTTTACATTGTCTGTGCCCTGTGTCTTTTTAACTCTAGGTACTCTGACAGTTTTTCGCATGTATGTTTTCTGTTGTAGAAAGTGGCAGAAAGTGAATTTGGTTTTTGAGGGAGTAGATACAGTAGCACAGATCCTGCTCAACAATGTCACTCTCGGGAGAACAGACAACATGTTCAACAGATATGTAAGTAATGTGTTTGTTTCTATTTATTTCTGCTTCTGTGCTTTCTTCAAAGCCCTTTTGTTCTGAGCACTTCTAGTGCATTCACCTACCCATAAAAGTAGGTGCTTGGATGCAGAAAGTGTTGACTTGAGGACTGCATGTGTAATCAGGTAAATGTTAGGAAGGGGAGTGTACTTACCTTTTCACTAGCAACTGGGTCATATCTAGAGGTGAATGTGCCTTGTCCTAAATGAGAGGACCAATGCAAGAGTATCAATTCAGCTAATAATATAATATATCTTGCTTCTTGGGATCTGTCCCAGCTTCAAGAAAACATAATATTAAATCTGTTTTATTAGCTGTAAATCTGCTTACTAATTGGTATTAGAATGGTTTACATGTCAATACTGCAATGAAAATGCACGTGCTGTAAAGCCTGTGTATATGTTTCATGCTTTTGGTTTTTAAAGACGGTGGTTTATTTTTAATATGGTACTTTGGGTAACATTGTCTTGCATTTTTGAGCTTTGCTTATGTCAGCATGAGAGTATTCGTTATGGAATGATCTTGAGAGTGGCAAAAACATTCAAACTAATTTTATAGCTTTAAAATACAAAATTATTCTGATATTAACACAAGGAGCAATTCTTGCTTTTATCTTAATCAAAAAATCTGAAGAGTTAAAGGAAGATTGATAGTGGAATAACTGAATTACAAATGAAATCTGGTGTCTCCATATCTCAGCATTTACAATTCTGGCAGTTTTTATTGCAGAAGCACTGGACTGAGACATAAGACATTCTGCCACCTGGGTCTGTGTAACCTAGGACAAACCACTTAGTTTCTCTTTGACTTACTTTTACCATCAGTGAAATCAAAAATTTCATAGAGTTTTTATGAAATTGTAATTATTTACTGTTTGGAGAGTATCTAAAGGCTTGTCAGTAGCAGGCTCTGAAAGTCAGAAAAGTGCTATTATTCTGTCCATATTTCTGCAACTTCATTTTGTATCAGATTGTAACAATTCATGAAAACTGTAAAACCAGCATATACTGCATTAAATTGAGTCCGGGGTTACGGTGACCCAGGCTTGTGCCTTGTTCACCTGTTCCACATGGCAACAACATCTGCAGGAAGGACTCTCTGAAGGCTCTGGTTTGGGGAATGCTATTTTCTTTCTAATATCCTGCTGTATGCTACAGGAATAAGTGATTCTAGCTGGGCTGCTCCCAAATTAAAGAAAAATGGCCAAGATTTGGCTTTTCACAAATGTGCACTCTGAGGAATAAATGGGTATTAGCCATTGGAACCACATTGTCGTGATAGCACAGGATAATTCTGAAATGGAACATTTCTTCTGTTCTCCAGCCACACTGAAGGGGATTTTGTGACCTGGTGAGGCAGCCCCCAAATGCTTCATTTGGTGCTGATGTAGAATGTGTGTCTTACATTTGGGGGATTAGAATGCAACTCATTTCATTTGGGGAATGAACTACAGCTTTACAGCATTCATGGACTAGGCAGGTCAGTGCCTTGTGGTGGATGAGCTGGCAGCACAGTGTGAGCTGGAAGCACTCTTGTATGGAGCAGCTCTCTGAGTTGGAATAAGGTGTCTTTCCAAAGATGCAGATGGGTTCTGGATGAGGAATGAGGGTAAAGATTCTCTTGCTGTCGTTGTCCTTCAAGTACTTCTCTGTGCAAGCAAAGTGCTGCAGCCTGCAATGAGAGCTTGATGTGAAGAAAGCAGTTTGCCCAGAAACATCTTTTCTTTCAAAACCAGAGCACGCTGAGACTGTATTTCAAAAGCTTTTGAATAATATATATATATGGTATTAAAATCCCCATGTAATAGTGATTATAAATCTCATAGATAAATGTCAGCATTGTAATGGTTTTGTTCTGTGTTTTGTCCTAGAGCTTTGATATTAGCAGTGTGATCCAGGAGGTCAATTGCGTTGAGGTCCGTTTCTTGTCAGCCGTTTCGTACGCAGCGGAGCAGAGCAGATGTCACAAAGCACACAGCATCCCCCCGGCGTGCCCTCCACCTGTACAGAAAGGAGAGTGCCATGTTAATTTCATCAGAAAGGTAGGGGCAGAATTGTCTGTCTCTGACTTCAGTCTGGGAAAGAGGAATGCACCACAAGCTGTCCTTACAGCTGTATTCTGAAACCTGCAATGTCGTTTTGTAAGCAGGGCATACTTTTCATTGCAGCTTCCTTCTCCCATCCCCCCCAGAAACCTGTACTTTTGTATGTTGACAATACAGGAGGCGTGAGAAGGCCAGGCTTCATATCTAAGTGATAAGAATGTTTAAAAGGCTGTTTTCATCAAAGAGTCAGCAAGGAGACTTGCTGCTAAGAGGGCAGGATAGCATTGGGAAATGTGTAGTCATTCCATTTTGATCCACTGGGTGGGTTTAGCAATGTATGCTGACAATAGAGTTCACTGTTGCAAATACTAGTATGTTATAGCCAAGGCTGTAAAAATCTCATCCAAGCAGCTTTTTGAGTGTTTGCTGTTGCTCATGTGCTGTGCTGTTTATTCTGGGCAGCTCTGGCACGTCCCAAGAAGTGTTATCTAACAGGGAACCTGTTCTCTTCTTATTAGTGTTGTCAAGTGTGACTTATATGTACATATTCAATGGAAACAACAGTGTATTATAAATGAATGAGACTTAGAAACTTTGATTTAAAATATGGCTTCTTTGTGTTAAAACAACTCAGGGCAAACTATCATTTGATTAGCATCTCTTGTATTTCTGATAGCTTTGCAGCAGACAGAGGCAACGTCTAGATGATCATATTTTCTAATTTCTCTTTTTGGGTGTTTTTGCATATTTGTTTCCTCTTAAATGCCTTTCTTGATAATTATTTTCAAACTTTCTAATAAAGTCCTTCTAGAGTCTCCTCAAAAATGACTAGGATTCTGTAAATCTGGTATTTAAACTTGGATATAATTTCCTTTAAAATTTATTAATGTAAACATGGACTCCATGTTGTCCTGGAAAGATCCTTTAGGATTAAGATGCTGCTACTTTAATTTTCTCTACATTTTAGAAAATTTAATAGTTCTTCTGAGTCCACTGTGTTTCTCCGAAATCAGTGCAAGGAGAGGCTTGGAAGGAATAGTGCACTTATACAACTGTAGTCTTATTTATAGAGCAAAAGAAACCTGGAATGATTTTATGCCTCACTGAACTATACCTTTTAATTTGTTAGAAAGTACCTTAGTGCTTTTTCCTCAAATGAATTTTTTGAATTTTCCTCAAATGAATTTGTACTTGGAATTCAAAATGTTTCTGGAAATTTCTGGAGCAGTTTCCAAGTATTGGCAACCACAGCAGCTATGTCACATCTAAAACTAAACAAACATACCAGGACATTGCTATAAGCTGGTTGCTTCCCATCTGAAAGTAATGGAGAGCTATTTACACATTTCAGGTGCAGTATTAAGTGCAGTAAACTTAATCTAAATCTAAATCTGAGTAGGAATTTGTGGCAGAACACAAACCTGTCACTGCTAATGTACCCCAGTGATACAGGCATATTGTTCTTGTGACGTACTGTTTTTGATAGCAGTCTCTGCAGTGTTTTTAGTGAAACCTGTCAGTGATTCATTTGTTTATTTTTTATAATGCAAAAATTATTTCCAATTGGACATGTTTTCTAAGAATATGTTATCCCTGGTTTTCTGTTTGAAGTAGGTGCAGTGTTTGCTTCCTGGAAGGCTCTTTTGCAGTTTGATAGACAGGGAGGCTGACTGGCAACACAAGGGATAGGCCACACTTGTGCAATGTTGTTTGCCCAAATTAGTATGCCTTGGCTGTAAGTTATTAGTCTCTAAATTTAGAACTGTGTGTCACTGTACAAGACTTTAGGAGATCTATTGTATTTGCTTTGGGGGCTGGGGCTGTGTGAAACTTGGAGGGCAGCTGAATAGATGTTGTCAAGGGATTTGTTAAGTAGAGGTCTGACCAGGTTTGAAAACAGCTAAATGGAAATTAGTGTACGTACTTCTCTGCCTGACCAGCATTTTATAATTCTGACAGTTATTCTGATGTTAGTACCAGAACTAAGCTACTTCTCAACCATGTTTTTGTTCCCTTTGTTTTTGTATAAGAGAACTATAAAAAGGGGAGAAACAGTGAACATGACTGAACTACACAAATACTCCAGACATATCCATTTCTTTCCTTGTATTACTCTGTGGTGTTAAAACTAAAAATAGGAGATAAACTATTTCATGTATGGTTTTTAATTTGATACTTTTCTTGTAGAATACTGTAACATTTCTAATTGTCAGTTTTCTGCTTAGTTAGTCTTTTAGGTGTACAATTAAATACTGACATTACAAACTAAGATAATTCACAGCTGAATTGAGAATAATCTCCTGGATTGTTTTTTTTTTATCTTTACTGTTTGGGGTTTTTTTGGTGTTTTTTTAGCGATGCGCTAAGTGTTGTTTTGCTCTTTTGGTAATACAAACTTTCTCCATACTTGGACATTTAATACAAAATTTAATTTTTTGTATAATGCAGGTAGTAGCAGCAAAGTTCTGGTTGTGAAGTAAGAAAAAAATACCTAGGGTCTTCTGGATTTATGGAAACCGGAAAAATTATTTCAGTGCATGTCAGTCTTTTATTCCCAGATAGCAAATGTCTTTTATTTCTGGCAGGGCATCAATGTCTATGTGAAAAACAGGCATTTGTAACATAATCATTCTGTTTTCCAGGAGCAATGCTCATTTAGTTGGGATTGGGGCCCTTCTTTTCCCACTCAAGGAATCTGGAAAGATGTTAGGATTGAGGCCTATAACCATTATCACCTGATTTATTTTTCTATAACTCCTCTCTTTGGTAAGTCTCTTATTTCGTCTTGTTATTGGTTTCACCTTTAGAATACAAACCATTTTATTGGTAAGCCAAATTAACTGTCAGGTAGGAAATGTTCTGTGGGTTTTTTATGACTTTGTATGTAGTTCTTTCCAGAGCACACCTTTATTGGGTATTGAAACAGTACTTCAATACAACAATAACTGTTAAAAGTGTTAGAATTCAGAATCTTTTTTTGCTTAAAATCCCTGAATAACTGCAGAAATAAATGTGGTATAATTGAGATTAGCACCTGTTCTTTGATTTTGAAAAATTTCCTTTCTAATGGCATGTGTTTTCACCAAGACTCCCTGTAAATATGTCTCACTTTCATCTCACTTTCATTTCAAACAAAGGCAAAGCTGCTATGGGAATTTGGTTTTGTGTTGGAAGGACAAATATACAGTGAGCAGAGTTCAAAGAATGCTGAGTTTTCAGGACACAACATGAAGTCTGAGAGAAAAAAGCAAGTTGTGCTATGCAAGGATAATTGTTAAAGCTGCAATTGGAGAGGATAACCTCCTGCATTCTTGTACCTAACTTAACAAACCGGTTTCCTCTCTTGCAGTGGTCTCTGATTTTCCTCTCCTTTGTCCTGAAGATCATTGCAGCTCTGCAAAAGTAGTCAATTTTCCCTTGAAACTTTCTGCAAATGGTGATATTCCCCGTTGTAGACCACCCACATGCTTATTTTCACTGCCTGTTGACCCAGTGGAGTATAGGCTAGCACGTGGGTCCTCTGCAGTGGGGTGAATTTTGGCTCTTGGGACTAAATTTGTTGTGTATGAATGAAAGAGGAAGACATCACTCCATGGCTGCTTTTAAAGCGTCCTGAAATAGCTGCAGGTCCTAAATAGAATTGACGTGACTGGAATTTCCATGGAAAGCCCCAGCACAGACTGTGTGCTTTCTGAAATTTAGTTACAGTAAAAATCTTTTCTGGTCCCTCCCACATTCCCACAACTCCACCTTCTGGTAGGTAAAGTCTTGCTCTCTGGGTAAGTGGAGAGAGCAAACCTCTTTCCTTCAGCAGAGAGTGGCTTGGAACCAGAGCAAGAGCTTATTAGTATTCAAACATAATAACGTTTGAAAAAGGAAGAGTAAATGAACAACCTGAATTTAAGCTGCATATGTACTTTTATTGTTCATCAGATTTAGTGTCATAGCCTTTTGACCACTGAGTCTGTGAAAGATTCATTGTTCTTGGTTTCTCTGTCTAGACCCCACAGTTCAGGCAGTTAGGAGTGGGTTGGAATTTCTGTATGCTTTTGTAAGGGAGGAAGAATGCACTGTAATATCTGACCTTTGTAGGGTGGGTACTTTTAAACCTTTTCTACATTTCAGAGAATTGGTCTTCACTGGGTAATGCTGGGTGTAATATGAACTTGGGAACTCAATCATTGCTCTTCATTCTGTGAAAAACAGTGAAAATCACACCAGGGCTGAATGCAATTCTTTGTTTTTTGGAGTGAGCTCTCTTTCTCTTGTGAAGCAAGGAGAGCTAGACTATATAAATGAAAAGAGAAAGCAAGTTATTAGTAATTTGGGCATACAAAATGTGTCTTAGTTCTAGTTCTCCTTGTTTTCTGTTTTGTTTGCTTTTGCTTATATGTTAATCTGCAATATTTGAAGTATAGGATTAGCCAGGCTGTGTTAGTAGCTAGGCAATTCAACTGCTGAAGTTAGTGGGAAATTTACACATAGATCTTGAGTACCCTTGACCCTGGCTCTCCTTATTCAGTAAGGTCTGTAAAAGGGAGGATGCTCTGTGGTAACTTCAGAGAGCTCTCAGGGAAGTCATTAACTTGTTTCTTTCACGACACATGGGTGGGAGAAGGGACATAAAGATATAGCCTGTCAAGTCTAGACACAGTGGGCCCAATTCATCCCCAGTGTAGCTCCATTCATTTTGTCCAGTGAGTCTGGGATGAATTCAGCTCGTTTTCTGTTAATACTGTTTTTGTTTCATTGACAAAAGTGATTGTAGTGGCTTGTGATTACAATCTTTCCCAAAGAGTACCATGTTCATATGAGTGCTGACTAAAAGCAAATACAATGTCTATGGGAGTTGGTGGGAAAAATTTCCTTCCTAATGAAGTGACTGGTGTCAAGGTCTCTGACTTTTGTACAGAGCTCTGAAAAAAAGCCTGGATGGCTTTTGAATTAAAAAAAAGAGTTAAAAAACATAAATCACATTGCATTGTTCTGTTCCATTAGACTCATATGCCAAACACACTAAATAAGCAGATTAACCGTGTAGGCTGGTTCAGACACAGCCTGAAAATTGTTAAATTTAATCTTAGTTTTTGAATTTTTTCTTTAATGAAAGATCATGTTAACTAATTGGTATATAAACATAATTCTTAAATTCCCATTTTTTTCTCCATCTTCACTTAGAAAAGAGTGCTCAGCAGTGGTGTCTTGAAGTCGAGTCTATTTTTGATGTAGTCAGCTCCAAGCCAATTGCAGGTCTTGTGACTGTGAACATTCCCAAGTTACAAACGCAGCAAACGTTCGGTGTGAAGCTTCAACCTGGAGAAGGCAGCATTGTGCTGCTTGTAAACATCAACAAGGTAAAGAGGTGTGTGTGTGGAGAGCTAGTTCAGCTGCAAAATGTTTCCCCTGGTTTCCAGTGTGACTTTCTGCCTCCATGCCAGTTTTAGGCCTCCTTCCCATTCCTTAGTGTCTTCCTGACATTTAACAACAGTTCTGTATCCCCTACAGGGTAGGAGAACAGTTCTTTTCCTTTCTAAAATGCGATGTCTGTGAAGCTATGTAGCTCACTGCCAAAAGGTGATGAAGCCTTAGAAAAAGGTCACATAATCATTGGCCACTGTTAAATGACCTTTTTTGAGTTATTTAGGTAAATAACCTTTGGGTACCCTGTGTCACTTCACTTCACTGGCAGCAGGTATCTCACATGCTACTGTTTACTGGACTGATTGGGACCAGAATATACTACAGTACATAGGATTCTCCCAGGTGAGAGAGGAAGCATTCCTCAAGCCTCTCAGTAGATATTAATTTACGTTCAGGTAAATAAAAACAAAAGAAAATTTTGTGGAGTAATACTCCTTACATTCGCTTATAGTCCTTTCGATAGGCAAATCTCAGGAGGAATTTTTGACTGGTAGAAGGTGCTCTAATGAGGAGCAAACTCAATTAAAAAATCAGGCTCCAGCCAGTGGGCAGAGTGGGAGCCTTGGCAAGTGTAGCAGGAGCCACACCTGATGAAGTTCTCCACGGGAGCTTCACTGCTGCAGGACACACATTTGTGGGTGGGTGATGTGCTATAAGCAGGAATTTGGGGCTTTTGACAATACTGGCAGTTAATAGCACTAAAGGGTCTGCCCTCAAGCTCTTCTATATTTTACTGGCTCTGCTGTTTTTCTGCACTGCTGTGTAATGCTGCATCTGTTTTGCCAGTTTGACTGCATTGTAGCTGTTTGCATGGAGAGAAAGCAAGCAGGGTGTTTATGTTCCAGTGTGCACACTCTGGCTTGTGTGCTTATGTGTTTTGTTTTATTTTGACACAGAAGCATAGAAACATGCAGGTTTTTTTACTGTTGTCATCTGATATGCAAGTTACATGAGCAATTACCAATACCCAGTTTCGTTTAAGGCAACCATGAGTCTCTGCTTAACCTTTTTAATGGATTACATTAAACAGGCACTGCAAAGTGAAACTTCAAAAATTATTTTTGCCTATTTAGTTGTCCCAGCTTCAGAAGAAATCTGTTAGTGTAGTGCAACTGCAAGTCTGGAAGGAAGCACTTCCTTCAGAGCAGAGGCAGCAGTGTTTCATTATTCTTTGAGCACAAAAGGCTTTGCTGCATGAATTCACATCAGCTGATTTTATGAGAAGCCCCGAAATGTGTTCTCATGTATTGATGAGGCTAACAGAGCACTTACTCTGTTCACAGACTTGTGTGGTGCATGTTAGATACTGAGACCTCACCAGAAATGTATTTTTACTTAAGAGCTTATTGCAGATTACGTTGTGGAGTCAGTAGGTGTTCGAGTGGTGCATATCGCAGAGATGTGTATCAGCCTTCCTGCGGTCGCCGCGCAGAGTGCTGTGCTGCCAACGTGACAGCATTTTGCTTATCAGCTAGTGGTGAGCAGAGGGGTGACATCATTAGTGGCCAATGAGACATCCAGTCGTTCCAGGCAGCTGTGAACACCCCCTTGTTGTCGAGGCTCTCGCTGACTCTGTGCTTCCGTTTGTATCCATGCAGCACAGAGATCAGAACTTCCTCACCAGCAGTTGTGAGAATTCTCTATCAGAGAAGCTGAAAGATATATTCATGATATATTCGTGGTTGTGTCCAAGTATAGCCACAGCAAAACATATTGCTGGGCTGCTTTCTGGCCTCAATTTGTTTGAAAAGATTGAGATACTCCTTGCATGACTAAATTCAGTGCTGATCCCTCCATTGTTTGGTTGCATGCATTATTGATTTCTTTCCACAATTTTTGTGTTATGCACGCAACTGGCAAATGCTGGCAACAGGAATGAGCGGCAGAAGGCTGCTAGAGTGAAGATAAATATTCTGTCATCTTGAAATACAATCTCTTGGAGATTGGAAACATTAGGAAACATATAGAGACAAAGCAAAAAATTACCGAATGAATGAAAGAATTTGACTTAAAAGCTTGACATAAGTGAAGCAGTCATTATGGTCATATAATACCAGAATCACAGTTGGAAAGTGTTACTGCTGTATATTGAATATTGCATGGGATAGGTAAAAGGACCAATGAGAGGGGGTGTATGATACAGAGCTCAGTGAACAATGGCTGCTCCTGACACAGATATTTGGGGTTTGGAGGAATAGTGTGTCAGTGTACCTCAGCTGAGGAGTGCTAGATGTGTGCCTGCGTGTCCAGGTGTGCTCATAGCCTGTTGTGAACACAAAATGAAGTGATAGCCTGGACTTGAGCAGAAGAAATCACACAATCACACTTCTCTCTTTAAATGATTTTTACCTTAGAGCTGCAGCTGGAGAGAATGTTAGCGTGTCTCAGCTGAAGCACAAAACCTCGTTAGGCTTGTGGTAATTCACTCAAAGATATCTGAGCCCAGGTGCATTTGATACCTCTTGTTATACATATTGCTCAGGCTTTTTTCTCCCTTGTGTGTTCAAGAGTGCTGCATTGGAGGCTTGGTGGCCAAATGGACATGGAAAGCAAACTGGATACAACATGACAACAACTTTCATGATGGAGGCAGGATGCCAGATTGAGAAGTTTTCGAAGGTGAGCCCTAAAGTTTAATTATATCTGGCATTGCACTGTTGGTGTTAGGACATCTGCTCTGCATAGCAAGTGTCTAGAGCTCTTAAAAGTTTTGCTAAGTCGTAATATGCATGTAAAAATGCTAATGAGAAATGAGGTTTTTTTAATGTCACAGTGTGTGGCTACCTCTTTTCTGGTAGTCTCACCTTGTGTGGATGCATTTACTTGTGGCTGCAAGATGGTTTACAGTTAAGCAGAAACCTCAGAAGAGAAAACATGTTTACTTCTTAAGTTTTCTAGCTTATGAAAAGAAAACAGCACTTCTAAACTTCATATACCATGCTCTTGGTTTTGTATCATGCACTGAAAAACCCTTTTAGATTTCTGTAAGATTATGCAAAGGTTTATTACTGAGATTTTTTTTTGCTAATTTCAGTTTGTAAAAATTTATGGGATAGACACATTCCTAAAAACCTAACATACATTTATTTATTAGAATGTGGTAGATGTGCTTCAGGCTGAAGAAAAGATAAAGTCTTAAATACGACCATAAAAGTAATATTTGGGTGTTTTTGCATAAGGGTTCCTCTAACACACTGGCTGTTTAATTATCTGTTTGGTTTTACTAAGGAGCCTAGAGGAGGTAATTTCCAACTGTCCATTAGAAATAAAAATCTTAGAGATTAGACTGGCCTCCTTATGTCATGAACATGTGGAAACAACCACATAAATGTATGCATTTATTAGATGTTTCTGGTGTGTACTGCTTTACTAAAAACGAATCTGGTCACCAGGCATCTGAACTGCTATTTGCTGTAACATTTGTTAGTGTGAAAAAAACTTAGGAAAACTAGTAGCTTCTGGTGTTGCATCTTTATAGGACTAGCCCCTAGTTTGATTATGTAGTCATAATAATAATAATAATTTGCTATGATTAGTGTTCTAATTTTGAAACAATTAAAAAACCCACACCAAGTAAACACAGCATGTGTTGCTTGGAAAAAGTGGTGGTAGGTAATACAACTATAAAGCCTCTAAAAAGGAAAATTCTGTTACTGTGTGAAAACCACACAATGATAGGAAAGCTAATAATTTCCATTTGGGTGCTTGTTTCAGAATATTTCATAGAGCTCTGTGGCATGTGATCATGGGGACTTCACGGTCTACAACAGAAGCTTCTTATTTTTTTTTCTCCTTAAGGGGAAAGAGGGGGAAAAAAACCCAAATGCACCACATAGTGGGCATTGTGAATTAACCAGCATATGAAGCCTTTACAGCTTACAGTGTGAAGTCTGGTCATCCTTCCCATGTTTTGTGAATCTCTGTCTTGAATTCTGACAGACACACAGGCACACACACACCTTCACCCCCAGTCAGAGCTGTATGAGTGGAAAAAGGCTCTGTATGCAGTTTTTTCATGTTGTAGCATAATT
The DNA here is from genome assembly GCF_037042795.1 of Molothrus aeneus. NCBI lineage: Eukaryota > Metazoa > Chordata > Aves > Passeriformes > Icteridae > Molothrus > Molothrus aeneus. The sequence continues at coordinate 28,243,961 of NC_089649.1, forward strand.
TTCTCTCATGTCAGCAGGACTCAACAGCAACGTTCATATAGCTTAATAAGAACTTTGAGTAGTTCAGGAGATACAGTCAGGGATTAATGTTCCTGAAAGTTGTTTTGTTGTCAGTTCTGTTGTCCATGTTGTACTGACTGTGTTCAGGAAGAATAAATTTCCTACTTGCATGATTTTTTTCCCCCTCCCAGAAAAAAAGCAGAGGTGAGGCATTTCACAAGTGGTTTGTGTCCCTATGAGTATCTACTTAACTTTGGACAGGAGAAAACGGAAGCATGAGAACTGTACATGTGAGAAAGCACAGCTTGATCTTATGTCAGATTTGGCTATTCCAAACTTGAACTACTTTCTGGATTCTGACATGCTAGAGTAGTCTTCAAAACTTTAACCAATCCTTTGGGAATATTTCTGGGTGGCCTTCCAGTATGTACTTGCAGGAACTCTATAGAGCTCTAGCCAGCAGTGCTGGGAATCTCTTTGGCTCAGAGAAGTACTTACTCATTTCTGTTCAGAGCAGCAGAAAACCAAAGCAGAATAAAAGCCAACATCTAGGATAGGATGTGGTTTGGTTTTGGCTTGGTTTTCCATTTGAATATTTTATTCTAGAGTTTGTTTCTCAGGATAATGTGAAACAAAGTCATATCTTACAGTGACATTGGTTTTCTTGATGGAGGGTCCTGTTTGCTATTGATAAGTTGATTATTTCTTGCCATCCCCACATTTATTACCTCTTTCATTGCCCCATGAAGCATTTGTTTGCTTTTCAGTTCTATTTCCCCATCTTTCTGTGTGCTCATTTCTCCAGCATTGTACTCAGAGTTTTTTGGTTTTTAAGGCTATTTTTGTACTTTTAAAATCTTGGCCTCCAACAGTCTTTCCCTCCATCCCTTTACACACTCTTTTCCCCTCAGGCATTTTAGCATGACTTCCAGAAGTCTTTCTTTCTGGCTTTGTAGTTTTCACACCACTTTCATGCTGTGTTCTAATTTGTTAGGTCGCTGGGTTGTTCTGTGATCTTAGTTCAGCTCTAGGCATCTTCATCCTTATTACTTTTCCTACTGCTAAATATGGGAATGCCAAATGTGATCCACAGGTCACTTAACTGTGTACAAAGCCTTTGTATGTGCTTTAAAAAGGTAGGTATCTGTTTCATAATTATGCTCAGAACCAGCTGATTGGTCTGTGGTGGCTAGAGAGCCCCTTGTGCGTGCCCCAAGGCTGAGAGAAATGCTCAGCCCCCAGGCAGCAAGCTCTATCAGACATTTAAAGGTGGCCAAGGTCTTGGTAGCCAGGAGGGCATGTAGTCAAGCTTGCCAGATGCTGGTTGTCTCCCATTGCCCTTCTTTCACCCCCCAAGGCAGAAGGAAGCTGTATTAGGAGCAGGAAGATGTGCTGTTACCAGCTGGCCCCAGGGGAGCAATGGAGTTGTGCTGAATCTTGGAGGCTTGGGAATGTGAGCTGAGGCTAAGGAGCTTTTTCTCTTGCTCCTGCTGTCTGGGTGGTCCTGGCTGAGTGTTTCAGCCTCTCAGGTTGCCTTGGGTTTGGCCAGTTGCATGAGTTCCACTTGAGCAGGAATAAAGCAATGTCTCATTACTTCTGTTAGTAATAGAAGTGCTCCATTACAAATGCACTCTGAGACAGTCCCAACCTGCCTGATGACGTCTCTTAAGATGACATCCCAAACACTTTGGCAGCTCCAACTGCAAGTCCCATTCCACTTTGTGCCATAAAAATAGAGCCACGATGGAGACTGAGGAGTTTTTCTCCAAGTAATTGAATTCAGTGTAGGAAGGTCAGAACTTTTTCACATACTGTAGTTTCTCTCCTGTAGCCTTCAAGAGTTAGAGTAACTGTGAAAATTGCATGAAACTTTGGCTATTATTTAAATTCAACTTCTCCTGTTAAACTAGGTCTGCAAAAATCTAGGAATGGTTGCTGCCATGATGCAGAGCTGTTTAGGTTGAGCTCAGTGATCTGTGACCTCTGCTAATGCATCTGGTTTGTCACATGCATTGTCTCTGTCCAGGTGTTTGGTTAATAATTGTCCAGTTAACTTAGAGGCACCAAAGAGGAATCAAAAAGTGGTGATTTCCTTTTTACTCTCTACTGCTAGAAATAGTTTTCTGTCTATAGGTGTGACTTTTGATAAGCTGAATGTTCAGAAAACGCAGTCCCATAGTGGGATTAATCATTTCCCTTTTCAATAACAACCATGTCTGGTGTGTGAAATAAAGAGTTGCATTTTGTATTAAAGACAGGTGTATCATTTGCACTTAACTAGGTTAATTTTAGCCTGGTTTAGTGACATATACTTGCCTCAGCTGAAGCTTGTGGCAGAGGGAGAACAGGCTGTACTCTACAAACTGACCTTTTGAAAAGGTAAAGCAAATAGTCATCTGAGAGAGGAGTGGTTGCTATCTAAGGAGTAGTTTAGAAAAAAATTGTTTCCTGCCCTTCTGACTCAAACCTGTTTTGGCTAAAATTTACTGTGAGCTTTCCTTCCCTTTATTTAATTTTCCAGTTTTCTCCCTATGATAATGAGCAACAGGTGCAATAAAGAAAATGTGTTTTCTTCCTGACTTAAGGAAGTTGAACTGGAACAGGGGTCCAGGAGAAGATGTTTAAAGTGTCCCTGAAAGAGCTGTTTTCTGGAAGAGTTTGGAGGTGTGCAGGAGCTGATATGGCAGGTGGGGAAAGCACTGTACAAATAAGGGGTCAGTGCTGTTGCAGTGCATTAACTGCTCCCTCATGGCTGTTTGTGTCAGTGCAGTCAGGATACCCCTCAGAGCAGCATTGTTGCTTGTAGTGAAGTCCTAGAAATCATCTGGAACTATTTCCTGGGAGCTTTAATTCCACCTGCAACAGGAGAAAGGAAGGTTTTCTTGTTTCAGCATCAAAATGCCGTGTATTAGGCTAAAAGAGCAGCTGTAAAAGTTTGGCCTCTGCTTCTGCTTGAGATGTGCTTTATCTTTAATACTTTACTCAGAGTAGTGTTTATTTAGCTGAACTGGTCACTCCGAGTCATTATTGCTGATCGTGCTGTTCCAACACAGCTGTGATGGCCAGAGGGCCTTTCACTTGCAAAGTGCCATTTGTGTTTGCATGGGTGTTTTTTTCTCTGTAAGTGTTACATCTATTTAAAAAGTGTAATTTCAGAGTAGTAAAAGAAGATCTTGCTTGTACTATGTGAATCTCATTCTAGCCATTCAGGGACAAGACTGAAAACTGAGCTGCTATAGTCTCCTGGTAAAAAAATTGCAGATTTCATGGTGCTTCTGATCTGGTGGAACCCCTGCATTCCTCTTTCTGTCCTTCAGCTGGACTTTTGACTGAACTCTGCAAAAACCAAACTTCACGAACTGTCTCTCCTTACATACATGTGTGCACATGTACAGTTGTTTGCTCATGCTTTCTCTTTCTCTCTCTTAATATGATAGCAACTTCAAAAAGTGAACAGGCTTATTGAAAGAATGCTTTCTAGTACTGTTACAGGGTGTTTTCAGCAAGCAGGAATTTAGAGATGAGTCCTTTGTCTTTTGACTCCTTGACAAATTCTGAGCTGTTACTGTTCAGTTGTACATCCCTTTTGTAATGATTTTCTTTATTTATGTTGTTTTAATTCCTTTTTTGTCAGCTTTAAATCGAAGTTTCATGTCTTCACAGGTTTATTTTCGGACAGTAGAACTTATTCAGGAGCCTATTCCTGGCTCACCAGGTCTGAGTTTCTACTTTAGAATCAATGGCCGACCCATTTTTATTAAGGGCTCAAACTGGATTCCAGCAGATTCTTTCCAGGACAGAGTGACCTCTGACACGTAAGCCACATTTGATGTTCTCTAAGGATAAAGGATAATGTTTTCCTCCTCCTGATTCTCTCTACACCCTTTATCAAAGGTTGGCTTTAGTGGGTAAAACTTCCAAGGTAGAACACTAATTGTTGTGGGTGGGAGGGGGAGGCTACAGAATTAGGGCTTAATTAACATGAACAGATTTGAGTGATGTTCAAGGCATGTAGGTGCAGTTGCTGGTGGGAAGGTAATTGCTTGCAGTTCATAGTTACTGGCCTTTTGGGTATTTTTAGGGACGATCCTCAGGCTGTTTGACCCCTGTCTGGACACATCCATTGGTAGTCAGAGGATGTGCACTTCATCCATGTTCTAACCCATATCATGCAGGGTTATGTAGGTCCATGGCAGTCTCTCCCCTTCTCCTGATCTCATCTAAGCTACTTGGATTTCAGTGCTCAGCACCACAGAGATTCAGGTGGGATAGGGGCTGTCCTGTACTTGGACTAAGCTTTGCTCTGGGGTATTGGGGAACCAGGACAGCAGAGCATGCTGCAGTGTGCATTCACATGCAATTTAGAGGCTACCAGTATGATTTAAGGAAAAATGAAGCCTAAAACCCTTAAAATGAGATTCCCAGTCTCAGCATTTCTCCTCACCCTCTCGCTCCCCTATTCTCTCTATGCATTATGGAACTCAGGAAGAGGATATACATTCCTGATTGCATTTAAAGAGAATTTGAATTCAAGTAATTGACATACAAAGCAAGTAATATTGGAGGAGAAAAGACCAACAGGATTAATAAAACATAGTATTTCTAAATTTGGTCCTGCCAAAACTTCTGTAAAATCATTTACACATGTGTCACTCCATCTATTTTTTAAGTGTTAACAGGATCAAGCAATTTTTTCTGTGCAAAAAATTGCTTTTTGAGAGCTCTGTCCAGACATGAAGGTTTAGAAACCAGAGTATTTTGATACTTCCTGTTAGAGTTATAAGTCATAGATTGCCTACTAATGATTTAGATTTGGATGGTTTTTTTGGTAGGGGCATTCATTTCTTCATTTTTTTATATAACCTGAGAAATTCTTAACTAATATAGCTTCACAAAACTTGTATATCTCCTTTTTGTATTTGACAGACTAAGGCTACTCTTGAAGTCTGCAGCAGATGCTAACATGAATGCCCTTCGGGTTTGGGGAGGAGGAGTATATGAACAAGATGAATTTTACGATATTTGTGATGAAATGGGAATAATGGTAAAAACAATAAACACAGAATAATTATTTAAAAACTGACAAGAAATGAAAATCCACTTCAAATTTAAAAAAAGAGAATTAATACATAAGTTCTAACCATCTTTCCAAAGGATACTGTAGAGTATCAACACAAGAGGTCAGATTAACCTGATTTTTTGGTTGACTGGTTGGGGTTCTTTAATTTCTTTGTAATTTTAATGGTTTCTGATTACAGAGGCTGTCTGAATCTGGAAGTGATATTTTGGAGACTTTATTGTAGAAGGTCACCATTAGGTAGAAGGTGGCTATGCTCTTCTCAGCTTTGGAAATGGATTTTATTTATTTTAAAAGTATTTTCTTCTTTTTAACAATAGCTGAAAAGGGTTGGGTAGTTTTGGTTCAAACTTCTCATTTGGTCCAAAGACAAACATGGAAGGCATTATCCAAGGGGCCATTTTGAACAAGTTATAATTGAATATAAGTGTAGCTGTAAGGTGAACACCTGCTGCAATCACTAATCCTAGATGAGTACCTTTGATTATATAAGCTTGGAGGCATGTATTAATAAGTTTTGATGAAGTAGTGACTAGATGAATGAAGGCCAAGTTGCATCTGGTATTAAAAATCCTGACAAGTGTGTTTGGTCTTAGTCTACACCATAAGAGGTAGGGAAACAGAATTCATACCTTGCTGCTTTCAGATGGGTGTGCTTGCAAAAAAAAAAAAAAAGTTACATCTATTTTAGTGATCTGAATAAGTGTCCTGATTTTCAAGGCTTCTGAGCACTTGCAGTTCTTCAATTTTTGACACTAGGCTCCTTAAGTAGGCCACATAGATCTGTGTCTGTACAGTGCTCAGTGCAAGATTTAGATCCTATTTAACAGCCAAAATAGCAAGTAAGTGCAGAAAATCAGATTCTTTTTTGGGAGGGGCAGTGGGGGAGGCTTTTGGTTTTGTTTCTTCTGATGGTCTTGTAAAGGCTGAAAAGTGCATTGGAGTCAAACTGTGCTTAAGGAAAACCAGTGATAGCTCACTGAGAGAAATAGTGAGAAAGTTTCTTTCAATAGAGAGTTTTGACACCAACAGTCACTGAAGGATTATGAGTGATTCTGCAGCAGTAGCTTTGCTTTTTCTGTTCAGTGTTAGGATTGTAACAATTATTAATGGCTCCATTATCCCCCACTGTCCTATTCTTTATCTTCAGTTTCCTTAGGGAATGTGTGCTGAAAAGAGCCTTGGAAAAGCATATTCTCACTGCAATGAAAATGAAATTCTATGAAGAGCTGGTCTCTGTCTCTCAATATGTAGCATGGTGTTAGAAAAGTGGAGTCTTCTACAGACTCCTTTGGGTTAAGGTGCTCCTTCCTAGAGCTCTTTTCCTTAACATTTTAGGCAGACTAGAAGGAGCCTCAAGGTTATGGCAATTTAAAAAATAAAACAGGTAAACAAGAAATCTTATCCATCTCATTGGGCTTCCGTTCCCATTTTTGTAATTCTGCTGCAAGGTACAAATGGAGTTTATTGTTCTTGAATTGAAAGGCTTGCTGTTCTCTAGGAGTATCTACTTGATCTTTCTTTGAAGAGAAAGATTACTGTGTTTTTAGAGCATCTAGTTTGTTTCTGCCCCTCTTACTGGGTAAGATTTGCTGGGTTTTAGATAATTTTGTATGGAGGTGTTTTCTTAACAAGTACACATTAAGGTCTGTTAAGTGTGCTCAGTGCCACATCAGAAGAATTATTGTCTCTTCTCATTAAGTAGTGGGGATTTGGTGTTACACCTGCAGGAATAGTAAATAAATATGAAATTGTTCTGTTCAGCTGCAAATTGCTACATGTTCATGTTTCTGATTATTCTGTTGAAAATCACAGAACTTCATCTACTGAGCAGTATTCCTCTCCTCAATGTAGGCTGTCAGGAGCTGATTCCTAAGGGTAAATATTTTGTAACCCTGATATTGAGGATAACCACAGTGGAGTATGCACATACTTGAGCCCCATGGTCAATGTGATTTGTACAAAGGACTGTGCATCCCAATAGCCATATATTTTGCAAGTATGTAAAGTAACTTGCTGACAGTTTTTTTTAATCTTTCCTTTCCCTTATAGATTTGGCAGGATTTCATGTTTGCGTGTGCACTATATCCAACCAACAGGAATTTTTTAGAATCCGTAAGAGCGGAAGTTTCTCATCAGGTATTTTATCCATGTGTCAAAGCTCTATTTCACATTATCTATTTTTCATTGACCGACTGTGTAAGTTAGCTTTCCAAAAATGGTTGTTTTGAAGTTTTTGTTAGTGTACCTTTATGTAGCAGACACAAAATGTAACCTTGCTAAATCTTATTGAGCTCCTCTGACTGCTTGCAGTCAAGAAGACTGCACAGAATTTATCCTGCACACATGGCTGAGTAGAGGTCCATGGTACATACACGCATAAGACAGATGAATGCCAGCATATTAGAAATTTTCCCTTCTGAAAGTGTATATTACAAAACTTTGAGGCTGGTGGCAAATGAAGGGAATAGTGAACCATGTGGCAAAAAAAGGGAATTGTAGGCTTAGCATATGTAATATAATATACATGTGGACTTGTAATTCAACTGGTAGTAAAGTGATTATTTAAAAAAAAATTCATCGTTAAGATAAATAATTTTGCTTGACTTCTGAAACTGTAAGTTGTATTTCAGGTGCGACGCTTAAAATCTCATCCATCAATTATTCTGTGGAGTGGTAACAATGAAAATGAAGCAGCAATTGCAAGCAACTGGTTCTCCATACCTTATCCTGACATAGGAGTCTATATCAAAGACTATGTGACCCTTTATGTGAAGAACATACGTGAAATAGTTCTTCGTGTAAGTAATCTCAAGAAACTCTAGGAGGATATGGTTTGGCAAAAGGTTTTAGTGTTTGAGCAAGCTGGGATTTCCCTTTTTTCTTTTAATCCTTTTAAAGGGATGAAGAAGAGCATTTTGAGAAACTGCTCTTTCCAAGACCTTCTAAATAACTCTCTAAACTCAAGAGTTATTCTCCAAATAAAAACGTATTTAAAAAATTACTTGTCTTTAACATTTTATGATGTGTAAAGTAAGACCTGAAAGTGTAGTTGATCTTGCTTCTTTTTTCCTTCCTGCTTTTAGTATGTCCATGAGTGCCTTCACTTCTAGTGGACAAAAATTAGCTTGCCCATTAATTAATTTATCTCAATGATCAGGTTTTCTTTATCTAATTTTGTTGAAGAATACTGTGAAAAGCATTCAACAGCCCTCAGATCTTTTAAGAGCAGTTGAAAAAATCTATAAAGATGTTATTTCTTCAGTACGCGACCGAATGTTTTTTGTTCTAAGCAGGTAAAGCAAAAGTGATGCTAAACATTGAACTCATGCTACTACTCGTGTAGTCATTGTATTGATTTTGTAAACAAAATATTGGTATTCTACAGTATATGAAGGCAAAGTAAAATATTTTGATATAAAATTTAAACTGCAAGTATGCAGTCCAGAAACACCTGGCATCCTTAATGAAGTCTAGTGTGATTTTGCACAGGTTTTTAAAGGTTTATTTATCCTCTTAGAAGAGGAGATTCTAGATTTCTGTACTGAGCTGTGTGTAAAGGTGTGCTGTGGTGTTTTTGTGATTAGCTACATGAGTTGGGCAGCCAGTGTGTGTGTGCAACAAAGTGAGGTGTTCTGGCTTGGTACTTGTGCAGCATTGCCATCCAAGATGGACCCATTTTTATTTTAAATCCATAGAATAGCTATTCTGAGTGCAAAAAGGAACCATAGAGGGAGATAACTTCAGGTCCTGCGTAATACAGGCCAGCTGAGGAAACCTGTAACTACCAGTAGTTGGTAACTTGAAAAGACTTCTACCTTTGAGCTAAAGACTTCAGGGAATCCAGGATTTCCTACAGTAAATTGTTTCAGTTAATTATTAATTACTCACACCAAGAAAAAAAGAAAGAAGATGATGTGGGACACAGGATTGTTTCTTAAAATGGGGCAAATGTCAGAGTGCATTGCTGTGTTCGAGTCAATTGCAGTAACTTGTTACTGGTAACTACACTTGGGCCTCTATCTTACTAGAAGTTGGGTGTTGAATGAATTATACCTGCAAAAGGATTCCTTCAGTACTTTGCAGACTGTTGTTAAAAGATTTAGTATTCTAAGTCTACTGAGACTATAAATAAAGGCAGCTCTGAATAATTTGAAATGTAACCCTTCTTGTAATCTCATCTATCTTAGCATGCAGAGCCAGCTAAAATGACAATAACCTGTAATGATACCATGCAAGCATTAAAAGCAGAACACCTTGGATTTGTTAGGACTAAATTTAGGTGACTGTTTAATAAGAAAGGAGAAAATCATGGCCTTGTTCCTGTAAAAACACTGCAAAAGTAATAATTTTCCATAAAGAAGTCATAGTATTCCAATATTAATGTTCCTTGAGTATATGTTTCACAAGGCACACTTTAAATAGCCTTCATTAAGAATTTAGAGGCATATAAAGATAGAAAATCTCTTGATGTGAGGAGAGAATCCCTCAGAAGAGCAGAGCAAGCAGAATCATGCCCAGCTGTCCTCCAAGAACATAAGTAAGAAGCTAATTAAGTAAGTAAAGATGATGAATGTTAGGACATAAAAAGAGAATGTTCCTTAGGTGGTGACTCAGAAATTTGGAAGAAGTATGGTCTCCCTGTCCCCAAGCCCCTCTTTTCAAAAAATAGTCTATGTATTCAGATGGTAAACGTCAATCACTTTGTAAAGGGGTTGTATTTTTGTTTTGTTTTTTTTTATATCCCAGGAAGATAAGAGTCGTCCTTTTGTGACATCCAGTCCCACCAATGGCTTGGAGTCAGTCAAAGAAGGCTGGCTCTCCCACAATCCTTATGACACCCATTATGGTGACACACACTTCTATGACTACAGCAATGACTGCTGGAACTGGACAATGTATCCTAAAACTCGTTTTGCTTCAGAGTATGGATTTCAGTCCTGGCCTTCCTTCAGTACCATTGAAAAGGTAAGGCTGGGCTTCCACACCTTGCTGTCTCCTTTGCTCTCATTTAGTGAGGGCAATGAGTCTCTTCCCAAAAAAACTTCTGCATCCAAACCATAGTAATGTGTTGTTAGGCATGGTATGGCATAAGTGGGATAGAGGTGTGTGCCTGGGGAGGGCAGGGATGGAACCATTCTGTTTCCCTCCTCGGTGTTCAATATACTTACCTTGACGTTGAAAGAGGGACTTGGTTTGGATGAGAGACTATTATGAAACTGTTATTTCTGGTAGTAATTCTATTTAATGTATAGAGGAGAGGAGAAATATGACAAAAGCTGAATTGTGCTGGATTTTAAAATGTTTTGATTTCTATGTATTTATCAGTTTCTTTCATTTAAATAATCTGTTTCTTAAGGTATTGCATGTAAGAAGATTTGGTTTTGTCTCCATTAAATTTAGATATTATATGTTCTGTCTTATTTATCAAAGTGGAGCAGAGACATACCATGACGTTTGTCCGTTTGTCCAGGGAGAGATGTTGATATTCATGCCTGCTAGCAAAAGGACTTCAGAATGTTTCTTTCAATTTGCTGGGCAAAGCCTATTATCTGAAGCATTATCAGAATATTCATCTATATTAATAACAATAAAAATTATTCAATCCAGCCTAAAAGGAAACAAATTTAGATAAGATTGTTTAGAGAGAGTAATTACAATGAAAACTTGGCAATAGATAACTTAATGAGTTATGCTTTGTTGTTGTCTTTAGTTGAAAAAAGCTGGTTTATGATAATTTGTTATCAGAGACAGGTTTTGAAAATATATAGACATATTATTAGAATTTATACCCCTACTGACTTACATAACTTTTATACCTCAATGTGTTTGACAAGATTCTTCCATATTAATGTAGGGTGTTTCTGATTTACTATGAATGTAAGCAAAACTCTGAGGTCCCTTGGCCAACCCAAACCTTAGGACAGTTAAGTTAAATGCCACTGAGCCAAAAGTTGCTCTTCTGGGTTGAACGGCAATGTGTGTTTTCATTTATTTGTACAAGGAGTGTAAGCAAAGGGTGTTAGTGATTAAAAATCTTTGCATGACTGCATGAGGCACTGTAGAAATATACTACCAGTGTTAAGGTTTTGGATGATATCAGTAGGCTGTAATGGATATCCTCTCCTCAATATCCTGGCTGTCATTAAATGTATATTCTACCTTTTCATACAGATACCTTATTTTTGTTTTTTTTTAAAGGTTTCCTCCCCTGAGGACTGGTCCTACACAAGCAATTTTTCTCTCCATCGGCAGCACCATGAAGGTGGCAATATTCAGATGCTTCAAGAGATTGGGCGTCATTTCAAACTTCCCCAGAGCCCAGATCCTGTAAAGCAGTTCAAGGATATGATTTACCTCACTCAGGTAATAGTGATTCTTCCATAGAAGTAGCTGTCAGTACTTGTTCCATTAAATTCTGTCAGCGGTTAGAGCTGGACCTGGTCCCTTCAGGAGTGTTTCATCATACAGGAAGTTTCCATTCTGAAGAACTGGAGAGTCCAGTTTGGTTTGGAGCTAGCTTGTCTCTCTTTTATTGTAGAGAGACTCCAGTTCCCATGATAGAAGGGCTGAAATAATCAGGGAGTTACCCAGAAACTGGGAGAAAGTCTGTCTGAAAGTATGTGCTGCCTTGGTCTTTCTCCCCAGCTGGGCTCACGTAGCTGGGGGAGGATGCAGGGATGTGCTGGGCTTCCATGGTACAAGATTATTCCCAGTGCTGCATGTTACTCCCTGTTCCAGGGTGGGGATGTTTTGCTCTTCATGTGGCCCTTGTAGGCTCACTGCTTTGATTCTTCCCACATGGAAAACACAAGCTTTGGAAGCAGTATTTTTTTCCAAAGAATGTAGTTCTCTATTAATCAGAGAATTTTATTTTGTTATGGACTCAAATATTGATATTTTAGTAAATACATTTTGAGGTTTTTCCAAATCAGAAGCATGTATTTTGCTTTTCATTCATAGTAATTCAACATCATGCTTGCTTCTTTATTTGTGATTTCTGTGCAATTTTTAAAAGATGCTAAGTAACTTTCTAATGCTATTATGCAAATTGAAAGTGCTGTTAATTTTTGGTGTGTTTCAAGAATTTTAGAAACACTCTTGATAGAAGTAACTGCACACTCACTAAGTTTCTAATGTTTGAGAGCTGCTGTCAGCAGGTTTTATATAAAAGCAAAATTGCTTGAGCATTTCTGGCACTCTTGACAAGAGAAAAAGGATAGATGATGCTGTGAAATTGAAACCAGGGTAAAGCTTTCACCATGAGGTCCTGACTCAAAAAAGCTGAGAGAGTTTCTGTAAGGCCAAGTCTGTCAAGGCCTTATTAACAGGTTAAACAATTTAATACCAAAATAAGGATAGCAAAAAGGATGAAGAAAGCAAACTTGCTTTAGTGGTTAACTAGAAGTAATATCTTTACCTTTAGGGCTTTTAACTTTATTTTAAGAATTTCTTTATATTTCCCCAGCCTAATAATAAACTGTGTGAAGAACCATATCAGTCTGTTTAGGACCCATTGAGAACTTGGCCAATGAAAAATTCTGAAAAGTGGTTTTTAGATGTCATGAAGAAGGAGAAAAAGAGTGGAAGTGCAACTGAAAAAAGGTTGCTTTTCTGATGCACAGTTTTGACTGTATAGTGAGAATGGGAGTTGAGAGTGCTGGGATTTAGACACTAAGGTAATGTATACTGAAAGAAATGCAGCTTAACATCATTTTGCAACTCAGAAGGGGGTTATTTAAATTAATGTTTAAAAAAATACTTATTTTAAATTTCATTTTATTTTCCTTGTCTTTGATTTGCCTTTCAAAGACCATTCTCACTGTATGGAAGTAGCCCCATATGAGATTCTTGAAGGTAACTGCTTGCAAAGCTGTTGGGAGATGCTAGGAATAGATCTCCTTTCAGCAGAGTTCCACTGCACTGCAGGTGGATACTCCTCAGGGCTCAAGTTTAAAGTTATGTGCTGTTGCTGTGAAGTCTGTGTTGTGTATCAATATATTCACACATGTTTTGAAAAAGAAGTAAAATCCAATATTCCAAAAATAATTTTTATCTTTTTGTTGACCAAGGTGATGCAGGCTCAGTGTATAAAGACAGAAACTGAATTCTATCGTTTTAGTCAAAGTGAAATAATCAATGGAGAAGGACACACCATGGGAGCTCTGTACTGGCAACTCAATGACATTTGGCAGGCGCCTTCGTGGGCTTCCTTGGGTAAGTTTTATAGCAGTCTGGTAAAAAGCACCAGCTACCAATTGTGTTTTCCTCATCTGGAAGTATCAGAATAGGAAATACAGCTCTGCTCTGTCTCTTGGGCATGTATTTTTGTCCATCCTTTAGAAGTGTGTTACAGATGAGATTTATGATGTAAAAATTGAACATCTAGATTTCTTCTCTAGTCAGCTGGGGGAGAGATGGATATCTCCAAATGTGATTCATTGTGTCCTTAACTGTCTCAGAACTGGGGTGAATTATCTTCTCCATGATGAATTTGATTTTCATAGAACTTCATAAGATATCGCTCACCCAGCGTAGCTTCTGAGGAGCTTTCTTTAGGAGATCACTGGCTGAGATTTGCTGTCTAACTTGGTGCCAGATGAGGTGAATCACTCCTCATGACTAAATTATTCTGTTAATGTGCTATTTACACATATTTTTTTTCCTCTTAGGACACAAAACTAATCAGACATATAAAGAGATAAATCACTTAGACAGTAAGAAGTAGGGAAGGAATGAGGCAAGTGTGGTATGAGAGAAGTGGCTGTGTTTTATGTTCCAAACATTTTGTCTAGGAGTTGTTTTGAAATGGAGAAGCTGTCCTATGGCATCTGTAAAGGACTTGGGTGGATTCTCTTTCAATTTTAGTTATTTCTCACATATTTTGGTTTTGAAAATCTTTATTTAAGCATTTCATGTGTAAAAAAATACGAACAAACTAGAAAAAGATAAGAAAAAAAATAAGACTATCTGTGGACAGTCTTGATGTGCCCTTGGAATAAAATGCCATTTGGCCTGGTTTTGGGAAAAAATTAGCCCACACCATCCTCCCCCTCTTTTTCTGGGAGATGTTTGTCCCCCTCCCTTTCTGTTCTTTTTATTTTTTTCTTTTTTTGATTAGTCCAAACAAAATAGCTGCAACAACAAAGCAAAAACCAGTAGAAGAAAGAGGCTAATTTATTTAAATGATAAGGCAGTGGTCCAGCTATGATGCTCATCTTTCTGGACTTTCTAGACTTGTATGAGGAAATGGAATATCACAATATTTGCTTTTATGATTCTAGCAATAAGTGATGCTCGTAGGTTTTAAGTGCCCCAAGAGAAAAAGATGCTTGGAAAAGTGTCCCTTTGTAAAGACAGGTGTATTGATAGATGTAATGGTTGTGGAGACCCTAAATGTCTTTTTGAGTACAGAAATGACATCACTGTAGAGTATTTATCAAATACTTGAATTATTCATATGTTGTTGAAGTTTAGAAGAAAGAAGCTCAGCAGAGATACAGCTGTCCCTTTGTTTTGTTGTATTCCCTCAGTGAGATGAGGAAAGGTTTAATATTCATTTAATTAGGCAGTGTGGTAGAGGGATTTTGAAATGCTAATGGCTGAAATTATGCAAGACTTGGGAGAAATTAGTTTTATTTGCACTTCAAAAACATGTTTCTGCATCTTGTTAGGTGGCACAGTAGTATCACCAATGAGTGCTTTTATTTAAATCTGTTGCTTTGCAGAAAGTCATGGAGGGGTTTACATAATTTCCGGTACAAAGCAGAAATGTTTGCACGTGGTGGGGAAGGAAGAAGGTAGCAAATGTTTCTCCTTTTAACTTTTACCTTTAAAATGTTTGCTTGGGTTGAATGAAAACACAGCACAGCACTTGTGTCACAGTACTTCTGGGTTCAGCTCAGAAGTAAAAAGTTTTGATCACAACGGGGTTCTGACTGTTAGCACCTAGCTGTGAAGCTGGCTGTGCCAAGTTGGATGCTTTAGCATCTCTGCAGTGTGTTTTGGTGGAGTGCTGTGACACTCCCAGACAAGTGTCACCTTGAGGTACCCAACTCAGTAGTCTTGAGATTGCCTTGAGCAGGTAACTGGCTTTTATTGCAGGTTCAATATTCAGAGGCCCTGGTGAGCCCCAGTACAGGCTGTTCTGAAGAATAATTGATCTGAATTCATGAGGCTGAGGTGAGGAAAGAACTAGCAGCATGTTTCTCAGGTTGTATTTAATGGTGTGAAGTGATTAATTTAAAATAATTTCAGGGAGATCTGTTTATTTGCACTCCTGCCATCAGCGTAGAAGGCTTCAGGGAAGAGTCAGAAAAAAGGTATTGGGGTCTCATTACAAACCTGATTCTGATTTCCTGTTCTGAAGTTTAATACCACAGAGAGTGCAATTCCCTTGTTATTGTCAAGAAAAATTGAGGAACTTGGATTTCTGTAAGAATTTCTTTAAATGTGGGAGGAGAAGAAAACCACCCCAGGGCTATTTTAAATAACTTTTGGCTGTTGCCTTTGGGCATGCATGTCTGTAATAGGAAAGTTTAAACCCAGAGGTTTCTCATGATAACTTCCTGACCTCCAGATTTTTTACATCCATTTTTGGGTGTGTGTTCATGGTGTATTTGATATGCAACTTGCCTGTTTTTAAAGAAAGGAATGTAGTTCTGGTCCTATGGAAATCAAGACAACAGAAGAACTGAAAAATACGGGCTTTTAAATTAGCTTCAGTTTTCCTTGCTGTCTGAAGTTACTTTGACAAATGTATTATTAAGATCCTGTTGCTGGAAAAGTTGTCTTTGGAAAACACTTCCTGTGTGAAACTGCTGCAGCAGTTGAGTTTTGGTTTTTTAAAATGGCTCTAGTTTTTTTTGGAAAGGGAAGTACCAGTATTCAAAGCTGATTTGAGTTAAGCAGACTAATGATGTTTCAAACATTCCAAAGCAATGGGTGTCAAAGTAGTAGAGTGGGTTTTGAAATGGTGCAAACTTTAAAGTGTGTGGTTTGTTTGATTTTGTTTCTTGGCTGGGGATTTTGTTTGCTTGGGTTTTCCTGTGGAAATCTGATGCCATGTTCACTCTGAGTGTGTTGTCTTCACTGTAAAGGTTTTTGAGGATCTCTGCTGCCTTGGTAGCAAACCTCCTATCTTTCCCTCTGCAGTGTGGCTGTGTAATCCAGCTGGAAATCAAGGCACAGCAGAGGTTGAGAAGGACACATTCAAAAAAAAACCCAGGATTTTATATTACACTAAGTAGCAGAAACTGCTCCACATTAATTGCATTTTTCATTTCCATATATAAGACAGCTGAAGCCTAGATTTTCATTATGTGAGTTAAGCTCAGGAAAAAATTCAAGTCAACAGGCACTGAAACCTCAGACCATGCTGGGTAACTTGTCTAAGCTTGTGGTGGCCTTTGCCTGGATTCTGCAGTTAGCAACATCTATTGCATTGGCAATTTAATTAATTTACAATTGAAATTCCAGGAAGTCTTGTAGCAGTCCTGAGGGCTTTAGGGATTTCAACCCCTCCCAGACTCTCCCTGCCCATTTCTCATACAAGGCCCATAGCTTTTGTTTGTTGGATCAGATACTGCCCCCCTGTTTACTCTGTTTCAGATAATCCATCCCCAGTTTTAATCTCCCATCTTCTCAAGTTTAATGACTGAAGAGTAATTTGTTAGCACCCCCTATTTTTGGTACTTTTGTTATTAAAACCACCAGTGTTTTCTGTCAGGAAGTGTCCTTGGAGTAACAGAACATGCCTTTGTTCATATCACCAGGGGATCAGACCCAGCCAGCACAGGTTTTTGAAAGGCAGGTCCTGCTTGACCAACCTGATCTCCTTCTATGGCAAGCTGATGCAGTTGGTGGATGAGGAGAGGCTGTCGTGTTGTCTGCCTAGACTTTAGTAGAGCCTTAGTGCCATTTCCCACAACATTCTCCTGGAGAAACTGGCTGCTCATGATATGGATGGGTGCACTGTTCACCATGAAAACAAACTGGCTGGAAGGCCAGGCCAGGTGTGGTGATGAATGGATTCTCACCCATCTGACTGCAGGTCGCTACTGGGATTTTGCAGGGGCTCAGTACTGGAGCCAGCTCTGCTTAATGTCTTTATCAAGGATCTGACCAAGGGGTTCAAGTGTTCCCTCAGCCAGTTTGCAATCAACACCTAGTTGGGTGGGAGTGGCAGTAAGGCTCTGCAGGAAGATCTGGACAGGCTGGATTGATGGGCTGAGGCCAGTTTTAGGAGGTTCAACAAGGCCAAGTGCCGAGTCCTGCACTTGGGTCACAGCAGCCCCAGGCAGTGCCACAGGCAGGGACAGAGTGGCTGGGAAGCTGCCCAGTGGAAAAGGACCTGGGAGTGCTGGTGACAGCAGCTGAACATGGGCCAGGGTGTGCCCAGGTGGTCAGGAAGGCCAAGGGCATCCTGGCCTGTGCCTGTGGCCAGAAGGAGTAGGGAGGGGATTTGACTCCCTGTACTCAGCACTGTTGAGGCTGCACCTCAAATTCTGTGTTCAGTTCTGAGCCCCTCACTACAAGAATGGCATTGAGGTGCTGGAGCATGTCCAGAGAAGGGCAATGGAGCAGGGGAAGGGTCTGGAGCACAAGGCTTGTGAAAAGTAGCTGAGGGAGCTGGGGGTGTTTAGCCTGGAGGAAAGGAGGCTGGGACACACAAACACACACACCCCCACATACCCCTTATCGATCTCTCCAGTCACCTGAATTGAGGTCATAGCAAGGTGAGGGTCAGCCCCTTTTCTTCATTAACAAGTGACAGGATAAGAGGAAATGGCATCAAGTTGTGCCAGTGCAGGTTTAAATTGGATCATAGGAAAAAATTCTTCACTGAAGGTGTTGTCAAACATTGGAGCAGGCTGCCCAGGGAAGTGATGGAATCACCATCCCTAGAGGTATTTACAAGATATACAGGTATGGCATGAGTACTTAGGGACGTGGTTCAATGGTGCACTTGGCAGGTGAACAGTTGAATTTGATCCTAGAGATCTTTCCCATCATAAATAGTTCTGTAGTTCTATACTGAGAAGCACCAATATACTGAGTATGTTCAGTTTATTGACTGTCTGTTTTGAAGAAATGCAGCTGCTTCTCCTGAAGTTTTCCTCCAGCCTTATCTCTTTGGTTTGCTTCAGTGCAATTAACTTGAATGCCAGTGGTGTTTTTGCTGGCAACAGACTGATCTCATAGCACAGTTCAATCTTGTGTGGGTTTTCCAGGCAGATATGAGCTTCTCTTGTTGTTTTCCAAGCTAGCTGGCTGTGAACTTGCTGAGAACAAGGTGATGTGTAAGGTGCTAAGCTGGAGCTAATGCACTTACTCTTCACAAAGTTCATTCAGGTCTATGTGGAGTGCAGACAAAGCATGTTCAAGTCCCCCTGGGAAAGCCACAGCAACCCTTTAAAGACTATGCTGGATAAGTCTTTAATTAGGAGATGTTTGAAAGTGCTAAGAGCTTTGTACAAGAACCAAAACTAAGAGATTACTAAGAGTTACAACAAACACATCTCACTGAAAATATTCTTCATACATCATAAAGCACACATCAGTTTTAAACTTGTTGTAGAAAGTAAAGATCCAGAAACAAGAATGAAACCTGTATCTAACTTTTCTTTCCTTGTGAGATGGTGCAGCTGACTTGCTACTTCTTTTTAGTGCCATTTCAGTGACTGGATAATGGTTGAGCAAGGACAAACTTAAAATGCAGATAGTGGGTACTAGATGGAATGTTAATAGAGGAAGAAATGGATGCAACTTCTCTTTCAAAATGGTTACGTGGCAGTGTTGCAAAGCAAGAAAACAAAAGTGCTTTTTTGGAGAGGATGCAGAGTTTGATGGCTTTTCCAGTTTAATGGCAGATTTTCAAAGTATTAAAGTAATGAGGTACAGCTTTCCATTAAAGGAGCAGTGTGAACTGTTTGTCATGTGTCTGTCATGAATACTAACTCCCATGGAGGGGGTGGTGTCTCTAGCTCCTGACAAATTTGTTTTGCCAAGCTCACAGTTGTCTTTGGTTTGGGAACTTATTTTTGTCTTTATTGTTACTGATGTCCTCTAAGGAAGAACTGAAAGGAGGACTGAAAAAAGGGAAGAGAGCACTTTGTATAAGTGCCTTGTCTCTTTTTATAGTAGTGATAGTCTATGGCAGTGCCAGTGTGTTTGTCTGGATTCTCAACAGCACACATGCTCCAGCTGCTTGGTTTATGTGGGATATGCTGTGTCAGCCTTGTCACTTGTGTTCAAGGCTTCCTTTAACTGAATGACAGTGTAGCAGTGACAGGACAGAGACAGAGAAAAATGTAAACTTTTGGGAAAGCTTAAAGCTTGAAAGAGCATCAGATCTTTTCCAGGGCAGAGCCTTTCCTGGAAGGAAGCAAGAGTACCTTCAGTCATTCTTTGCACTTGATAGAGATGAAAAAGGATGGAGGGGGATGTTGCATTGCCAATAGCAGGACCAGAAAGCACATACAGGGAATGTGTGATAAGGCAATCTTGGATTCAGTTTCAATCTTTATTCTTTTCAACCATTTTTAGAGTATGGTGGTAAGTGGAAACTGCTCCATTATTTTGCCCAGAACTTCTTTGCACCACTGCTGCCTGTGGCCTATGAAGACAAAGGGATGTTGCACATTTATGGTGTCTCAGATCTTCATGAGGACCACAAGGTGACTTTGAGGGTAAGTGGCACCTACCTCACCACTCTTGTGTGCCTCCTACAAAAATGTGAGAAGCTGAAACAAGCACGTCTTTGTACAGACAAGCTTCAGAAAGGCCATGCTCAAACACTGTGAGATGCAACTCTAGTCTTTAATCTTAGGGGCAACACTATTCTTTATTAAAGTAGTGTGTAGTACTTCACAGAAGAAGGAATTGCTTTGCTTATAGCCTTAAAGGTATAAGGCTGAAATGAACTATTCTATGGAAATCTTAAAGGGATTCATGGTTAAATAGAACAAAGTGTGAAAAATGGTACCTCACTACTTAACAAAACTCTTCCCTGGTGTTAGAACTAGATAACCTGATTAAGTAGAGGGGAAAAAAGGGATCGTACCATTGCTTACCAGTACTCAAACTATACAGCGTTGGGAAAAAGGACTGGATTATCTTCTGAAATGTGAACAGCACATCTTTAATTGGAAGGTCACCTATGCATGGCACCACTTTGCAATTGATGCCTTAACTGTTCTCTGATAATGCTATAGAAACTGATAAGATTTTTAAGTCAGTATTTGGACTGCTGTGTTTTCTTGTAGAAAAGAGTCTTCCTTTTCAGCTTGTTACATTTTGTTGCTGTTAATCATATGGCAGCTAGACCCCAGATGAATTTAGGGACCGTCTTCCACTATGAGATACAGCTCCTGACATAAAATATATCCCATGTGAAAACAGTTTGAAGGATGGAAAAACAGACCTTGAGACCTGGAATGACTCACTAGTAGTATGAGTTTGTCAGCTCCTAGATCATTGCTCTGTCTGGTGGGCTTCCATGAATTTTCAGATTTATAAGGTTGCTTATATGGAGTAAAATAGGCTACAGAATATGGTTGCAATTTCTGGATAGTCAGTTCTTGGAGTAGGACTGCACTTAATGAAATTGTTCATTTCTGTTCTGAGTTATTCTAACAGACATAAATTCAGATTTTCTGATAGCATCAGAGAAGTGTTGGCAGTAGAATAGTTCTTATGAATACTGTATATTGCACTTCAAGATTTGGAACTTAACTCTTGAAAGGAGTTAAGATCTATTCCTGACTGCATACTCCTGTTAAGGCAAAAAATAACCAAAAATTTATGAAACAGAATGTTTTAATTCTCATTAAGTACTTAATTTCCAAATTATGCCCTTTTAAAAAGGGTATATTTATAATGCATGGAAGATGTCTGGGAATGTATTTTGCTGTATTAATATAGCCTTCATAATCCCTTTTAAGATGATAGAACTTGCTTCTGTTTAAGAGTGATTAAGCAGAAACTCTAGTATACCCAGTTGGGTTACATCAGATAATGCTTAGCAATCTCATAAAAATCCTCTGAGTTGTTTTTTCTTAATCCAGGAAGGGAGGACAACAAATGAGTCAATAATTACATTTCCAGCACTTCCTTGGTAGGAATTGGCAATCTCTTCCTCTCAAGGAGCCTGGAGAAAACAAAAAAGTCTTGCAGATCAAGAGCAGCTCCAGACTGTTTGAAATGGACCACTTGTTAGGATTTTAGAATGACCTTATTTTTATACTATATCTATTGTGTAGTTTCTTGCTAGGTGGAAATCAGCTGGTGCTGTCAGAAAAACATCTATTGTAATGAGCAATCTGAAATCTAGGATGCTGCATTGTTTTCAGAAATGTAGCCTTTCTTCTAAGCTTTGTGCTCTCTCAATGTGCTTAATAGGTCACAGTGCACGCCTGGAGCTCTTTGGAGCCCGTGTGCACCCTTGCCAAAGAAGGTGTGACTGTTAAAGCACAGAGTGCTGTCCCCATCTACAAGGAGTCCATCTGTGACCTTCTGGGAAGATGCAGAAATTGTACCAGGGAAAGCTGTGTTATTACTTTCTGTCTCGTGGGAGAAGATGGGCTCCAGAGTCCTAGGAACCATTACTTCCTTTCATCACTCAAGGATGCTGTGGGATTAGAGAAGACCCAGCTTAGTGTAAGCATCAATCATGCTAAATTACTGTATTTGGTTTTACTAATCCTACTGGTTTGGGTTGTTTGCCGGCTGTGCAGTGTCTGATTCCACTGAATGTTCTTTCTCATTGGTTGTTGCTATTCTGGCTTCCAGGTTAAGTTCAAAATTAGATTTTTTTCCGGTGTCACTATATGTGTATCCAAATAAGACTGCTGGGGGGGTTGTTTGTTTGTTCATGGTTTTTTGTCTGGACTTTGTTTTGTTTTAAAGAATGAAATCTCCCTTTCATTTGTTTAGATTGTCTTCCCCCTTGCAGCATTGCTCCTTTCTTTCTTTTTGTCCCTAGACAGCAAATAGCATCATGACAAGTGTTCTGGCTTGCAGACAGCACTGTATGTCAGGATGAGGTGATCCTAGTTCAGTTGAGTGTGGAGTGCGTTATTGTCAGCAGTATTTCCTCTGGAGGTGCTCACACTCTCAGATCAGTGGAACATTGCTAACACACAACATTGCAGTATTGCATGCTCCTTTCCTCCTCTTTCAAATCCCTGCCCTCCAGTAAGGGTTCTGATTTGCATAATAGTGATTATTCTTAATAGCTGGCAAGTGTGTCAGTCTCCTAAAGAGGCAAAAAAAACCATTAGTGTTGTGTAACATTGTTGTTTAGTCAATTTGCTGCTTTTTCCTAGATTTCTTCTGCTCCTAGCAAGCTTGCTGTATATATAGAGAGCTTGCATGCCCTGTGTGTGTGTGCACACATGTTTTATTAAACCTCACTTCTTAGCATGTACAGCTTATTGGAAAATTCCTAATCATCAGATGGGCAGGATGGGGACCTTTTGTGTTCTCACATTTGGCTTTCAAACTGCAGCATTGCTCTTTAGTGCTACACAGAACAAGGGGGGAATAGAGGTCTAATCTCTTTGAATCTGGACCAGCATAATGGCTTTAGAAAAAGAAAATGGGCCAGATTTTCTCTTCTTATCTTTTTCACAACAGCACAGCCTGCCTTCTGAGTATACAAAGAAAAGAAATCAGCCTGTTTTAATTTTTTTTTTCATCTGGTGGTACAATCTGCAGTCTGAGTCATGCTGTGGGGAGGTTTTTTGTTTATTTTGGTTTGGTTTTTTGGTTTATGGATGATATCATCAATAAGAAAAGCTCTGCAACTGGAGCATTTGTGGAAAATTTCATTCCTTTATCTTGTAGCGGTGTTGTCTTTGCAATACTAACTAATAAGGATAGCTAGCAAGGATAAATGCAAAGTGGTCATTTTAAGAAATGCAGCTGTGATTTAAAAAATAACTGTGTTGGGAGAAGCTGATACGTCTATACTTAGTTACTAATTAACTAACTAGGCTTTCAAATACATTGCTAATCCAAGAGCTACAGTTCCTAGCATTGCTTTTAAAAAGCATCAAAAGCCATTAGTATTTCTTCAAGAAACAGAATGTGTAGAGGATGTGTGCTTTTTCTTAAAAATTAATAGCATTGCTTTTCTTGTAAGCAGAACATGATGCCTGTACTGACTGTAATTTGTCCTCTTTTTATAGATGGTTAACTGGTATTTGAAAGTTATGTAGCATAATCTTTCATTGTGGTGAATGGGGAGTGCTGCATGAAAATGCATCCTGGCTGGGATTTAAGGTCTCTCTGAGATTTAAGTACTGATAGAACTTAATACAAAACATTATACCTTGACCTTACATTTTACAATTTTTTTTAATATATAACTTAAGTATAAGGGCTACTTTTGATGAGATGTGATTGTTCAGCCTGTTTTACTGGTATGCAGGTCTTTCCCAGTTTGGGTGTAACTGGGGTCTTCTTTAACATGTATTTTTTTAATAATACATATTTTTTATTTCTCTTTCAGGCCTCTGTGTCCCAACAAGATGACATTTATATATTTGTTCTTCAGACCACTGCAATTGCTCCTTTTGTTACTCTGGATGTAGGGAGTATAAAAGGCAGATTTAGTGATAATGGTTTCCTTATGACTGAAAAGAAGAAAACAGTTGTGTTTTATCCTTGGGAACCTACTACTGTTGAAGAGCTAGAAAGTTCACTAATCTTGACCTCTCTACTGGATGTTGTCTGAGAATACTTCATTTCATTCTAGATAAACAGTGAAACAGGAGGAGAAATAAAAATTAGAAGAATTTGATTGAAGCTCTGAAGTGACGTGCACTTTGAGCTGGCTGAAGAACATACTGTGTCTTCCTGTCTCGTGAATTTTAGCTGCTGGTTCATTGTAAAGATACCAACAGCAAAGCTTACATATAATATATGTGGTGTATTGAAAACACATCCATATTTTTTTCTAGTTTCACTATGCTGTGAGTGGAAATTCAGTTTAGGATAACAGCAAGGTGTGTGCTGGGAGCAAGGCAGAAGGATAGGGAGTGAAGCTGGGACTGCCTCCAGCCGCTCCATGGGCGGGTTGCTAAACATTTGGCTTGTCTGTCAGCCGTGGTTTGGAATGCAGCTGGGATCTTGCTGGGGTTCCACAAGGATCTCTGTCCACCCAAGCAAATATTCATTTTCTTGCAAAGCAGAATCAGCATCGCAGTAGGTGGAGTTTGAAGGAGCTCTGCCACTGATGTCCATCGCTGTTGTAAAAGCAGCACGTGGGCATTACTCAGTGGTGGTGTGGGGGGTCTGGGGCACGTGTGGGGGGAGCAGCTGTGTGTTCCACTGGAGAACTCAGACTCAGTTTGAGTTGTGATCACAGTTTTAATTAGCATGTTGGTACTTTGGTGTTAACCAAAACCGACATACTCCTGAGTGAGAGGAAAAACTTACAGATGAAAGGGAAATGACTAATGAGAGTTTCTTACAGATGCTTTATTGGGTCACCAAAACAACTAACTGCAGTTGCATCTGGTTCAAAACAAGTCCTAGTTAAAAGAAGACATGAAGACAATCAAAATATGGGTGTGTATGTGCCAATGTTAATAGATAGGGAAAATGACAGTCATGAGTAAAACTTAACAAATGCAGGTGCTGACAAAGGAAATTAAAAAGCTGAGAGGCATCATGGACCGACAATACCAGAAAAATCCTTCAGTTTTTTTGGTGTCCTGGAATCGAGGTGGAATCAAAGCAGCAGTAAAGTCAACATAAGGTAAGAAAGAAAAAATGTAGAGAAAATATTATTAATATGTACTGCTGCAGTGTATTAGGAAGAGGGCAAGTCTGTTGATGCCTTTCTTTTATATTGATGGAGAAATGTCTCTTCCAGCAACATCTAGATAGAATTTCAAAATGGCACTTAACAGTGTTAAATAAATAAAACTTTGGAGGAATCACTTGTTTAGAGACAATCAAGAGACCTGTCTGGAGGTTAGTGATATTTGTTCATCTCAGCAAATGAGTGAAGTTTAAGATGTGTAGAAAAACTTTTGGATTGCTAGAAGCAAAACCCATTCATTAATAATTAATTTGGATAGCTGTGACCTCATCTAGCCTGTCACAATTTTTAGGCAAAATCTTGAAAGAAATGATGTGTTACATGATTAATAAGTGATGAAGTGGCTATGCAAATAAAGTCTACCAGCACAGTTATACATAACAGCATTCTATTATTTTTTTCCCCTGTTGCTTTCTGCAGTTACCAGATTAACATAGCAAGGTTTGGGATATTTTAAAAATTATTGCTGTATTTGAAGGTCAGGAGCCTCCCTAAGGAGTAGGTCCATTCTTTCTCAATGAAAATCTTTAATTCAGCACTAGGTGCCATTGTGAAAGATTAGCAATTGCTTAAGCCAAATGCTTGAACTCAAAACAGAATTTAAAGGGGAAGGTCGACTTCCATTATTGTTTTAATCCTTAATATGTTCTTTTGGTTTCCTGGTGTTGTAGTAGGTGTGTGTTTATAGAAGCTGTTCTCTCACTGTGCAGCAGTGGCTGTAAGGTGTCCTTTGGTTAACCATTGTTACTTTGGCAGTGGCATCCTGTGCTATATTGGTTACATTGTTCTGCCTTTGTCTCAGATCTGGGCAGAGATAGGAAGGCAGCACTGACAGCCTGCACTCCTATCAACACATCCATCTTGCCAGCTGGGTGTTGTTACAGCTGCAGCAGCTGTAACCTGTATCGCCAGTTCTGTCTGATGGGGGTTTGGCAGCCGGAGCCTTAGGACAGCATTTGGTGGCTGTGGTGCTTGTCCTCAGTGTCATTACATTATTGGTGGCAGCAGCAGAGGGGACTGGCCCTGTCAGTGTTCCTTCAGGGTACTTCCTTGCAATGTCTTGTTAAGGACCAGGGAATTCTCTTGTGCTCGTGGCCTTTGTTTGTTCCTGGGCCCCTCTGGGCTGTTCTCCAGTGATGGCAAAAGCAGCAGCCAGAGTGCCCCACAGCCATGACAAATACCCTTCCAGAACAGAACTTGAGAGCAGGTTTGGGAAGAACACTGTATGGTGTTGGCTAATCTGTTGTCCTAAAACCATTCTCTGGCTGGGATTTAGCTGTGAACACATTCTGGGCTTGCAGAGGCCATTTTGAGCTTTGGAGGGCACCTGTTTGTACTTCCTGCCACACAAGGAAGACTTTATTTTGCTCCAGTTTACTGGAGCATGTCCTTGGAAGCTTTTTCAAGTTCTGCATTTTCTCCGGGAAAGAAGCATGCAAATGTATCTAAAAATTACTCTTTAAGTAAGTGTTCATAGTTCTCTGTTAGTCTTTCCTGTTACCTGCTGTTTGCATACCTTGTGGTCTGGACAAATATTCTGCCTTAGAAGCACATCTTTCTCAGTACTTTTACTTCTGTTAGTTAGTTCCCTTTTGGTTTTGGAGATGTGTAGCAGAGACCTTTTCATTAACTTGAACCAGTGTCAGGAACAGAGAGATGGGCCAATAAGTTTCTTATTTTCAGTACAGGAGAGCTGGGGTTTGAAGTTTACAAGCCAGCCTTTTTATTGCCAGAATCACTGTTTTCTTTCTTACCCACTTAGGGTACCAGGAATTCATGGTTTGAAGTTTTTAGGACAGGTTTCAATCCAAGAGTTGTGTTTACATAACCATGCTTTCCAGTCAGATGTTACAAGGTAGCAAAACAAAAGCCCCAAATTCATTCAATTAGTGTGGAAAACCAAAACTTAAATGAAAAAAAGGCCATCTCTGTAAGAAGTAGTCAGTCAGCAGAGACCTATAATACCTGAACTAGTGCTCTTCTGCATTGTGCATATGGCAAGGGTGACTGGATGGCTAAAAAATTCTATAGTAGTTTGGTTTAAATGAGGCCATGGGAAACCTCTGCAGCCTTGGAAAAACATACAAGAGCCTGGCTCTAAGTGGGACATCAGGCTGCTTCATAATGCTGAAAGGAGGAAATCAACTCCTTGGTAAGTAACTTGTGTTGTCTTTTGCTGTAGGAATATTTTGGAGCCAGCAAAAGTTTGGACTGACCATTGGCCATTACTCTAGAACTGCTTTATTTCAAGGCATGATCACCCAGAAGCACCAGAAGCTGTGGATGGTGGGTGAGTATTGACCATAAACTAGCAAATGGGCCCCAGCATTCCTGTCACTTTACTTGGGGGAAGCAAGAAGAGTGGCTCTTTTTTCTTAAATGTGTGAAAAAAGCATTTTACTTTCCAGGCAAGGGAGAAAAGACAGTTGATACACCACTACATGTAGGTAAGATTCTTATCCTCCTGCAGTCCACAGAATCTCAGAATGTTGCCTAGATCTTCCAGTGATTTCCAAGTTTGTACATACATGCCAAGATGATGTCAGGAAATGTACAACTGTAGCAGCCAATCTAAAATCAAGGGCAGTTGAACTTTCTGAATCATTCATATCAAATGCAGAGAACATCTGAAGAGACCTGTTGTTACAACTTCTTCTGCTTTCCACAATTTTCTGTTGTTTATTACTGCAGCAGAGTAGCACAATAACAGAGCAAGCTCTATTCCGCTGCACATATAGATTAAGTTTGGAGGTTTCTCTCTATAAGCCAGGTGTAAACAGATGTGCTCAGCAATATTTTTCTATCTCTAAAGAAAGGGGAAAAAACCAAAAAAGATTAAAGTCTTTTTTATTAAATACAATGAAACTGAGAAGCTGCCAGGCTGCCATTTAAAGCACTTCCATACATAGGGCCTAGGGGACCTGCTGTGCATGATCACTAACCTGATAAACAGCTATTATGCAACATCTGGTCACAAAGTGCTTTAAGGAAATACAGATCCAGGTGTCTCCTGGTGGTTTAAAAGCAGAGCTGGTCAGAACTAAAGCTAAAAGGTGTGCATAACAGCCAGGGTGCCCTGGTGATCTGCAGCATTGTAGAAACCTCAGTAAAAATCTCTGCCAGCCCCCTGAGCTGTGCTGGAAATTCTTTGGAAGCAGAAGGTGTGTTTTACTTGAACAGCAGCTCTCCTGGGGCCCAAAAAGCCCCTCCACTCCTGGAAATATAAAAACCTTTGCCTGTTTCTATTAGAGCTGGAATACAAAGAGAATACTGGAGAAGTACATTAATTGAACAAAAATCTATATGCCTTAGACATTGCCTTGATGATTATACATACAAGAACTGAAAGAAAGAATGAATGGCACTTTTATTCATCTTCTCTGGAAGTAATTAACATTCTCAGTAATTCAGCTGGATTATAAAATAAATTCACAAGTTGTTTTTGTTACTCATAATTTAATTCATTACAGCAGCTACCACTCTAAACATAACCATTTTCAAGGTTTATTTTGATTCATTTTCTTAGGAGTGACACCCAGGTTACTGAAGACTGAGCTGAGCCAAGAACCACCCTGTCAACACTCCCTCTTTGTGCCACAAAAGTTGGCTAGAGGTGACTGTGGTACAGTGCCCCTCCTGGTTTTTTTATCATGAACTCTGATGTCTGTTCTGTTTAGTTGGGCCAACATCAATAACAGGACACTCACCGTGTCTCAGAACTGATGTCAGACAAGAAGAAACACTGCTCATGAGCACAGTTACTACAGGAGATTCTAGATAGCCCAAAGGAGAGCTGTCTCATCAGAAATTTGCTGAGATACTAAATAGTTGGTTTCAGTGTAAATGATTCTCTGCTGCCATAATCATGAGAACTAAAACAAGGAAGAGGCCTTAATCTCAAAGTACAGCTGCTCAGTGGTAGCTGATGGTCCTGCTCTCCCTCCATAAAAGATACTTTCGGCTTAAGACAGGTGGCTTGCAGCATTTCATTTTAGTGCTTGGAAATCAGCATGATCTTGTATCAATGCCTAAAATAGAGATGCTAAATCTTCAATACCTCTACTTGAAAAGTAATGTAAAAATCACAGCAGGCACAGACAGGAGCATTAATTTTGGGGTTTTATTATAAAAGTAAAATAAAAATAAGCATTTAAAAAGCACGCTTTTCCAAAAAGGAACAGATATAAAAAAAAAAAAAAACTATTTACAAGTAGGAAAATGCCAAACTTGAAAAATTTTTGAATAAGAGGCACCAAAGTTAAGTTTAAATACATTATTTGAAATATACAAGATTCTTTTAGGATTCTCTTTTTTTGCTAAGTTGTCTCTGTTGTGATTAAAGTAATGATTTTTCTTTGCCAGCTATTTTATAACCTGTTTGCATGCAACTGTGCTGCAAAAATTATGAAGAGAGCAGCTAGAAACTGTATCTTCTGATTGCTCCTGTGCTTAGCCTCTTTAGTAAGTTTGTATTATGCATTAACAACTTCTTTTTCATCTGTAAAAGAAAATCCTCACAGACCAGGGAAGTTCAGTCAGTCTTTGACAGCATCCAGACCTGTGTATTAATGCAGCAGTGGAGCCCTGGTTGTTGTAAATGGCTTGTAAATGAACACAATTAAATGTACTTGAGGAAGGAAGCAGTGGCTAGGAGTCAGATGCTGCAGTTGCCATTTGTTCGGGTTCAGGTGAGATTCTTCCAGTGCACTTTTGGTTGTGAGTTCCCTTCCCTCTGGCCAGGATGACACTGATGTAATTTGAAATGTCCCATTTCTTCCTGTAACTGCATATTGCCAACTATCACTAGTCAGCTATGTAATTGCTTTGCCCTGAACTTTGATGTCCATAGCCCAGGGCCATTTTGCCAAGTGTTAGTGAGGACTTGCTGCTCAGAGAGTCTGAGTAGGTGAAGCTCAGCTTGCGGAAGGAGGTCTCCACACCACTGTCACACACACTTTCAGGGTCTTGGAATCTGCTAGTGTAGCGCTCACCTGAGGGACAGAGAAAAGGGAAACATCATCAGTTGTGTGGCTTGAGCAAGGTTGCTTTGAGAAAAGCCTAAGGCATATAAACCAACAGGGTCAAGCTCTTCAATAGGAAAATAGGTCTAACATGAGGTATTGTAATAGGAAAAGCTGTACTGAATGTTTCCTGGCCACCAAAGCATGTGATCTGATGTACTGCTGGCAGAGATCAGCTTGCAATTGGAGGTTGGATGGGATGAGAAGCCTGGTGCTCTACTGACACTAATGCTGTCACTGCAGTTGGGTTAGGACTCTGCCCAGCTGTGGTGATCACAGGGCAAAAGGTTCTCTGGTTCTCAGAGTCACACTCTGTGCAAGTGTACAACTCCAGGATGAGGCTCCTAAAACTTCTAATTCATGTTATTTCAACTTACAGATTTCTTTTTGAGACAAACATTTGAAGAGCTTTCATCTAGTAAGTGACCCCAAAATAGGAACAAGTCAGTAGCATTCATCACCTGTGCAGGATCCACAGAAGGAGTGCCTGACTGTAAGCTGAAACTGAAGGTACGATGTGGGATCAGTGTGACTAAACCAGTGGTGGTACCTTAAGAATTCAGTCTTGTTCTTCTAAGCAAACATCTTAAAATAAACTATGTGATGCCCTCCATGTTGCAGAGGGAGCAGAACCCCTCTTACCCTTCAAGATGAATCTAAAGGGGCAATATGTGTACAAGCACATTTTTGGGTGGGTGTGAAGGTTTATTCCATGACTGACCAAACAGTTTTCTATAGAGAATAAACTGGCAATGTTAGATTGGAATGGAGTGACTGTGGTGTTTCTTTTTTCTTACCAGAAATACCTACAATGTTTTTACACAGGGTGTAAGTTTCCACATTTGGCTACAGGCAGCACTACCAGTGTTTGAACAGGAAAAAACAAACATTTTTGTTACTAAACCTGGCCAGGCAATGACTGAACAGCCCTGATAGCAAACTTCTCACAATCTCTCTTAGTAGAGTTCCCTTCCCAAAACCACTGTAGAACCTCTGTCATTGAAGGTGCTCAGAACTCAACTGGACATAACATGGGCAACCTCATGTCATGTTCCACTGGCCCTGCTCTGAGCAGATAGTTGGCCAGCAGGACTCCTCAAGGTCCTGTGTAACCTAAGCCATCCCCAGTTCCTTTGCCTACAGAACACTGGGCCATTTTGGAGTGCTACACATTGTGGAAGGAGAAATTTAATACTGAAGTCTTGCCAAAAAGTTTAAGAGCCCAAAACATTTTTGTTTATCCAGCTGTGGGGGGAGGGGGGGGGGAGGAAGTCAAAAGCTAATGGCCCTTGTACACACCTAGGAGATAATTGCCTATATTCCCAGTACATCCAAGGCATTAACCATTAGCAGATGGCAGGTGTCTGGTTTTAGCAAAGGGCAGCAGTAGAATGAATACTGTGATGCAGGCATGCTGATTCAAGTGGTTAATTTTTCCTCTCTCTTCTGTATCTAGCAGGTATCTATGATGACAGGGGTCACACTGCAGTAAAATATTTCTGAAACCAGTAAGCAGGTGAAGCAGTGTGTGTAAGAAGGTGTGCAATCCTAACAGTCCTAGATAGAGTGGGGAGGGAGAAAGATCTTAAATGAAGCTGTTCATATTTTGCTGTCAGTTTTACCTGTCTCTCCATTTGTGAGCGGTGATGATAATGGAAGAGCTTTTGCTGTGCTGTCCTCCAGGGGAGGCGGTCTGTGTGAGATGGACAGTGCTTCCTGAATTATTTCTATGGCTTCTGTGTGATCCATCTGTCTCAAAGCAGCGATCAGCTCTTGAACTGTACCACCAGACACCTGAAAGAGCAGACATCAGACACTCAGCATGATCCAGGCTGGCTAAAGCTGCAGGGCTGCACTGTCTCACTGTGTGGGAGAACAAGGTTCTCTACGTGTATCCATGTTCTTTATAACCTATCACAGCACATTACCTCATAGTTATCCAGCAGGGTCTTCGATGGGGAAGGACTCAACCTGAAGGCATTATTAAGTATGCCAAGACCCAGTTTTTGTGCTAGGGTGGACCAGTTTTTAGTTGGATCAGGCAATTCCAATAGTTTGTAAAGCTGCATCTTGGAATTCTCATTCAGCTCTCTCAAATGTCCTGGGGAACAGAGAAATACGTTAGTTTATTATTTATACAAAACATGCACCAGTTCATTTTTAAGCAGAAACAAAGTCAAACTGAGAGTTCAATCCCAGCATTTACAAATGTATTGCTGCAATACTGCAAATGTACTCCTTGTCCTTGAGACATCTTAAGGGAATCATGCTCATTGTATGAGTGAGGGGGTGGGAGGGCACATCTTCTCTCTCAGCAGCTCAGTTACAAGCAGGGCAATGTCTTCTGCACTTACTCTTTCAGTACTCAATTACTAGAGGGATATTGTCAAGTCTTTATAGGTGTTACCTTGTGTGAGTAAGTCCTCCAAAACCTCTGCTGACTCGTAGGGTTTGCCATTTAATATGTCATACACCTAAGAGAATACATTAAAGTCAGTATTTAGTAGAAATCTGGTTAGTGTCCATTAAGTCTCAGCAGTCTTGTATAAAATTCCATCTGTAAATCAGCATTTTTTTTTCTCTCCTAGGTTCAGTATGACTAAGGATACTGTACAAAACCTGTGCTAAACTTTAGGGAGAAATCTTGAGAAGTTAATCTCCCTTTATTTTAAGCTGTGTCATCTGGCAACTATTTTCAAGACACAGAGGAAGTCTTGGCAGTAAATAAATGGCAGTAGCAGAGACTAGGCAAGGAGCTGCTGCCTGCTGCTGCAACCAATCTTTTAAAACAAAGCCTGGGTTAGATTTTCACCTAAGCTTGGTACCACTCCCAGCTCCAGATGAGCAAAGATGCTGACTGCTTATCCTTTACATTCACACCAAGCCACATGCACAATAATCAGCGCGGTCACTGTTTGGGTAGAACACAGGAGTGCATTTTCCCACCACACACAGGCTGCAGTTTGGAAGAACACTCAGCAAAGAAACCCCTTCCAGAATGGGCCTTCAAACACAAGCTGCCCACCCAGGTAAATACTTTCCCACACTGAAGACTGTAGAGCAACTGCTTCAAGAACTTCCTGGTCATTTCTGTTCAGCAGCCTTAGATCAGTGGAGCTTTCTTCCAGTGCTGTTTCATCAGGGGAGTTTTATGGCTGAATTAGCTTAATTTTTGATGGCAAATTCATCGAATTAATTGCAATAATTTTGGATGCAATGAAAGGAGCTGGCTGAGAGAGCTGAACTATCCTTTATAATTAGAAAAAACCAAAAAACTAAAAGAGAAAACAGACCACATACCTCAGAGGTGGCTGCCATATCCAGTGGTGTTGTTCCAGGCACAATCCCTTCATCATCATCATCATCTTTCACATAGTCTAGATCAAACAATGGCTCAAAGTTCTCAATGTGAGGATTGGCACCTGAAAAACAAGGAGGGGGGTGGGAAAGGGGCTTCAAGTTGCTTCTCAATAATATTTAAAATATGTCTTCTATGTACTGAATGGCAAATCAGCTGATTTACTCCAGGTGAATGATATTTTATATTAAGCTAGGAAGTAGCTCTTTTTTTCAGTTACATTTAAATACTGTCACATCTCTGTACAATGCTGCTCTCCATTATAAAGAGGGAAAAAACCTGATAAGCTGAGCCTTAGGGCCCAGAGAAAGAGCTCTGGTTCTATCAACTGACTCCCAGTCCCATGTTGCCTCACACAGCACAGCATGTATGTGATGAAGGGATGGTGTGGTGCTGCTTTTTAGTGTCAGAGAAAGTGGGGGTGTTTTAAAAGACCAAGCAGGCAGCCTCAGCAATGGGAGGCTTGGGTTTCTGTTTCAAAGGAGAAAAATTAGGTTTAAGTACAATTGACAAAATGTTCCAGTAAATACTCCAACCTAATTCTTCCAAAGTGACAGCAGTAGGAGACACTACAAGCTCATGCTTCAGTGATGGTATTTTTTTTTTTTTGGCTTTTTCTTTCTAAAGCAGTCCAACACTTATCCCAGATACATAAAAAGATCTCTTCTCTGCTTCTTCAGCTATAAAAGCTACAAAAGATACTCAAGAAACTTCCCAAAGTCCTCTCGAGAATTTTTTGGACCAACATAGTTTGCCTTTCCAGCCATTAGATGGTGCTGAAGAGTGATTAGTATAGCACCTCAGAGCAGGACTTTCTGAGGAAATTCAGACCTTCTTCCTTTTAATATCTGACTTCCTCCACACGTTTAAACAAGTTCATTCTGCTTTGCAGCCTTTTAACTTGAATTGTCACTGTGAAAGAGAAGTCTCCAGCAAGATATATTTCCATACCTGCTGCTTTGAGAACTGCTGCCAATTTTGTGGAGCCCCTTCCAGCTGCTATGTGAAGTGGAGTTGTCCCATCATATGTAGTGCTGTCCACATCTGCATCGCCCTAAGGTTTTGTTGAATGGCAAAAAAGAAAAAAAAAAAAATCTGTACAATGCAGCTGTAGAGGCTCATGTCAGCATAAACACTGCTACTGTGCAAGTAAGCACCATTCTGTGTCTGGTAGCATAAAAACTCTAACTCTTGCCTGAAAAGGAGGAGTTAGAAAGGAACCACAACTGTCTACATGCATAGAGTGGTAGTGTGCTCCAGTGTTAGAGCAGGAGGCACAGGGTATATCTCCAAATAGGTCAGGTAGATAAAAGCCACTTTGCATCCCCTGTAAAACTTCTGCCATCTGCTTGCCCATGGCCTTTGGAGCGGGAGTGGTGTGCACAGAATCCTGCCCTCCTGCTGCTCATCAGAACAGCCAGGCTGGTGGCACATCCATGCATGAGCACAGAGGAAAGCTACACAGCCAGCTGGGGTGTGTAGAATTAAGGATACCAGGATCAAGGTGTTATGATGAGATAAATATTTACAGATTACACAACTACATCTCTCTGCACAACTCTATACCTGTTCTACTTCACACAGAAGAAGGGATGAACTTCTTCATGGTAACTTCAGTGCCTGCCAGCCTTACTCAGGGCAAATTATACATGGCATATGCAGTCAGGTTAGGGTCACAAACTCTAAATTCCTCAACTTGAGCAAAAGCTTCAGCAGCTGAACAAAACAGTAACATTATCAGTAACTTTGCCACTATACCAGTTCAAGTAATCTGGTCAATAAAAAGGACCCTCCCCCCTTTCTTCTGTCATTCTGAAGCATTTTAGGATTGTCAACAGCTTTTAAATATGTAATTGAAAAGACCTGGAAGAAAGAAATTCTGCCTTTACCTCAAGCAAAAGGCAGCCTGCCAAGGGGATGTTCTCTTGTTCAACAGCCAAATGCAATGCAGTTCGTCCAGATTTTTGTTCCTGAGCATTGACATTAACTCCAGCAGCAATCAGCTGTTTGAGGCAGGACATGCTATTTGCCATCACCACCATGTGAATTGCACTGAGACCTACACAAAACAAAACCCGTCCCTCATCTGCATTAATATTGTAAAATTCAGAAACGTCAGAGTAATGAGTTTCAAAGTGAGAAAATGTAAAATGAGTTACTGTAGTTATCTGAGCAGAAATAACATATTTTGCCTGCTTATACACTAAAAGATGACCGAATCATAGAATTTTTAGGGTTGGAAAGGACTTCAAAGATCATCTAGTTCCACCCCACTCCTGCTGTGGGCAGGGATACCCTCCACCAGATCAAGCTGCTCAAAGACCCATCCTGGCCTTGAACCTACTTTAAGGAATGAGGCATCCGCAACTTCTCTGGGCAACCTGTTCCAGTGTCTCATCATCCTCACAGTGAGGCATTTCTGTCTTAGATCTAATCTAAACCCACCCTCTTTCAGCTTAAAGCCACTTTCCCTTGTGCCATCCCCACATGTCCTCATAAAACACCTCTCTCCAGCCCCCTTTAGGTACTGGAAGGTGCTGTAAGGTCTCCTTGGAGCCTTTTCTTCTCCAGTCCCAGCTCTCCCAGCCTGTCTGCAGAGGAGAGGTGTTACAGACCTGTGAGCATCTTCATGCCCTCCTCTGGCCCTGTTCCAACAAGCCCATGTCCTTCTTTATGTTGGGGGCCCCAGACCCTAAGGGAGTACTCCAGGTGGAGGCTCAGGATGAAGTTAATAGTGTTAATAAATATGTTCTTTGTGCATAAATTGGAACTTGGAGAGTCAAAACCATGCAAGGAGAAAAAAAATCAGATTACAAGGTGGAACAGAAGGCAGGAACGACAGAGCTCACCTAGAGCATCTTTTTGCCTCAAGAGAATAGCCTTAAAAAGAAAATCTGTATCTTGGTACTAAACAAGTAGGTACCCCACACTGGCCCTATCTGCCACTGAACATCTCCTCTAGAAAATGGTTTGGAGAGTAACTGGTATATTTTAGTATCATCCTCCTGTAAGGTCACAGTGACCTGACACCTCAAGAATACCTGCACCAGAAAGATAATAATAAAGCCATTTTTAAAAAACCCAACCAACGCCCAACCAAAAAAACCTCTCTTCCTGAAGAACTGAACACAGTTTTTTGAATCCACGATGACAATTTTAGGTCAGACATTTTACAATCTATTAGAGCAGGAGTACTAGATTGAAGTCCCCTGCACACTGAAAAATGGGAGAACTGTCTCTTTGTGGTTATTTTACAGGCTCTAATTCTGGATAGTCACAAAGTGCCAGATATGAAACTCAATACTAGTGCAGAAACTATTTCTAAGGGGATTTCATTCACTAGGCAGGAGGAAACATTTTCTTCCAGGGGGATTTTTTAAAAAAACCAAGGGTGGCGTAAGGAACAAGATGAACACAAGTGCTTGAGATTGTGTGATATTGAAGAGAATGTACAGGGACAAAAATTAAAATCCATGCTGTGTCACGTGACCATTACCAATCTTCCTGTTCTGTATAACCAGAAAACTGACATGCCTGTGCTCTCTCATCTGTGCCTGCAGGCATATTAAAACCCAAGGACAGCATATGCAAAATGGGGAAAGATGTTATTTTCAGGGTCTGTATCTACCTGTGTAGCAACACAGTGTTGGCAGGAATTGTGGTGTGTTTGTCTAGTAGGGAAGGGCATAAGATAAGCCATTATCTTTCCATACCTTCAGCATTGGGGAGGTTGACCATGGGAGATACCTTCTCATGCCTGAGGAGTAGACTCAAAATCTTGTCATCTCCTTCAGTAGCAGCTAAATGTAAGACAGAATTGCCATGGCGATCCAGAAGGCTGACATCTGCTCCAGCCTTCAGCAAGTCTTCCACCACCTTTGCCTGCTTTGTGATTACTGCCAGGTGCAGGGGGGTCTGCAAGTGACAGAAGCAAGCCATAAGAAGATAACAAAGCTACATCACTTATACAGAAATCTCTGAAACCCATAAAAGCTCCTAGTGTGAGAAGATTGTACACATATGCAAGATTTTAGTTGGCTTTGGAGTGGTGTAGCTTCTTTTCTACTGAATACTACAAATAGGGTTTCTACGTACTGGAAATAAAAGCTGCCTTGCTGATGTCAGCAGCTGGACTTTGGGAGGAACAAAGATGCTGCCTACTCTATAAGCCAGGGCACTGACCTGGCTATTTGAGCATTGCAGTGCAAGGGACTCAGGAAATGAGGTCATCCCTGTGCCCCCCACACACTGCAAGCCAGCTTCCATGGCTGCCCCATCACCAAGTTCATGCCACAGTGGGAGCACACACGCTTTCCAGGCCCTACTCACGTCCTTTAGCAATGAACCATGCTTTCATTTTGCTCCTGAATCAAGAGATTTGCAGCCATGGGCACAGGAGTTCCTTATGGCTGCACAGAAAAGAAGAACATCCTGCAGGTTCTGTGCACTCGTCAAACTGCAGAACAATTGTGCATTTATGCCATGTGTGTTGAACTAGCTGATCCCATTTGCACATTCCCCATTTCTGTGCACCTGCAGCACTGAGCAGTGCTCAGGCTGAGAGGTTTTGGGACCTTCCAGAGGTTGGTTGCATACTGCATTCTTGTCAGTTCTGAGCAGCATCACACTGAACATACATATGCATGTATTTAAACAGTAAGCATTCTAATGAGGTCTGGGAAATGGTAATTCCAATACTAAAATAATTTTAAAATTGAGTAAGATTCCATATCTAGATTACCTTGACAGAGGACTTTAAAAATAAAGACTCATTCCAGCTCTGCACAATAAGCTTGTGTTTGTCAATACATCTGTCAACACATTTGCAATTAATTACTGCATCTGTAAGGTATATGTCAGCTTTCAGAATATCTGCAGAGAAGGAAAATTCTAGCCCAAGCCTACATTCTCTTCTGTCAATGGCTTAAGGTTTAAGTTGAAGGTAGGGAGAGCTGCAGAGGTTCTGTATTTATCAGGGATCAGGCCAGGGATTTATTTCCAGTGTAGAGCCCAGCTTTGCTTCCTGTTTCTGTTAAGCACAGGGCACAGAATTCAATTTAGAATCTTCTGCTTAATTTCAGCAGCCTCCACATTTCAAACTTACTTTATAAGAACATAAAAATGTGAAGGAAAACAAGTCAAAATAAGCCTCCTGGGACTACCTATATAGAATTAAAATCTGCCTTTACTGTTCACAGCAAAGCAAATGTCACAAATGTCAGAGTGCTGCTCAATGGCATGCACAATCTCTTTATAAAGAGATTATTTTCCAGGCAAGTTCCCACAGCTCTTTTCAGAACTTGAATTACAATGCAAACAGGCCAGACTATAGCTGAGGAGACAGAACTGTGCCTGCCAGTTGTTTTCCTCCTAGGTTAAAGCCAAGGGGATGGGCTTTTCTCAGTTACTGCAGAAATGAAAGGGAAATCTTGGTGCTTACATGATGGGCACAAATACAATCTGGGCTGTAGGAATGGCAGAGGTTATTATGGCTTCCACATGTGCCTACAGATAACTGATGATGCAGGAACTGACTCATGATCCCAAGTTAAGCAGTGTCAGAAAGGGCAGAGGAGTCCAGAGCTGGCACACTGTAATCCATACCTCTGGTTTAGTGACAGAGAAGCCAAATATTGAAGCCATGAACTGAAGAATTTACTCTTTTTGGCCTGTTCCACAGTTAGCCCATGGAGACATTTCTGTTACCATCAAGAGAATTATGGACTAAACCAGTGACAACATGATCTTTTTCCTCCACAACCTTCCAGTATATCCTTGTTTCTAAACTTTTTTGCATCAGTCTGATCTCTTCCCACAGACAGCAAGTTGTGCAATTTCTTTTTTACTGGCTAAACAATCAGCAACAGTTATACCCCCACAACTGCTCACCTGATAGAGGTCATTTCTCATGTTAATGATGTCATTGTAATTCAAACGGGGCATCACTTCCAAGAGGTTTTTCACCAGCTCAGTATGAAAGTGGATAATTGCTAAATGAAGGACACTGAAACAAAAACAAAAAACAGATTAACAATTTTACACTGTTTTCAAACTTATTACAAAAGTTTCAAGACTTTGCTGTAGATCTGAATGCATTCTGATATAAACACTTGACTATTAGAGATAATGATTCCAACACTACGTATCAAGACCTAAAATGAATCTCAACACTGAAAAAAACAGATCAGAAGGTAACTGTTTAACCCTTCAATCACACAAGCAAACTCAGGATGGCTTTTGCTGGCCCTCAGCATTACTTTACTACCAGGCTAATATATAAAATGTGTGGCACAAAACAATTATTTCAGAAATCCTCAGATTCTCTGCTGGTTTGCTGTTTTTTTCATATTTTGAATTATGCAGCAGATAAACACTTCTTACTGTGAAAACCTTCCTGCAGAATTTCCACAAGCCTCTCTGCTACCAAAGCAGATTTCCCCTTACGGGTTTCCCCAGATCTGTGGGTTTTTCTTTATTTCATTTTCAAACAGAAAGATGACTAAGGACTCAGGCCCAGTGACTAACAACCACAGGATTTGCAACAGTGGCCAGAGGGATCATACCAAAAAAGCACCTGTTTTGAGACATGAGTGACTGCACAGCAAGTCACTTTACTTCTACTGGGTTAATACAATGTCCCCTCTTCTCCAAAGGCAGGTCCCTCACCACCAGTGAGGGCTGGACATGCTACATGGCACCAGGAAAAAGCAGGTTGAGAATCCATCACTCCTGTCCCACAGAGCTCCATTTGCCTTGCTACCTTGTACTTCATTTGAAAATCATGCCCTTTGTTTTGAACCATACCCTGCCGAGCCCTCATTGGCACATGCTGACCACCTTCTAGACTCATCTTTGAGCAAGTTGCTGCTGACGCAAAATATCAGCACAGGACACGTGGTGTGTCTGTTATGCCACTCCAGAAACACCTGAACAGTCTCAGATTTACACTTTTGTCAGAAAAATAAAAAGGAAGTTCCATGCCATTCAGGGCAAGGAGTCATCCAGAAATTGAGACAGAGAGCAGTCAAAACCAGAAGATATTTTAAAAAACAGGAAAAGAAATTTACAAATCAAACTCACCCTTAAAGGGCATTTTTGCTGATTCTGTATACTGCTACTTGAAGTATCATGGCACTTCCCTCCTTCAACTCCCCTGTGATGTACAGTCTCATCATTACTGGAAAAGTGCTGTTCCTCTGCTCTGACAGATGCTTTTCATTATGCTCTGTATCATGCTGACATTTTATTTCCAAATCTCCAAACACATTTGTTCTTCCACTTTTGTTCTCATTTCAGCAGCAAGTATTTTAATTTTACCCTACTATTATATGTGATGCTGCGGACTAGACCATGCAAGGTCAGTTCCATTTCTTAAACATTCCTACATGAAAAGATGCATTTGAGCACCACTGCAGAGCCATCAGATATCTACAGAGCAATGGTACTGGTATAAATACAGTCACAGCCAGTGTCACTGAGTGTCCACTGTAAATATACACTAATCACAGGTTTCTGGGTTCTGTCTCAAAGCCATAAATTGTTGACAGCCAAGTTTTTTGAAATGCTTAAGCAAAAACTTGCTAGTTGCCATATAATTTTAATGATTAAAGTGCAAACCAGGGCAATTTATTAATTAATTTTGACCTTTTTCTTCTCCCCCAAGAGAGCTGGAAGACAATCACCAAAGCTTTGCTTTATTAAAAAGTTGTGAAGTAATACAGATGTGTATTATGCTCATAGAAGAAATCCA
Source organism: Molothrus aeneus (assembly GCF_037042795.1). NCBI lineage: Eukaryota > Metazoa > Chordata > Aves > Passeriformes > Icteridae > Molothrus > Molothrus aeneus. Next base: position 28,284,998 of record NC_089649.1, read on the forward strand.
TCTCAGGAGAAAGGCAATGTGAATTTGAGCTTCACATACTTGCAGGTATTTCTTGATTCAGCAAGAAAACAACTATTTATTATAATACTAAGAAGTATTTTAACTTAGTTAAAATGCCCTGCAACTCCAGATCGGAGGAGCACCTTTTTGGTATTTAAATGCAGGGCCTACTTGCTCAGTACACTTTTAAGTCCCCCCTTTCTTTTCTTAAACACAGAAGCTCTACTTTCCATAGCAATTGTAAATGTTGTTGCTAGCTCTCACCTCCTTCATATTCCTGCTTATCTCAAAGCAGACATTAGGTTTCCAGCTGGAAAGCAAAGCTTGTAAAGTAGCTCTCTCTGTGCAGTCTCTCTCTGTAATCTGAGGCCTATTTTCACTGAAAATGGAGTGAAGGTGGTAGCCTTTCTCAGAGTAATTGAACAGTGGGATACAGGTCTCAGTCACTTGAAATTTTCCTTCTAGCTAGACATCTTGAGGCTTATCTGGCTTCTACTGTTCAAAACGCTACAATTTAAGGAAATGTAGGTGATTGCACAGGGCCTGCCAGCTAAAAAGTAACAATGTCATAGTGTCACTTGCTTATGCAAGAGATTATCTTTGTATTTGTTCAGAGCCCTTTTGCTGAACTTCGTTTTAAATAACTACTGATCATTAGTTCCTCACAGTACTTCACTCTGAGTTCCACAGAACCTGCATGGCTGTAAAGTAACAAAGTGGATTTCCACTCCAGCTCACATTATTGAAAGACTGATATGCAAATATTAGCAAGTCTGCCACAAGCATCTGTGCAATTCATTGGAAGACAACAGTACAGTACAGACATAAGCAAGAGCAAAATAATGTCCTCTGGAAAGAACTTGATGTCAGTGGGAGAAATGCAGTATGGACCCTCCAGCTATTGTTTCTCCTGGTGCATCTCTTACTTGAAGCATCCTATGAAGACTTAGGGACTTGCATGGAATAAAAAGCAGGGCCCTCTCCTTCAGCACCAAGCTGAGGATCCCCACACACCGTGTATCATGATGCAAGCACAGCAATTCATGCTCAGTCAAGATTTTGAGTAAAAAAGGGCAAAGAAACTCAAACTCACAACATGCTCAGCATACTCTCAATGACCAGATTATTTTCTGACAGGTACTGGATCAATGAAGTTTATGGTGTACGTGACTACTTTGCGAATGAAACAAAAGTGTCTAAATCACAGCTGTACCTCTCCCAAAGAGCAGGAAGGAGAAGTGGTGCCATCAGTGATTGGCACCCACGAGGGACAGAACAAATTGACTGCACCATTCTGCCCCCAAACCCATTGGTTTCAACCCAGCAAGTGCAGTGAGGTCAACTCACTTGTCCCCATTGTCATCCTGGACAGCGGTGAGATGGCGCTGAGCTGCCAGCAGCATCTTCACGTCTCCAGTTACGGCGTAATCAAAGAGAGCGTTGCAGTGGCGCCTGGCAAGCTGCATGGCCTTCTCCAGGAACAGGGCATCTGCAACACAAAGTTTCCTCTTCATCAGCTCACTTGTTTTCCTTGGAACACCACCTACTTTTGACAGGCACTTGTGCTGTCACAGAAATACAGCACCAAGCATTATTCACTGCTTCACTGAGATGGTTGCTAATTACTTCTGAGAGGTGAGGACAGAGGGAATGAATGCCTGGGAAGGAAAACTAGGTGCATGCTGAGCATTCAGGCAGCAGGAACCCTGAGAACAGTCAAATCTGGAAGCTCCCTCTGGTTTGACTGGCACTGAATTAACAGCACTGATGTGCAGTTGTGTGAAATGATACAAAAGGAGCAGAAATTGGATCTGGAACTTGCAGGTCTGAGTAGTTTTTCCTTGAGGAAGCTGAGGCATGGGAAGCCTAAGTGACCCGTCAAATAATGCAGAGAAGCTCAGAGAAAAGCTGTGGAATAAATGCAGGGCTTTGCACTCCTTCTCCAACTCAAATCATGCAGTCTAGCCTGCACAGCAGCAACACAGAGAGTCTGTTCTTCTGTTTAAAACATTTCACTTTTTGCAATGGTTAGTACTTGTTTCCTGATTTTAGAATTATAAAATGGACAGCCACTGAGATTTCAAAAAGCAGAAGTTGTCATGGTGGGCAGGCAAAAGGGAGAAATGGGAGAAAAGAAACTCATTTGCAGATATAAGTAACTCTAGCTGCTCTGTCAATAGTTCTGTGATTCTGTATCAGCAAGAAACTAGTGAAAATGAAACAGATGAGCTCTGAAACTACAGCGTCATTCTGTGAAGCGGTATCATCTGAAACCAGCCTGTATTTTAAACAGTTTCATATTTCTATAAAACCTTGTAAGTTTGGGAATTACAAAGTGCAAACAAGTACCTCAGACTATGTCATTTAAAGCACACATGGGGAGACAATAGCCAGGATTTCCAGCTACACAAAACCAGGCATTTAACCAGGTCAGAAGTGTGTCCCTGATGAACAGGAACACATCACTGCTGTAAGGCAAAGACTTACTCAGCTATCCATGGAGCTTATTGTTCTGGCCAGTACATCCCTGTGGCTGCTGCACTATATGCCTGACCTGACGGATTTATATTTGCTATTTACCTCTTAACACTAAATGTGTTATATTCAGGATACATATTCAGGTTAAAGGGTGTTAAGCAGTTCAGTCTTTTCTCATTATACATCTTTCCAAAGATCAAAGAACTGGGTGTTGAAATTCCCTGGTTTTCCATATGATGAAACACACAAGAAAGATATCCTTCAAAATATGACATGTATCTTTTAGTATAATAACCAAATGATCTAGCCTGCAGTAGCTATTTTATGGAGCCTGTTCTTCTGCATCAATTCTTTGTATAATCTGGAGCTAGAAATTGCCTCCTTTCATGCCATTACAATAGATTAAAAAAAAAAGTCAGCTTCCTGCCTACAATATTAATTGCTTGGAAAACAAGTAAACAATTCAGACCCCTCCTTCATGACAGCTAAATGGACATTGTTATTTCTTCATATCAGCACAAGATTTTGTTCTCTGAACCAGTCACAGGATTTGTCACAACCAAAACTACAAACAGCAGGTTGCTTCAGCGTCATCCGTTCTCAGATCACAAGAGGCTGCACCTTGGAGGTGTTTACAACTACAGCCCATCTCCTGTGCCACTTTGGATTCTCAAGGCACAAGTTTCTAGTGCTGTTAATAGCAAGTGTCAGACAGGGCTGACACACACAAGGTAATGTGCTCTCTCCCTGATCCAGGGAATAACAAAAGTGGTCTAGATCATGTTGCACTTGGTAAAAACCAGAACCAAGAAATTCCTTTGTGCTCAATTCCTACCAATACCATGTCTCTCTAGTCCAACTACTATTTTTTTTATTTTACGCTAAGCATGATTACTCAAATCCTTTAAAAAAGTGTCCATCAACTGTTAAAAAAAAAAAAACAATCCAGGAAATGCACGTCTTGGTGTCTGGGAAAGGGTGATTTGCAGTCTTTATATATTTTAGAACTCTGCTGCTAAACCAGTTCTGTTGACTACCCTTGCCTTCCCCCTCCTTTCGTTTTGTTGCCTGAAATAAAAAGACAAAACCATTTACAACAGTGTTAAAATGGTAAGATAAAAAAAGCAGTTCTTTATTAGAAACTTCCAGGTGTGTCCACAGTTATGGGCTATGGGCACACCCAGGAACAGATTTCTACAGTTTTTGTAAGTTTAACAAATTATCCTATATAAAAACCATTGTCCAGTTAGGAGAGAAGTTGGTTAGGTATTTTTTCCCCCAGGTACTGCATCAGTGGAGTTGGTCCAGGGCTTCTTTGCCCCACTTCTTTTATGTCTTCTAAGATTCTGATTGGAAAATAAAATGTTCTTTCTGTAGGCCCTCTACTTGAAAATAAGACTAAACAGTATTTCAGGAGTGTGTTAGAAGGTTAGCTTATTATTCTAAAATCAAAGAGAAAGGGTAGGAAAAATACCAGGAACTGGATAACCACATATTAATGGTCTACAAAGCTACAAATATATGAAAAACACATAAAAAGCAAAAATTTTTAGGCATTAGTTTGACGTGTAACACATTGCTACTGCAGTTACTTTACAGTGTACTTGCCAAATGTAAACAGGTACCTTGACATTTGAAATTCAAACCAATAATGCTACTTTGCACACAGTTCAACAGTGATGCAGGGAAGAGCTACTGCAAGTCATACTAACATCCATTAACTCATCCACTAAAGTCTCTCAAATATCAAAAGCCAAGTTAACAGCTGAGTTACATTCCCTGTGCCTTCACTGCTTGTAGCTTCCTTCCTCACACTGCCTTATTCAAAGGCAGTGTTAACATGCCCAGCAGGCAAAGCTGTCTCATCTCCTTGCATGACCAGCAGAAGCTCAAGTGTCCAGTGGTAGTAGAAACGTGGAAGGTTATCTACAGAACTCGGTATAGGGATGGACCTTAGATCTTGGGGAATTTTCATGTTCTGAGAACCACAAGCAGACATTTTTGGAGTTTCCAAACCTTTAATGCTTGCTTTGCAGTACTGCAGTTTGATTTACCCTAAATAGATTTACTTGCTCACTTACCCTGCCACCTGCAATCTGCTTCGCTCACTTCAGTCTTACAGGAAAAACCAGAATCCTCCTTTTTCTCATGAACAGCAGATGTTCTGCACTCAGTGCTCTCCATGGCTTCCATCTTCACATCACATTTCATGTCCCATTGTTCATTTTGTTTATCACAGCTCTTTCTGTCTTGTTCAGCTGTGCAATTTGATAGGCCTTCTAATAAAAAGTAGAATAATTAATGTTCAGTACCATTGCTTTTTTTAATACAAATGATAAAACTCAACTAGACAAAACCAAACCCTGAAAAATGAATACAAAAATTTACTTCAATGTAAAACTTATCACTAAACTCATGAATCATGATACTCCACATGCCAACACACATGGACAGGCACAGTGATGTGACTGCTCTAAAGTGATGTTAATTCTTTGACAGCCTCTACTTTAGAAATAAACTTTTATATATTACAACAGATTTACCTCTCTTTTCATGGTACAAGAATGTAAGTCTGAAGTACTCTCACAAAATCTAGCAGAATTACTCAGACACATTTTTTTTCCTAACAGCAAGTTTATCCCCAAGACTCTGGAAGTATCTATGGAGTAATCAACATGTACATCTGAAATTACCTTCCTATTTTAGGAAGCCAAGAGGATCCTTATTATTAACTTAATCTTTTCCATTGGTTTGGGCTACAGGGTAGTACCAGACTTTGGCAACAAAGGAAGATACATTTTCTGTGGTCTCATCCTTGGGTCATCTGTAATCAGCACATTCAAGCAAGCAAGAGGGCTGTTGCTTGAAACAATACACTGAATACAGAAGCACGTAGAGGGGTTTTGGTCACTGCTTCTCAGGACTGCACAGTAAAAAGAAACTACACTTGGAGAGGAAAAAAGAGAAGCAGGGCAGTGTAAGCTACACAGACCCCTCTGCTGTCAGTGGTTTGAGAAGAGGCCCTCTCCAGCACGCTTAGCTAGACCTGCCTGACACTCTGGCTCATAGTGTAGACAAAAATACAAGTCAAACTCAATTCAACTGTTGGAAAAAAGATATTTATGCTGTTACCATGTTTCATGCCAGCATTGGATTTTGTTGTGCCAGGGAAATGCATCCCTCCAAAAGCAGAGTATCCATATGAAGGAAAACTGAACCCTAAAGAATGGAGAAAGATTAAGAATCAATAGAATTACATCCTAAAAATGATTACATCCATCAAAAAGAACAATGAACCTAAAGAACTGAATTTTTGTTTTCTGCATACCTTCTGCTTTATTCCATCCAACTAATTTCCAGGCTAAAGATGAGCTCTCCCCTACCCCTTCAAAAATCCAAAGAAATTCTAGGTGGTTGGCTAGTGACACTCTCTACCCCAACATCCACAACACCACCAAATGTAGTATTGTTATGTCTTTCCTCTGAAACTCAGCTGAGACATCACAAGCTGCCCTCTGTGCTTTTGAATCTTTGTGATTACAACACATTTGTATTCTGGTGTTGTGCTATACATGTGCTGCCAACAACATATGTAGCAATTTGAAAACTGCTACTCTATTCCCTGCTCTAAAAAAAGGGTTGTGGTTCAGGTGACATTTGCTGACCTAGAGGTTTTTAATGCTCTGCTGCAAGAACTAAAGCAATGCTCTCACAATCCTGCATATCAGATATACTCTGACCTCAACAGATAGAGCACAGTAGAAAATTCACTAAAGAGCATCTCCAATTTTTTAACAGTTCTTTGCACTAACACAGTTAATTTGCCGAATTCCAATTGTGGTCCAAGAAACAGTCCAAAACCTGTTTAATTTTAGACACCCACGATGATAGCAAACTGAGCTGTCTCATGAATTTCAGCACCTCCAAGGCCCTAGGACGCAACAGAGCTCCCAAAGTGGGAAGGCAAGCAGGATGATGAAGTGTTTAGAATAAGGAGATGCTTGACTGAATTGAGTAACAGTAAAGACAATAAAGGCAACAGAGTCAGGTCTAGTATGCCTAGGAGACAAAATCCTCTTTACATCTTAAAAATCAGCATAAACATCTGTCCTGCTCTCAAAGTAGAGCCCTTTTCCCTCTTTGCCCAAAACTGCTGCCTTACCAGAGCCAGCACCACCACCTGCCCCTCCATACATGCCACCACCTCCAGTGCCACTGCCCCCACCATAGCCATCGGAGAAGTTCGGCATGAGCTTCTGCCGTTTCCTTTGCACTTCTTCTTTATCTGGGATGGAAGGAACAGAGAGAACAGGGAGTCAGTCCTGCTGGTGACAGGCACAGCACACACAGGGTGTGCATACAGAAAGCATCACTACAGTTACTAGGACTAAGGACAATGCAGACTGTGGTAGAAGAGTCAACTTTCCTCAAGCTCCAAATAGAAGAAATTCTTTGTACATACTGGAGCAGAGAGAATTCCTCTGAGAACAAGCCAGTGCCAAGCCCACAGTCAGACCAGCAGCACAGCTTGGGCCTGGCTTGGTCTCTTCAGCCATGTCACTGCCTTGTGCTCAGACTCAGGGGACACATATGGAGATGTCTTGGGGGGCTCAGAGCTTCCTTCAAAAGTGTCTCATGTACTGAGAGCCCTGGAGATCAGTGGCCCCAAAATTCTTCAGTGTCTAAGCCAAGTCATGAATCACCAAGTGCTCCAAACACCAAATTTGTTGCCTTTGGGGAATATAAGCACAGGCTCTTCTTCCAAGCAGATCTTCAGAAATGGAGCCTTATCAGAGGATCACAAGGCACTTTTGAGTTTAAACAGTGCAGAGTACCTGCAGTGCCTTTTCAACTTTTGTTTAAGGGATGGCAAGAAATGGTGAAAACTGTGCTTGCTTGAAATGATTTACTTAAAATACCGTAACAGCCACTAGAACAAAGACAACTTATTTTCAGGCAGGGACATATTACTGTCAAACCATGCTGAGTAGCAGGAGAAAAAAAAAGCCTGAACTTATTTTATAGTATAAGTACAAAATAAGACTTAGTATCCCTGGAAAACAAAACACAAAGATTTAAAAGAACTATCCCAGTGACTGGGGAAAGTGAAAATGTCATGACAAGAGCTACAAAAACAGGGATACAAACATTACATGTGTTAAAATCCAGTAGAAATGTTGAGAAAGAACAAAATATCATTTGCTCATTAAACTATCTAGTAGTTTTCAACAGCCATATGAGAAAAAGAAATTTCATGCACAGGCACATCAGTCAGTGCATCAGATGAGACAGCTGAATACATGAGCCAGTACACTGACAAAGCCACGTGCATTGTTTCCAGGTACACATGATGTGTAAGTATGCATGCATGCACACATCAGGCATACTCACACTGACGAGGAGAGAAAACCCTAGAGAGCAATCTAGTCAGAGAAACACAAAAAAATCCACATATATGGGTCTAAGTTTGTGGGAATATTTGCAATAAGGGTTATATAAATGGATCCTAAATGGTAATTTCTTGATGAGGTTGTATAGGGGACCTGAAAATGCACATAATGTTGAACTAATTTTAATTGATTAAGAGGCACATAAAAGAGATTTGCTTCAAAGATTTGAAGCAACTTTGCTCTGCAGCTGAACACTTCCCTTAACACTTGTGCAAGAGGCTCCTGAAATCATTACCAAGAAGAAATTCTCTGGCAACTCTGGAAGCTTTTGTGAATTCATACTTTTTGCTGTTGTATTCTAAGAGTTGCAAAGTAGACTTAATTGGATCACCACCACTCCCTCCTCAGCTGTCCTGAGTCTCTCACTACTAATGCACATTTATTTTAGAGACTCTGACAGGGAATTGATTTCAACACAGCTCTACCTTAGCCACAGAAAACATTCAGGGTCAGAATTCAGTAGTGTAACCTGCAGGCAGGTAAACTCCTAAGCCGAAAGATAATACAATGAAACACCAATTATGACTTGGGCCCTCAAGGCATTTCCATATCATGAACATTATTGGTATTTAAAAGCTTGACTCCTGATGTCATTCCCGTCAAACATTTGAAATGCAGACTTCAAAGGGCACAGATCTGCTGATTAAACTTATTTTCACTACTAATTTAGGAAGCAGATCCAATACCAATTCTTTTACTTCTTTATAGCAACTAAAATTTTAAACAAGAGATTGAAACAGCATTTTCCCTGCTCGCACAAGAAATGTCTTGGGCTTACTAAACTAGTACAGGCAATTGGAAAATACAGAAACATCAGTGGTATTGGCATGATGGTAAAAGATGAGAACTGCAAAATATGTGCCTTTTCCACCAGCACCAAACAGGTTGTGGTTTAGGGTTTCATCTGAGAGTACTGACAGTAAAATCTCTTCAGGTATTATTTGGCAGAAACTCAGAGGAAGAGTGCCATCTACTGTATGGACAGGCATGAGTGCATATAGGGAATCTGCGAGGAACAAGCCTCACTCGGAAAATATGCACGGATTTACTGCCCACCAGTCCTACAACACCACCTACAAAACCCATTATAAACCTACCACACTGCATATTGACTCTGTCCAAAACAAGGAGGCAAATATATTTTCTAAAAATAACAGCTAAAACCAAAAATTCCTCACCCAACCAGTTCTATCTTATTAAAAACATTCCTAGGGACCCTACAGTTTCCATTCCAATCTGTAGAACGGGTTTAATGAGTTACCTTTGATTTCTGGATAGTAGAGAAAAGGCTTGGGTTCGCTTGTTTCTAGATCAGATTTCCTACGCAGTTGTACAAATACAGATGCTGGCTTTGTGATATTGACATCTCGGTATTTGGGTGTTTTGAACACAATAGCAAACTGTGAAGGAAACAAAGACAAGCATATCTGTCACAGAGCATGGCTTTTGACAACTTGGCTTTTGCATTTGCATTATTTTGAAGGTGTTGGTTTAGGGCTCAGGAGGCAAAAGTTCAGAGCAAAGGGCTGTTACAACAATAAACTTCCATTTTAGCTTTCAGTTTCACTTCTGAGATTGACTCCTAAAGCCTTTTGGGAAAGACAGAACTGCCATGCCAAGTGCCACCACATCCCATATGTCAGTACTACACTGTTTGTCCCCTGATCCTTTAGCATGTCTTCTGTGGCTTTCTCAGTGCGTTCACAGGAGCTCTCAGAGCTGTTTATATGTCCTATCCCATTTTACAGGAGGTGCATGTTAAAGCAATGGGACTTTCTCCTAATATCCTTGCACTGTATTCTTAGTAACCTAACAGATGTCTTTAAAGAACTGTTCAGTTTTTTTTTAGGAAGCAATGACTCAAAGAGGAGGTCAGTATGGGGATACAGATGCTTTTACATAATTTACAAACTATAATGTAATCCTAGTTTACAAAGGTGGGAGAATCATTAACAAAGGACAAATGCTCTGTTACTTACCTGTCTATGTACATCTGTAGGAGAGAAATCTCCAAAACCTTCCCACATACCACCATTCTCATCCTCTTCATAGAAACGTATCTGAATATCATCTGCAAAGAATGAAAGTAACACTCTGGGATGTTTGTGCATTTGTTGAACCTTTGGCTATGGTTATTCCAGATAAGTATCAACGTGGTTAATTCTTGGATGAAAATACTACACAATACATCAATTATCTTTATCTGTTTTATGAAAACAGCAGAAATAACACATTTTTTCCATCAAATTTACATCAGCCTAATCCTAATGACTTCACTCTAGTTGCTATTTACTGAGCTGTAAAAAGAGAACTAGGTTCACATCATCTTCCTATTCTAGGGTTATAAAACATTCCAAAGGAGCCTTATTTGGAACAAACATGTAAGGAGGGGAGAACTTGAAGCATGAAATGTAGAAACCACCCTCTCTCCTCCAACAGTTTCAGTTCAAAAAACTGTAGCAAAACCTGAAGTGCCACAGTTCAAGTTCCGCTTGCTGCTGGCAGAGTGCCACGGTGGAACTGCAGCTCAGAGACTGGGGAGGTGTGATCCAGCAACATGGCAGCAGGGATCCTTCACCCTCCAAACAGCACAGGCCAGAAACATGGCATTTGGCTTCTGCTCCTCTGAAAAACTCTTCTTTCATTCTCTTTCTATTTATTTATTTATGATTTTAGGAAAAGCATCTCACCAGGAAATTCCTTCCACAGCACTCCCATGAGAAAAAGCTAGAAAAAGCCTATTGTCTCTTAGAGTGACTGATGCAGGGCAGGCCTCTGCAGCAGACAGACTGCTTCCCCTGCAGGTGCCCCACCTGCTAGTCTCAAGACTGTGAACCACCACTTCCAGTCCTGCTGTCCTGCATGCTCAAGTTCCTTCAGGCAGGAGGTTTCTGAAGGCAGTGAGGTCAGGGGAAACCCCAGTCTGGCTGAGGGGAAACCCCATCTCAGGGCTTCCACTGAGTCAGACATTTATTTATTTATTTTGTACGTAAGAGTTGCGTTTTATCTCAGCCCTCCTGATGGCAGAGGGTAGATGCACTATTAAAGGAAAATAGTTCTTTCAAAGTCCCTAAAAGCCCCCAAAGCTTTCCCTCTTCCCTAAATGGTAGAAGGGCACTTAGAAGAAAGAGAGATGGAAAAGGACAGCCTGCACCAATACAAAATGTCACAGTGGTTTTAACAACATGAGTGGGGACTGTTTCCAAGTAGATGAGAACAGGGCACCCACTCCACCACGTAATCTACACCAGGGTGTCCCAAGTACTACCTGTAGCTGAAAAATACAAAGAATCTCCCTCACTCCCATCTTTTTTCTTTTTTACTTAGTCCAAATATAACAAACCACATTTAACCATTATCTTCCAATAAAAAAACAAAGTGTCCTAATCCACACTGCTGAAGTCTCACACATTCAAAGCCATGAGCAGAGACTGAAAATGAACCTGTCATAAGTGTCTGTTTACACTGAGTAACCTCTACCATAAGTGTATACATAAAAATGAAGTTATTAGCAGCAGTGCTGAACACATTCAGCTCCCATCCATGAGAATACTCATACTTACTCTTCACAATCAGGAACTTAATAATAAATCAGAAACTTTAGAATAATTCAGAGCAGGTGTTAATTAATGGAGTCAAACATCACACACCACCCCCCAAAATTCCAGAACACACGCAAGGGCAGAAACTTGAGAAGAACAAAGACGATCACATGGTCTCTGTGGAGGCAAGAGAAGCTGAATTTGCTTTGCAATAGACTTTTTTGATTTATTAAATCTGCTGCCTTGACTTCCAGAAAGGCTGAGTGCTTACAAATCCTGCTGCACTATCAGAGTGACAACACTAAAGAGAGCGGAGGAGGCTTTAGTGTACTCCAGATGAACACCCTGGTGTGCCTCACAATACTCATGACTCTTACCTTTCTGAACCTTGTCACAGAGCAGGTAAATCTCTTCCCCTCCTGTCACACACCCCGCTGTTCTGTCCATTCTTACAATTTTTAGGTTGGAGGCATTGGGAGCTTCTATTGAAAGGGAAGATGAAAAAAACCTGCTTACTTTTGTAACAGATTTAGACTTCAAAAAACACAGCCAAGCACAACACACAGAAATGCAATAGAAAGACAAGCTTCCAATACAACCTACTCGAATTTGTCTGTGTTTTATTAAACATGAATAAATGAAGGGCTTTTCATATGAAAGACAAATCTCATATCTTCTAAGCTTTGACTGAACTGTGAACTACAAAATAAGGTCCCTGCCACTGCAGCACAATTACTGCACTAGCAAGGTAACCCAGCAGTGACCTGCATCCAGCACCCTGCACTAGTACTCATTTTCTGACAAGCAGGGCCATACAAGAGAATGCAACTTTTTCCTCCCTGCTTTCTGACAGAGTGACACTCTTGAGAGCTGCTTCCTGTTTCTTGCTATCTACAGTGCTCTGCTTGACACTGTGGCTTACTCGAAAGCATGCCAGTTTTTGGCCAATGTACTGGACAGTGATAAAAAAGCCCCCCTCCACAGATCCTAGTAGAGGCATCTACAGACAACTATTGGTCCTCAAGACAGAACTATCATCTGATAAGTGAAAGCAGCTGTGACAGGCAAGTTATGCTACCACAGGTTATGTCTGTTCTGTAAAGACTTGAATGGTGCCAATGAAGTATCCAAAAAACCCCCAAACAAAACCCAAGAAAGATCTTCTGAAATTAGCAATCAAGAATTCACCTTGGGAGATCAGAAGCTAGTAACTGACATCTGTGTGGCAACGTACAACAGCAGAAACATGCATACAAAATGTCACCTTTGTTTGTCTCCTTAGTTTAGGACAAGATTTTTGACCTACATTGCCCAATTAACAGCAAGGCACAGACTATAGCAGAACAGTTGCACTATTACCCTTTGATCTAGACCTTGTTTAAAAAGCAATAATATAGACATGACTGATGCACAAAGGAAAAAAAAGGTACTTTTCCTGAGTCATTACAGAATGACTATCAAGAACATGGGATGCCACAGCCTCAGGAAGGAAAATTCAGGCAGCAGAAAGGGTTCAAGTAAAATGAGTCACTATAATTTAACAGCATAGGGGAAAACATGAAGTGAAAAAATTCTCTTAGAAAAAAGACAAATAGAGGAATGCTCTAAAAAATACTGACAGATCTAAAGGAAATGGTTGTGTCATGGTTTGACACTGGCACAATGCCAGTGCCCCCATGAAGATACCCTCTCCCTGGTAGCTGCTGTGAGATGTGACCAGGAATAAGCAAAGCAGGCTCCTACTTAGGAAAGAAAAGAAAACAGAACTTTATTAACTACTCTACAACTACAAATAAAAAGGAACACACACACACAGGGAAAATGAAAACCTTACAAATACATTTCCTCCTCCCCCCACCAAATTTCCAACACAATACATTTATTCCTCAAATCACCAACTCTCAGTCCAGCACCACCTTTTAGACAATCAATCCTCAGTTCATCAAGAGGAGAGGAGTCCTTCTTGTACCATGGGCTTCCCCTGGAAACACAGCTGAAGCCTCGTGTGTTTCTGTGTCACTCGTGGCACCGCCCGGAGTACATCTGCCGTCGTGACCTCTTCCTTTCATGTCCAGTGCTCTCACCACTGAACACGGAGCAGAACTGCTTCTAGGGTTGTCTTTTAAGGATGCTCTGTCCCGATCCAAAAAAGGCCCAATCTCTCCTTTGGGACACCGGTCCCCCCCATATTTTTCACTTCCTGGGGCCGAGGGGCACCAACACTGAACCCTCTTGGTTCTGAGGCCATTGCCTCCCCCTAGAATGCAGTCTCTGTATCACAAGGAACATGGTTCTGTCCATGGCTGTACAAAAAGAGTCCAGCAAAAGCCATTCCATCATCTCTTCCCACTAGGATTCTTCTCTACTCTTCCACTATCTCTCACTCGCCCAGACCTCTCTCACACTTGCACATTCCTTCCTCATCTTCCACTCTATCTTCCAGGAGAGGTCAATGATCTGTAAAGTTCTCATTCTCTGAAAAGGGGTTAAAAGCTCCTACAAGCGGCCGGCTGAACCCCCCCCTTCTTCTCCGTCCCAGCCGTGCTGCCGGCGCAGGCCCATGTTTATCCAGCTTCAAGGTTACAGTCCCAGGCAGCGGCTCTCTTTCTCTCTCTCTCTGTCTCTCAGGGGGGCTGCCCAATGGCTCCCGGTGTCTCTCTCTCTCTCTCTCTCTTCCACTCTTCCACCCCCGGGCTCAGGCCTACCTCTCTCGGCCACATGGCTTTCCCCTCCCCCTGCCCAGCCAGCAGCTGGGCCGGGGCAGAGACCCGAACTCTTTCCTGCCAGAAACCCAAAAGGGCCCTCCCAGGGGAGAGCTCTGCTTTTAACCCCGTGTTCTCAGAGGCGTGTCCATGTCCCAATGGCCAGGTTAAATGCCAATATTAAAGTCTGAATATCCATTGGCCAAAAACACAGCATTCCAAAAAACACATTTCCTGTCAAACCACCACAGGTTGCATTATCTTTTAAAATATGGACAAGCAGATGGTCTGCAAAACTGAAAGGTGTCAAATTCTCAACAAAGATAGAAGCAAAGTAATTTTTTTCCTCACATCTCTTGTAATAACGCTTTGTCACAGAAAGCAACTGAAAACTCTGCAAAATTCAAGCCCTTCTTATGGATATAACAAGAACTTACAAAATCCTCATAATAAAAGCGGCAGGATTAAACATGCTAACAGCAAAATAAAATCTTCCTCTATGGCTTACATCACCATCTATTAAAATCAGCATGACACTGTATGTACGTCGACAGACATGGGGCTAATTATCCATGGGCTACTTACTTGTTTTTCATCAAATACCAGGCAGGCAGGGCTAGATGAGTCTATGTACAGCAATATCTACCTGTCATTTCTGTGTGTACAAGAGCCTGCCTCTAATTAAAGAAGTGATTAAAGCCAAATATACTTACTGCTGTCATATATTGCATCTGATATGACGGGATCCAGTTTGCGCGTGAAGCTGCCGTTGCTGTCGGGAAGGAAGGCCGTGAACATGAGCCGCACCACGCTGAGATCCATCTCCTTGGTCTGCTGGATGGCTGCCTGGCGGATGATTTCCCTCTCCCGTTCTGGAATTGACAGACAGAGGAATTAACACAAAGGGTAGGGCATCCTTAACAAAACAGAGAGAACAAACAAACATCCAAAGGCATGGATAGGGAAGAAATGTCTTCCTTTACATTTAGCATCCATTGGGTTTTCCCTTTCTAAGCAGAGTGGAGCAGCTATTCAAATTGTACTGTGTTCAGCTGGCAGTTTGTGCTTCAGATCTTACTTAAGTTATATAATTAAAAGACAGAAAATTACTACTTTCTGCTCTCAGTTTATAAAGGTTGCGAAAAGGAAGGATGCAACCCCTAAGGACACCTGGATTCCTGGTGTTAAAAGTGATGAAAAGACAGCTGGCCCCTCTATGCAGTGCCTGAAAGCAATGAAGACCACAGGTTTTACAGCAATATGGGTGAAATGCAGCTGAATGAAACAGTGCTCTCAAAAGGAGGTCCCTAAGTTAATTAAGGATATCATGTCTTGCTACAATAATGCAAAATTACTCTTAAATAAAGCTTATTCAACAGCAGAAGAGCAATGGAATACAGGTGCAGAGGTTGGTACAGGCAGCTGTGGAAGTTTCTCCATTCTCATGCATGCATTGAAAGCAGACTCCTTTCAGAGTCCCTAAAACACAGCAACAATGCACCACCTCTTAAAAGCACATAGACATTGGCTGTTGTCCTACACAAGGTCTTTTTCCAGCTAGGAATCTGTGTTTTCAGAAGCTCAGTCTGTTTGTAATAAAACACCAATTAAAACCAGGCCATCATTGTCACATACCAGTTAGCTGCCTGTCTTCACAGCCTTCTGCCTGAAGATAGCTGAGTTCTGGATGCACCAGGAGTCCTGGGTTGTATCCCTTCTTGCAAGCATCTATCATGCGTGTTTCCAGAGTTTCAAACACTTTCTTCTTCGTGACATGAAGTATTCCAAGATTTGCAAACCTGCCAAATTTTGATTGGGGAATGCTTTAGGCCAGACTTATAGGCAGCCTTTCTCTTACCAGAGACATCTACACAACCCAAGTCTACAGAAGGACTCTACAGGTTTACTTAGACCCTATTAGTGTTTGAGGGAGAATTTTCCATCCAGAAAAATTCAGTCAAGATGACAAAACATGTAAAATGTGCACCATTCTATGACAGCGATCATGTGGGTGCACTTTCCTATGGCATAAGTAGTAATCTGTCAGGTTTCAGACTTCCACTGGGAAAGCAACTTACAAAATGTTGGAAAATCTGGTAGTCACACTTTGTTTGCTGTGTCTTGGCAATGACATTAATATGTCATTCTGTGTGTCTGTTAAGCAGAGCAACTGCTCAGAGTATGCTCCATCTGTTGAAAATGGTTTGGAGAGCAAGCTAAGAAGCTGAAAACAGTGCAGTATTTTACAAATAAAATGTTTTAAGGAAGGCTCTGGTCATTCTGCAAGATAGGTTGGGTATCTATTTGAATAAAAATTTCCAAAATACAAGGTGTGCTTTTGTAAAAATCTGCTGGCGTATTGAAAAATCAATTAGATTTGGAAGTATGAAAACAAGACAATAACTCAATTTTCATGTGGGTCAAGTGAGGACAGGAAAGCTGGTTCTAAACATCTGATGAAAAACAAGACAGGTTAGAATATGAGCCAAACTTTTCAAGATGAAAAGGAGCATTTGAAATAAAGCTATTTAAATTGTTGTGCGCGGTAAAGTCAGTGCACTGGGCTTGGACATCAAAAGTTACAATTTAAAAGGATCTCTCTCTCTCCTAACCTTCTCAGCTTTTTAAACTTCATCATCTTCACCAACAAAGACATTCTTGAGATCACAGAACTAAAACTCACAGCCAGCATGAAACCTGATCTAAGCCTCAAAACACGGTTGGGAGCTTCAGCTCCGTTTACTGATATAAAAAAATTATTCTTTCAAATTAAACAAGAACAGGCCAACTACAATTTCACTACAATCTTTCTGCTTTAAACTTTACAATTTTGACTTATGCAGTATTTTCATGTTTATACCCGTCCTGCATTAATTTCAAATTTACTAATCCTATTTTCTTAATGCTTTCCATTACATTTCTATTGACAGGTTTAAATAGAAGTAAAATATTGATCAAAGAGGTGACAAAATGATAACACTAATTTTAGTCCCTTCTCTGATCAAAATTCCTTTCATTTTAAAGAATGGACTTACAACACAAATTTAGATTGCACACCAAGAGATTAAAACTATACAAATTCTAAATAAAAAATCAGTTACCTAAATAAATTTAGCTTGCTTAGGGAAAATTCTACAAAGGTGAACAAAAACCCCATTAAATTTTCTTCTTAAGATATAAAAAAAACAGAGATCAGAGCATGGAGACGATTGCTCCCCAGAGCTGCCTCTTAGGAGTATTTCTGTATTGCTTTTTACGTCTTGATGCTGCCCCCAGAGCTCAGGTTTGCAGAGGAGCTCCCAGACTTACCCCACAACCATGTCCTTGGGTCCTGCGAGAACCGTGCACACTCCGTCTTCGCAGAATTTACCCACCAGGCTGTGAGCGTGCAAGTGGACGTATTTCCCATTAGTTACTAACTGGACAATTACTTTTGCAGGTCCAACATAATTGCAAATCTGTAAATAAATATGAAGAAAGTGGGATGGATGCTTACTGTTTTTTTAAAATGAAACAAGTGATGATTCCAGGTGAGCATTTTCTGTCAGTTAAGTACAATCAAGTTTACATAGGAGAAATGTGTATGCATTTCTTCATGAAATACAAATGGCAAGCTAACTGTACCAGATCATCACTTTCTTTTGCAATTGAACTTGATATGACCAAAAAAGTTAAAGGAAAGCCTCATCTGTTTCTTAAAACATGAATCTCACTTTTACATTCTGGCCATTTAGTCCACATTGCTCTCCTTAAGTTTCAATCAGGACACTGAATTCACAATGAACATTGTTACCCATACAGAAGCATATAGAAAATTAAACTAAAAACCCTGCACTGTTTTGCCCAATTCAAAAAGACTTTAAAAATTACTTTTAAACATTATGATTGTTAGAAAACATTTTGGCTGCATTACAATGACTCCTCAGGTAGAGATTTTACACTGAATAAATTCTATATTAACAGGCATTTTGTTAGCTCATGTACTTCATCAACACATATTACTCATTCCACTAAATATCTCTCTTAAGTGTACACAAGGATATGTAATGAATTCCCACCTAGGATTTTGCTGGACTAGAACTATGATAAACTGTGTGCTTTCTTTCATATACCCAACTCTGAAAGCCTACAAAGCTTTTTTTTCCCCTTGCCACAGTTTCTAATCACCATACATTTTTAACAGCTTTTAATAAAAAACAATGCCTCAAAAATACATCTAAAATTACTAATAACATACCATACTGGTAAGTTATTTGCTTTACATATATTATTTAGAACTTTATTTTCTTTCCTCACTCCAAGGCAGTAATGCTCCAAGGCTGTTATGGGTTATGCACCACTTTCAAATTATGCTGAACATAAAATTACCCCACTTTTTAAAAAGCAAACATTACTTTCCCTTCCAATTCACTTAATTAACCCTTTTATCAATGTTGGGCTTTTCCCCCTCCTCCTCTAATTTTTCTTCTAATTTGCCTTGGGCCAAGTTCTTTGTATTACAGCAGCATATAGATCTAATCAACCAAGGCATTAAAGGATCACGATAAACATTAAAGTGATGAATCAGTGATGAACTGAATATTTAAGGTTATATTGTTGATAAAATGCTGATAGCGAGGGATTGCCTCGATTTCACCACATTACTGAGTCCTGCTAGCTTCCTTCACTCCAGTTAACCCCTCTCTTGAACCCATTCCATCACAGCTGAAACACTTTGCATATGTACAGTGCGTGCCCCCTCCCTGCCTTCCTATTCACTGCTGAAAGCAAAAAAAAATCCCAACTATGAAAAAGTTGTTCCAGGAGGAGCAGGTGTGCAAAAGCCCTCTCATTACTCACTCCTGCTAGTTAACTGTATAATGCTGCAGTAATGTGCATTTTACAAGTGGCAGTTTCTAAAATACAAGACAGAGGGCTGATGCTTCCCTTCTGTTTCCACATTGAAATCTGGACTGAAACAGTACAGAGATGCAGGATAATCACTGCTGGACTATTTCTGTCATTTACCAGCAGGGAGAAAATATTTATGTACCTTTCACAAAGTCATCTGAAAATAAAAACTACTGCATTCGGTGTTACAGTATGTCACCACCACTGCCACAATTAACTTTTCAAAAAGGTAGCTTTAAAATGATTCTTTTCTTTTTACTCCTCACTCAATAAGCCTTTCCCTACTACAAAGCTCCCAGCACATCTGCAGTGCTATATTCACTATGAATAACATCGATGCTCTGGTGTCACATCAGAAAAGTTCAAGACAATCCTCCATCAGCTGTAGAAACCACAGTGAAACTGGAGGCAGGACTGCTGCACACAAGGACTTTCCAGCCCCTGAAAGCTCAGCACAGAACTGCAGTGGTAACCAGATTGCAATCTGCCCTGTTACTCAGCTCAGCATGATCTTTGCAGTCTCTCCCTCCCAGGGGAAAAACAAAAGGGCTCCTAAAACGTAATACCTTATGTAGGTCATAAGGCAAGAAAAGACTATTTTTGTCATCCAGTCTGATGTCCTATGCTGCAAAGGGGACATAATGTCTCTGAACATCTCCTAACTTTATTTCTTATAGACAGACTTTCCTACTTGGTTTTGAGTCATTTGGGGTAAACTTGGTGCCCAGGAAAATAGTCTAAGTGGTTAAATATCCTTATGTACTATAAATTAAGTCTGAAATAACTTTTCAATGTCCTTGAATCATGCCACAATTTCAGAATAATTTTAAATCAATTCTGGCACTAAAGTATGAAAGTAACTACCAGGTTTGCACAGGAACTTAAGAAACACTGTCAAAGGCCTGAAAAGGTAGAAGGTATGTTACAATGCTGAATAGGGATTATGGTTTTGACACAAAAACAGACTCAGCATGAGGGGGAGATAGCATGTGGATGCTGTATGGCTCAAAATCAGAGCTGTGATCTAGAAAACAGCTACTGAACTTCAAATTAAAGGTGAGGGGAAAAAAATAAAAGGAGTTCCTGGGTAGAGTATAGCTGTAATACTTGATTACATCCTGTATCTGAAGCAGCACTCAATTGATCTGATAAAGTTAAAAGGCTGCAGGCTTACATTTATCTGCTCTTTCTGTTTGAGAGATTTGTCTGAAAGATTAAAAGGATCCTGTGAACTCGAAATTGAGTCAATTTCAAAACAAGAGTAGAAAGTTTTTTCAGTTATTTCATGTCCTCCTGCAATCCAGATCCCAGCCAATTTTTATAGGTTCCAAAACTTTACAAAAACTTTATAAGAACATTTTCATACTTCAAAGATGTTTTTTTCCAGTTACTCTTACAAGCAAGAAATGAAACCAATTGGTCAACAACAGGAGCAAATGATGGAAAAAAACACATTAAACCTACAACATCAGCATTACAAAAGCACCTATTTCTCCTTCCAATTCCTTTGTTAAAGAACTGCAGCTCCAGCCCTGCCTGTCCTTCAGAGTGTCACTACCGCTGTCCTAGGCATGTAGCCTTGTACAAGAAGTGTTCCAAAGATGAGGCATCACTCACTCTTTATAAACACCTTGTTTTTACACAGCAGTATCTCTCTTTTTTCCAGCTGCTAATTAAAGACAAAATACTCAGATGTGGTACAAATCATGTAGACAGCTGAGTACTTACTTAAAAGACTTAAGAAAAAGCCATGTAAAGTAATTTAAACGAATGGGAGCTGAAGATCTGATCCTCTGACTGCGAGGTCACTCTAATGGCAAAAATACAGAGCTTCTAAAGTGATCCAGTGCCTCATATTCAGCTAAATCAGCCTTACCAGTAAAAAGCTCAAATCTCACTGAATTTGATTCAGTAGCTTTTTAAAAGGGGTAAAGATTTATACCAAAGAGTCTGCTTATTCTTGTCTCATGTTTTTTCCTTAATTCAGTTGTTGGGTGATTTTTTGGACTTGTAATCAGCAGTCTATATCACTTTAAATTTAATTCCTATTGGGGACAGGGGAAAAAGCAAATAAATATGCTCTTTTTGTCACCAAGGCTCATCAGCAAAGTAATTTTCCATAAATTCTCCTCCTGAACTCGAAGTAAATGTGCTGAAATCCCAGATTTCAAGAAGAACTCTTATCTCCAGACTGAGGTATAATTTGGAATAGCCCCAGGACAGACTGGCTGGGCAGTTCTGTTGGTGTGCCTTGGTTCAGGGCTACCTAACTGGTGTGCAGCTCCAGTTCACAAGCCAAAGTGCTCTGTGCCCAAACTCTTGTGCAGAGAGATGGTGCTCTTTAGCTCAGGCACACACCTCTGAACTCCGGGCTGGAGCTCATTTACATCCAGCTCACAAAGAACACTGAACTACAGACTGCAGCCACCCACGTAGATTTGCCCCCGAGGAGATGAAAATTCAGGACATTTCCTTCACTCTGCCGTTTTCAGTAAGCTCTTGTCACACCTAAAAGTGGATCAAGCACTTCAGTGTAAATCATGGATCTGCCCACACTAACAGCAGCATGCAAGATCAGGGCACACATGATAAATGTGTAAGGCCAGTGGAAATTTTCTGCATGAGTTTTCTGACATTTTTTCAAATATATAAAACCCAAGCAAATTGTAAATTAAAAAAATTTAGATAGTTAAGTATGCTGGTGATAATATTAGACTTTGCTGGTTTATCCTTTCTTTTTATACTACTGATTGCTTTTTCCTCTGGATAAAATAGTAATGATGAATAAGCAGTTCATGAATAAGCTTTGGTTTCAACTGTTCTAGACAGTAAAATTTTCCAGTGCTGTGTTACTTACACTAAGTAGGTGAAAATGAAATTTAAATGAAGAATTTTAGGTTGCAATCATGAAACATAACTTCATTGTAACATATTTATTATCTACAACTTCTCTGCTCTCCATAATAACATGCGAAGTTATATAGAATCCTCTGAATATGCAAGATGTTTTCTACATATTAGGATTACTCTTAGCAGAGACAGGGCTAAGCAAAGGAACATAAGTCCACAAATCATTAAGATAAATTAATCCCATTTTTGATATTATGGAATCTACTGTAATCTAGACTCCATTAGTCAGGACTGTTCCATTAAACAAGAGGTTTTACTCCAATTCCACCTTCCTGGCCAGTGCAAATTTGTTTCAGGTGTAAAGACTGGCATTGCTGCTACAGAAAGAACTGCTACATTAGCTCCTGACCTACACCATCTACTAATATACTATACAGGGAGAGGTTAAACATGTAATTAAATACCAAAACACCTTGCTTAGAGACACAGCAAAGTCTTCAAAACTCCAGCCTTTATGTGAGAGATATGTCTTGATGTGTTCCAGCTTAGTTACGAGTTAGTGACAGTGCAGGGAGAAAAAAAAAAAGGGTGAAATTGAACAGTCCACATTATGCAAGAGGTCACATCCCATAAATGTGCTTTCATTTTGGCCTCCAATCCATCATCCTATGAAAACAGATTAGGAAAACTGCAATGGTTTTTTGCCCACAGAGGATGTCTATTTAAGGACATCCATGGTAGGTACTAGTAAAGTTTGAGAGAGTTGGCCAAACTCTCACAAAGCAGATCCCAATGTGAACTGCACTGACCACACCATGGCCAAGGGTTTAAAGATCTGTCACAAAACCTCATTTTTTACAGTACAGCCAAAGCTCATGTTACTGTCCTTTCACTGCACTGTGATCAATTACTGTAGGTTTTACAGTGAAAACATTGGCACGAGAGTAAAAAAAAACCACAAAAAATAAAAATAAAATTAAAAAAAAAAAAACCAAACAAACCAAAACAAAAACCCCAATGCAACAAAAAATTGCAATTTTCAATTGTGCTCCGCTCAGTTAAGACAAAGTGAGCACATTCTGACAAAACACAGAATAGACTTACAGGAAAAGGTGTGAAACACTTCTGTCTTTCCTGGCACCACTTGAATCAAGAACAGGCACTAACAAGCAATGGCCTTGAGGAATTTACTTGTGTTCCCTTGCCAGCCTCTCCCAGCAGGTGTTGCCATGTGGGGATTTGTACTGGGGAAAAAAACCCAGATGCACACAGTGGGATGGGAGGGAAGGGAAGGGATCTGTGTGTGTGTAAGCTATAGATGAAATTAAAAAGTGATGATCAATGAAATTAGAAGGTTTGATGGAAAGCCAAAGAACATTTTTCTTTCTACTTTACTCAAGGAGAAAATCCATTTCCCGTTTAACTCCTTGTCATGCTATTGTGTGACCTACCACACCTTGTATTATTATCATTGCAGATTGGATCAGAATCCAAAGATCTGGCTCAATTGAAGTAAATGATTTTATATCTGAACATTCCAGTGAAATTTCATTCATTGGTTCCTCATTACTGTCAAAATAGGAAAGAAAAAAGCAAGTAGATAATTTGCCTGGGCTAGTAATTTTTCCTAAGAGTTTTGCAAGGCTATATGAAATCAGCTTTCCTAGCTTCTTCTCAATTCACAAAACTACCAGCCTAGCCTACCTCAGCCAGTGCTGTTTATTTTCCATGATATTATGCTTACACTGGTGCATTAGGAGATGCAACTGTTCCAAACTCCAGCCTTTCCCAAGAACTGCAGACAAACTACACACACACTGAGGAGAACAACCAGGAGTGGCACACACCAAGGCAGAGGTTTATTGCTTACCACTCTTCCCTCCCCTTCTTTCCCCATAAAGGCATAAGAGAGCACCAGGATTAGAATATATTAAGAAATAACACCAGAATTAGAATACATTAACCCTGCTCCTCATGAGAATTTGCAGTGCACCAGTTCAAATATGTAATGGACTAAGAAGACCAAGGCTTACTTTTAAGTTAAAAATACTGAAAAGACACAGTGTAGCTTTTCCACACTTCCACAGAAAAAAAATTTGCTGCAAGAAACACAGGCAAATACAATCCTCCAGTCCCAGAATGATTAATCACTTTTCTAATCTTCATATTAAGCCTCCATAGAACATTTCTTTGATTAACATTGTCATGGTTTTAATTTTTTTTTTCCAGAGGAGAAAAAAAAACCCACAAAAAAGTTCAGTGAACACCTGAACATAACACTGTTCCTATTAAAATCAGAGGTTCTATGTTACTTTAAAGGAATTAAGTTCCCAAGAATGGAGTACTCTAGAGATATTGAATAAGGAGTAACATGAACAGGAAAAAAAAGGAAAACTTGGTAAATAGCATCCTAGAGTGAAATGGAATAACTAAGCAGACTCATGCTTTGCAATGGAAATGGAGCAACAGAGTAGCTCAAGCCTTGCTAAAACTGCACCTTAAGGAAGAGCTCCATTAGTCTGCACAATGGTAGTGAGGTAGTAGGTGCAGATAACTTACTGCTTAACTGTTGGCAGATAAAAACAGTGCCAAAACAAACCCACACATCTTAAGACAACTTTATTTTCAAAATCAAATTTGAACATCGGGATTGAAATGTAGCCTGTCGTGAGCAGCTTCATACAAATGTATGTTGCTATGCAATAAGGCCCTATACACATATGTATGATGACACTGGCCTTGACTTTGCAGCATTAATGCTTTATGTCCTTACTTTGACCTGAGGGTATGATTTTTTGTTCTTTTCACTAGAAGCACCAGGAAGTCCACCATGCGAAGGCCCTTCACACACGTATCGGAAACGAAATCCCCTCTGTGGAATGAAGGAAAAGAAACTTGAAGGCCGTACAGAAACAGAGCCAAAAGAGAAACAGCATACACAGAGATGAACACACCCACAAACAAGGCTTGCCCAAATGGAAAAGTTAAATTGTTCATTCATGAAATGCTGGTTAACAAAGCATCGCTGAACTGTAGCCCTAGAGAACCTCTTCTATTTTCACTTTAACACTCAGCAGCAACCTCATATTTTTCTTTTGGTTAAGTGAAGATATTTTGAAAGAGAGAACTATTTATACTCTTAAAATAGGATAAAAATTCACATGTAGAGAATGCAAAAGCAGATACTCTCTCCCAAGACTGCTGCTAAGTAGACAAAATTGGAACAAATAATAAGGAAGTCCAAAGTACCATAAATGAAAGTACAGGGATGAAACATAAACACTTCCTCCTTCTGGGAAAAATATATGAAAGCTGTATCTCTGAGTGAAATCCAGAAACAGCATGAAAGCTTCAGGGGACTCTGGCTGTTTTTCATCTCAGCTACAGATGTCTTTAAATAGATATCTGAATATACTTTAGAGAACTGCAGGATATTGAAAACTAGTCCAGAACACAGCTCTCCATCAACTCCTTTGTTGAACATCCCCTTTATTTTACATGGCAATCAATAAAGCATGACAGATGCAACTCTTAAGTGAAGGTGTCTGGTAACTAACTCTACTTAACAATATATTTCATGTGGTCCTCAATTTTGCTTTCAGATCTACCCTTGAGGCCTACAAGCTCTGGCAAAATCTCCATCTTATATAGGGGTCCCAGTGTCCAAATAGCACCAGTTAATGTTGTAGCCTTTTCCAAGAAACATTCAGCTTCTTTCTAGTAGTAGACCACTCTGAATTCAAAGTCTCTATTAGCTGAATGTGAACAACATGCCTTAAAATTACTCCATAAGCAGAAGCTTCAGTACCTATCTCACAAAAGCTAAGAACTTGTTTACCAAGCAAATGTAAACTTCTAAGACTTTTATTCCGACCTAACCAATTCCCTTCCTAAGGTGAACTGAGTGACCCAGAGTTCTGTGTGTTGATCAAGTTGATCAAAAGACAAAGCAACCTCTGTGAAAGGCAGATCACCCTCTGCAGTCAGGACCCATCACTCTGCTGATGGATCACCCTCACCACCCTGCTATAAGCCCCTGCCCAGCTTGCCACATGGGTACCTCTATGAGAGGAGCCCCTTGCTGAGAAGTCACACATGGGAACAAAGGTTTCTCCTTATGGACGGTGCACTGCAGGCCCCACCATGCAAAGGCATGGCCTGATTTGGGATGAACTCAAAACAATGAGGAAGATGCAGCATATTCTTCCAAGAGTTCACAGTACACTGCTGTTCCACTTAGTGCTGTGATGAAGAGCCCTATTCCTGGAGGGATGCTCCAGCACAAAAATATCTTTGGTGTGTGATTGAAACCAATGTTCTCCACTGCTTCCGGCCAGGAAGAATGGATTGCAGTATGTTTCTGAAGAAGACCAAGAGGAGGATGGGACAGCTTTTAGCCACTGTCTTCCCCTGTTTACTGAGCAGCTGTATAAGGGAGGATTTTGGTCAATTCACTGGGACAAACAGGAAGGGCATCTCCACACTGTAACAGCTTCAGGAGGAATCCTTGTTGTTGGTGGTGCCACCAGCCAAAGGGGAACAATACCCAGGCACACTTCAGAGCAATCTTTACCCAGCAATGATTTGTACATCAGTTGCATGAAAACTAACCAGTGCATTGAAATGATTTTTCTGCAGTTAGAGGAGCATAGATCACTGTTTGCCACCTAACAGAAAAAAAGTTTCATTGGAGTACTTATCTTCATTTTTCTTTGATTATTCAAAACAGACAACCATAACAAAAAGAATCTCAAAGGACAACTGCATTTCTTTACAACAACAAAACACAAGTCAGAAGTTCCTGTAACTTGGGAATTAAGTGTTTTTATTTTTAACTTCTTGTGTTTCAAAAACTATAAAACAAATCCTAAAAAATTTTTGTGTTTGATCTACTAGTTTATGTTCCCAAATACTGGGGTACTGAAACAGCCACTTTTAAGATGAAGAATCTATAATTAGCAAGGCATATTTTTAAAACCCTTAGGGTTGGTTTTTTGTATTATGACACTTCCAGAAAGAGATAAAGAACACAGAACAAAACAGGAAATGCTCTAACTACAAAAGTAAGAGTTAAAACTCCTCATGTTCAAGTGCCACATTTGTTCTGAGAGCTCAGACTTTTCTGTGCTCTTTTTTATTTAAGTCATAAGTTTATTCAAAGCTGAATGTAGTAATATAGCTACCTTAGACATTTTCAAAATGTAGTCTTGTTCTTACCTGTTTTGGCTGTTCTATGATTTGAAGATATGGTCCATCTGCTAACATAAAAGAAAGAAAGAAAAGTATTAATAGAAATTATATTTCCATTGCTATAATGAATATATAGGTTGTAGGGGTAAGATATTGTCCTTGAATTACTTGAGATAAAATTTTTGAAAGCATCTAAGTCTCTTCAGAACTTAAATTTCAATAAATTATTTAATCGTGTGTCAGTCTGTTACTCCCAGCTAAAGATCAGTAGTATAAGAAGAGGAAGATTAAGTCAAAAAAGTTAATTTTACTCAGAGAGCCTAAATGGACAACTGATCACTCAGTTAAAACTTGCAATGGTGAATAAGAACAGGATCCTTCCCTTGCCACTGACAGCAGCCTGGCTTCTTGAGCTAAGGTTAACTTCTGTATTTAAACCCCTTGGGCTCTAGAGACTACACTCACCAGCTTTTGGCCCTAGGGCTTCCTACAGAATAGGTGATTTTGAAAGTCAGGAGACAGCCAATGGGAAGCTCTGAGGCATGGGAATACAGGAGGAATTCAAGCTGTCTCAACATGCCCTAAACAGTCAGAACTGCTTTAAAAAAAATCCTGGAACTGAGAAGACTAAACAATTTACATTCTTTTAATAATTTCAGATACACTTTTAAATATAGTGTTCTGCTGGGCCTCTAAAAACACTGAATACACTCAATTTGACTACAAATACAGACTCTCTTTTGATTGAGCATGGTGCCAATACATAGGATTATGTCCCAATAAAATCCTATTTGTGTCTTTTAAAGAAGGCTTCATTAAACAACTTTCAGTCTCATACAGAGGCTAACTTCATACTATAAACCTCATGCAAAATTCACCAGTCTATATAGGTTTTGAGTAGGCCCTAAATCCAATGAGAATTCAGTGCCCCCAGAGTTAAGCATTCATCACCTGATCAAAGCTTAGCTTCAACTCTGATCATTCAGATTATTTACATCAAGAAGGAAAGTTCTCTGGGTGGATGGCTGTGAAACACCTCTTAAAATGCAAGCCACTGATGAGTCTCAAACAACAGTTCCAAGAGCTATCATTACTTTCCTCTCTCTTGCTAAGCAGTCAAGATGATTTGTATTTCAATGCTAAATATCTGTTTTCAAAGTAGACCCCAAATGACAGCTTCACTGGGAATAATTAAGTAATATTTTTCCAGCCATATTCCTGTTGGATTTCTGTATTATCAGTTCTACTCTGTTAAAGGTATTAATGCTAAGGAGTTAAGCACAGATCTTTACTGAACAAACTTCTCTCAACATGAAAGTTTGAATAAATACACAATAGATGAAATTAGTATTCTGCTACAGCAGTTACCTGACTCAGCAACTGAACTTCATGTCAAAGTTACATTGCAAATATTAGCAGTCACAACAAATTCACATTTAAAGATAAATTAGTTCTCAAGTCCATCAATTGTACTCTTCTTTGAAAAAGTAAACAGTGCTTCCTGAAGTAATTAAAAACAATTGCCTCAAGACCATATACACATAATCCTGCATTACAAAGCAGGAAAAACAGTTTGGACTTTAGGGACTTTAGAAGATGCAGAGTAATATTTAGCTTTGGCCTTGTGTTTCAATTTTTGTCTGTAACAGATAGAGTCAAGATGAGCTGAGTTAGGTTTAAGCAATGTATCAGCACTTAAATTTAAGAAGTCTTTTCACAGACCTCTAACCCCCTTCATGCTCTAGGCACCTGAAAAGTTATATTTTAACAATCCAGAAGCCATGTATTTTCTGGGCATTGGCAGAAATAATGCACCAAAAATACAACAGTGTGTAGTTCAACTTTCAACCAAGCCTCCAGGGCATGATCTGCCAAGTAATTGTTCTTTGGCTCTTCTCCTCTCATGAATTCATTTTCAAGACATACATGTTGGGTTAGCATAAAATGCTATTGCTTTCTCTCAAACATTAGCCAGAAAAGAAATGTCTTTATCCAATGGCTAAATGGCTGCAGAAGTCCCCCAGGACACATCACACCCAAGTTACAGCTTTTCCTCAGAATAAGGAAATACAAACTCCTAAGAGAGGCATGTACACTATCTTGGCACATGGGAAAACTAAGGAAAAATGCTTCATACCACTGAAATGGTTTTCCTTGTGAAAACTCAGGAAAATTGAAAACTTAGGACTGTGGTTATTCTGACCTCTTGGAAAAAAAGGTTTTAAAAAGCATACAAATATGCTGATAAAAAAATCAGGTTTTATATACCAGCACTAGAAAAGTGAAAAAAAGATGCAGTGTAAATGTACAAAGCCAAATTAGATGTCTGTTATCATTAAGCCACATTATACAAATAACATAGCAATGTACTTAAAACAGTTTTGTGAGGTCTTATTTTAACCTTTGGGTTCCATGACTAAAGATTTTCCTTTTTATTTTTTTAACAGTGGATAAGTAATTCTCTGGTATAGCATCTGAACCAGACACAAATAACAGTACAGAGAAGGCATTCTAATGCAAAGCACCTCATAATATCTGAAATGCTACTTAAAAATAAACCAGCAATGTTCAAGAAAACATCCATGTATAAATGGCATATTGTTTTGATTATAAAAAGGATTTTATTAGTGAAAGGTCTCATATAGCTGTTTTCACTGAACTCTGAATATTCCCAGAGGCACATTACACAGCCTAACACTGGCTATGTGTGATTCCTTCTTTCTCTCATCCTTTCCCATGGGGAAAAGAAAACACATTGAGTGTTTTGCACACAGCAGTTTTTAATATTTTGTTTCTATCAGTAGGCTTGTCTTTGTCTCAGCAGACAAAGAGCAGGAACCTGATGATGAACACCTTGTAAGGGGAACTAAAAATGATGAGATTTGTGATGATCCTTTGCTCCACCTGGGAAGGTGCTTGCTTTAAGTTCTTGTTTAAGGAGCAACCCCCTTTTAAATGCTGAACAGCCACAAGAAGGAACACTACTTATGCATAGCTTATGTTCTACTTTTGCCCTACAGAGAGGCTGAAGGACACGATCATGGAGCTGGCTCTAACACAGGCAGGGCTCTCAGGGT
Organism: Molothrus aeneus; assembly: GCF_037042795.1. Lineage (NCBI taxonomy): Eukaryota > Metazoa > Chordata > Aves > Passeriformes > Icteridae > Molothrus > Molothrus aeneus. The sequence continues at coordinate 28,315,177 of NC_089649.1, forward strand.
TGCCAAGAGCCAGATTTTGACAGGAGTGTCCCTGGTGCTTTGCCTGGCACTGCTGCAGCTGGGAGGCCAAGAACCACAACATGCAGTCCTCCAGCCTGAAGGGGATTTGCCACATCCTGGCCATGCTTGAGGGCTTCTTTTTCTGTCTTCTCGCCTCGGTTGCCACAGAGCGACTCGCATCCCACTCCACTCTGAGTCACAGTCCCACTTCCCCACGTCTTCTTCAACTGCCAAGTTTCTTCATTTTCCTTCCTGCCTGAGTCAGAGGCCCTCCTGCTCCTTGACACTCCCACCACTTGCATTCTTTCTTCCTCTTGACAGGCCTCACCCTACACACACACACTTCCAAAGGAGCACCCATCCTAGGCTCTCCCTTGATTCCTTCTTCCCACCATAGCAAAGTCAAGGAAAAAGAGATCTCTGAGGTTGGTGGGATATCTCTGCAAGCCTGGCAACTCTGTTGGACTAGTGGGATCCTGTGTCTAACAGCTTTCTGAGACCTAAAACCATTCAATGTAACCTGCAACAACCTGTGAACAAGCATCATCCCTCACATCCTCTCTGCTGGTGGGCCACCAGAACAGGCATCTCACCCTTGTAATTGCTGTTTTCTCTGTGGACATGGATGGAAAAGCTCATAGCCTGTAGGTTTTGATTGTTAAGTCCCATAAACTCTCTTGTGTCCATTCTGGCAGTGGTACCTTGCTGCTAAAAGCTCAGACCGGAGGCCTAGTGCCTTATCCTTCCTGAAGGCCTGTTGTAGCATTTGCATGTCCTACCCCTGAGGGATTCCCCTGCACAGGCATACTCTCTTGAATCCCAGCTCTTCAGTTCAAAGCATGATGTTTAAAGCAAATGGCACATAAGACTTTGTTTAACCTCTTCCCTTGGTTCACTCTTCCAAACACGAGCACGGGAGTTCTAGAAAAACACCAGAAACTGTATGGAAGTCTGCCCAAGCTCCTGAGGATTAGGGCCACTACTGTGGAACAGGGAAAATGAACACTCATCTCATTTTTGGTGGTGGTCTAGTTTCCTTGAACCTCTAACATTATCTCTCTTTAAAAAAATATGAAAAAATATATAAGTGCCTTCTTTTTCCCTCTATAACCTCATTTTTCACAGCAAGTGTCACAGAGAGTTGGACAAAGGAGGTTAAAGAAACAGCAGAAAATTAATTTTACCAGCCTCCAGGCAATACTGCTCAGCTCCTAATGGCTCTGCTTCAACTTCAAAGTCTTAAAAACACACCACCGTAATGCCAAGAGCTAGTTAGACCAGAGCCTCTCGAAGCCAGAACAACTACACAATTCCCAAACCCACCTCTAACTGGGGCATATTACATGGCTGTAGATGGCCTTGGATCATCATGAGGGAGTACAGAACATCCAAAATTACAAACCTCTTAGCTCAGAGCTCTGCCCATTTCCTCTCCTTCCTATCCAAAGGCATCACTTTGTTTCTCCACTACACAGTGGATGTCCCACTGATGTGCACCTGCTTTTACTCTAGGTAAATACATGCTGTGGTTAATGCTCCCTCCATCCCCAATGCCACTAAGGATCAGTACCTAACCTACCTAATCAAAGGCAGCATACTTCCCAGCAAGCCAAAGAAGAGGTTGGTTTCATGAGGTACTGCGTTTTCTGCTGGTAAAACTTGATCCACATAACTACTGCAACTTTAGAGCCAAAGTAACAAAAAAACCTAATTTTTATTTAAAACAGACATACGAGAGAGGAAAAGAAGCAAAGACACTTGAGCATTGACAATGATGTTGAGAAAATCAGTGCCCCACCATCTCAAAGGTTTTCTATTATTACTGTAAACATTAATGTGGCAGCAGAACATCTACCACCAGAAAGTCCCCAAATTCCCCAGCTGCTTGTTGATTCAGCTCCACTGGCACGACACAGCAATCCACGGTTACACATTAAACCTGTCTCCCGTGTAATGGGTCTGACATTGCCTTTATGGATGCACAGACTGAAAGATATAGGCACCACAGCCAGATCATGAGGAACAATTCATGTCTTTGCTTCTTCCTGCCTTAATCATCTGTCTGTCCTTGAGAAAAATCCTTTTATTTCACTCTCTCCATATTCCAACTGGAAGTACTTCTGGAAAACCCCACACGACTTTTTTAACTGACTTTGCTGAATAGAAAGAAATCATTAGTCCCTGCTTGAAAACCACTAAAGTAGAAAATAAAAAATATTATACTATCTTTTAACTGAAGGGCCAGTCCACAGTAACAATGCAGCATATTTTCAAGAAGGGAAGGAAATAAACATTATTGGGATACTGTTCAAGAAACAAACAAACCAACTGCAGCATCATCAGATGCAGCTGAAATGATCAACCCTTTTCGAAATTTTTTTTATTAACTTTTTGTTTGTGATAACATGAAATCCATGATCTGTTACTGAATCCCATTTTGTGCACAAGGAACTTGCCACCTATACTGCAGCAGTAGACAAGAGCAGTTGCACTTATAAATAAAAAAACCTTTTTTGAAGCAATTTTTCAAATTAAGGACAGAGTCAGACTTAGCCCAGTAAGAGTTTTCTGTGGCTGCAGAACTCAGTGAATCCTTGACTCCCTGACATGTTTTTGAAAACAGCTGTTTTCTACTTTAGATGATAGTTATCTGAAAATTAGCTTTCTATATCTGATAATTTGTATGGAATGAGTCTGCCATGAAGGTACAGGTAAAAGAGCTCATTACAGGGAAATTTCAATAACCTTATTTGTTCAAAAGAAGCTGGGAGAAAAAATCCCTTGGTCTATAATACACAAGCCCTTTAATACAACACAGACGAATCTTACGGAATAATCTTATGTGCCTTAATAAAAATACACCGTAAACAAATGATTGCAACATTCATTTGCTGGATGTTTTTCCATATTTGTCATGAGCTTTGCTCATGAGAACATTTTATCTTGAAACAAAATTATCTTTTGATCCTTTCTCGCTACTACTCTTTTAAGAAAACAAGAAAACACTAGAACAGTTAGCTTGCTTTAATTTTTATTCTATAAGCAGCCTTTATTGTTACTTTAGGATGGAATTTTACCTGTGAAGGAAAACGTTAAATGCTTATATCATTCTACCCTTAACACCTTCACTGCTGTGAAGTGTATCAAACAATGCCATCGGAAGTGGTTTGCACTTTCAACCAAAGAGAGTCATTTGCTATACATAAGGCACCAGCTACATTCTAATACAAGAGTCAAACAGATAAGAGAAAGTTGTCATGGTAAAAGACTTGGACAGCTATATTGGAGCTATATTTTGAGAAAAAATTCCTAATTTTAAATTAAAATTTATTTCCTTCTTCCTTTTATATCAGTTGTTCTAATAGACTAAGCAGGAGAAAAGAGTTTTCCAAATTCATGCAAGAAGTAATATTCATAAAGAACTTTAATAAGCAAAACCAGACCAAGGTTGATCAAGCAGCTGATACCAACTGAGCTATAAAAAACTTCCAATTGTTCTTACTGTTCTGGAAGCATACTGTAAGAGCTGCTTATCAGACCTTTGCAGAATACTTATTTTCAGTGGTTTGTTGCAAAATTTGTCTGAGCTTTCAAACTAGTGTTATTGTTCAGGAAATTGTCAGGTGCTTCTAATACCACACTGCCACTTCACAGGAAACAGAGAAGTCACTGTGAAGGAAAAACACATTTGAATGGTACAGGAAGTTAATATTCTCTGCATTTTATTACTGAAAAACAAGCACCTTAAGAGCTACTACAACTAATACAACAGCATTCAAAAGGAAAAGAAGCACATGGTGCAGTCTGCAAACTGGCAATAGCAACATGCAACTCACTGAAGGTTCAAATTCAGAAAAAAGCCTCAACAAAGAAATTTATAAAATTGGGCCACTCAAAGCTCTTTGGTCACTGTCCTGGTTTCACCTGGGAAACTGCTGAAACTTTCAGTTTCTGTACAAGCCACAAGAAAATCCGATTTGTCTCACTGCTGAAAGTTTCACGAGGGAAAGAAAGATGCAAAAAGATGTAATAAAAAACCTAGTTCACAACTTGCAATCTACTATTATGACAAGTTGGTAAACAAAAAAGGCTCTGAAAAGAACTCCTCAAAAGAAAACAAACAGGAAGAATCAGCAGGACAATGGCACCATCAAATAGTAAGGGTTCCTACCTGTTCGTAGTGGTAAGTCTGCAGTGATGTAATTGGTACTGTTAAAAAAAGCATTCATTCCCATGAACTGATCCACTGCAAACATCTATATTGAAAGAAAATACTCTTCATTATTACATATATACACAGTTGCATAAAACATCTATCAGCAAAGCACTTTAAAGTTCTTTGCAAATATTGAGACTGCAAACACCTTGCTGAATTACACAAACATTTTATAGCAATTTTATTTTTGCTGGCAACAGCATTGCAAGCAGAGCTGACAGCACCGACCCAAGTTTCACCAGAATCACGAGACCACACCAACCTCAGCACAGTTTCTAAATACCCATTTTGCTTACCTGCACTAACAACTATAAATCCTAAAGAGCTTATGCAGTAAATTCTGAAAATCTAACCTGATGTCTTGGCCAAGGCCTTGCTAAGAACCTGTGAGTTTTCATTTCCACTTCTCTGATTAAACCCCACCAGACTACATTCATTATGTAAATATATTTACAAGCTCTAATGCAAGTGTGGTTTTGTTTTTTTTTTTTAAACCCTGATATGTCTTAACTTACTGTAATTGTTGTCAGGTATAAATCTATCTTTTTCCAAAGTGGAGCAAGCATAAAGGAGAAAACAGTTGCTTTTTGAAAATTAAGGTGAATAGAAATGACCTGTTTTTCACTTAAACTTTTCACCCACGCACCATTCTCACAGTTCAAGTAATTTATGGAATGATCTAAGAAGATCAGGAAGAGCTCCTGAAGAGCTAGGTCTGTGGATCTGTGTGAGTGAAGGAACATTTTAGTGATCACTGTCAATGCCAACATCACAAAAATTTACACAAAAGGGCCTTTTAGGACATAAGGGGTTTTATTTTCAGAAATACTCCAATGTCTACCACAGAAGAAATTCCAGAGCAAGTGTCACAGGCATGCAGGGCATAAAAATAAGGGTTTTTTTCCAATTGCTTATTTCAGCAGGCCTAGATTTCCTTCCCATTTCAGCCATTTAACTAGTGAAGGCACTTTACAGGTCACATAAAAACCAGCTTAGGGAAAAAAGCCCTGATTTCTGCCAATGCAGAATGATTTTCCATGTCCATATTAAGTCTAGGAAATGACAAGACAATAGGAGAGAAGGCCTAAACAGACAGCTAGGAGAGGATACAGGGATACTGAAAACATAGAAATTCACTTACTTGGGGATCATTTACTCCCATAATATAGGAATCTTCTGCTGCCATTTTAAGTCCTGAAACACAAAAACATGATTAGAACTCCCATTTTTTTTTCCAATGTAGAGCAATAGTGAAGCCTGGAAAGCATTCAGAGTTAAAAGCCCAATCTCAGACACTTTTTATTTTACTCATAAAATTAATGATTTCTAAAATACTCTAAAATTCCTCATTATTTGGAAGGGGCAATGTAAGGACAAGATAGGCTACAGCTAGGATTTTCCATTGCCTATTGCCAAGAAATTAAAAATTACAGTCAAAGTCCAGAAGTCAAAATTTCTTATTATCAGGAACTGATTCTGTCTTTGCTTTGACTATTCTGCCATTAGACTTTAGGCAACATCATTACCATAGAAATAGCGGAACTCTTCATTTGTACACAATAAAACGAACATTATGAGCATTCATGAATGAACTCTAACAGTTTTCTTATGAAGTACTACTAAATGGAAATAAAGATGCCCAAGAAAGAACAGACAGTATTAAAAAAATTTAAATAAAACCAGGATTCTATTATTGACTAATTTTGGACACCTTTATTTCCAGGGTTCCACAAGTGCTTAGGACACACAACAACTCTGTGCTGACAATGACAATTATGGATGCACAGCATCCATCACAACTCTTTCTCACAGGTCTACATGTGAATTCTGGACACTAGAAAAGTTTAGCTTGGTTCGTTTTACTGGGACCAGTAGTGGGCCGGTAGCAGAACCTGTGAATTTTCTGAGGAATTTATTAGGTTTGTTAGAAGATATTAGTATTAGTGTTACTTCCTTTCATGTAGATGTTATTAAAAGAATTTACAATTTCACCTATGCTGAGCTCACTAAATAAGGCTCTCCAAGAGAGTATCTGAAAATAACAGTAGGGTTATTTCAAGAGAGTCATGTTTGCATTCAACAGACACTAAATAAGGTCAATAACTAACAGAAGGCAGAAACAGGTCACTGGCCCTCATATTCCACCACTGTGAACAAGAGCCATGTTTTCCAGCAAAGAGAACTGTGAAAACCTACTGCACTACCAAAGAGAGGTGCAAGAGATCAGTAAGTCATCAAAGAAAAAATGAGTCACCCTGTACCTCCTACAGGAACTAGAAAGGCAATTATCAAAAGGCAAATTGGAATACTTGGGTACTTCACCTAGATGGAGGCTCAACTCTGCTTGTTAACAATCTCCAAAGACAAGTCACCCATTCCCCACAAAGTAGAAAATGTAAATAAAAATAAAATGGAGAAATAGGAGACAATGCACAGATGACTTCAATGAAAAAGATGTTTATGTGGGTACAACTGCTTTTTAGCCTAGAAAATAAAAGTACCCACCTGACTGTAAATCGATTTTCGAAATATTTACAGGGCAATATTTATTCATAGTATTTGTTCAAATATCAAATAGCTGATCATAAGATTTCAGTCAAAAATTAGTAACAGATATAACAAGCAGCCAATGTCACTCGTGCTGTACTTCATCCCCTAATACAACAGGATTTCAGCAAGATAAAAAAACACCAGTCAATCACATTAGCTCACAGGCACATTCCACAAAGCATTATTTTCATCAACCATTTGCCATTGTTATTATTCATCTTTATGGAAAAAGTCAACATAGAAAGCGTGATAAAACCTTCAGGATACAACAAAATTTACTAAGATGCTTTTATTTGCCTTCTGTTCCATAGAAAAAATATAAATAACATTATCACCAACTGACAAGTTACTTAAATCACTGAAATTACTTGTAACATTTTTTGTCAAACACTTCTTACTGAAAGGTGTAGATATTACAGAAAACAATCTGAAGACCTCAATATCCAGCTTTTTTTTTACAAAGTGTCAGAAAATACCCACCCTCTTGTTACACCTTGATTAGGTAACTGAGTGCAAATGACAGATTTCTTCTGCATAAATAGAATAAAAACTAGTCCTAAAAATCTTGTTTTGTAATGTCCCATATTTAAATACTTAAAATTTCATCAGTCGCATATGCAAAATTGTGTTCCAAAATCTTGAGGTTACCACATGACATGGTAAACATGCTTGTTCAGAAAAATAAAATATTCTGAGGAGCTAACATGAATGGCATCTGCCCCCTTGCCTGTTTGCTCTCTCTCTATATATATATACATATATATATATATACTTTGCCAAACTTTCAAACAAAGCATCTCACAGCTTCTTCTTTAAGCCACAGGATAAATATAATAGTAGGTTCTATTTTCTTTGCCCTATTCTAGCTCCTCAGGCTGCACCTCTCTCCCTCCAGCAGAACTCTGGGGGCAGTGTCCTCACACCTGCCACACTTCTGGTCACACCTACACTTCTACAATTCATGACTTTCCAAAAGTGGAAAAATAGCACAGAGGCATTACTTCTGAAAACTTTTCACTTAAAGTATTTTGATGTAAAAATTAGAACCCATTTAGGAAAAAAACCCCTGCATCCATCTGAATCAGTCCTTCAGTTTCACTTTGAAAACAGTAATTTCTGGCTTTTTGGCTGATGCAGTGAACATAGTGACACTAAAACAACAGCCTTTAAAGATGTTCCCCCTGCAGTGCGATGTTCAGCTCTGGGCTCTTCAGCACCAGGAACACATGGACCTGCTGGACTAAGTCCAGAGGAGGCCATGAAGATGCTCAGAGTGCTGGAGCACCTCTCCTGCAGAACGGCTGGGAGAGCTGGGGCTGTTCAGCCTGGAGAAGAAAAGGCTTCAGGGAAACCTTACAGCACCTTCCAGTACCTGAGGAGGGCTTCCAGGAAAGCTGGAGAGGGACTTTTCACAAGGACAGCATGAGGGGGAATGACTTTAAACTGACAGAGGGTGGGATTAGATTGGATATAAGGAAGAAATCCTCCACTGTGAGGGTGGCAAGGCACCAGAACGGGTTGCCCAGAGAAGCTGTGGCTGCCCTATGCCTGGAAGTGTCAGGTTGGATGGGGCTTGGAGCAATTTGGAAAATTTATGGTAGCAGAAGGTGTCTCCACCCAGGGAATTTGGGGAGGCTGGGACTAGATGATCTTTGAGGTCCCTTCCAACCCAAACTACCTCATTATTCCATGAACGTGACCCTTGGAAGCAGCAAGGTAACTAGTGACATAGCACCCAGCCAGCTGTAGGTAGGTACTAATGAATGCCTAACCAGGTATTAAACACAACCTCTCTCACATCAGAAGTGCAGATGCCTCTTAACTTGAGATCTTTCATGTTCAGATCAGCTGCACTGCTTGAGGGAGGGGTTACAGACATTTCTCTGGCCTGAACGCTAAGCCAGTTTATTATGAACAGATTATAATTTAGATGTGCAAACATACACCTTTGTGTATGTAAACTCACACTTAATTGCCTTATCAGGGTCTAGACAAAGATTAACCCAGCTGTTTAAAATAACCCTTCTACATGACTGAAAACAGTATGAAACACTGAAAACCTTCTAAATGACAGTTTCACTATGTCTTGTCCTCTCCAAAGCCAAACAGATAACAAAAGTGTTCTGGGAGCCCTACCTTCAAATAATCACTTGTGTCCTTAGGATTTATTAAGTTCACAAATCCGTACACTTCCTCTTACATGAAAATTGATACAAATCCACAAAGTCACATGATCAAAACCCCAAAAAGACACAGAAAAATAGACCCTAGCACTACTACCTGTGTGGCCTCTAATTGGCCTCTTCCCTTACTGCTCCAGTTTCTAAGCACCTTTCCCATTTGCATCAGGTGGTAAGATTAGCATCTACCTCAAGCAGCTTTGTTCATTCTCTCATTACATGAGCTGTATTATGGGTCAGGGATTGCCACCTCTCTCATTTGAAGATGACTGGAATAAAATTGCTTTGTGGAAGTTCATGTTATTATAGATGCCTGCTTCCTGCATATTCCTCCAATTCCTACAAATTGTACTGCAAACTAGAATCTACAATAAAAAAATACCCCAACACCTGCAAACCACAATTAACCACAGCAGTCTCCACCCTGGAGATCATCTAAAGTTTTCCAGATAATGGGGCACAGGAAACTAGACATTTCAATTCACAGTATTTAGAAGTGTGAAAATTCAAAGGTCAGTGAAGAAACTTCATTTAGCTCCTAGGAAAGGAAAACAACAGGAAAACATAAAATCCAGCTAAACTTGCCCAAACCCACACAATTATACCTTCTGAGAATAAGTGTGGGATATGTGTGCATGTGGATACATATTCCTTTCCCTTCACAGCAGGTCAATTGCCATTGTGAAAACGGTTTAAATAGAAAGAAAAAGAGAAAAAACCTAGGAAGTCATGTATACATATACAGGAGATGACTCTGTTGCACCAAACAACCAAGCAAACCTAATGGCAGGTACTTTGCACCACTGCTCCTCCTTAATAACCAAATGATACAAGGTACAAGTGGCACAGCTGGAAGAACATGATTTATTGTATTCTAAGTATTTGTTCTAAAGCTTCAAAAGGAGCAGCCATTTAAAATGAAAACAACATAATTAATGTAGGAATGCTGTAATCAACAAGAATTCTCATTTCTCTTATCTCAATCATTTTATTTCAGAGCTCTTCCCTGTTATTCTCCCACATTCACTGTGTCTGTTTACCTTTTAAAAGCCAAATTTCGCTATCCAACTGTTTTCAGCCCCCCTGATTCTTCAAGGGTACAGATCCTTCCCTTTACTTCTCTTCAACTTTCCAGCCTGAATTTTAAGCATGAGGTGAACCCTTGTTCTTTTTGACACCAGTATCCAATCCAATCCCTAAAAACTTGGAATGGGACTTCTCCCTTTCTACAGACAAACATGATCTTTATCACCCAGTTCATTGCACTTGAGAACTGAAATTAGTGTGATGGATGTTCTTCCACAAGGAAATTTATTTAAACCATCTCTTAGTTCATGACATGTTTTACATCATCCTGTTCTCACTTTTCAAGGCTGGGATTCAGAATGCAAGCCTCACAATAGGAAACTCAACTACTACACCTCAACCGACTTGATAAACCGAAAGAAAAACTCTTCCTGAAAGTTTTCTAGCAGAGTGCTTTTTCTCTTTAGCCTGGCTTTCACTGGAATTTACCGGTTAAAAATAAACTTCTTTAACAGGACGCTGAATTAAATGAATTAAATTCAGTGTGGTTATGCTCTTAGCCTGTTTATTTTGCTTTCTAAAAATAGAGAGGAATAAGGAGGAAAATGAAGCAAAGATGTGTCTCTTTCATATATTGTAAGTATATTTTTACTACATCAGGACTATGAAGTGTGGTGATGATCTCATTATAGAGAACTATATTTTTAGGAACAGCACCAAATTTTCAGAATTCCTGTAGCAACTATGAAGTACTGAGGTAGAAACAGTAAGTGCTGTATTGTACAGACAGGACAACGTGTTTAACCTGCTGTTGCTTCCTTAACTTTAGGTGGCAACTATCCATCCTTGAGCCTCAGTCTTCCATCCTTTGCAAAACATAATCTGTATCTGTATAGGGACAATTGTTTCAGAGATTTGCATTTCCCAAACAGAGATGCTGGGAAAAGGTATTGTGCAATAGACTCTTTGGGTTGCTGGGTCAGGGCTGGCAGCAGGACAAGAGCTGCTGAGATGATTTTGGCTGGAGGCCAGAGCAGGATCTGCTCTGACAAAGCAGAGATAGGATTCACGCTGTTCAGTTTCAACCTTTCACCACTGCAGTCCCTTCGAAGCCAGAATGCTGCCACCCCTTTCTCTGCACAGCCTTTTCACCTTGCTTCTGGCCACCTCTCCACTTCAACCAGCACTTCATTTCCCTTGGAACCCAGTTATTCTGCCCAGAGTTCCAGAAGTACAGCTCCAGAGCACAAAACTCTGAATTCAAAGTAAGAGACGAGAAAGAGCTAATGTATTCTGTATTATACAAAGTAAACAGAACTCAAATATTAAGGGAACATCATGCATACTTTCACCCACAATATTGGCATAGATGTCTTCAGGACAAACACTAAAGAAAAATATGTTCAAAAACACAAGAAATGATTGTTAACTTGCTCATGTTGACAAAGCCACATCTATTATGTTATTTTGAAGGGATTAAAGTCAGTAATGAAATAGATTTGAAATTTACCTTCAAATGTCAGAATGTTTACTACTATTTCTTCTCCCAGCTACGGCTTCAATACCTGGGGGGTCTAGGGAGCTGTTTTAAGGAAGCAACACTCAATTTTCACCAAAGTGGCATAAGGAAGTTGTATTTTTCACATTCCTTCTGGTACTTCAAAGATGTGTAATCTCTCAACAAAGATTTGAGTGCAATTTCTCATATACAAGTGCAAAAAGTTTGTACAGAGAGACATTTTGATCAAAGATTCTAATTTCCTCTGCAGAGTTTTTGTCATCCACACACTGTTGCAGCTGCAATAACACTACATAACCCTAAATGACACTGTTTGTTTTTCTAATATAACAACCCAAATTGCCTCCTCTTGTGACTAATTAAGCCTGCTTATTATTTCCTGTTGGGTGGGACCTGGCAGTTGTGTTTATGTATTTTTGATTTTTTTTAATTGCTGAAGTTAAAATTTTCAAGTATTTTCAGTCATGAGCAGATGCATTACTTGACAACAGTATAAAAAGTACAGAATATTTTGGAAATTAAATAAATCACAAGTACTTGAGATTTCACAAGTGTGGTGCTCTAAATCAGAATTGTTGGGTGCATAATTATTTTATGAAACCGAGAACCAAATTTATTATAGCATGTAACAACTAAGTCTGAAGAAAAACACAGTGTAAGAAAATTTCCTTGTCAAAGAGTAACTGGACTACCTAAAAGATATTCTATTAGCTATGTTTGCAAACAGAATTTTTGTTTTATTCCTTTCCCAAGTATCAAAGTAGTGAATTAATATGTCAAGAGGAAATACTAAAATGCCATAAACATACAAACTGTTTTTCTATGATATTGTTGGAATAAAGTTAGAATGTTTTTGTTAAAACACATTCAAAGCAACTTAAACCAAAGGAATAAACAATATTCAAATATATGGCAAACATATTCTGGTACATGTATAATGCTAAGTAGATGTAAAAATACTGAGGTTTAACACAGAAAAACAGCTGTAGTAACTACATTGTATTTTAGCCATGTGGGGTGCTAATGTTACTTGAACTCCCGAATATGATGTTAAAATGCTGTAACTTTTTCCTCCAGATTAAGATCAATCACTGAATGTTCTTTGCAAATAGCTCTAGCTCCTATAAAAGCTGTTCATCAAAGTAAAATTTTAACTTAAGAAGCCACACACACCCATTTAATAAGCCTGAAGTGTAATGAATCATTAATATTAGGCTGCAAACCTGTCCCTATATTTTTTTTCCTTTCCACAGGGGTAGAGGGGGCACGGGAAGAACAGCGTTTCTGAGAAGCCAAGCAACGCGTAACCCCCAGCTGCAGAAGTTCATCTCACACAAGGTTTGCTCTCTCACCAGGTACAGTCACACAGGCTCTGGGCTCCTACTGAAGACACAGTCCCTCACTTAATAAGCAGAAAATAGCCAGGGCTGTTTCCACTGCAATCACAAAGGTGAACTAAGGGATTCTCAGTGTCCTTTTGGTTCTGAACAGCCACTGCAATCATCATGTGACAGAATCAACTGCTTAAACAGCACCAGTAAGGGGAACCAAACAGGTAGAGCTGAGTCCAGCACCATCACAGTCATACCCAGTTTTCAAATCTACAGATGCAGAGTGGGTAACTATGGTTTAGTTTTTTGCTTTTTCCAAAGAAATTGCAAAGCTCCTGCAGTCCCAATGTTGTACAGTAACTTATGACACAACAAAACTCACTTGGATTAAACTACTAAGACCAAAAACCCACCTGCTTCCTTTGTTTATACTTTGTGTGCTAAAATCTGCCCGAGTCTAAGCGGATGGAAACATGACGTCTAGAAGAAACAAAAACATAAAGCCAAACTCAAGCAACAAAACGCCAAACAAACCCAAACCACACAACTCAGACATACTTTGCTCTTGACCTGCTGACAGTTTGCTTGGAGGACACAATGAAACATGGGGGTATTTCAGTTGAGTATTTTAAATGAACGGGGGGAAAAAAAGTGTATCTACCTGCCCCTGCTTTTCAAAAGAACACAGGAGTTGAAAGGGGGAAATAATGCTTGGAGCAGAAGCTTCCTCCCTGCACATGATCTGTCAGCTTCACCTAAGTGCTAAACAAAGGATTTTACCTTGAGATCATAATAACTTGAAACATCTTTTAAGGCCTTACTTTTGAAACTGTCAACAGTGCTTCATCAAAATACATGTTCAAATGAAAGCACTGAAGAAGATTCACCGAATTATTTCTATGCTCAAAGTTAGATGCAAACTTAGTGCCTGACTGACCTAAGGGCACAGTTAATGACAACCATAATTACGATCTTATCAACACAGAACTTCATAAAAGGTTCACAGCTTATTTAAAGGACATCAAATTACAACTTCCACTTCTAAAATACCTCTGTCAGAGCTAAAAGTGACCAAACCCAGGAACCACTTTTTTCATTACCTGCCTGAAAAATTCATAATCTTCTCTTTGTTTTATAATAGCTGGGTTATTTTGTCAGAGAACCAAAAGAAAGCTATCAGTATGTTGAAAGAAAGGATTTTTAACTAACTGTAGAGTTTTCATTAGTTGCTTACATAAACAAGTAACAACTTTCTTTATGACTGATACTTTTGAACTTAGAGTTGGCAAACACACACAGCACTGAAAGGTGAAAGTATTTTAGCAAGCACTGTTTGAAGCAATCTATGAAAACACAGGAGAATTAACCAGCATCTCTGTGAATTTTCTCAGCACTAGCTATATCAAAAAGCCAACTGTAAGTCAGTAAAAGATATATTGTCTTTCACTGTATCTTTGCAATTTCAAAAATGAACATCTACTTTGCGTTACAAGCACCTTCTATAGTAAAGACTCACAGGCCTTCAAACTTAGTTCCTGTCCTTCCAGAGTCAGCAATATGCACAATAATATGAATTGCTAACTGAACATATTTCTGGAGTTTGCATGTATTCATTGAGAAAGTGGCATGGGAAGGTTTTGGAAAAGGCAGCAATGAAAAGGAAACTCAAAAAAATCTATTAATTAGTAAATTTATGTCAATAATATTTATTTGTAGGTATCTATTATTGAAGTCACATAATGCCACCTCAAGGAAAAAGTAAATTAAATTTATTATTGAATTTTTGGAAGTAAAATTTTAAAATGAACTTACATTTATTATTTAAATTAATTTTCAAAAGTAAAATACACAGTAACAGAGAAACAACCAGAACTGCTATTTTTCAACAAATGAAGCAGGAAATCTTCAAATGTGCACATAAATGAAACACTACTCTCTCTCCCTCTTACTCCTTTTTTCTGTCCCAGCAATTTATCCAGCAAACTCTTCTGATTTAAAAATAAATACTACAAAAACATTACCAAGATGTTGCTGGAACAAAGTAAATACAGATAGGAAGTAATCTGTTACAACACTGTTTTTTAAAAACATACAACACAATGCAAAGCGATATAAAGCTGTTCTGTTTTATAATCTTAATTCAAAATGTATTCATATCTTGCATGAGAAAATAACTACATTTTTTGATGACTCTGCCACTGACTGACATTTCTTTCTTTATAAAGGGGACAAAGGGTGGAACGAAAAAAAGCTTTTTCCCTTCTGTTTCGTATTTCAAATTAAGTTCTTTAACATATCTTGCACAGATTTCAGCCCTGAGATTCCCTAAAATCTCCACACTCTGTGGCACATCCTGACAACAGTATTTCAGCGTAACTGTTAGTTAAATCCTCGGGCCAGGGAAAATTTCGGAACAGAGCATCTGTTTCTGGATGGTTGCAGGCTACTTTTTTTCTCTTTCATTTTCTCATAAACTGTAGTAATTTCTGTAGATTACAAAACATTGCAGACAGGATGCTGTCTTAGAATGACGTCTTGGTTAACGCTTTCCTAGAACGGGCAGCTACTTTCTTTCATGAAAGACCAGAAATGCTTTGACTGAAATACTACTTCAAAAGTTGATACCACACAGTATACAGCAGAGAAACTCCAGATGTCAATAAAATCGAAATGCTCTATTTTCAACCTGTTCCGTGAGCTTGACAGTGCTGGTGGCAGCACCCTGCAGCATGTAAGGCACAAGGCAATAGAGCAAAGAATTCATCCACTTTTCTCTGTGAACAGAGTAAGTGAAAAGAGGACTTCTGGAGCACAAAACATGCCGAATATAATCAACACTTTAAAACCCTTTAAAAATCATGATAACAATTATCTGTATTTCCTTTAAAAAGTTATTCTTAAGCAAAGATTTTGAGCATTTTAAGACAGGAAGTTGAAATGCAGCAGATGATCCCTTGCCTCCAAAGTCTTATTCCCCAAATGCTCACAGGCACTGAGATTTACTTATTTTGAAAATACGCAGCAGTACACACATGATGATAATGGCCCAAGAGCACATACCTCATGTCACAGAAACAATACTCCGATTCACATTCACGTAAAATAAGTCAATAGCGCTCCTTCACCAAAGTTACCATCAAAGCAGAAAGCACCCATTATATGAAAAAAAAAAAATTGTGAAGATGAGAAGTTCGATATTCTTGGTTTCAAGGTCAAATGTAACCGAGAAATCAGTGCAGTAATACTCCCCGTCGCGACGAGAACTTTTCGGTTTCACCACTTGCAACTAAATTACCTTTAAACCCTCACTATTTCGTACCTTTTAACACAGTCTGCGGCACTCTCGGGCAGCACCCAAGATGAGGTCACCCAGAGCTGCCGGTACCAACCCGTGTTTTCGTGGTGACCACCCGCACTGCCGAGCCCGGCCGGCGACCGTGCCCTGCCCCGGCCGCGTCCCGGGCTCAGCAGGTATGTGTGTCACCTTCGAAACCAAAAGCGACAAAAGCAGCACCTCCTTTGCCTACGAGCACCCGCCGTGCGAGCGCCACAAGCTGGGCTTGCAAATTTCGTTCACTTTGCTGTCAGGGACACCCCTTCCCTGGCCAGGAAGACCCCGGTAACACAGCGGCAGCAAAGCCGACATCCCGCCCGCTCCCCGGGCTGGCTGCAGGCGACAGCCGCGGCAATCCCTGCCGGCGCCGAGGGCACAGGCGCGGGGCTGGAGCGGGCACAGCCTCCCGCGGCACACCGGAGCTCCGGGGGCTGCCCAGCCCAGCCCAGCCCAGCGAAATGCCGGCTCCCACCCCGCTGCTGCGGGACGGAGGGAGCACAGCCAGGCGGGCACTGCGGTGAGGACGGGAGACAGGAGAGAAAGAAGGCAGCGAGCGGCGGGCCAGGGGCCGCCTGGGGCTCACCGGGGCAGAGCTGGCGGCGCCTCCTCCTCGTCGCGCTGTGCCGCCGGCGGTCCCTCAGCGCCGCGCCATGTAACACGGCGTGCCGCCGCCCGCCTCCCGGCTTCGCGCGGACTTTCCCCCTCCTTCCCGCCCGCCCCACCGGCGAGGGCACCCGCCCGGCACCGGCCTGCGCAGCCTCCGCCCCTGCCCCCGGCCCGCCGCACTTCCTGGCTGGAAATTCCCGCTGACGCTCCGGCAGCGCGGAGGGCCGCGCGGGCGGGGCCGGGCGGCAGCGGCGGCCGGCGGGGCAGGAGGAGGCGCGGCCGCGGCGGAGCAGGAGCCGGGGAGCTCCTGCCACCGAGCCAGCCGCTGGCCACGGAATCCCTGAGCCGCGGACAGGCCCTCCCGCCCCGGTGAAACCGCGTAACACGCGGGTCCTTTCATCCCAGGGCAGTCGCCGCCGCCGCAAGGATAATCCCGTCCTTGCCCGCGTTCCTTGGCCCACGGCGGCATTCGCGACACCTCTGTGGAGACGGGCCCGACCCGGTGGCTGCCAAAGTTTGTTTGACCTCTAAAAATAAAGTTTGGAAGGGGAGGGAGAGACTCTGCATAGAGTGAATGTAACCCACCTGATGCAGTGCCTGGCACTTTCACAGGCACTTCATGAAAGGAAATTTACCAATTTTTACCGCCCCATGCCTGACAACCTCACTGGGCAGGGAGTACAGGATGCACAGGACCATTTTTGTGTCGATTTACACAGTTTCTGACAGAGCAGGCTCCCAGGTAACTTGACTTCTGTTGAACAGTGCCAGACATCAATAATATGATTTTTAATACCAGAATCCAGGTTTGCAGTATAGTAATCAAGTCTCTCGGACACATTTAACCAAGGCTGAAGCAAGTCAGCTAGTGCCACACTTAAATGCCATGTAAAACAAGTTCAAATATCTTTATGCTGAATCTTAAATGTCTGGTTTGCTAAGGGTGTGTCAAATGACCATCCAGCATAGCTCGCCAAATGTGTGTTTGCACAGAAAGTCAGCTGCACACCTCTGGGGAGTTTTGTTATGCTAAGCCACGTGACATGTGGCTTCACAAATGAGATAAAGAAAACTCATGATTTAAAAGAAGGAGTTTAAAACCACCCCCCCCCCCCAACATATAAAAGAGCCAAGGAATATGACTGTTGCTTTTTTTTTTCTTTTTTTTCTTTTTTTTCTTTTTTTTTTTATGCTGAAGCAAGGAATTGTAACCTAGAGCATAAATATGCTCAAAAGGAATAGAGTAAAATCATTGGCCACCTGTTGACTGGAACAAAATGAAATTAACCTACTCCCTTTTACCATGAAGGGAGTAGGTTCAGATGTTACATTTTGTGCCACATCTCTGGGTTGGAGCAGAGAGACACTATTTAAAATGAGTGCTGAGAGTGCAAAAGAGAGCTCAGGATTTTCTCTGCTTTCTTGAGAAATGACATTTCCTACATGTTACACATAAATATGTATGAAGAGAGAGTAATTTCCTTTTTTTGGATTGCCACTCATGCTCTGTGATGCAATTCTAAAAATGCACTCCCCCATTCTCTTCCCGGTACAAACAGGGAGTTGAGAATGACTCAGCATTTCCTAGTAAAATGTGTTTTCCTCATTATATGGGGATATTCCTGGACATTCAAGACCCAATATTAATTATCTTTAATGGAAGAAAATACACTGACTTAATAGGACAAGTGAGGGAAGAATTGTGTCCCAAAGCCCTTGAAGGAGGAAGTCTAGATGGATTTTAAATACAAAGAAGTTTCAAAATAAAATTCATTTGAAAGGAAAGGTGCCATGTCATAGCTAATCAAAGGTGTGCTCACAGGGCAAAACCTGTAGGAACAAGTACCAGGAAATCTGACGAGGTGGATAAGTTCCAAAACTTAAGGAGACTTACCTGGTGGATTTATTTTAAAAGGACATGTATTCAAGTACTCAGGCTCAGCTTTCCCTGTGAAATCTTAAACAGCTTCCACAAAGATCTAGGTTTTACAATAAAATCCTCTTCTCAATTATGTTTAAAGCATAAATTTGCCTTTTTTAGAGCTTAACACTGTAACTTAAATGTCATTTCTACTGACACCCACAGTAGTGCCGGGCTGTAAGCCCACACTTTGGTAAAATTATCTTCACAGGACACTCAAGATAAATGTACTGCTTTATAGCACAGGATTCCCACTTGAAGAGAAAAAAAATCCTGTTCCAACCACTGAGGAAACCAGGCAGATAATACAGGCTCAGTGGTTTGCAGTGATGGAGAGCTGCCTATTTCCTGAATAACACGAGTTTCCGCTATTGCCATCACATTACTTCAGTGCCTGGACAATGTCAGCCCAGAGATGAAGAGCAGGTGATCACACCTGAACCCAGAGGAGCAAATGCCTGCTCTTGAGCTGAGGGGAGCTGTGTGAAATGGTGGTAGCTGTGTCTCTGGTGGCTGGGCAGGTGCACTGAGGGAAAGGCTTTCCAGCTGTACACTTATCCAGGCTGTTTCGCCTCAGTCAGGTGGGGTGCATTTAAGTTTCTTGATATGCAGATGCAATTTAGAAGCTGAGTCTCATCTCTGCTAGGTTTGCTCTGGGAATACAGATATACAGATCTCTTTCCAAAGTCAGAAATCTTTGGCCTCAGTATTTTTTAATCCTGTAACTAATGATAGATAAACATCTAAGACAAGCAGAGATTTTTAAAATAATCAATCTTTACTTTAGTTAATATGCCCAGATTGGAAAAATTCATGAAAGTTTCTTACATTAATTGTCTTCTGTTTCTGACGTATGTATTGGAATCGGGATAGGCTCTTTTCATTCCCTTTGACGTAGCAGATTTGAGGCTAAAGCAGGAAAAGATAAGGGAAAGTCTAAAATAGCTGCTGAGAGACACTTCCTTCTAAAGCTTTCAACTGCCCATCTTCATTGAACAACTGTGCCATACTATCCAAATCTATTTCTGGTCAATCCATTATTTCTTTCTCATCCAGATAATCCAGAAGTTCTAAATAAAAAACTGATTTGCTTTACGTAGTGCCCAGTGATCATCTTAAGACACTCCAGTCTCCTAGAGGTTGTCAGTTTTTAGCCAGTATTTGCTGTTGGCATTGCCATTGTCTCCTATAGCTTGAATCCACCACTATCACAGGAAGACAATATGTTTAAAAAGAAAAAAAAGTTGTATTTTTAAGATGGTGTCATCGTTCTGAAAATGTATATGAAGCCCTAATGAAGTTGACAATAGAAACTATGTTTTAAAAAACACTCTAAATAGCCAAAGTACATGTGCAAAGCCAACCATTTGAACTGCAGCTAGCAGGATGCAGAGTTCAATGGTGCTGCCGAATCCGCAGGTTGCAGCATTCATGAGAAATACTTTCTATCATCTCAGTCATTTTTGGTGGATGCAACACCCTGCAAGGCTCTGAACAGTGTGGTGACTCCTGTAATTACACAGGCCACATCTCAAATGCACCTCTTGCTTCCTTCCTCCAGAGCCACAAATCAGACATGGGATCCCATGTTACCCCCACTGTGGTTCAGGTGTGTAACTTTGCTGAAAGACTAAATTTCTGGGGTTTTGGGTTAGACTGCTAGAGCTGAACCAGGAGTTTTCAGTAGCAAATAACTTTTGGGGGGGCAGGTGCAGGGGAGTTAATTTAGTAGACTTAAATAAGAGAGGCATGAAGCTGTTGACAGGGCTGATGGGTATAATTAACAGAGAAAAGGGAACCTTTGGAGAGAGCTAAAAGTAAACAAGAAAGGGAACACTGCTCAACATTTATAGCTGTTATACAGTATAGGGTATCACTTCCTAAAAGACATTGAAAGAACCAAGCAGAGAAGGAAATTTGATGTATATAAATTTTGGAATAGTTAGCCTAGCCTTCCCTCAGTTTGTTTGTGTAATGCTAGGCCTTCTTCCTTCTTTTCTTTTACACTGGCAGGTAGTAAGGAGAGTTTCACCCCAACCCTCTCAATTACACCAAAAATGGTGGTTTATAGATTCTTTGTGAACTTGCTGCTCTCAATGGAGCTACCCAGACCACTGTGAGAAGTTGTGAGCTGACCAGCTCATCAGACCCTTGAAGCTGCTTCACCCAGAACATACATTCTGTTCCTAAAGTGTTGCCTAGGCTGGTCCCACTTAGCAGCCCAGGTTTAGTGGCTGAGCAGGGTAACACTGTACAACAGTAAGGGCATGTACTGACAGAATAGAAATGGTTGTGTTTGTAGAAACCATTCAGAGAACCATTAGAGTAGCACTATAGCAATGTGGAGTTCATGCAGCTTAGAGCCCAAAGCAAACTGCTCCAGCAAGTGCTGTTATAGCCAGGAGCTGTGCTGTCTGGTAATAAATCTAATGAACTGCCAGTCAGTTCTCCAGAATTTGGGCTAAATCAGGTTGTGAGTGATTCACTCATCTGCCACTCGGCTATATAACACCTTGGCCAGCCACTGAAGCTAGAGGGATGGGTTTTTGCCATTTGAGTTCAGTGGCAGCAGGTTCTTACCAGTCCACTGCATGCACTCCCTTCTCTTCCCACCTTCCCATGTTATGATTAATATCCTGTGCTCTAGTTAGTAAGTATTTAATATATCAGATGATTGGGTCCTCTTCATAATATTTTGCATATCTGAATGATACATACTTTCAATTTCTATATGATTACATCCATCAGAACCCAGTTCAGGGGCCCAGTTGTTTTCCCAAGGGACATATGTTCTTCCCATTACACAACTATGGCTTTAGATCCTCACCAATTAGCTAACCCAGTTAGCTAATGCAAACAAAAGCAGCTGTTTGTTGTCTTTGTCACTTTCTTTTGTCACTTTCATTAAATACGTGCTCAGTTCAATTTATGAGGTCATTTTGGGTCAGGTGTACTGAGGAGGACCAATGTTAATACACTATAGGAAGTGGAATTTAGCTAACTTGATTTATATTGCAGCTGTTTTATTGCTGCAGCTCCAGGAAAATTCCAGAAAGCTAAGCACTGTACAAATACATAGGGAAGGGATTTCTTCTGCCACAGAAATTTCAACATCTAAATATATAATGGGAAACAGATTATGAAAACTGAAAGTGACGTTCACTACTGTTTGAACTCATGCAGTGATTAATTTAAGTCCTCTACTCAATTGTTAGTATAACTAAGTTCTGATTTCCCAAGCTGTTTCTGTTTCAAGTTTTAAGCTTTTACAGCAAATAATGATATTCTTCTTGAAAGTCCAGTCCTGAAATATCTGGATATGGTAGTTTATTTCTCAGGTTTTGATGAAAACTTAAACCTTATGTTTAAGAAAGTTGAAAGTGTCAACGTTCAAAAGGTATTTTTAAAACTGATGTGATTCTCTTTAGGCAAATCCTGTGGGCTTAGAGAACTTTATAATTTTGTAATGATGGGGGATTAGCTACAGTGAGTGGTGAACTGAGACAAATCACTAGTGTAATGGATCAAGCCTTCCAAAAAATACAAGATTATAAAAGGATTATTTGGAGGGCACTAAAAAAATATTGTCTCCTAGACAATCTCTGTCAAATAGATCTGATTTCTCAAAAGTTCATGTTTTTTTAACCTTTGTTCCAAAACTATGAGGGTTTGAATTTTTTTTTTTAGCAAAGTATTCTAGACTTAAAGCTGCAACACTAGAAACAATACAGGCACTACCTAAGTTTGTGATAAGATGCAAGAGGCTGATGAAAAGCAAGACAGTATGCAGTGTAATGACAGAAAGAGCCCTGTGATAGAGCAGTGTGTTAGGAGTGGAGAGGGACCTCAATCTGTTTTTTACTCTACACAAGAAGTAGGTGGAGGAAGCAGGGTGTTCTCCTTATTCTAGTTTCTTTCTCGGTTCCCTTTGTGATTTACTGTTTGGAAGCGGAAGCCTGGCTGATAGCGGGACAGTCTTTGATTCCTTCCCTTGTGAAAGAGCACAGTACAGAAACTTTTAAGCTATAGATAAAGATCCCAGCACCAAAGCTAGGAGTGGTCTGACCATGTGATTCTGCTGTTGTTTCCAAGCCCATTGTCTCAGATGTTGTCATGCTTCCATGGCCAGCCTTGCTTTCAGGGCTAAGGAACCAAACACAATGCTTCAAACATTCAGCACGTGAACTTGTATGGGCTCAGGGTCTCTGCCCTGCTGAGACCTGACCTGAAAGTGCACGTGACTTTTCTCACCTGAGGGCAGGGAAATGGAATTGCAAAGTCTTCAAATGTTGCTGTTTATCTAGACGTCCAAATAAGAATATGAGACTACGGTTTAAGCCCTTGGGTGTATTTACAACAGCTCTTCCCAGCTTTTAGCATTGTGCTGCCAACAATTGGCTGCACCCAAGACACTCCCTTTGATAGCATAGTGAGAACTGTGTTGCTTGCGTTCAGATCAACAGCACACTCTTGTTGACCTACCTGGGTGTAGGGCTGGCGGCTGAGGGAGGATCCCTGCCTTCTCTACAGACTTGGAAAGCGTTCTGACAGTGGGCTCACCTGGCTGCAAGGAGTAAGGCATCTGCAAAACTGTAGTATTTTCTTGGAGCAGCATTTAGCTTCACAAGGTGTGTGTTGCTCTGCAAGAAAGTAAAGGTGTGTGTCATGGTGACTTTATGAGTGCTTCTGGGTAGGTCCAGCTGGGTCTGCTGGAATTCTGACAGTACTCTAGACAGGTTAGAATGATGTTCTTGTGACGAAAATGCTGTTCTTGCTCTAAGGATAGGGAACAAAAGCCCAAAGAAGTGAAGATTGAAGAGATGAATGGTAGGATGAATTTGAAACACAGAGACTCGTTTTCCTCACAGATTTTATCGCTACATAGGTTAATATGTCGACCCTATCTTGATTTCTGTGTGCCACGCTCAGACAGTTCACTTGGCTCTGAGACTCACTGTGAGCTGTCCCATCCCATGAGAATACTTGGAGGCGGTAGTTGTGCCATTAGAAGAAAGTAATTTGTCATTACATGATACTACAGGACCTGCCTGACTAGAAAGGTTGTAAAGCAGTTGCACTAGTAAAGTACTTGCTCTTTTCCAAACAATTACCCCTGTTCACTTCATTTGTACATGTGAGTGATTTTAGTACTTCTGTAATCAGACTTCAGTGTTTTAAGCGCCTAGAAAATGAGGAACACTGACTACCTGTAAATAGTTTGGATTGTGTGATGTGACAAGGAACTCTAGCACAGAAGAGGAGACCTTACAGCTCCCTTGGTCAGGATTAAGGATCTGATGCTGTCTCTTCCAGCAGTTACCTGCTTGTTTGTTATAATCCTCCCAGCTTTTGCCAGGAAATTAATGAAGGCCCTGTAGAAAAGCAGTCTTTTTAATGTGCAATTCTTCTCTAGAGCAGCCCTATCCTAACAATTCAGCTTGATACAGGTGCCCTGGAGTAGCAACTTTCACACAGAGGAAAAAAGTTTTTCTAAAATTATAAAGGGAAAATAATCTCCTCTTAATAAGAAGTTCCCATCGATGGTTTAGTGGGGCTAGAAGAATAATCAGCCCAATTCATAATATGAGGACAAACTTGTGGTTAGAGAAAAAGTCTCAGAATGGGGCTCTCTACGTTATCTTTGGGTGTAACTTCAGGGAAGACCAATGTGACCACTTATGCTAAAGGCTGGAGGGAGAGGGAAGAGCTACAATAAAGGTAATAGCCAGTGACCAATTCCTATTTAGTATTGCGTGCAACCCTTAAGTTATTTCCATTTTGCAAACAAATCTCCAAATCCTGATTTTGCTCACTTGGATAGCAGAGGCTTATTTTGATTCCCCACTGGCATGCAGTAGTGTGATTTTTCTGGTTGTATGAAACACTCATAGTGAGTAGCTGCCACAGGTCAGGCTCCTGATCTGCCAATAGTTTCACTAAGCTGTGCCTTTAAGAAGAGCAGCTTTAAAACCTTGAAACGAGTCTTACCTAAACTTGAAAGTGGAAGAGACAGGGCCAGTTTTAATCAAAGTATGTATGAGTCATCTTTCAAACTTTATCAATGTTTTCTGTGACAAAGTCACATCAGCAGTATCTCTAGCTGAAAAAAACAGTCTCCCTGAAAATTGAACTATTGATTTCCTTTCTAGAACATGCTCTGCTTAAGAACAGCACAAGTTGAAGCAAAACTGTTTAGCAGGAAGGTAAATCTGAAAACTGGACTACCAAGCTATAAACTCTTGATGCCTTTTATCACAATGAACTGTAAAAAATTCCAATATGACCTGAAACTGTCAGGCACTATTGCATCTCAGGCATTTATTAGGTCTTTGATGTTACTGAAATTGAAGAATTCTCCTCCTCCTCCTCACCCCTTTTAGAGCAGAAATATTTCTGAAGTCATTGATGGTCTCTCACCACAATATGAGGTATACACAGATTTCCTTACTTGTCATAAAGAACTGTAAAATCATGAAATATTCAAGCAGAACTGCAAATGAGGATGCTGTTATCTCAAACTCTCAGGAGCCTCCTGGTTTCCTGAGGATTCCTGCCGTGTTTCTCAGACTGTGATTCATGTCTTTAACTGAACAGGTCAGAGATTCCAGTAGAGAAGCCATGCAGTGCATGCCCAAACCTGTTACTGTTCTTTAACCAGGGGCCAAAACCAACCACAAGTGTTTCTGTTTCGTCACCTGACCCCTTAACAGAAAAAACAGCTATTGCATTTTATTATGCTTGTTGTTGAGTTCTTCTAATAGCTATGCAAAGTGCCTCTTTTTCCATGTGTATATCAAAGCCTTATCAACATGAAAAAACCACTAAAAAATCAGTTCTGACTCCTTTTAACTCCTGCATGTGCTTCTGTGCCAGGACTGTTATAAGGGCCTGAACTAGACTCTGTGTAGAAAATGTGTCATCAACAGAATACTTTGCCAGATTATCACAGGCCATTTCTAGAAAGGAAGGCCTGCATTGATTTTGAGTTTTAATCTTTTTTTACTTTGATTTGCATGGAAATGCTTGAAAGATGCACTAGAGAACCAACACAATGGAAATAAAATGAGTGGCACATATATAAAAGTAACATCTCATTAGCAGAGACCACCCAAAATGTAGTCCTGCCCTGAAATCTGTAGAAGAAATAGACATACTATCCTGTTAAGATCAACTTTAAAAGGTACTCAGCAATTTGAACAATCTCCAAAATTTCCAAATTTGGTAATAGTCACATCAGACATTAATTTGTTAGGTAAGTATTTCTGAGCTGTGAACAGCAGCTCTGGAATCTCCAGACATGCTGAAGTAGATCTGAAAAAACCTAGGCAGCATGTCAGACTTCCTACATCTAAACTTGTTTAACAGAGACCAGAGGGAAAAAATAGAGAGGGAAATTCTGAGTAAGTGGAGTCAGTATTCATCAGTGTCTGTCTTGGCCGCACAAAAAAGGAGACAAACTTGACACAGAACAAATAAAAAAAATCCCCAGTGGATTTCCACCTAATCCATGGTGTTAAACAGACACCTGGGTACCGTACTGTGCCTGTCACTGCACGAAGGTTTTCCATGGAAGAACTAGATGTCAAAGAATCCTTGTACCAGCAGAAGGTCATCAAGCTAAGGAAATTACTATTAAAATAATACCTTTGTAAATGTTTAGTAGATTAGCAGTAAGCAGACTGGGGATATCAATAAAGGCATACTGGCACTCAAATCACCCAGTGAAGATCCATCTCATCACCTGGTAGGAGGCTACTTCAGTCATATGACAGAAAGCCTGAAGAGCTGTAACAGGACTCGAAAATTTGTGTTCTCTAGCAGTTACACTGTGTTGTGTATCAGGAGGACAGTAATAACAGAAAATATCTGGGGTTTTTTCTTCATTAATGTGGAATGTCTAACAAGATTAACAACAGGGTGAGTCTGGATAAAGGTTCTTTGGTTTATGGGCTGTGCACCTTTTTTCTTTTTTTCCTTCCTGTCCTTTGTTTTCCTGGAGAACTAATAAATGCCTTTTTCTTTTCCGAGAAAAAGTGTGCTGTGATGAGAAATCTTTTGCAGAGCCGTTCTATTTATGAAGAACTCATGTACTTTGTGATTCTGTGGGAAGGAATGTGTTTAAGCTCCTGAGGGATTTAGGGCTATGTGCTGTGGAGAGAACACTAAATTGTGAGCCTGGCTCCTAGAAGACAACATCTGTACCCTGTGAGGGTTTTTAGGTTGTGTCTCAATAGGATTCACCAGAAGAAAGGATGACAAGCACAGCCAGCTTGTGTCCAAGGAAATCCTCTGCACAGAAAATGAGCAGAGCAGTTGAACTAAGTGAGCCTGAAGGATATTTAGTGATAGCAGGAGCAGTGTGAGGCAGACTGAGGTGATAGTCTGCTTCTCAGGGCAGACAGACTCTGAGAGTCTGGAAAAGACTGTGTTATGAGTTGTTTGTAGGATCAAAGGCAGGGGTCTTGTTTCCAGCTATATGGACAGGCTTTTGAAAAATTCTAGAGAGGAACTGATTCTTGTGGTAAAATGGGTCAGAGTGACACAGGGCATCAAATTTAGACTCTGATGTAGAAAACCAGAAAGCAGAACTTCCATATGGGATTTTCTGAAATGTGCCTGGTACTATATGTAGTGCTAATCAGATTTGCAGAGCTAGCTTCAATATCCAGCTGAGAAAACAACGTCAGAAGGAAAGTTTGA
The DNA here is from genome assembly GCF_037042795.1 of Molothrus aeneus. NCBI lineage: Eukaryota > Metazoa > Chordata > Aves > Passeriformes > Icteridae > Molothrus > Molothrus aeneus. The sequence continues at coordinate 28,342,560 of NC_089649.1, forward strand.
AAGGCTTTGGGAAGTGGTCGTGTGAAAATGTAGTGTCATAGCAAGTGCATGCCCTACAATCCATAAAGATCCTTGTCCTTCAGTTGCTTCAATAGAGGACCTGCCCAAACTCTTCCTTCCCACAGAAACAGAAGCTGACAGATTTTGTTCCTTCAGTTGGTGTGGGGTCAGGACACCATAGGATGTGATCCACCATCCACAAATTGGGCAGTGCATCACAGTTGTACCATTGTGTTTCTTTATGAAGCTTATACTCCTAAAGCCTTACTTTAAGAAGATGAAGGTAACAGAGTTATTCCTTTAAAACTCTTACAACTAAATTCACCTCTTCACTGATTTGTAAAAAATGAGTGTATTCTTTTCAAATGGACATAATATTGTTAAGAGACCTAAAATTACTCCATAACTTTAATTACTTTTTACAGAATATGAAATTCCATAGGCTTATGAGAGCTGCAATTCACTGATTTGACTTGTGTGTCATTTGTTGTATCATTTCTACAGTTTCTAGAGGGTTCATTACAATTTGATGCAAACCATATAATTTCTGCCATTGTTTTTTTATTTATGGCAAGGGCAGGATATTTTTATTTACTGCATTGCTTTTTCTTGTGTTTTAACAGAAAACTAGTTTTAACAGCAAAATGGTCCCCAAAGCACTGCCCTCAGGATTAGTTCCAATTCCTAATAAATCAATGGTGCCTTCATAACAGACACTAATACCAAACCTAACTAACACTTAAAAAGCATCTTCAAATATTTAGACAAGAGCATAGTGTGTATGTGTGGGAGAAAGGGAAGCAGTTCACTGGTGTAGGATTAGAGGTTCATGTAGCTGGGCTGCAGCTTTCAACATTTCTGTGCCTTGACCTCATACTCTGGTAGGGAAGAACCAACTCAAAAGGTGATTGTGAGGTTATATCTAATAATGTTAGTATTTGGGGGTTTTTATTTATTATAGAGTTGAGGAACATAAATCAGAAGAAAAAAAAAAAGAGAGAGAGAGCTATGGACAATCAATACTTCCTTCAGCCCAAATTCTAATACATTTCACTGAAAAAGGCATGGGAATACATAGAGGTAGAACAGGAAAATAGAACAATGTATGATTGCTCATTCAGTGAACAGTGGCTTGGAGTGGGGGCAATAAAAACAATGGTATCATATAGATAATGGTAGTTACAGTGTATTTGGATAAAGTACAAGTGTTGGTATATAAAGTAAGGATATGCAGACTACCCAAATGCTGACATCCTTGTGGCTGTTCCTGATACCACAACCATAATGTTCTTTATAGAACTACATGTAAAAAAGTGCACCTTACCTGTATTAAACTCATTAAGTGAAATATAAAGGATTTGATATAAGTTTAGTTGTGTTTTACTAGCTAGGTCCAACCTTGTGGCAGCCAGTGTAAACCTGGGTAACTCAGCAGAGAATCAACCTCCTATTTCTAGTGTCCTTATCACTAATCTGGGCTTCTCACTGTTTTTATCCTGAATGTGGAATCACAATCCATAAAAGTGACTTCAAAGGATTTAAGTGATTTTTTTTTTTTGGTGTAAAAAAAAAAAAGCCTATTTTAGCCCTTGCTACTTGGCAAATATTAAAAAAATTACAGAGTCACATGATTTAAAGGAAAACTGTACAGTATTGCTTTTAGACATCAATATAACTATATTTTTGTAAAACTATCAAAAATCCAATCACAAGTTATGTCCTGAAAAGATTATAACACATCTCCCTTACTTCCCTCCAACATGCCCTCTTAGACCAGGAACCTGATTTAATCTTTGGAAATGAGCACATTTTGCATCCTAGAATTTTGACAACCAGAGGGGGAACGGTTTTTGGTTTTTTTTTTGGTCCTGATTCTGAATGTCCTCCCACGACCTGTTTCACAAAAAAGGAAAAAAGGTTTTTTTAGCAGCCAGAAATGTTTGCGGGGCGGGGGGGAACCAGGAAAATAAATAACTGTATAGCTACTGCCACCTACAGTCTTTCTGAAAAATGGCTTCGGGAGAAATCGCATGAGGGTTCCAAAAAGCTTGCAGAGGGATCATGATCAGCTCTGCAGTAGCTGTCCCTGATCTTCCTGACACTGGGGGAGCAAAAGGTTGAAGCAAGAGATAAACCAGAATTACTCCTAATAGATCATGAAAAAAAACTTGCTAAGAGTGGGAATTTAAAGCTGTGCTCTTTGTTCAAGTGCCCTGTTACTGTCAGTAAAGGACTGGGTTTTTTCTCCTCCCCTGCTCCATTATCTTCCTGAGGATGACAGCTAGATTTCAAAGGACTTACTTATTCTAAAGAAACGGCAGGAAAATAGCTTATCTTTTGGGAAACTCACTTACCCTTGTGGAGAAGAAGATACTGAAAACTACTCAGATCAGCTGCATTTTCTATTTTCCCCCTCACCTTCATCTTTAACCAGCCAGCCTGCTGCAGATGTGCTCAGTGATGGTGTTTGTATCACCCTGTACTGGAAAGTAACACCTGCTCTTGGACCTATGTTTCACTGGTAATCTGATACCAAATGTAACTTCTTGCAAAACCTTTTTATTAAACATGTATTTAAATGTATTTAATAGTCTGAGAGTTGTTTTTCAGGCTTTAGGCTACAGTAGTAGAATGCCTAATTCCATTTAATAGCAACATATGAAAAAGTACAGGCTAGTTTTCTATTAATTATAGGAGCTCCAGCTTCACCTTTTTAAAAAGTTTATTGTCACACTATAGCTTTCATTTCAGTGTCTTAAAGATAGCAATCAATCAAATCCAACTCACATGGGCCTAATTGGTCTTTTAGGTTTGAGTTTGTCACTGGGTTTGGCCAATGATCACTTGTATATATATATTCTTTGCAAAATGAAGAAAGCCTTACATATAATCTGAGCATACAAGTTGGAAGTCAACAGTAAATTAACAGGACAATGTTGGCAGCAGCTGCTGTGGCCATCATCTAGAAACACACATACTGCAGGTTTGTGGATGGAAGAAATTAAAGCCATGAGCAATACTGGTGAGGCTCACAACAGGTGAGGCTGAATGTCTTGTGTCTCTGGATTTGTTAGGAAGTCAGAAACTTAGAAAGTGTTGTATTAGTTTTGGGCTGCTGCAGGAATGGATCCAATCCATGTGTCTATCCTCCTTTTACAGCAATGAAATAATTGTTGTGGTTACACAGAGAAACACAAGGATGATTCTTTGAAGCTAATATGCTGCAGAAGGATTTTGACAGTTCAGCTCCTTCCTCTGGTACAGTCTGTGTGACCTGGAGTGTGCAGTCCAAGGCCAATAAAAGGGCTTAGACATGGTGCCTGTTAGAGTTTAAGGAGTATGAGACACTTGAATTTCATTGCAGATTTGTTCTTTAATCTGTGTCCAATTATATAACCTGAGATAAAGTTGGTATTTCTCTCCCATGCTGCAGAATTGCCTTTTTTAATTGTGTGAGCTCTTAATTTAGGACTGTTTTTCACTAATATGTGAAGAGACCAGTAGTAGCCCCATCTGAATGGACAGTAAGATAATGCAGAACAATCTGTAGGAGTAGTGATAGTAACCACACCCAGACACTGTAGAGAGTTAAGAGCTTTCTGTTCTCTGCTTGAAACATATTTATTTCACTGACAAAGAGTGAAGGGGGAACAAGACTGACATGCTTTTCTTGGAAAGGAAGGCATTACTGTTGAAAACCTGTTACAGCTTTTGATGGTGTCTTAAGTGTCTAAGATCTCTTGTGTTTCTATCAATAGACAAATGATTTCTAGAAGACGATGAAGCCAGGAATGCTTTTTGAATCCTTATGATGCCAAATGAATGAAAAATAATTTTAGGAGGCTGGATTTTGGTGTTTCATACTGTGCATAAGTCAGTGAGGACATTTTATTGCATCAGTTGTATCTAAAAAAGAAGTCTTGGCCTTGCCATATCACTTTGTTTTCTCTGCTGAGTGGAAAGTCAAATAGCTCTTACAGAAAGCTTAAATCTCAGTTCAGTTGGGTTTTTTTAAACAACCATTAAAGCCCTGCTTATTTTTAATGCTGTCTTCAGTGCTAGAAAGCTTCTGTGATTGGTGGCAAGGCAGAGTGTGACTTGTTCCTGTAGCAATCTTTCAGACCCTGCATCACTGAGACCTGCACCTGGCAATGCCACATTGTTCCCTTTCCTCTGTAGATAATCATCATGTCCTTTGAGTGGCAGTAGCTCCTGCCAAAATTGACAAATACAGTGTAATTTAATGACTTCATATTTTGACATTTGAGAAGACTCAAACAGAATCAGACTTTCAATAGCACTGCATTTTATGCTCTTCATTAGACATATATCTTCATTAGACATTTCAGGTAGAACTGTTAGACACCTGGAAATGGCACCTGCCACACCTTCCCTGATACAGCAAATATTTCACAGTCAGACTCCATTGTCTTTAATTTTAATGTATTATAATTGTAATGAAGAAAAGGAGGCTCAGGAGACACCTTATCACTCTCTACAACTTCCTGAAAGGAGGCTGTAGCCAGGTGGGCATCAGCCCCTTCTCCCAGGCAACCACTGACAGGATGAGAGGAAATGGCCTCCCACTATGCCAGAGGAGGTTCAAGTTGGACATCAGGAAGAAATGGTTCCACTGAAAGGGTGGTCAGGCATTGGAGCAGACTGCCCAGGGAGCTGGTGGAATCACTGTCCCTGGAGGTGTGCTAGAAGTCACCAGATGTGGCACTTTGTGCTGTGGTCTGGTTGACAGGATGGGGATTGGTCAAAGCTCGGACTCCATGACTGTGAGGGCTTTTTCCAACTTTAATGATTCTGTGATAATAGGTTACAGGCTAACAACCTTTTACAGAGGAATATGTATTAATGCCATTCCCAGATCTACACCACAAAAGAGGATTCTACTAAAAAGAAATTTTACTCCTTCAGCCCAGATGAGTTACTTAGGAAAGAAAGTATGAGGTATTTCCTCTCTTTCAGTGTGCTTCAAAACCTGAATTTGCTGTAAACCAGTGAAACTGTTGTAGCTTCAACATGATTAGTCACATTGACTTAGATCAACTACAGAAATCATAAAGAGTCTTCTCTCAGTGGCAAAGTTTTATGCAGAGACCTGGGCTAATGTCAGATCCTTGATGACTATTTCATGCACCAATTGGCTAGAGCACTTAAACCAGGGCAGGGCTGTGGGTTTACATTGAGGGCTTCCTTGATTTTCTTCATGTTCATTTTTAGGAGATAAATAACAGCATATAATTACTATAAGTTTGATACAACAGGAGCTTTGTACTTTTTAAAGAAACTCCAGAAATGTTGGACTAAATTTTACCATAAATAGGAATCTTCCAGAAGGGGCCTTGCATTCATTTAGGAGACTCATTGAAGTCCACAGGTTTTTCTTTCTGACAAGTTTTCTTGTACGTTTGTATTATAAATGATCAAATCGGTAGCCAAATTTATGAAAAATTTAACAAAGATTTATTAGATCGATAACAAAAACTAGAATTTTGAAAAACCACCACAGCCAAGACAGCGTCAGCGCCGGGTGCAGGCGCTGGGTGAACCAGGGTTCCGACTGACAGAGTGACAGCGTGTCCCCAGTGGTTCACCCCGAGTGCTTCCAGCAGCCAGCTCATATACAGTTTGTTCTGTCTGAGGCAGGGATGACCGCACCTTTCTTTGTGTCTCTTCACATGTAGAGCTGGCTCCACACATGTGCAGGAACAGACAATGATGAATTTGAGACTCAGACAAATGTCTGAGCATCCAGGCAGAGGCTGTATTCATATGTAGTACAGTGATGCCGGTTCCTGAGCACAGCAGATGTAATCATGTCCAGGTGCAGGTCTTGTGAGTTTCTGAGACATTCCATCAGTCATGGTCCAGGAAGGTCGAGATGCTGTCTCCCAGGTGCAGATGCCAGGGAAATCAGCGATGATGTCCCATTCATACGGTAACAGACCTGATTTTATCTTAATGCTGTCCGGGAACTGCTTACATGAAAATAGAACTCTGTTCCCAGCCAGAGTGGTCAAAGACATAACTTTGGATCTACACAATATTTTATACACACATATATACCTATACAGCATGAATTATCTCCTACCATATATTACATTTGGAAAACACATGACACATAAACCAAATCTTTCCATCTCAGGAGGGCAATTTAAAAATAAAAGGTCAAAACTTATGACAAAAGTAGAAATTCACAGCGGGACTTCAGCTCATATCCGCTTTGTTTTATTTCCTGGGTAGGTGAAAGCCAAACACTTGAGGCATCCACTCACCCTCTGCAAGCTTTCACAGTAGTAGGTTTTACCTGCAAACACTTCAGTAATGTCACAGTTCCAAGTGGATACTGGGAAGTGAGCAAGTAGTGGTACTAAATTGTTAGTGGTGTTCTCTCTTTGCAAAGGAATGTTAGCACAGTGCTTGGATACAGGGGTCCTCTCTGAACTGCAGTTATCTGAATGTCTCCCAACTGAATGGCTGCAAGTGTTTGTATTTCTTAGAATTGTGTGTCTAATGGATAAAAAAAGACATTTTGTAAGTGTTCCTCTGGTATTGTGGAGTGATACAGGACTTTTTGGAAGTTAGAGCTGGACACAAAGTAAACCAAAAGTGGTGCTGATTTTATTTTCACAGGCTCTCTGTAAACTGCAGGAGCTCACGTTGCTGTTTTGTGAGCAGCTCAGCACTCTGAATAAGAGTAGAGTGTTTGGGGGCAAGATAAAGAGCTGGGCCGGGGACTGCTGCTGTTATCTCATTGTGCCTCCTTATCAGCCAGAGCCCTCTGTGCCTACTCACGATTGCTGGATTGCTGTCGGTGGCTCTAAACGCTGAGACCAGAATCTGGAGGCTGTATGGGATGACTCAGGCAAGAGTGTGCTGATGTCAGGGGGTATTTTTACATTGCAAGTGCAGCTGTGACTCAAATGTGATTTTTGGGGTAGGGGCTGGCCTTGCTCTGTCCAGCTTTTAGCACAGTGGGGTTGTAGTCTGGGGTTTACATTTTGCTATCAGAGGACAGCTTTGAGCAACCTCATCTAGTTGAAAGTGTCTCCACCCATGGCAGAGGGGTTGGAGCAAGATAAGCTTTAAGGACCCTCCCAACTCAAACCAGCCCATGCTTCTATGATGAATTTCTTATAGTTGGTTAAAAGAAAAAGACATGGACATGCTGCCATGAGATGTGGAAGGTAAAGCACTTTCAGTCAGTAAAACAATGGTAAAACAAAAATAGCCTAAGTACACCCTCAGCAGAAATGATAATTATCCAAAGTATTTCCTATCTCCTAAGTATTTTCCTTATTTCCAGCAAGTATAAAAAAGTGTCTTTCACCTGAAATTTGTTAAAATTCCCCAAAAACTTTGCTGTTAACTGTTTCAGCTGTTAGAGGAGCCAGCTGAGTGCCTCAATGTGGTAAAAGCACAATGAGGTAAAAGCACTTGTCCCAGTGTGGTAAAAGCACTTGAGGATGTTGCTAGGGTTACTGTAAGGGAGTGGTAAACATGTTTTTGATTGGTCTCTGCAACACCTAACACATCTTGGAACACATGGCATTACCACAATTAAAACATTAATCTTCAACCTTGGTTTTAAAGCATTACATCTAACTTTAAGGACAATCAAGATACTTGATACTGAATTCTCAGTGTAAGTTAGTTACTTGAATAATACTTTCTCTGCAATATCTATTGAATATCTATTCAAGAATCCCAAGTAATAAACTCTGAACCACAGTGATGACCATCAATGGTTGGTGAGGATGTTTTTGTTAACAACTGAATTTTAAAATCTATTCTGTCTAGATGGAGCATATGTTCTGCAGATGTCTTTGTTTAATTGGTTAATAAAGTAGGAAGCTTGAAAAAGTTTTAAAATTTGCTAACATAGAGACTGGCTTAGCTGAAGATCCTCCATGTTTTTAGATAAAGCAGTTTATTGAAAACTGCCTTGTGAACAGAAGCCAAACTATTTTACTTACAGAAAGAAGAAATTAGATATCACGGCTGATTTGTTTCAATCGTACTGTGCTTTGTATGAAGCAGAAAGTAACACTGCTGGTATAAAAAAAGCAATGCAAAAATTTCCAGAGTGGTGGAAAAGGTGTGATGAATAAATAACAGAAATAGTATTGCTCATCGCAGTGATATTTTCAGAGTAGATTGCATAGAATTGGATTTGCTCCCAATTATGTTTGTAAACATCAGTGAAACTTCAGAAGTTGCTAAATACAGGTGTGCATGTTTTTGCTGTTAAGAGCAGAGGTCTTATAGTCCAGCTTTCAATAGTTCTTAAAAATTGCATGTTTTGTTATGCTTCTACTAGAAGCACATAAAAATAATCTTATAAATTAATTGATTGCAATTTTTTTTATTACTTATGTTGTGCATTCACTTTCAGTCATTCTTTGAAGTTCAAGGTGAACAAAAGAGACCCCTGCTTGCCAAGAAGTGTCTTCCCAGTTCACATTTCAGAAAACCTTCTGTTGAAGGCCACTGTTGGACAAGACTATTTCGGTCATCGAACAGACTCACATTTGAACAGGTCAAAGAGTTCTAGTGGAGGAAGCTGTTTTTCTGACTTCTTCCTAGTCAAACCATCAGTTTCACAAGCAGGCATAAATTAGTGCTTCTTGTACCTTTCAGAGCATTCAGAAAGAAAATGGGAATGAAGAGACAATGGTCATTCAAATACATGCCAAGGTTAACATTATATAATATAGTAGCACAAAATCTTTCCCCATGACCTCATGTGTTCTTATCTCTGCTAGTTTCTGGATTGTGAGGGTTCACTTTTCTTGAGGGTCTTGTACTAATCACATTCTTTATGTTTGCCTGTCAATCAACAAACTCTAAATGCTTAGTGGATTCTCAGTCTAAACTTCTGAACTATCTCATAGCTATTTGATTGCATTTCCCAGCTGTGAATACACAACAAAGTAGTCCAGTTATTTGAGGAAAAAACTTTGCTGTTTACTGTTTCAGCTGTTAAAGAAGCCAGCTGCGTGCCTCACAGCACATTAGGTGGCTTTGTTACTGAATTTCCTGTCCATTTCCAAAACTAGGTCAGCTTAGATGCATCTGAAACTTGAAGTTTTTAAAAGGCTTGAGGGAGAGTATTGGTGGTAGCAGAAAAATAGTGATACAGGTCAAGACCTCTCTTACTTCTGCTGCTACTTCACTGATGTTGCTTTCTAAGTTTAAGAACATGCATTTCTTTCCTTCTCCAGTTTAAAGACTGGAAAGCTTTCTGGTCCTTTATAGCAGGACTAGAGGAAAATCAGACATTGGGATCCAATATTTTAAATCTAAGGCAATGGCTTTAGCAGGATGATTTAAGGGCCAATCCTTGAACTGGGAGAGACAGGTAATAAAGAAGCCAGGCCTCTAAGCTGTCTGGTAATGGTGACCCTCTTCAGTGAAGCAGTGAAATTGTTTGGAAAGCCTCTTACCAGTAATTGCAGCTTTTTCGTTGACTGCACAAAAGAACTGGTTCGTTCTGTCTGTCCTCTGGAGTCTTTACTGGCACTTAGCAGTTGATCTGATAATATTTACTTTTAAGTAGCCATTCTGTGGTTAAGGGCAATATTGCTCGCAATATCTAGATATTGGGAAGAGGGAAAAAAAATTATGTTTTATTGTGTTTGCAGACAAGTTCATTGTGACCCTATGACATAAACTCAGGAGCACAGCCTGACCCTTCAGGGTAGGAAGAGAGTGCTGAGGTATGAAGTATATGGATTTCTCTCTCTTGCTGTAAATATAGACAAGAAAGAGCTGAAACCCAACTTGGTGATTTGATCCCTGCTGCCTACTTTCCTACGTGTTCTGAAGTTAGTTGCCTACTTTGTCAACAGCATGACATACAGAAAAGTACTGTTCTGTATGTCTGTACAATATGTTGTTCTAGCTAATTGTCATAGTCACTTACAAAAAAGCCTGAAAACATCCCCCTCCCCCCAAGAATGGTAATGCTCTGCAGCTAAATTTCCACCAATGTTTAATTTGAGTGCAGTTCTGTAGTGACAGAATGGCTGATGACAGAATAAGAATGAACTGCTAAATTCTTATATAAGCCTGCAATGCTATATATCACAGTAGGTATCTCTACTTGAAAATCCAGAAGCCAAATCTCAGGTCCGGTTACTTTAACCTAGAAGGAATGATTTCTAAACTTAGGTATTCCTAAAATGTGTCTGAAAGTTTTTATATTTATGCACTCTTTAAAGTATCTCCAAGTGATTGAGACATAATTGTGTCATAGGTGTGGCAGTTGTGACTTGGAGCCCACATGCACAAGTCCTGGCATATCTTTACTGGCTTCTGGAATGAGGAGCATAGTTTAAGGACACCTGAGAAATTGTAGACTGAATCAGCTTGGGTTGTCAGTTTGGTGTCAGTGCCCTCAGCAGGAGCTGGAGGACTGAAACAGCAGCAGAAGAGAGGAGCTGATGAGGGTATGAATTAGAAACCCTGTTTAAGTTTGAAAAGGTTGCAGAAGAGGTGTTAGGAGAAGGAGATGGGCTGAAAAAAAAAAGGGTGCTGGGAACTAGACTCGAGGAACCACATCACGCTGTCTAATTTCTCAAGGAAACCCTCACAACAGAACTGAAAAACCTGATTTATAATGTGGAAATAATTTTCTTCTCCCCCAGAGTTGCTCTTTATGCAGAGAAGACCACAACAGGGGACAAGGCCTGTTTTCAGTTGTGCAAATAAATAAAAAAATTTCAAATTGTCCTTTTAACAGCATGTTTCTTATAAAACATCCAGCACAGTCAGATTATATCACTAAAACAAATATACAGTCAGGCATAAAGCCAGAGGATCAGTTACAGTCTGGTACATCAAGAACAGTTCTTGTTTTGAAGCAGAGGGAACCAAAATACTCTAGCACTTGGAGACATGGTAATTAATGGCTCCTTAATAAGTACTTGGTGAAAGGCTGATGTACTGGGTGTTCCCTGTAAGTGACTGAAAGACACATTGTTGGTGTGGCAGAAACTCAGATCTGGGTTTGTAGCAGAATTCTTTCATTAGGTCCTTGGTTTCTTAGCAAATATGGTTGCCTTTGTGCCTCTACTTTAATGCTAGCATTCATGTATGTTCTTAACTGTGTTTGATACGGGATAAAATGGCAATGCAAAGGCCTTGTCTACCCTGCCAGTCCCTCCCCAAGGGGTTTTAGAAGTACATATTTTTTCACTAACACATTGGCATGAGTAATTCTTTTGCATGGTGTCCATATGCTTTTAGAGTCCGGGTTGGGATGAACTTCTTAAAGTGAGTCCTGTAGACTGCACTAAAAATAAACTAATGTTCCACTCACATTTGAAGGCTTTCAGATCCTGGATTCTAATGTAACTTTGTAGTATGGTTACAGTCAACTAAGGATAGCTTCTGTGGGTTAGAAAGTGTGCTGTGTCTAAATGAGATGTATTAGCTCTTTGCCCAGCAAGTGCTGAGTAACAGTTTTCAGTATATTTTAAAAACCCCCCTATCTATATCTATTTGGTATCTATACTGTAAAAAAAAAAAAGAACAACTTTGCCAGAATGTACTTCATATTTTCATTGTGAGGATAGACTTCATTAATTTCCATAACAAATTTTAAGTTTTATGAATGATCCCATCAGTGTTTGACAAACTCTGTCTTGAAAATACATCAAATAAAAGGCCTCAGTGATTGTTACAAGTTGTGACTTTAATTTTTGTAGCTAAGGACAAATATTCAAATCCTACCAAATTGTATTTACCCTGATTTCTTTTATAGTTCTGTTTTGTATGTAGTTCTGTGCCTTTTAAGTAACTGAAGAGTAACATACTCAGGTTGTACAAGTCAAGAAGTGCCACTATACTGTTCTAAACCTCATGTAGTTTAAACATTTGTGCAAACTACATATACAATTTTGGAAGAAATGTAGCTATGTTGATTTATATGAATTAGAAGGACAGAATTGTTCTGTTTTGATAAACCTTAGAGTTTTCAAATAAGAGCAAATAATCTAGTGTGCAAACCTCCAACCTAAGAAGTTATAAATGCTTTTATTGACAGCAGTGTGCCATGTCATTACAACGCCCATTTTCTATGGTAAAACCCCACCCAAAAAGTCAAAACTGCAGCTTGAGGTAGGATGATAGCATCATGATATTTTTAAAGCAAATTTTTTAAATAGACTTTTATAGATTATCAGTCTCTGATTTGGTAGGTTACATGCATAGGTCTCCTGGCAATGTAACTGTTTAGTGTAAGGTAAATAAGCAAGAATAGCATCATTCCAGGGGAAGGTGGTGTGCTAAAAGTAGATGAAGTTGGCTGAGATGACATGAAGTAATTTCTGATTACCTCTTTCCCTCATTATGGTAACCATACTTTGAGCATTGCTGCTAATGTGTAGCTAAGAACATCAGTTTAGTAAGCTGAGGTACAAAGCAATTTTAATTGACAACAATCCTTTCTTCCTAAAGTCTACCTCAGACTTACTAATTGAAGACTGCTCTTGTGCTGATGTTTTGGAAATGTGTGATCAGGGAGAGGGAGGGAAAAGGGAAAATAACTTGCCCTTCTGCTCTGTGTGCTGCTTGCAGAGGAATTTTTGGCATTTAAACACAATGAAGTGAAAACAAGCTCTGTGCAAGTAGGAAGTCTTTAGGAGATTAAAGAGAGTCCTACCTGTTGGTACAGCACTAAAGCTGTAGGGTCACAGTTATTAAACAGTGGAAGGAGAACAGCCCTTGCAATTCCAGAAGAAAGTGGAGGGGATGGTATCTGATGTTGAAGAATGGAGAAGCTAGACTTCATTTGGAAGAAAAACAGTAGGTATACTGCTTCAAACCAGATCTGAAGCTGTAGCTAAACCTGGCAGCATGATTTGAGCACCTCGAATAATTTAGTGTGTCATGAGCTGGAAGATGATGAAGAGCTAAGGGACAGCCTCTAAATTTTCTGGTAAATATTTGTCTATGCCTTATTACAAATTATTTTTTCTTGTTGGTGTTCTAGTATCTGAAAAATTGCCTGCAACTGCTGGCATTCAGCACACTTTAGAGCAGTCTTTGGCTGTTCAAGGACAGAAGGGATTTAACACCTTTGTATCCTCTGTATCTTTCCATGCTTTCCATGAGCTTGGCTTTCTGATTTGCAGCCAAGTCTTCCTGTGTGATAACTGCCTGCTTGCTGGGCATGCTGCCAAATGCCAGCACCTGTCAGAGCAGGACACACTGCAGGGACACGACCCCGCTGTTGATCCACAGGGTGCTGGGATTCAGGGGTGGGGGCGGGCCAAGAGGACAGCTGTGAATCTCCTCCTCTTGGCAGGAGCTGAGCCATGTATTCTCTCATACTCTGGGTTTGCTGAAAAAGGACTAAAAGGTAAATGTCCTAAAGCAGCAAGTCAATGCTTTAATCACATAGATGAAAATAAAAATGCAGTGTAGTAATGACCTTTTACTGCATGAAAGGAATTTGTACAACGTTATAGGAAGCAAATTTTTTTTTTAAGGTAACGCTACACTGACTTTCTCAGGATAACCTCAGTTCCCTGCTCAGCAGCATGCTTGATTATCCCATCTCCTGTTGAGATTTGTCTCTGAGGTTCCTCTCCATCCTTTTGTCTTCTAGCGGCCCTCTGTGACTGCTCTGCTCTCCGATCCATGCCTGCTTGCTGTGTTTGGGCATCTGTGAGAAATGATGGAACTGATTTAAGACTTACACAGCAGCTCTGTTGCTTTGTTATCTAAACAATTTTATTTCTCCTTACAAACTTCAGAGGAGAGAGTGAGTACCCTATCCTTGTCCAGTACTTTCCCTGTGAGATAAGCTACAAAATCCTGGCTCTTCATAAGATAGGAAGAGGTTTTTTTTGTTTTTTTTTTTTTTTTGTTGTTGTTGTTTTTGTTTTAGTAATGCAAGGCCTTAGTTCTGTTCAGTGTTAAACATAGTAGTAGTTAGTCTATTAAATTAAAATAATGTGAATTTTGAAGTTTCAATTCAAGAATATGAAATGGCTTTAAACCAGAGCAATTGTTCATTTTTAAGAGTTAAGATGACTAAGTATTTGTGGTAGCTTTCTGATGGAAGTTTATTTTGGAAAAATCATTTGAGAGTGTTTCAGCTGTTTAACACAATCTTTCTTGAGTGTTGACAGTTGTTTTCACATACTGGAGTATGGGAATGACTTCACAGGAAACATTAAGTTATTTATTCCTTGAATCTTGCAGCAGGAGATGAAGATATTTCTCCTTCAGTGTGGCATTATGATCACCCCCTATCTACTTCCAGTTGCTGTAATAGGATGTTATGCTTGCCAGGTATTTCATAAATCAAATCCTATTGCTTCAATAAAAGACCAGAAGGGAACTTGTGTATATATACAGCCTTTTTCTGGCAACATTAAGTCACCATTTAATGTGGGTTAGGGCAGGTGTCAGTTATTTAATTTTTCCATTATTTTGAAAAAAAAAATAAAAACAGTAAAGCAACTTTCAGTTTAGAGTCCACTTGCCAGAAAACTCCATGATAAAGTATGGAGAAGGAGCTGGAGACAAATGACTCAGGAACAGTTGCCCTGGAATAGCCTTTTTAATGTCCTGTCCTTTGGCTTTTATCAAAGGGGGTGGTGTAAGGCTCTCAGAACCACCTATTGCTCCAACTGCATCTTCCTCCACCCCTTGTACTCCCGGGACAAGGAGGTTTTGTTCAAATTTCAAACACTCTCATATTACCAAGTCAAGTGAAGGACACAGAGGGGAGAGGTTTGCTTTATAAACAGTAAGAAAATAGCGTGTCTGAGAAGATGGAAGCATTGAGAAATGTTTGAGTACATAGTCACAATATGTATTGGCTGCCACTGTGACAGAACCTCTTCTCCATAAATAAAGGTATGTATACTCATCACTGAATTACTTATTTTATTGGTGTTATTTTCAGTAAACCATATGGCTATAGGAAAATCCATTTTGAATTTATGCTGTACATTTAATAACTAAAATATAAAGCAAGCATTATTATTCATCACAACAAAAATTTTAAACATTTCTGTAAAAACAACCCCTAGAATGCCATAAAATAGTCACAGGATGCAGCATGTGTGATGTTGCATGGCACTTTAAAGGTTTAGGTCTTAGAAATTCCTAAACTGTCACACTTCCTAAAGTGCTGCTGTGCAAAACCTGTGTGTGTTTTTGGGTCTTGAGTGCTGTAGTATGGGATACTTTAGCAATGCTGTTCAAAGTGCTGGAAGATATATCAATACACAGAAATGAATTTGTTCATAATAATGTTCTCTAGGCATCAGAGCAGAGTAAGGTGCTGAGCTTACTAGGCCTGAGCTGTAATCACCTGCACTGGGCACTGCAGGAATAAATTGGCTGGTTCTTCTCTCTTAAACACTTCAGTTTCTGACAGCTTCTGATGTTATCAGTCTGTGTGAGATGGCTTCAGATTTCTCAAACACTGTGTAGGTGGTTAAGCCAGGACTTGGGATCGTTATGTTTCTTACTGTACTATGTATGTTGGCAATGTCAAAAGCATGAAAATATTAAAGTGCAGGAGCACATTTGCTATCCTTTATTTAATGTTGGATTCTTCTGCCGATATAGTTATAGATTCAGCACTCCCTTCCTGGTCCCTCCCTCCCCCAATAGTTACTTGATGCTTTCCAAATACTCCCCTTCCTATTCCTCCTGGACTGTACAACAAAAAGATCATGTTTAAATGCTCTATGTCAGCTGATCTTTGGGAGAAAACTTGTCTGACCTCCTGGCAGTTGCCACTTGACCTGATGGCAGATATTTCACTGATAACAGACATTTCAGTGACATGGCATCTTTGCCACTCATAAAATAATTTGCCTATCCTTTATCTTATAGGTGTGATTAATGCTTTTCTTACTAAAGAGATCAGCTAAGAGTTTGGATCCTTTAGGGAGGGTCATCTATTTCCACAGTTCAGTAATGTGTTGCTGGAAATAGAAACACTTCTCCCATGTTGTTTTGAACCAATGTTTAACTTTGCTTCTTCACTCTCAAACAGTACAATTACAGCATTTCCTTAAATACTGTTATTTTCTGTGTCCTGAAGTGTATTTACTTTAAAAAAATAAAAAAAATGTTGGTAAAATGCTTAACATGTCTCTCAAATTTGGAGCTAACACCTTCTGCTTCTCTTGTTTAGGCATTTAATCCTACTCCTATACACAGCCTTGCTCTTATTGAAATGTTTGCAGTAGACTTGCTCTGTAGAGCATCAGGGGGTGATGTACATTAGGAGTTAAAAAAGTGGATTCCATGCAATTGTTTGCATTTAAGTCACTGAACTACACTATTTGTAAATTTGCCAGTCAGGACAAACTCATGCAGAGTTTCATTCACTCAGAGGCTTTGGGAAGATGAGCTTGTCAAATTCAATGTTCTTGAGATTCTCAGATGGATGTCACACTTGAAGTGCTTATTGCTATTAAACGATTGCTTTCTTGCTCTTTCGTAAGGACTGAACTGTGACTATTTACAGGGATTAGATGGTGAATCTTTCTTTCCTAAGGGATCATAATTAACCACCAGCAACTATGCTAGGAATCTCAACAACTCCTGGTGTTGAGCACTAGACTGATAATTGCTTACTTATGAAGCTTTCTCACAGGTTGTGGTGTGCTCTTCTGTTCTGTGGTGGTCTGCCCTCACCCCCAAAATGAACCATTTCTAGGGCAGTTGCTCAAGGCCATTTTTTCAATTGGTTCTCTTACAATTATAAGCATTTTCTCGCAAAGCTTTTCAGTTCTGCTAAAAATAAGAATTACTTTTGAATAACGTTATAATCTATTCATGTTGGTATACTCTGACAGCTATACAAATGGATATAGGCAGGTCACTTCTTCATCAGTAGCAATTATTTAATATTATTTTAATATTTTATAATTATTTTAATTATTTTATTTTATCTGTTTCTACAGCTGAGGTTAGGAAATAGTGTCCACAGACTAGCTTCACAAGCTCACAAAAAAGGGAATGAGCTGACCTGAACTCTTTTATGTTTCTTTTCTCCTTTTAAGGCTTGCTTGAGGGAACTCCTTTTGTTGGCCAAGCAAATAGAGACTGAGACTCTTAATTTTTGACATAAATTGTGATCCTACTTCATCCTCAGTTGTTCTTTGCCAGAGAGATTCTACTCGAAGAGCTCAAATGGACACAAATTGTATTGTAGTGTATTTACTCTTGAAAGACCTTTCAGAGTGTTAATTGTGTAAATCCTCTACAGCATTAAAAGGTTAGGATGTTTAGAATGCAGAGTGAGAATTGAGCTGTAAAGTAATTGAACACTTCTACAAGCAGCTTCCTTACTTAATGGTATTGAGCTAGTACTCTGATTTTTTTTTGGTGATCTTTTTCATGGGACCTGCAGTTGTGAATCTGTAACTTTTTAAATCTGTAACTTATTCAGGGAGTATTCTTTGTCAAATGTTTGTACTGTGTTATCCTTTAGACAATTTAACACTTTCTACGCCTTTCCACAACTGGTAGTAAATAAACATTGGAAGGCTGGGATGGTTTTTTATTCATTTGGAGTTTCTTCCTCACTTTTAAAATTACTTTTTGAGGTTTCAGTCACATACTTCCATGTTTGAGTCGTGGTAAAAAAAGGTGGTGTTTTTTTAGAGGATGTTTTTAGTACTCTGACCTGACGACATGTTAAGGTACCACTTCCAAAACTTTTTTTTTTTAGCATATCTTTTTAACCATAGAACCTTTTTGTTTCTGTGAACTCACAACTCCTCTAATATCAGTGCTCTGCTGTATTCATGACTCCAACCTTGGCCTTCTGTACACATTGTGTATAAATGCTACTCAGCAGAGCTGGCTGTACTCCTGCCTCAGCAGGTTTTAATCATGTTAGGCCTAAAAGAGAATACAAGGTTTTAAAGCCAAAACAGTTGAGTATGATAATCTGCTGTCACTTACAAATGGTTTTCCTCAACAAATCCCACTCCCAAAAATACCTGAAAGCACACACACACACATTCACACACACAGTAAAATACAACTCCATCACTAAATAAAACTCCTGAAATGTGAGTGCCATGCCAATTACAAATGGCATTAGAAATTCTTACATAAACAGTAAGTGCTCAAATCTCAAAATTGTCTAGCTAGACAGACATTGAACACCTGCTTGTCAGGCATAACTATTCCATTAACATTTTGTAACTTTGTGTACCAGTGAGAGAAGGTTCAGACTTTTATACTTCATTTTGCTCTTGCTGTTGCAGACAAATCAGTTGAAGAACACTGCAATGCCACTGTGCATATACACAGCTTTACTGCTGAGTGAGAATGCCCAGGGAATATATGAATTTTGCATATCCTCTTGTACTTTGCTCAACAGTGTGACATATCTTGGAAAACAGAGCACTGTGGGAAGATGAAATGGCTGAAATATTCTACTTGCTAGGGAATTTGTTGGGGACAGAAAAGAAAAACCAGAGAATGAACATTGATGAACAGCTGCTTGCTAGAAGTATTGCTTCCTTCTGCAGGTGAGGAACCCTCACAGAGGGGCTCTTGTCCCCATAAATTCTACTGAGCTGTAGAACATGCTGCTACATAAGTTGAAGTTATTTATTGATTTACACGTGTAACCAAAGTAAGTATTTGTCTGGTGCTTCAGCTCTAATTGCTGAAGGAAGACCTAGTGTCAGGGTTACACTTCTGGCAGGGCTTGTTTCAATCCATGATTTTTAGCACATAAGCATTGTCTCAAATAAATTCCTGAAGTTGGATGTATCCATGACCTTTGTGAAAGTGTAGAGAACATCAAAACAATAATAGCTTTCTGTTTTACTGAATTGTGTATATTTTACTTTAAGGGACAAGCATTCTGAAAATCCTTGACATACATAAGTTATTAATAGCTTTCATATTCCTAAGATAACTTCTGGAAAATTTGCAGATTTATTTGCAGATGATAACACTGAATGTAATCTTCTTTTCTTCTTTCTTTACTAGACCCTTCAGAACCTAGGATTCAAGTGCTGAGTGTAGCCTACAGGTGTCCTTGTACTTCTGCATATATTAAAGAATTTCCTAAAAATTGCTTAGTGGTAGAATATGCTAAACACCTCTCTTAGTTTTGTTTATTTATACACTGTCGTGTTTTGTGAAATGGTGTTCCATTGTGATGATGTTGCTGGTCTTGCAGCAGAATTATACTATATATCTTTGAAGTCAAGTTAACTTTGATTATTTGCAGATACTTGCAGTTAGGTAAAAAAGTACACTCAGGATGGAGTTAAAACTGAGATGATCTCGTGTTCAAGTAATAGCTCCAAAATGACTGAACTAATACTTGATTAAAAGCCCTGTCTCAAATTTAGGTACTTTGCCATTTGTGGGCTATTATTTGTATAGGTTAAAGCACCACAGTTTAGGTATATCCTGAATTGAAAGCTGGCATGGTGACAGTACTTAAGAACTCATGCAGGCTTGGAGCAGTATCTACTAATTACTACTTTTAAAATGTCAGTGTTAATTGTGTAGAAGAGAAGTGACTGAAGAGCCTGATGCTCTATGCTAACCACTGCATCCCAAAATAGGAAGGTTTGAGCTGCAATTGTGGTTTTCCTCTGAAGTAAAATATCTTGTACCTTGTAGCCCTTTTTCTGCCCTCTCCTTTTAGTGTTTATTGAAAACTTAAGTTGGGTTCAATGCATAGTTGCCAATCCCAGGGACTGGTATAGCACCTATTTTGTAGATGTGCTAAGCGAACAGACATGAACTCAGAGCTCTGTGTTCATGTTTTCAGTAAGAATTTGCTATCCCAAGCATGTTTAGCAGCTGTATTTCCAAGAAACAAAGGGAGAGACTGATGTATTGAAGGCCACTTATCTAGAAAAGTGTCCTGAACAATTGTTTTCTGCCTGGATCCTGTGAGGGGAGCAGGAAAGGCTGCTCTGGCCCCTCCCCAGAAATTCTACTTAACTCTTTCATCCTACTGGATTATGAGGGAAAAGCCTAGAGGAGTCCTGCAGCTGGTTTGCTGTCTCACAGGGGTCACCTTGATCCCTGCAGAGCGCAGCCTGTGAAAGACAACGCCGGCACGTTGTGTCTCAGGCATCCTGCTGCCACCACTGTGCTTATCTCATCCAACTAATATTGACAAATGGCTGCTTCTCCTTTATTCTGGGGTAACCCTTGCTCTTCAGACACATACAATTCAGTGCAGATATCTCAATAGAACCTGAGCTTGTAGCTTTCTGTCATGTACCGACCGTCTCCTGGGGTCCTCTGGTGGATTTAAAGGTCATCAGCAGGTAAGAGGTCACTGCTAGGCACGTTCCTACAAAACATGTATTGTTTCATCAGTGGTTTTGAGGCTTGCAAGTTATTAAAGCTAATTTTAGAACAATAGAAAATTTAAATTTAAAAGTGTTGTTTGCAAGACTTGGGGACACTAGGCTGAAAGGTTTCACTTTGAATTTGTAAATGTAAAAATTCTTTTCTATTATGCTACAGGTTAAAATAAGGTTTGAAAAAGAACTCCAAGCTGTTGAACTTCCCTCTTCTTACAAGATGAAGTTTAACTGATAAAAATGTGTAGTGTCTTTTTGCTTTTTTCCACTCCCATAATCTCAGAAGATCTGTATGTTTTTCCAGAAGATGACTCTTTGGTAAAGATTATCTAAGCAATGCAAGGCAAAATGAGCACTGTTCATCTTCCTGGTGAATACTGCCATATTTTTAAGACAGTTTATTACTTCCTAGCTCTCTGCACACCTATCTAGGGGGCTTTGAGTCATGACCCACAGCTGCTATAGGCTGGTTCAGCTCTCTAGGCACTAACTCACTTCATACCATCCAAAGCTGTAGCCCAACAGCTTCTGGCTTTGGGAGTGAGATGCCTGTTTACCAGCTGAAAATTAGAGATGGCCCTAGGCTAAAACTTCAGACTCCAAACATCTTTAAGGCTTTGATGTAGCAACAGGGTCTAAACAATCTTGACCCTATGCTAACAAGATGGGTACAGATAATATTTCTAAAGTGTCAGTGGAATTTTACAAGCTCCGTTTTCTAATGAGCAGCTATGAACTGAAGATAATTTCATCTGCATATCTCTATTAAAGACAATTCTTATCCTTGTGGTTGAAGATCCTTAAATATCTCTAAAAGTGAAAATGTAAACAGTGAAGAATTTAAGATAGTTATTTTATTACAGAGGTTTTGTTTTTAAAGATTTTTTTAAAAAAATAATTAGTCCTAAGGAGCAAATGCATCATGTTTCTTATCAGAAACAGTGTATTTTATAGTTTCACAGGGAGAGCTAATGAACTGGCTAGTGTAGGTTGTAGAACAAGTAACACCTCTTGCTAGTTGAAATGTTAACCACTTGTGGGAGCCAAGCTTGTCATGGTAGTGAACAGCACCAAAATGATACCCATAGTGCAGCCTAAGAAAGGAAGCAGGTTATGATTAATTTACCAAAGCAATGCCATTATACCTCTCATACCTCAAGGTCCATATTGTGCCTCACACGCTTGTAATTGACTAATTAATGATTTGAATTACAAACTATTTTGTAAAAGTTGAGATCCCACTTTTCCCTTTGAAAGTGGTGCAGTACAAGGTATTTTGTGCCTCAAAGTGAAGGTCCCTTCTAATTCCCTAGCTTCAGAGGCTTTTTACCATGATCTATAAGAATGCCTTTCTAGTGCCTGCCCATGTACCCAAGCTTTCAAAAATGAGTCAAGATCTGCAGATCAATGAGATTCAGGCTTTTATATGTAAAGAGTTTTAAGCCAAATAGTGTTTTGTGTTTGGCTTTGGTGGCTCTGAGTATTCACAGTACGCTTGGACTGTTTCTAGAGCTCTGATCTCAGAATTCCCTTCTGGTGTTTAGAAGAGCAAATAACTGAGGAGAACTGCAAGATTCCTGAGCTGGCAATATTGGAATATCTATCTTAGCATACTGTTCATCTGTAATTCATGACTGGGAGTCTCTGAAAGTTAAAGTATAGTGGCTGTGAGAGTTTGAGTCTCTCTGGTCAAGTTAAAAATGAACAAATGGAACTTCTGGGAATTTACTCACCCCACTGAAGAGAATTATTTTGAGAAAATAAGTGAAAAAGGTTTTCAGTCTTATCTGCCTGGGTACTTCCCCCAAAATATCCATTGCTATATGCCATTTCATTCAAGGGTGTTTAGTTACAGGATCTAAGTTTTTAATCCTATTTAAATATTTAATTCAAATAAGAGTTGAATGAAAAAAGGTGAAAATGTGCAAAGGATGGGTGTGTCTATTTTACCTGCCAACTGACAGCAGGTAAATAATATGATTTCTATTTTCAAATACATTTTTTCAGTAGTTTGAATGACAATAAACAGGGTTTTTCTAACTTTGTGGTAAGTAAATAACAAGTATGATTACAAATCATGCTAGCTTTGATGTAATTAGCTACAGCTTCCATGAATTTCTTACAAGAAACCCACCTCAGAGAGGTTTTGGCCCTGTATAAGATTGGGGAAGCTGATTAATTTGTCATCTTGCCCACTGCCAGTCACCATCTGTTGCCCTGGCACTTTGTGGTGGTTTAAAAGTAACAGCAACATCCCACAGGTGTAAAGAAAAGCAGGAACCAAACAATAGTGAATCAGGACCGTGAAGTACTGCTGGGCAATACCTGGCTTGCAGTTGTACAAACACATTGTTCCTTCAGTTTTAGAAGGAGAATTTGGCTCTGTTAGTGTTTGCCTAAGATTTATCAGACTTGACACAACAAAGATCTGACTTTCTGATTAGGTCTGTACATCACAAAAATGTACATAAAAGCTGGAGTTATTCTTCAAGTGCTGTGCATACAGTTTGAAAGGTACATGACCTCTTGTCTTACTGTTAGTGTGCCCTTCTAGTTCTTGCAAGCTTTCTCAGTGACAGACAGTTTAGAAACTTCATATTTATTTTAAACTAGAGCTGTATGAATACATCACTCCTTGAGGAAAAAATTTGGCTGTGTCTCAGAAATAAAGCAGAATTTTCATTCTGCCAAGGATTGCCAACAGAGAATAAATCTTAATGGAATTATCCAGGAATTCCTTGAACTTTTCAGCATTATGCAAATATAGGCCTAAGAATGAATGCAAATATGAGTTTAATTATACTAATTTAAATGATCTTTTATATTTCTACTGAAAATGTCGTAAAAAAATCAATTTTAAGATAAACTCTTTGGCTTTGCACAACAGAGCACTGACAAATCTTGACGCAACCTGTTTTGATTTACCTCTTATGGCCAGGTTGCAGTTACTTCCAATTTATCTGCTGGTCATAAGGCACTTTTGAAATCTATAATTTGAAATTGGAATGAAGGCAATAATCAACTGTTACTAGAACTGTAACAGCTGTTTAGGGAGACACTGAAGAAGAAACTATAGGAGGTGCCAGTTTTGCTAATAACATAGCTGCTGTCCAATGAATGTTGCACTTAGCAGGAGGAGAATGTTGTGCTGATTTCTCTGGAAGACAGCCAAAATGCACATACAAATAGAGAAGTGGGTAGGATGGAGCTTCTTCAGCCTCAGCTGGTGGTAGAACCAGTACAGATAGGGACAGTTGGAACAACACGGAGCTGAGTTGTGCCAGGGCTGTTTCAGCTGCCACCAACCAAGTGAGATGGAAGTGGGAAAGTATATCAGTGATTCAGGCCTAAATTCAGAAACAGTGACACGTTTCTCAGTATTAGAATTAATATTATTGTAGTTCTCTAGATTTTCTTCCCCCCCTGCTCAGTTGTAGGGGGGAAAATGCTGCTGGCATTTTTTTTCCCTGCCAGATGCTTTGTGCATTGTGGCACGGCAGTTTTTAATGAAGGATTTATCTAAATCACTTCTGCTGCTCATGAAGTATCTTTTTTAACCATGCCTCCTTCATAGTGCTGTTACCTGGACTACTTGGCACAGACAGTACAAAATTCTGGTTTCAGAAAATTTGGAATCTGCAACTGTGCCTCAGCTCACGTAATTCAGCGTAGTTCTACAGTGATCTAAAGGAGAATCTTAAAAAAAACCCCCAAACTCTTTGAAAACACGTTGTCTCTGTCCATACGTGGATACGTAAGAAATTTTGTAAAAGGCAGTTACAGGATAACTTAACAGAACAGATCTTTGCTGAGCTGGGGCTGCTGTCCGGTAGCATTAGCATTTTTATCTAAACCACTTGAGCAACAGCCCCCAGGAATACACCTGTGACCAGTCACAATTTTCTCTGTTTGTTAAAAGGCGTGCATGAAATCACATGCTTTTTTGTGCATTAATCCTGCCTAAAAAGGTAGACTAGACACAAATCTACATCTCAGCCTGTGTGAGGGAGGGGGCCTGAGAGAAGCAAGTTTCCTAACTGGCTGCCAACCGAAGGACTCATTCCAAGGTCCAGGAGCCTGGGCTCAGGAGATAGTGCTGGTGAGGTGTGTGCAGCACCTGTGTGCCTGCCTGGGCCTGGACCTTGGCCTGCGTTATCCCTTCTGCCATGCAGAGGGTCAGGGCGGCTGGGTGAGGGGCAGACGGCTGGGGCTGGGGCTGGGAACGGCAGCGGGGGCCATGACTCTGATGCTTGTGTGACTCTTGGCCCCTGGGCCGGGGCCGGTGGCAACCGGGAGTTTCGCATCCTCCGCAGCTGCCCGCGCGTGGGCCGATCTCGGAGGGCCCCGCGCCACCTTTTGTGGTGACACGGGGTGGCGGGGAGCCCGTGGCTGCCCTCAACCCCCGGGCGGCGGGGCTCAGCGAGCACTCGGTCAGCGGCCTGGCCCGACGGCGCGGCGGGCACCCAGCGACGGCCCCGCGCCCCGCCGGGAGCTCCGCGGCGCCGCCGCCCGCCCCGCGTCCCCAGTACGCCCCCCGGGGAGGGGCCGAGCGGGCGGGTCCCGCTCCCGCCCCGCGGAGCCCGTGGGCAGGGGCCAGGGCGGCGCGGCGGGGCTGCGCCATCCGCCACACTCGCTGCGTCCCGCTGGGATGGAGAGGCAGCCCGGGGTTGGCCCGGGGCCGGACAGCTCGACGAGCTTCGCCGACGATGTGCTGCGCGTCTTCGGGGCCGACCACAGCCTGTCGGCGGCGCAGCTCTCGGCGCTGCTACAGCGCCTGGGCGCCGCGCCCATCCTGGGCTCGGCGCTGCCGCTCGCCCACCTGCACCACAACCAGGTACCGGCACCGCGGCCGGGCTGGAAATGTCCCGGAGCCAGCGCGCCGGGCCGGCTGGGCAGCTCCGTAGTGCCTAAGTCTCGCCGCCCTCGTGTTTCCTCACGGTGAAGCCGGGAGGGAAGGAGGGAGGGAAGGCGGGAGGGAGCAAATGTCTGCTGGGTTCTGGGCTCGGTTGCGGGCAGAGGTGCCGGCGCGCCGGTGAGGGCAGCGGGAGAAGCTGCCGTGCCTCAGGGAGCTGCTGCCGCACGGGCTGCCCCGGGATTGGCTCTCCCTCCTCGTAGCTCGGCTCTCAAGCTGTCTCTTTTCGCGGTTAAATAGCATCTGTCCAACTGCACGGAGTGTGTGAGAACAGCTAGTGTTTCCCTCCGAGAGCTGAATAAGCAAATCTTCAGGAGCTGTTGAAATATGGTTGTCATGAGGCAGCAAAATCTCGATTATAACAACAGGTCTGCTTGTGTAAAGAAACTTTTTCAGACATTTTCACATCTTTTATCTAAGTTGAGTGCAAAGTGTACCCCTGTCGATTAATCTGCCAAAAGCTTTTTAAACTGATATTTAATTTACTGTCTGGATATCACTGGAATATTACTTCTCTTTAAAACATTTGTGCTCTGTTTAATGTCACCATCAGAAACTCAGATCTGTCTGGTACTTTAAAATCTGTGTAATTTCACTTACCTGGACCATCCTGGACTGAATTTGTTTCCTTGAAGGGAAATTTTGAGATTTCCATATGCTCAGAAATCAGAGGCACAAAGTCACAAAAATGAAAGGAAAGCCAAATGACTGTTTTCTCTGGTTTGATTCCGCTCCCTAAGAAACAGAGGAGCGATGGCTCTAGAGACCTTGAGAATTGTTTTTTAACGTGGAGTTAAAAGCTCTTCTGCTTTTTCTGTGAAGGAGACAAACTTTGAATAAGCTCTCTTTGTTTTAGAAAGGTTTAATTGGGACTTAATTGCCCTGAAATCAAGGTAGTATTCAGTATAAGCATAGCAATGTTTGTAGGAGTTGCTGCTTTCAAATCTCACAAACTGGTCACTGTTCCAACTCAGTGTGTTACAAATATAAACATTCTCAGCCACACATGCTAAGTACAAGTTAGCAGTGTTGACTATGGCTATGAAAAGCAGCTTTCTTTAAAAGGCCATAGAAATGAGTAGATTCTTCAGTCCTTCAGGTTTTCTGTCTGCAAAAGCACGTAGCTCTCGTACACAGGCTACAGACGGGAAAAAAAAAAGTAATGCTCTTTCTTATTACTATGAATGCATGTCCCTCATAAGTAACTTGAAGTTTAACTGAAACAATTCTTTTTACAGGCGTGTTCTAATTTTGTTCATGTTGAATTATATCTAGGGTATCATAGTGAAATGATTTTTGAAATGAAAACTACTTTTTTCTGAGTTACTTGCATTCCTTCTTAAAATTAGCCTTATGGCTGCTCCATCAGCTTGAGCCATTAAAGCAAGTGCATTTTGGTCCTTCATGGATGTCAGGTATGTCCATGACTTTGGGCAGGTGGCACATGCAAATGCAGACTCACACCACTTAAATCCTTTTTTAGACACCATGAGTCTTTGTGCTTACAAGTTGATAATTCAACATCTGCTGGTTATGACAGAAGACATGAAGTGGCCTAATACAGTTTTGGGTGTTGGAAGGCATTAGAGGCCTAAGCTCTACTGATTCTCAACAGAGGAAAGTGAATACCTCTGGAGAGTGCTCCAGGTCTTCCTCAAGGCATCAGAATCCATTCAGGCTGCATAAGTTCCTGACTGTAGGAGGGCAGAAGGTTTATCTTAGGCTTTCAGTTCTTAACTTCTGTGTCCAGACTTAGTGGGATGACTCCCAGGCTTTTCTTTGAATCAAGATAACATACCCCTGCTCTTCAGAGAGTCCCTCATCCCAAGCCTGAAGGCATTTTTGGTGGAGAGCTGGTCTGTAAGGGACAGGTGATAAAGCACTTGGCAGGAAGGAGCAGTCTCTGTAATTTTATCCCAGTATTAGTGTTTAGTTTTAATGTCTCATTCACAACTATTTTGGTAAGCCTATTAATCTCATGAAAAGATCCACAAGAAGCTCATTGATTTTCTTAAAGATTGAAAGTCTGGGTGTGTAAGCCAGAAGAAGATTGCTTGCTTGCTTGATTGATTTCTGTTTTCTTTTGATACCAGGTTGACTTGAAAAGAAAAGGGAGAATTAAAAAAATTATTTAATTTGTTGGTGATAGTGTTTGTGTGTATAGTTGTGTAGGTGTTTGTGGCAACTTGTGTCCTATGATGTCTGTAAAGATGCTGATTTTTTAATGTAGAAGAAAAAACCTGGATTTTTTGAGCACCCTTTTTGAATTTTGGATTTAACTGTCACCAATTTCTTCTGCTTTTGGTCTCTTTTTGCTTTCATCATGCACTTCTGTAATTATTTTTATTTTGTGTTAATATTTTCTTTGCTCTTCAATTTTTCTGTTATCACCTTTTCTTAATATGTAAGCTAAGACTCCTTGTCAGACAAATAAGTGCTAATTGAGCAAGCACAAATACTGAGCAGTGCTGTTTTTTTCACATTTTACTGTGGAATTGCCACACATTTTAGTCATACTAATAGGGGTTAAATTAGCAATTGCAGCCTAATAGATATGATGGTTTGTTATTTGCTCTGTATTTTACATTATTAGCAAGTTGTAAAAACCATGAAACCATACTTGATCTTCTATCACTGAATTCATTGTAGTATGGCAGCCATACACGTGCGTGCCAAAGGAATAAATGACATGCTCAAAATTTTTGGTCAAAAAATGCCTGGAAGGTAAATGGGTATTGGAAAGAAGGCTTGTTAATTTCAGCTTTTTTTAATGCTTTGATGTAATTGGTAGGTGCTAAAATCATGCTCCTATTTCCTTCTTTGGCTTTCATAAATCTGTATTTATGCCAGTCTAGATGGTATACCTGAGTCCTGTGTTTTAATGTAGTGCATTTTATTTTTTAAACAAAACATTTTGACAAAATTTAATTTATTTTTAAAATTAATATTTGTAATCAGATATAATTACCTTTTATCTCAGGATGAGTTAAAATCAAGTAAGTTTTGTAGCTAGACTAGAACCAGGCTAGTATGTTCTTTGATTTGAGGATTTTTGGGGTAGTTTTTCACTAGTTACAACTTGTCCTTTTGAAAGAATGGAGACAAGAGTGACAGAGTTAGGGTCTTCATCCAACACCATGACCTGATGTTGCCTGGCCAGTGAGATGCTAAATAGGCTTAGCTATTGTACCCATTAAGTGTCTTATTTCTACAATATTTTCAGTAAATTTCAGTATTTGTGGACAGTTTTCAGCTCCCAGCCTTGCCCATGTTGTAGGGTGTGTGAAATCCCTAAAGCACACGAGTGCATTTGAGCAGCTCCATCTGACTCTTTCTCATGGAGTGCTGCTTATTGAAGGGATGATCATCTGCATCATCCAGTTTTTTCCTGTCCTAAGTGACACAAAGGTGTTACCACATCAGCATTGGACGCTTTCATTTCTTGCAAGTAAGTTGAGGAAGGCAGAGCTGTATGTCTCTATTTTGCCTTATGCATGCTCAGACTAAGTTAAAAAATAGGCAGGGAAAAGAAGCCTTGTTAAATAGGCATTCACTGCATTTATTGTTTGCTGTTGCTACTGTGCACTGCTCAGCCCTAGGGTGGGCTGGGCTGGCATTTAATCTGGCAACATCTAGAAGTTGCAGTGCAGGATGCTGCTCAGTATTTTAGTGCTCCACATGTGGAATGCTACAGATAAAAGAGGTAGAGCAATGATAAGAACACAGCAGATCACAGAAGAGACTGATGCCTTTAAAAGGTAGTTATTACTGTAGCATTTTTTGTTAATTTCTCCAGTTAATTTCTCCAGAGGAATCCCATATTGTTTGATCATTTTTGGGAGAGGCTTACCAGGGTAAAAGTAAACATCTGTTTGAATAACCTAGTTGATAGTTTAATTTTTTCTAAGTCTCAGTATTCTGTAACTGTGTGAAATCTATGATTAAGCTTCTCCTCAGTTTTCATTAAAGCACTTTTAAAGTTACTTTTTAACAGTTCAGGGATGATCAGTTTTGTTATATATTTTTTGCAATTGTTTACTAAACTCTCGGTGACAGTCACATTACAGGAAATCCTCTCACCTTATCACTGTGATAAGGTCTTGCTGCACAGCAGGGGACAGACACAACAGCAGGTTTGGTGAGTCAGGACATCATTTTCAGTCCCCTGTTCCATGAGGCTAAATTTTCTCTCTGATGAGATGGTCCATCAGTCTTACAAATTAAATATCTTATGTTTTTACAGCAATGTGGCTGTGTTAATGCATTTATTTATCCTGAAAAGATAAATGCAGAGTTTTGCAGTGTGCAAAACATGCCTTGCTCCAGTCCAAGGCTTCTGAAAGATTCAGTCTTTTAATTAATCCTTTAATTGTGCTGGTGAACTCATGCAAGCTTGCTTTTTAGCTCTTGGATGTATGTAGGAGTTTACTGAGAGTATGAGGTGACTTATAACAATGAATCATTTATAAGAATCATTATCCTCTGGGTTTGTCCCTGATCAAAATAATAATAGTAATTAAAACAATGCTGTTTCTCAATTTCACATGAAAGAGCTCTTCTATGATGGTATTTCTCACCTCCATGTTTGTGTGTAGGCAAGGTTACAATTGTCAGATGTATTAATTTATGCTGTGTCTCATTTAGTTTCTCTCCATTATCTGTTTTCCTTCCCACAACATTGTTTGGATTTTTGTGAATTAATGTTAATACCAATGTATTGGTATTTTAAAATGCTAATACTCTATTCTGTATCTTAGGAATGAAATAGTTAAAGGTGATTTCTTTCAGAGATAGTTATGGTGCAAATTCTCAGCTCTTACTGGCTCAGTTTTCTAACCACAGATGTCCAGAAATGTCTCCGTGAGCTGGTAAATAAGCACCATACAGGAACTATTCTGTAGACCACAACTATCCTCCCTTTGTTTTGCTGTGGGCATATTAGCCATGTATGTTGTATTATTCCAAAATGCAGAGTTAACAGTAAAATGATTAGACACATAGGCAGTTTAGAAAGCTCCAGTGGTTTGTGTATTGGCCTGTTAAAGACTGTATGTTCAGTGATGATTTCTTTATTCACTTTATTCACTTTCATGTAGGTTAAAAGGAGCAACATGTTTTAAAGCAAAAATCCATCTTCTTTTATAAGCTCAATTTATTTTATATGTGATATTTATTTGACATTAGCATTGACATTGAAAGATGAAATTATATGCACTTTGCTTCTGTATATTTGAATCTTTAGGGTCTCATGGCCTTAACAAAATTTGCACTTAGGTTTAAGTTCAAGCATGTGCCTGAGTACTCTGCTAGACTGGCAGAGTTAAAGAGGAAGGACAGAAATATCCTGGATGTAATTTAGCTGAAATCATTTGAATTGGCCTGCATGTTCTCTTCATCCAAGCAAATCAAAGAGTCACGTTCTGGTGATGAGTGCATGCCTTTCACCTTTTGGACAGTGACAAAAATATTTATTAACAGGAGCGGAAGCAGTTCTGATGAAATAAATGACTTGGAATCACTCTGGCTTATCTCTAGGAGTTAATTGCCTTATAAATAATAATGTTGAATTATTGGAGACATGCTGTGTAATCTGAAGGTTGCAAAAACTGCGAAGAGCAGGGAGTGACCGTTTGTGTTTATTTTGCTAAGGCTTCCAGTGCTCTCTGCTTGCAATCATACTGAGATTTGCTACAGGGAGAGTTATGCTGGAATTGATGTCTCAAATAGAAGAAAACATTTGATTCTTTGGTCTTGAGACTCAACCCTGGTATGTGTTTATTGTGCAGCAATAACTGCACAAAACTATTGTATACACCCAGAAAAAGAATGTTTTCCCTTATTATTGTAGGAAATAAAGAATGTAAATGAGCAGAAAGCATTAGATGAAAGATTTCAGCAGTTTGGAACATTTCACATAAAAACACTCAATTTTTTTTTCTGTAGACATATCTTTTATGATACTTTGTGGTTTGTATTTTATCTTTTTGGTTGAAAATGACAAACAGAGGAACCAGCCTTGCCTTGCCCCTGGCCTGGTTTAGCACTGCCGAGTATATTTATTGTTGGCCCATCAGACACTGTTATGTCCTGTGCTAAAGGCAAAGTGAAGATCCCAAGCAGGAGTTTATCTCATGGTTTTACAAGACAATGTTTGCCCTCAAGAGTTACTGCTGTAAGAGGAATGAAAAATGTTTGGCTTTAGACCATTTTTAAGGAGTTAATTTGGGGAGATAAATAAGAAGTGTTGTTGTAAAGTACAAGTGGTCACTTACATGAATAAGCTGTCACTGAATTACCAGTCCTTTTCTGGCACACTCTGTTACTAAGATTTTAACTGTATCTAGTCTGTTCTTAAATTTAATTATTTTGTAATTACATTGGGTTTTAAGTACTTTGAAGCTATTTTTCCAAATATATTATGAGGTTTAACTGTCTGAGTTCTCAGGGCAAAAGATCTCCAATTGTCTCCTAAGTAAGGGGTTTATTGATTTGTGATTTATCTAACTTAAAGTACTTTGAATCATTTCTGCTTCATATCAAGCAATCACAGTATTTTCATGCACAATGTACATTGTGTAGAGTTTCCTGAAAATGCATTACATTACTTCCATGTTGTAATTCTTGGATTTCTCACTGTATGTCTTTTTTTTTTTTTTGGTTTGCATTAATGTGTTAAGTTGTCAAAATCCCTTTTAATTTCAGTGCTTGACTAGTGAAGAAATCTTTTCTTTGCATGGGATACCGAATGACAGTTACATATCAAATTCCAGCTTCTCTACAATATGCCCTGCAGTTTTGCAACAGCTAATTTTTCACCCATGTGACCATCAGGAAAGCTTTGTGGACACATCTAAACCACATTCTTTGCAAGGTTCGTTACTATTACTTGCATTAATGCTGGGACTGGAGTGGGGTTTTCTTAGAGGAACAGTAAGCATTTATCTGTAAATAACAGGAGTGTCTTGTTTGGGAAGATATGGTTCCAAAGTGGGAACATAAACTGCTGGTTTAGGTCAGCAGACTATCCAAACAAAATTGTTATCTCTTGACAGTGATCTATTTAAAATGCTGTAAGAAAGGTGAAAGAACTGACTAGAAGATTATGGAATATTTTGCCCGCATAAGGAAGAGTCTTTCTGACTTGTTTTGTTTGGATAATGGTTTATGCTTTGAAACATAAGGACTCGTACTTATAGCTGGTTAATAGAAGAAGAGATGAGTGTACAGAAGGGAAGTTTGTGCAGGTGGTTTGCAATGGGAAATTGAACTTGGTGGAATCTGCCTGGATGGAGGCAGGTAGAGTTAGAATTACTTGGGCTACATTTGAATGGAGTTATTTGCAGGGGGACTGTCAGGTAAGCCAGTGACTGGTTTACTGGGGAAAAATACTCATATTCTTTCCAAATTCTGACTCCTGCTTTCATGTCATATTCTGTGATGACCCCTCCAGGAGGAAGATTGTTACATGGTTAAGTAGCCCTAATCTTCTCCCTCTTTTTCTCACTCTTATTTCTGTATTTATTGTGCACAGAACTGTACAGTGCAGTAAAAAGCATTGGACAGGGAATATTCATCTGATTAAAGAAATCACTTATTGCACTAAAAAAGATCAGATATAATTCAAGTCAGTATTCCAAATGAACTTACTGTTCCAAGGGAATCAACTGAATTAATGTTAAAAGTTAGGATGTTGGATTAATAGTGCCTAATGTCAGTATTCATAAGAAGAGATACAGAAGTGCTTTTTGTAACTTTTGAAATACTATTATTAATAACATTCTGATTAATATAGGTGATCATCTTTATAAAACATAGTTGTGTTTTGTTGTGTCAATGAAAGATTGGAATTCTGATTGAGTAATCACTGAAACCATGGCACCAATTTAGCATTACTGCTCTAGATTGCTTGTATCATATGCAGACACATTACCAAGAAGACCATTAGATCTGTATTGGAGAGTAGGATCTGTTCTCTTTTTTTTTCTCTTTTTCTTTTTCTTGGGAGGGGGTGCTGGTTAAATAGGTTGAACATGGAATCCTTGACCTACAGTTAACCTCCTAGGCTACTTAAACCATCCCTCTTGCTTTTCTTTTATCTGGCCAGCTCAGAAGCAATGTCCAGCTCAGAAGCAATGTCCGATAGCCAGATAAGCAAGGCAGCCTTCTCCCTGCCCCTCCCTTGGCTGCAGCACAAGAAATCTGCAGGCCCATGGTTAGGGCATTTTAAACCACTGCGACACATGGTGGTACCTGTTTGAACAGAGATTCCTAGAAAGGCCCAGTGCCCAATGCAGCTGTTGATTTATACACCCCCACCCCATCACAAAGTGAATCTGTCAGTAGCATTGAGCCCAGATTATTTCAATTACTGCCCATGGAGCAAAATCCTTCATGCCTGTTTCCAGCTGTGCCTATGTGAATTTTCTCCCCAGGGACCACCACTCTCTTAATAATAAAGTGTATTCCAAAATACTAATGGACAGGACATGCAGAAGAAACCAGTCCAATGAGCTTTAGGAGCAGCTATTCTGAATAAAAAATAAGTGATGCCAAAGCAGAGTAGAAGTTGGAAGGCAACAGGTTTTAATGTCTTTTGTCCTGGGATTTGTAAAACTGTCTGATCTTTGGGCACACTCAGCTCCTCCCCTTGCTTGGTTCTTTGAAAGATAATAGGGAGGGGTATAGAGAGGTATCAAACAGCTGAAACTGCCCAGTGGCATTCCTCATGTCCAAGACAAACACCTTCTGTGTCCTCTGCTTGACTTCTTCAGAAAGGTATTCATGCACTCACTTCCTCTTCATACCTGGACAAGGTTAAGGAAGAGCCTGAGCCTGCCTGTTCTTACAAGGATCAGTGCTGGGCAGCAGTGTTCTAAGGAGGGCATCTTACTTGCACTCCTGCAGTTTTATTTTTTGGATTTCTTGTGCCTTTGGGTATCTTGGTTGTCTCTTTATTGAGGCTACAGTTTAAAGACAGAACGAATAATAGCAGTTAGCAAAAACTGACTGAGTCATCCACCTCAGGGAAAGAATTAGCACTGCATCTGAGTGCCCTGCTCTGGTACATAAAGTCAGACTACCCAGCTTTCTGAGATGTGTGGACTCATGAAAAGACTAGTGTGGATGGAGTCCTAGTGAATAAAACCATTTTAAGGCACATAATATTGTGAAATACAGTCCTTAATGCAGGAATTTTGCCAACAGTGGTTGTCTTGGAATTTTTTCAGCTCAGTTAAAAATGTATATTTTTGCACAGAATATGGGTAGGTGTCCATGTACAAAACTAAAATACTCTCGTACATATGTAGTAATCCCAAATTTAGACAGTGTTTTCTGACTCATGATAACACTGGAAACCTGTTTATTATAAATTTGATTTCAAAAATATAGTTACAATCTTAATTGTCATTTAGTTTAATAAAAATTAATCTATGTAGCTTAGTGAATCTACCCATATCTAGTTGTTTTTCCCTCTCTCTGTGTGGCTCTCTTAAAATTGGCAAATAAGTGTTGTAATTGGCATTGATACATCTGCAAATGCTTTGAATATTTCTAATGCTTTCTGTTCTTGACATGATATGAAATTCATTTTATAAAAACATTGTGACACTGTACAGAGTAGAGTATCCCAGTTGCAGGTGAGGAATTTAGCTTAGTGTGTTTGCCAGTTGTGTTCCAGGAAATAATATCAGACCATAATCTGATCTCTTAGTTTCTGCTATGCAGAGAGGAATTTGTGGTGACTTTCCTACACACATACAAGCTTATAATGATGCAACTTTTTGGATTATATGAAACTGTTCTCATCTAGGCAACATTGTGTTGGCATTGATTATTTTTTGTGGTTAATTTTTAAAGACAAACTCTCTGTCTGTTTGGATTACTTCGTAGTTCTGTGGGATTACTTGGGCCACCCTTGTAGACCTCTTTAGCACAACTTTTAAAGTTTTTCTCTCTACTCATAGGGATTTGAGATGTCACTAGGGAAAAAAATGTTCCTTATAGAGGCACAACTTTGTGAGTGCTTACGAGCAGCAACAACCACACCACACCTCTCCAACCTATAATTCAGGCTCCAGAATAATTATGGTATGGATTTGTGCAAGTCCTGGTTCCTGAACACTAAATATCTGAGATTAGGCTTATGGTGAGGGAAACAAAATTATGCTGAACCCTGCTGCATTTACTGATTCTTAGGAAAGGTTTTTGCCATTGCATACCTAAATCACATATCCTTGTTTTTAAACCTAGAACCTCTTTTTTAATGCACTTTCATTTCTCTATTAAAATTATCTCAACTATCAGATATCTCTCACCTCATCTGTTGAAAAACAGTGATGGGCAGCATTTTCAGCCAGCAAAATTTCTTTGAATGACAGGAGGAGGGAGGAGGGTTAGGAACTGAGATATCACCTCAGTGATTTGAAGGAGTCGTCCGTTATCAGGAAGGATTTTTATATCTGGTACGGCCAAGACAACTGGAGTTGTCATGGAGTTTCTTAGAAATAAATGTCAATGGGATCTGACTATGGGACTAGTAAGAAGTTTTGTCTTTTCTCTGTGCTATAGCTGCTTCAACTATTGGCCTAAGCCTTAATTTTTACTCTTCATTGACTGTAGAGAGACTTCATTTACATTACCAGCAGTTCGGTTAGCCCATATATTCTACTAGCATGGTTTCCATTTTTAATATGGTTGTCCCAGAAAATATTTTCAGATATTTCCTTTCTGCAGGTATGCATCTTAACTGCCTATGCATTTTAAGAATTTTATATTTGTGAGTTTTAATTTCAACCAAGGAATGACTCTTTTACTAGTTTGTGCCAGTTTAGCAATTAGAGAAATCACAAGCAGACTGAAGTGGGTGTTATACTAAAATATTTTGTATTTCTCTTTTTTTGTCCACAGTTTGGGGATTTGGGTTCCTGGCTGTGTCTATCATTAACTTGGCATCACTTCTGGGATTGATTTTAACTCCTTTCTTAAAGAAGTCATATTTCCCCAAGGTTTTAACTTACTTTGTGGGCTTGGCCATTGGTACTCTCTTTTCTAATGCAATTTTCCAGCTCATTCCAGAGGTAAGCAAGGAGAATAATTATTTGATAATAATAATGATATATATAATTATTATATACCATTATATTATTTGATAATATAATGATACAAATCATTACAGGTTTGCATACTAGTTTCTAAAGATCTATGTCTTGTTGTTCATTGGGAAGGACCAAGGGCTATTCTGCCTCTAAACAAAAAGAGAAATACACTGGATAAAGTTGTAGTGAACTTTAATAGGCTACACTGTTAACATTTTGCCCAAGTTTAAAAAATGTAATGCTACCAGAATCTTTTACAACTTCTGCTCATGGAAACTGGTGGTTGATCTAGAGACAGTTTTTGTAATAGAGGGGTATCTGTGCAGTGTGACGTGTGTTTGTTTTTCTGGAAATGTACTAAGATTACAGACTAATTTGCGTT
The DNA here is from genome assembly GCF_037042795.1 of Molothrus aeneus. Lineage (NCBI taxonomy): Eukaryota > Metazoa > Chordata > Aves > Passeriformes > Icteridae > Molothrus > Molothrus aeneus. The sequence goes on from NC_089649.1 coordinate 28,379,298, forward strand.
GCTTTTTTCTTCACTATTAGGCATTTGGGTTTGACCCAAAAGTAGATAACTATGTTGAGAAGGCTGTTGCTGTGTTTGGTGGATTCTACATTCTCTTCTTTGTGGAAAGGATTCTTAAAGTGATACTAAAGCTCTATAACAAGGTAATGAAACCTATCACTAACTGAATGAGCCTTGCCTAAAAGTACCTGTCATACTTTGTGAGATACTTGCTAGATGCATGAAATGTGGGTTTTTTTCCTATTTTATCTGAGGAATTCAGCCTTACTGTGTGTTCTGATATATCTGTTTAAAACCCATATGAATAGGGCAAGAAATCTCCCTTTCTTGAGGGAGTTACAAGCAGGCAGCTTTGGGGATGGAATCCAGATGTGAGTGTGGTCTGCTCTCTTTAGTATATACTCCAGTTGCTTTCCAGAGCCAAGTTGTTGCTGTGGTAGCTAAATGCATCAGAAAAACATGGAAATATATAAGAGGTGGAGAGAATGAAGTCTGCCCATGAAGCTCCTCCTTGGGCAGGAGAAATCAGTGTGGCAAATACACCTTCTTGGTCATCTGCAAAGTGCAGCTGCACTGATAGGGCCTGACTCTGGTGTTCAGTAACTTCAGCTCTGTGTTTCCCCAAGCTCTGGTACACAGACCTGCTCAGTGAACAGTGCAGTTGTCTCCTCTTGCCCGGGGCTCTACTTTTCACCCCTATGTCAGAGTACTTGTCTTCTGTGTGTTCTCTTGAGTGGTGCTGATACTGAAAATTATGATGATCAACTGTCCCTTGTTTGCAATAGCTAGAAACAGAAAAAATGAATTTGTTTTTCTTTAATTATGTAAACTGACAAAGGCTAATGAGCTCTATTTGACAAGCAACCGTGAATAACCAGCAAATGTTGATCACTTTTGGTCAAGTTGGCCTGGGAGGTTCTACATAAAGGTCTAGAAGTGAAAAGTCTCCCATGTTTTCTGATTAGCTAAAAGTAAGAGATAAGGTAGGAACTTATGTTATATGTTTGGAGTTAATTAAAAAGATTAAATGTTCACTGCTGCTCATTTCAGCAATCACTTGGTATGGAAAGCAAGGCAGCATGAATATGATCTCCTACCCACCTTTTCCTTTTTGTCTTTATTTTCTTACATTGCTATTTTGCTTTTGTCTTAATTAGCTACCTACTTGTTTATTTTTCACCTAGACTGGCCACAACTACTTTGAAAATGGAGAAGAGAATCATTCTCAGGATAAGACTAACTCACCCAAACCACCATCGTCCAGCAATGGGGGCACATGTTATGCAAATTCAGCTGTCATAGAGAGCAATGGAAATCTTGGTTTTGACAGCATCAGTGTGATCTCAGCACAGGTATGAAAATGGTGTCTATTTATTTATTTTTTCCCTGCCAATTATATAAGCATATCTAAGAGAAGAGTTAATATGAATTTTTATTACTTTTGTCTAGTTTTTGTAGAATTACAGCTTATAATGTGGTTGAACCCTATGAAAAAAATACCAGGGCAAGCTTTGGGGCAATATTGAAAAAGCTGAATGATGCACTCTGTATCCAACAGAAAGGGCTGTGTTATATCAGTGCTGCAATGGGCTGGACAGAGAGATGTATCTAATCAGATTTGAACTTCTATTTAATTTGGCTAATTTTGGTTTTGTTGTTACTGTTTTGCTTAAAGAGCAGTGGTGTGTTTTACTGTTGTGATAACGTTGATCATACAAAATGATCTGTATTTTGTTCCTGAATACATAAAGCTATTAAGTGTGAGAGCCTGGCTCTACCAATCAATGATTAAAGAGAAAAACTAGTACAGTAACTTTCAGGCTGTATATTGTGAGCACTGCTTGTGATAACACAGTGTATTTGGATACTGTGGGAATCACAGAGGTGATATGTTGAGACAGAAGCCACTCCTCCTGGTTTAAGTATTTTTGTCTTTCAGATTTGTTCTCTGTGTTTCTTTGTGTTTGTTTTCATACTGGAAAGGCAACTTCCTTCTGTCTGAGAAGAAAATGGAAGTAGGAAGAGGAAGTTTTTGTGCTTTAGTCTTTTTCCACAAGTAGAGAGGAGCAGTATTGTGCAAGGAGGACCACTACTGTGCCTTATTAAAAAAAAAACCAACAAAAAAATAGTAAAAAAAATTTAGATGTCTTAAGGCAGGCTTTTTTTCTATAGAAGAGATTTTTGGTTTGCCAGTTAAGTATTTTTAATAAGTATTTTTATTAGCCAGTTAAGTAAGTTGTGGGGAGCAGAGAGGAGCAAGCAGGAGAGCAAGCCAGAAGCAGTCTCTAACAACCAGGAGAAAAGCTGGGAGCTCTGCACTGACGCTGCAGGCTCACAGGGCATTTGATGCACACGGTTTAAAACACCAAAATTGTACTTGTCCTTACCCTAGAAATGTCATGAAGTGTGGTGGATTCTGAACATCTTAAAAACTAGAAGAAACATGCTTAATTATTAAAATTACATGAGGGAATTAGTATTATGAGTGTCCCTAAGTTTTATTTCGTAGATTTATAAAACAAGTAAAAGAAGCCTCCATTCTCTGCAGAGACAGAAACAGTGCAGCCAGCAGGACTAGGGAAGTGATCATTCCCCTGTGGCACTGCTGAGGCTGCACCTTGAATCCTGTGTTCAGTTTCAAGTCTCTCTCTACAAGAAAGACCTTGAGGTGTGGGAGCATCTCCAAAGTAGGGCAACAAAGCTGGTGAAAGAGCTGGAGCATGGGCCCTATGAGGAGCAGCTGAGGGAGCTGGGATTGTTTAGCTGGAGTAAAGGGGCTTGGGGGGGACCTTATCACTCTCTACAACTGTCTGAAAGGAGGTTGTGCCACTTGGGGGTCGGTGTCTTCTTTCCGATATTAAGTGACAGGACAAGAGGAAACAGCCTCAAGTTGTACCAGGGGAGGTTTAGACTGGATATTAGGAAAAAGTTCTTCATGGAAAGGGTTGTGAAGCCCAGGAACAGATTGCCCGGGGAAGTGGTGGAATCAGCATCTCTGGAGGTGTTTAAAAGGTAATTAGAGGTGTTCCTTAGGGATATGGATTAGTGGTGAACTTGGTTAATTAGGTTAATGGTTGGACTCAATGGCCTTAGAGGTCCAACTTAATGGTTCTGTGATATTGTGTAGCAACAAAAAAAGCCATTGTTGCTCTTGTCCTCCTCCAGTGAGGTTTGAAGGGCTGGGTCAGGGGAGGGCCAACGTGGCCAAGGTGCTTTAGGGCAGTTAGGGTAATGACAGGAGGGTAGGGATGCATTCAGCTTTACAAGAATGTACTATTTAAGGCAAAACCATTTGGCATAAGCTAGTGTGTACCCAAGAGAATTTTAATGTGTCCTCATAATCAACAGCTTGTTAAAGAGGGCAAATAGAGAATAGTCAGAAATCAAGGCTTTAAAGAGGGAATTTGAAACCTGATTGTGCTAAGGTGTGGTAACTGTTTTCAGCCATGGGGATCCAGCTATATTCTCTCCTTTGATGCCAGAAGAAATTGACTGTCAGAGTAAATGTTTAATTAGTCACCTACTTTCTGTTTTTACTTGCAGCAGTAAGTGCAACCTTGGAAACCTTTGTGCTCTACTCAAAGTTTGTATCTATGCATTGAAATATGGCTTGACAGCAGAAACTTTGAAAGAAAGTTATTTCAGAGACAAATTGCTGAAACATCTGTGTTCTTGAGTGCACACAGTTAGAGTTGTACAGCAAAACTTTACAGTGCCTTTATTTATTGCCTGGTGGCAGTGTCAGGATTCCTTCTTGGTCCTGTGGGCTCTTCCAGAGGATGTGTCTGGTTCATGTCTGAGGGAATCAGGCATGCATTGGAAATGGCAATAGTGATCACTATTGTAATCTGAGATATCGTAAGATGAAATAGTAATCTGAGATATCGTAAGATGAAATAAGAGTGTCTCTGTATAATTTCTTAAGTTTGGGAGTGAAGGAGAGGCCATTACTTTTAAAAAGTCTCCTGTGTTTAGAAGAGCATAAATATCAAGGATGTCTTTGTTTTACCATAAATGGGGAGATACAAATAATGTAGAACTGCACTAATAATTAATAAAAATGAAACCTGATAGTCCAGCTGGGTATTACAGAGCTCTTTAGCTGGCATCTCTTTTGATGTATGCTAAACTACCATGAGAAAATGGAAGTAGTCCAGAGGAGATAGACATTGCTAATTTTTTGCTTTGGAATCCTATGTGTTCTAGGGTATTTTGTCAGTAGTCTCCTTTATCTTAAGCATGAAGAATATGTATTACTTGTTCATCTACCTCTACTGGATACATGATCTAGTAAACTTCAGAATGTATATCCAGAAAGGCAATTTCACTGTACTTTATATAAGTTAGAGAAGTTGTCAAGACATTATTTAAAATGGATTACATGTAAGAATTATGATACTTCAGAGCAACACAGTAAACGTAAATGGCAGATAGCCATATATATATATATATATATAGATGGAAAACAAAGGTGTCTCAGAAACTGATTGCTAGTTTATAAACTATGGTTGTTTCTGCATTTTGGAAGTTTGAATCAATAAAGTAATTTTTAGAAGTAAATCAATACTGGTACTCTAAATTAATTGCAATTACTTTAAATTTTCTTTTTGATGGAAAAAATGGGCGAATTATTTAAAAAGAAAATTTGTGTATTAGATCAAACTCCCTTTCTTCAGTGAAGCTAGAAACATGTGCAAGAAAGATGATGTGCTTTAGGCAGAAATCAGGATGGTCTACAAAACAATTCTTCCTCCTGTTTATAGTCTACTTGAAGGATGGTCACCAGGGAACAGAAAAAATTAGTGAACAGATCTTTACCTCAGGAAGCTGGATGAATTGGTGGAAGAGCTTTGCTAATTGCATTTGGGTTTTCTTATACTCATGTATTTTGGGTGGCTTGCTTTGTAATACTTCTTACTTAAAGTGACATTCAGCTTGTCTTCATGGGTTAAGAGAGAGATCTATTACTCATAAGTGATCCTATCTCAAACAGAAATAGTACAGGTACAAATTAATAATCTCAAAAAAATGATTGGCACTGCTTGTGTTAGAGGAAATGTTGAGAGGAAAGTCTTCAAAAACTAAAGGTAAGTGTGTAATACAAATCTAAAACCTACGTGTTTGAATCAGCAGGGAAACTCCTGACTTTTTGATACCATTGCTCATTTTTGCATCATAAAAGTGTAATTTCAGAACTTCCTGTAGACTGAATAGGGGCTGCTTTGTGGTGGTTTTGGCACTTCTCAACCAAAGCTTCATTATCTGTGAGTTCCAGGCAGTGCAATAGGCACCTGACTCAGAAATTCCTGACCTGAACTTTTGTCCTGTCCCAGGGCAGCTCTTAAATACAAGAATGTAATCAGATAAGAGGCCTGTGAGCAAATCAAGTGGCGGACCTTATATCTCTATTCCGAAAGATTTTGCAAGGACTTATTGATCATTTTATCTCCTTGTAGTTAAAAAATCAGTTTGCCTGGTAGCATTTGCATATGGCAAAACTAAACCAGTTTGAAATGTTTTTTTTTAATAGCTAAAGAAAATTTATTGAAATACTCTTTGGCCTTTTCCTAAGGAGAAGGAGATGTTCCTCTATACCCTTATACTTCAAGAAATGGAGATGTGTGTGGTTCAGGGGAGAGCAATGGATATTGTCTGCCTTAACTTAAACATTGCTTTAGACAGTTTCCTCACAGGCAAACTCAGGAAGTGTGGAATGGATGAGTGGACAGTGAGGTTTATTGAGAACTGGCTGAATAGCAGATCTCAGTGGGTCAGGGTGTCATTGGAGGTCTGTCACTAGTGGTGTCCCCCAGGGTTCAGTATTGGGCCCTTTATTGTTTAACCTATTCATCAAGGACTTGGTGAACTTGCCTCCTGAGCAGTTCACCGATGACACAAATCTGTGAGGACTGGCCAATACCCCTTCAGAAGGGCTTCAACAGGTTGGAGAGATGGGCAGAGCAGAACCTCCTGAAATCCAGCAAAGGGAAATGCAGGGTCCTGCACCTGGGAAGGAATAACCCCAGGCACCAGCACAGGCTGGGGGCTGACCTGCTGGAAGCAGCTCTGCAGAGAAAGATCTGGGTGTCTTGGTGTGTCCATGAGTGTCCATGAGTGTCCATGAGCCAGCAATGTCCTTGTGGCCAAGAAGGCCAATGGCATCCTGGGATGCATTGGGAAGAGCATTGCCAGCTGGTTGAGGGATGTGATCCTGCCCCTCTGGCCAGCCCTGGTGAGGCACATCTGGAGTGCTGTGTCCAGTTCTGGGCTCCTCAGCACAAGAGGGACATGGAGCTCCTGGGGCAGGTCCAGCAGAAGCCACAAGGGCGATGAGGGGACTGGAGCATCTCTCAAAAGGAAAGGCTGAGGGAGCTGGGTCTGTTCAGCCTTGAGAAGAGATGACAGAGAAGGCAGCCCATCAATGTCTGTGAGTATCTGAAGGGAGGGTGTCAAGGGGATGGAGGCAGGCTCTGCCTAGTGATGCCCAGCAATAGGACAAGAGACAACAGGCAGAAACTGATGCACAGAAAGTTCCACCTGAGCATGAGGAAGAACTTCTTTACTGTGCAGGTGACTGAGCACTGGAACAGATTGCTCAGAGAGGCTATGGACTCATTAGAGAGTTTCTCATTAGAGACATCCAAGAACTGCCTGGATGCAATCCTGTGCCATGTGCTTGAGGAGGGATGTTGGACCAGATGAGCCACTGTGGTCTCTTGCAACCTTAACTAATCTGTGATTCCGTGCTGTGTGTGTGTCTCTAGGCACACATACATATATATTACTGCTTATATATTCCAGTAAGTAAGCACTAGTTAATGCTATATAAGCAATTTTTTTTTAATGGGGGAAATAGTATAATGCTTGCAAATATTCTGTAAAGACAGTATGTGTGTATAGAAATTCATCAAATGGGTGACCAAGAACTTTTAGGGGAGCTTAGTTTGTGCTTGCAGTTAAAATGGCAGTTCCTTCTATGTGTGTTCAAGTTTTTCATTATTTCATGGCACCACATGTATAAATTACTTCCACTCCTGGGGAGAATTAGTGAGATCCCTGGAGGGTATGTGCACTGCAGTTTTATATTAGCCTGTTGATTTCATGCTCTGAGCCTTTAATTGTGCAGTCAAAATTAGCCACCGCTGTTTTTATTAAACATTCACTTTGTAGAAATTAATTTGAATAGCTGGACTTGACTATCATTGCCCAAAATTAGAAATCAACTTTATGTAATGTCTGAATATGTCTATACTGTAGACACATTCTACAGTATAGACACATCATATATGTAATGTAGATAGAATTCTGTTCCTGTGGTAGCTGCGTATGTCTCTGAGACCATGATGTGGTGCCAGTTGTTTTAAATACAGATGCTACCAGTCACTGAGATCAGATCCTTCTGACTGTACATGCTTATGTAGAGGTGGCACAGGAGGCTTGGGACCATCTTTATCTGACAGAGACTCCAGAGAGACATTCAGATCACTGTGACCTGAATTGCTTCCTGTCTCAGCTGAAGGGCATCCAGGTGACACTTCGCATTCAGAAGGGAGATTGAGTCCTGTACGTCACCTTGTTGAAACAGAAAACATTTGGTGCTTCTGCTGTGCCATTTGCTTCTTGGACAAAGCAATTTGGTCTCTATATGCAGCAGTGCTTGAGTTTATATTTGGCATTCATTTAAGGACAGAAGTGTGATTCATTGACTTCTTTATTCAGCACTTTGTGTAATTGTAATTGTTTTATTATTATTTTTTTTTTCAGGAAGGAGCCACCCAAAGCAGCTTATGCAAGTGTCTTAAGGGGCGTCCACTGTCAAAGATTGGGACCATTGCTTGGATGGTGACACTGAGTGACGCCGTACATAATTTCATAGATGGCTTGGCTATTGGGGCTTCTTTCACTTTGTCTCTGCTTCAAGGGCTCAGTACCTCCATAGCCATCTTGTGTGAAGAGTTTCCTCATGAACTGGGTAAGAAACTTCATTGCACATGTTGTTTGCTGTGGAAATCTCTGTTGTAGGTGGTTGTGTTGGCGTAAAGTTGGCAGTGGTTGAAAGAAAGTTTAGACAAATTAATAGAAAAAATATTCATCAAAAAGTTACCAAGCACCAAAACACACATCTGGCACGGGAAGTTCCCAAGTGCAGGTGGGTGGAAGCTGGGAGCATATATTGGACAGGTACTAATTATCTTGTTTATATATGGTGCATACAGTGTTGTATTAATTAATTTAAAACCCAGAAATCATCATAGGTAGTGGTGTGTTCCTATGCTCTTGTCTCAATCTTGCATCACTATTTATTTAGAATATTTCAATTTCCTTAGTTTTGAAGGGAAATCCTCATCACCTATTTGAATGGAGAAAAACAACAAGGGTTATAATGTGTGTACAAATAATGTCTTCAGACTTCTTTTGACATCAGAATAACCACAATGTCATTTTCTGAATATGGTTTTCTCTTTTTTTATTCTTTTAGGGGATTTTGTCATCTTGCTTAATGCAGGAATGAGTACTCGGCAGGCTCTGTTTTTCAATTTCCTATCTGCGTGTTCTTGTTACATCGGGTTGGCCTTTGGAATATTAGTAGGAAACAACTTTGCTCCTAACATCATCTTTGCTATAGCTGGTGGAATGTTCCTGTACATCTCTCTGGCAGATATGGTGAGATATAATTGCATTTTCAGTTATTTATTTCTCTGCAAAAAAAACATGTACTCCACTAAGTATCTCCAGCAGAATTTAGTATTTTCTCCTTCTCATGCCAGTGACTAATAATAATAATAACAATAATAATAATAGAATATCATCACTTAAACCCTTAATGGAGGTGCACAGATAATTATTGTTACCAATAGGTAAGGCTTCATAAAGCCTCACCTATCCATAACAAGTTATGTTTATTCATGAAACACTAAAGCCTTTCACCTCATCATATGATTATTGAAAAGGGGTTTTAGACAGAGACAAGCCTTTCATGAATTTGGCCTGGTTTAATCAGAGTAAAAAGGGTATAAACACTTTGTTTCAGCATTTTAAAGTGTCACATTATTTCACCTCATTATTTTAAAAGGTTTGTTTGTCTATTTAAACCGCGTTGTGAAGGAAAAGCAAGAAAGGTAAAGAGAATAAAGTTAAATATTAAGTTTTGAGTTGAATGAAAGGTGTTGTGTAACCACAGTGATAATGAAAAACTTGATTTAAATTCTGTCCTGATTTAAATCAAAGAGTGCCAGCCTCATTTTCCTGGTTCAGACAAAAAATTTTGCTGAGTTCTATTCAGAATAGTCTGTCTACCATTTATTTTTCAAAATGTGCTAGAAGATACAAGGAAAAGAAATTGTGCTAAAATCCAGATCATATTTAGACATTGGATCCACAGTTACTTAGCAATATTCCATAATTTCCTCTTATGATGATGTTTTCTCTCAAAATGAGAGAGATCTTTCAAGAGTTTTAAGTTTTATTATGTTTAAGTCAGTGTTGTAAGAACAGATGCAACGGGTGCAAAGGTGTTTACATCTGCCACGTGAGAATCCATTTGAGTGCAGAACTGGAAGAATGAGGCTCAAATCTGAAAAGATTTGAGACCCCAGTTTGGTTCCATGTGCATTTAGAACTGTCATATATTTATAGTGACTATTTCGTTAAATACTGTTATAGTTCAGGTAATAGTATGGGATTTAATATGTTGTTAGAGTTATAAACAATGTAAGTAGTTTATTTCGTACGCTTGCAGTACCTTAATTGCTAATGCTTTTTGTTTAGCTTCACTCATATAATGAATAGTAATGCACTGAACTCTGCTGTGTAAAATTCATGGCATAAATATATAGTGACTCAAGTTTGTTATTAAATCCATCAAAGTAGGTAACATTCTTTTCTTTGTATCTGTTATTCTGTTCTCTCTGTTCCTCTCTATCTATCTCTCTCCCTGTACCATCCTCTCTTTCTTTTTATAGGTTTTTGGATTGTATCAGTTACCTGTCTGAATTTTTCTTCCCCCTGAAAAGTCTGAAATAGGGTATTGAAGTGCTCTGTACAGAGATCTGGCTTTCTACTTTCTTACGATTTTCACACACTTCTGGTTTGCTTGTCCAGAAGCAGGTAGGAGTAACTGGAATGTCATGCCTTCCTCCTTTTCTTTTCGCTGTTCTTTTTTCTGCCAGTATTGGCATAGTCCAACCTCTGCCAATAGCATCTCTGAGTGGGGAGGCTGTGGGCAGGTGGGAATGTATGCTGAGGTGTGTGCACAAATGAGCCTTGCTGTATGGCATGAAGTTAATCTGGTTTTGCCCTGTTGTGCAAGAGTGTGACAGAGCTCTGGAACCATTTCTGGGAAACTTTGGGCTCTTCCCGCTAACCTTAGCCTGTTCTTCAAGAATTGCAGTACCTTCAATAGCTGTTTTTGTATTGTGAGATCAAAGAAAGATACAGTTTTGGAGTTACCCAGCCTGAAGGCTTCCTGACTAGGGCTGAAATAAACTCTCTTCATTGTATTCTGGTTATACTATTCTCAGCAGAACAGGAGAATACTTTAAGGCTTGTTTCTCAAAAGCCACTATAGCTGACTTTACCTGCAGCTAACACATACCCTGAATCATCCCATGCAGGGAACTTGATACCTGTGCTCTTCTGCCATCACCTCCACTGGCTCCAGAGGCAGTATCTTTGTTTCTGCAGTTAGCAGCAGATCAGTCATCCTTTGCTCTTGTGTTTATACCACTAAGACGTATATTATGCAATGAAGAATCCCTTCATGGCACTGTAATGTCATATTGCATCTGTTACCACCAGTTTCCCACCAATTGTCTTCCTCTTCCTTGCTTGACCTGACAAGCCCACCAGACCTTCCACATGTGAAAGGTTTCTGATTTCTGAGGGGTTGCCCGTGTTTTCATCTTCACTTCATTTTCCTTTAGATGAAGCAGAAGAATCCTAATGTTCTGTTTCCCAGACAAGGATTTCTCTTTATAGCAGTGAAGGAAGAAACAAAACATTTAGCAATACAAGGGCAGCTGCTCTTAGCTGCAACTGTGGACCAGCAATTGGAACCTAGGAGTCTGCTAGAATCAAAAAGGGAAAATTTGCATGAGACTCAGCCAGATGAAGCCACGGTAGAGAGGAACAAAACACCTTTTCATCTTACAATCCTTGGTGGAGTGGTTTTTCAGGGTAATTAGGGTGATATTTTCCTGTGACTGCTTTCACCCCCGTTAGTTCTAATATTCAGTCCAAAGTAGCAATATGGTTCACTTCTTAATGCCTTAAATTAAGCATGCTACCACGAGATGGCAATACTTACCTAAAAATATCCTATTTTTTCAGTTCCCAGAGATGAACGATATGCTGCGGGAGAAAGTGACGGGACGAAAGACGGATCTGACGTTCTTCCTCATTCAGAATGCTGGTTTGCTCACAGGGTTTACTGCTATCCTGCTGATCACCTTGTATGCAGAAAATATTGAGCTGTGAGGATGGAATCAGGAGTGGAGACATCAAGCAAATTGCAAATGGAAGACACTTGAAATCCATACAGGGACATTGATTTCATCTACTTGGTTTTGAAACAGTGGCAAGGCCCATCCTGTCCCTCTTGCCCCAAATACAGGAAATTCTTCTTTAGGACTTGCAGTTGAACCAAATAGTAGGAGCTGTCAGCTTCTGTGTGATGCCAAAAAAATTATGCTAATATTTTTATTTCTACTTAAAATTATCAGACATATCTGAACTGTCATAGAGGAAGGGTGTTACTTGGCCAGTAGAATTATGCAATACATGCAGCTACATGCAACTCCAGACCAACTGAAAGCTGAGGTCTACAAGGAAGATGTGTATTTAAAAGAAAATAATACAGTTTCATATAGTTTTTTAACTGTGATGAAGGCAAGCAGTTTCAAAACTGGTTAATTTTTATGACTTTTGTTGCAGGATTTGTCTGTGTAACATCTTCATTCCCCATCAAAAAAAAGAAAAAAAAATCAAACCATTTCAGAGTAGGTACTAATGAAGCTAAGATTTTTAATTACTAATTAACACTGGAAGGAGAGATACCAGTTCCTGCTTTTGATCTTTTCTCTTTATAAATGCACTAGGGAATTGTTGATTTATTTTGAGAACCACTTTTTTTTTAATTAGAGGGAACCTGTGTTAAATTTATGACTGTTTATCAACTCCATAATATTTTAGAAACATTGAGTACTTTAAAAATGTTCAACTTTTCTGTATTCTATGAAAATAATAAAGTTTTATACTTAAGTTTCCCATATAACCCCTTTAAAAATCAGTTCTTTAGTCTTACAAAGGAGAATTTAGGAAAAAAACCTGCTAAAATCAACATTCCAGTATGCTTTCTTCATAATTTGAGTGATTTCTTTGTGTGCAGTTGGATGGAATGAAATGATAATAAAATATACAAATTCTTACCACAATCTGTTGCGTGTGGACTTTCTAAAATCATGCTTATATATATGAGTTCTTCTGAAATAAACAATTCATCTACTCATTACTAATCTGTTGTAAGATGAACACAGGGAAATTAATTAAAAAATACATTCCATTTCAATCACCACTTTGCTTTGAAGGAATTGTTGTTATTCTCCAGTAAGTTACTTTTTTCATTGATTTTTAAGCAAGTTTTGCAGCTTCAAAGGAGATACTGTTTTTGATGTATTTCCTTGCTGTAGGAAGGTACAACTATTTTATTTTTAATCCTTTATTAAAATATTTTTTTTCTACCAGGCAAAGTATTTACTTTAATACTTTATTTGAATCTCATCTGTAATTACCTTAGGAAAAAATAACTTCTCTAAGTGTCTGTTTAATAAAAGCTTTAAGGCAAACTGCACAGAAGTTGTAAATAATACTTTACTTTAAAATATCTCATAAGTGTTAAAATGTAGTAGCCAATGATACTTGCTGTATGGAAAAAACATTCATTAGTCATTTTGTGCCCTCTAACTTTCTGTGAAGAAGAGTGCACTGTGTCTTTCCTTTAATTCTTTCTTTGTTGATTTCTTGGATAGAAGCTGTTTGTAAATGTTGCTCTAGTGTATGACAATGATGTGTTATACTAACTATGAATGTTCATAGACTTCCTAAAATAATGTCACCATTCCTAGTTCATCAGATTATTTTAATAATATGCCTGAATCATACTTTTCACCTTTAAATCCAAATATTTGCAAAGGAGACTTGATTTTTGTTAATTCCCTAAGGAGGAAAAACTGACACAAGCAAATCATTGGAATAATCTACTTTTAGATCACAGAGGAGATTAGAGATGGAGCAAAGTCTGATTTTGAGCGTAATCCTTTAGTCACAAACCAAATTGCCTTTTCTGGTATGGGATATTCAGCACATAAGAAAGCTTTTTGATTTCTGTATGAACCTGTTTGTCTGTACATCTTTGCTATGATCCTTGTCCAGGACATATAAAATACATCTATTCCAATTCTAGGACTCCCAGTGATTTCCAGGATTTGCAGAGCAGGGCACTGGCTTGGATTCCTTCTGCAAGCTGTTACTCTATGGATTGGCAGGTGCTAGCAAATAATTTCATATATGCGTACATACCAAATGACTATTGTAGTTCTTGACTTTTATATTACTGTATTACCCCATCCTTTCCAGGAATGCTGTAGGTGCCTTAACAGCTCTTGCACTTGATGCACAAGTTATCTCTCTACAATCTGAGAAGAAACTCATCTCCTTATCTTGCAGTTCAGTTCAAAATGTACAGGTGTGTCAAGCTGACAAAGGTTACTGCAATGAAGACTAGAGAGAAAGCCATAAATCTACTGGCAGTAGATGTAATGTACCTGTCAAAGGCAAGGTCACATTCTATTTTGGGGGGTTTAATCCATACTACACTTACTTTGTACCCAATATATGGTCTCCTTTTTTTTTTTTCCTTATTACAGTGCTTTTGAAGAAGATAATGTAATTACATGTGTTGTGGTTGATGTTATGATCATAATGCTTTCTTCTAATTTAAATACCCTCCACAGTTCCTGCATCTTCTTCCAATTAAAAGGTAAGTTCTACAGTAAGGTTTGAGATACAAATAGGAGATACAGAATGTCACAGGAAGTGAACTGCAAGGAAGATGTAGCTTGAATTTACTCAGTAATGCAATTCTCCATAAAATAGCTATTAACTGCTGCTCTGGGTGAAAGCACTGTAAAGGATTCACAGGATTCGAATTTGATTTCCTTTAGAGAAATAATAGTTCCTGACTCGGAGGACAAAAACTGTAAACATTCTCCCTTGACCACGTCCATGGACAGTTGTTCATTTCCTACTGCTTTCTGGCTTTCTTTGGTCCTTTAAATCACAATCAAACCCATGAAGTTGCCAAAATTAGCCTTGTGGTGTTTTGTGGAGTTTTTCTTGGCAATGCCCGAGTTATTAAAATGAAAAAAAACCCAAAAAACTAGTAATCCTGTTCAATAAAAGCATTTAGCTATTATACCGGATGTTTTCTTATGTAGAACAGTAGTGGTATAGACAATCAAAGACAAGAAGAAAGTTTATTTGTATCCAGCTAGCCTTAGTCAGTTGAAGAAACAGCAGCAGTTGTCTCTGGCTGGGCTGGTTCTTGAGAAGATGATGTGCAGCAGGCGTTCCTCTAGTGCTGAAGAGTGAAAAAAACAATCTAATTAGAAGAAACATGAAACAAGATTATATGAGTCAAGCAGATTTAGTTAGTTAGAGAATACAAAATGGCTTTGATAGCATTGGCCTAAAGGATATATAAACTGCACTAAAATGCACTTTTCCAGTTCATGGGTAAAAGCTAATGAAGTGCTTGTCTCGCAGTAAATACAACAATAAAAAACTGACTGGAGAAAGGTAAATAATTTCCAAGTTATTTCTGCAAGACAAAAAAAAAAATTGTTATGTCACTGACTTGTAATTTTTTTTGTTCTTGCAATGACTTGCAAATGAAAACTTATTTTAGAACATTTTTGTCTGAGAGAATCCTATTTGTGTGCGATGTTAAGAAGAATTTGAAATTATTTCTCAGGTTTTCATATACTGAAATTGGTTAGGTCTAGTAAGGTTTATCGCAATCTCCCTTTACCTCACTTATTTTTAATAACTTCTATTCTACAGGAAGCTCTTGATCATTTAATGAAGCTATTAGTAAAATAATACAGATGCCCTTTTACTTGAGAAAATCTTAGTAATGATTTCAAATAGGTATGTGTTCATTAGAAGTAAGTTATGATGTGATTTTAAAACTCCTTTTACAAACAGCAGACCCAAGTGCAAAAAAACTCTTCAATCATGATGAATGGTGATGTATTAAAGAACATATTTCTCTGTGGCAGCAGAGGAATTGTCTTCTTTCAGTAGAGTTTTATTAACTTTTAATTTCATTGGTATGTTAGAGAAATCAGACACAGCTTTTATGAATTGGCACGGAAATAGACGAAGTTCCCTGACCCTTTTTTATTTTTCAAAAAATAAATCCATAAAAATTACTCTTTTCTAATTATTATTTTTATTGCTCTTCCAGTCATAGCAAATCCTATGATTCCTTGTATTACCATAAGGAAAAACCACATAGCAGCTTAAATGAATGACTTCCTTTGATAACAACAAAGGGCCTTGTTCACTGAAGTATTTGTAAAAGATTTCTTCTATACTTCAGGAAGAACTTTGGGTATGGACACAGCATAGAGTGATTCCTCTATATGATCCCACACACAATATTTTATGTTTGAACTGCCTTCTGCCAAGATTGTTTTGTGAGCTTAGGAATCTACATGGTGCAATTGGGCTTGCAGTGTGTGTGACTTCTTCCTTGAGGAGTGGAATGGGCTGTCCATGCCACACCGTGAAGGGCTGTGTTGGGAGAGATCTGTACAAGCTTGGATAAACCCAGCAGTGTGTGCTCATTTTCACAGTGTGTGCAGGAAGAAGGACAGCCATGCTGATAAGGCAGTCAGTCTACTCTGTCATGAAATTATAGTAGCTGTTTGTGACACAGTGATGGTGTACTTCCATCAAGTGGTAAAAGTATATATTTGCATGGTGAATTCTAGGCACAAGATTTTTGTCTTAAATGTATAATTACAACTAAAAGCTTGTTCTATCATGACTGTATTCTAACACCTTTGGGATAAAAACTGCCATAGACCAACATCCTCACTCTTCAGTTTTGCATGTTCATCTTTATTTTATTTTATTTTTAATCACAGAATGCAGCTACAAGGTGGTATGAAACTATCATCTTTGCAGGGTGCCCCGTGGCAGGAAGGAATGAGGACTGACTCCATGTTCTCAGAAGGCTAATTTATTATTTTATGATACTATATTATATTAAAGAATACTAAACTATGCTATACTAAAGAATACAGAAAGGATACTTACAGAAGGCTAAAAAGATAATAATGGAAACTCGTGACTCTCTTCAGAGTCCCAACACAGCTTGGCCCCAATTGGCCATTGTTTCAAAACAACTCACAGCAGAAACGAATGAAACAACCACCTGTTGGTGAACTATTTCCAAACACATTCCAAAGGAGGAAAACATAGGAGAAGCAAATCAGATAATTATTGCTTTCCTTTTTCTCTGAGGCTTCTCAGTTTCCTGGGCGAAGGGATTTTTCCAGAAAATGTGAATGCCACATGAAACAATTCCACAAAACAGTAAAAATGGATGATATAAGGGTATTTTGCTCTCTTTTGCTGTGCTGAAAGTAAAGCTCCTGACTTCTGAAAAGCTAAAAATGGTCACAGCAAGCAGAACCTGCATTTTACATTTCATCTGAAAAATGATAACCCTTGGTGATGCTGTAAGTTTTAGCTTTCATATTTTTCAGATTCTGTACTGCCTTAGTGTGTAACTCTGAACTTTTATATAAAGGGTTAGTGAGTTCTTTTCACAGTTTAGTTAGACAAAACAATCCTTTTCCAGCCTGAGAACAAAGGACATTGCAGCTTTGGGTCCAAAAGTGTAAACAAGGGTGAATTAAGGAGAGCAGTCTGGGAGGATGGGATTTCATGACTGAGACTGTAATTGGACAATTAACCCCAATATGTAAATGGCCCAAAACTTATAAAAGTGTGAAAATCATGACTGGTCATCCATCTTGTGTCCGTCTTGGGTAGAGCCATGGCCAGGCTCTTGTACTGCCCAAAGTACATCATTTAAAGGCCTTTCAATAAACACCTACTTTATTCCTTTCACTCTGTCTAGCCTGGGTGCCAGGTAGCCTCTCTAGGCATCATTGGTGCTTGGAACACCATAATGTTATACTGGTTCCATGTGCTCTCTACAACACTTTACATGTCATCAGTTCTTAAAGACTTTTTGATCACTTGCTGCTGGGTTGCACCTCACTTCTTGACTAAGATCCTGTTTCATTGTCTAATTAGCCATGCTGTGGAGAAAGCTCCTAGAGTAGGACACAACAGAGAGGTTTCAGTCTATTTATAAGGCAGATCTCAGCAGTGCACCTTCAGAGTACCTCTTAGCTGTCAACTCAGTGGGTGTCCAGATACGTCATGATGCTGTGTTGGGAAGTCACCCACGTCAGTAACATCCTTTCTCCACCCTCTCATCCTCTGTGTCCACCCTTATTTCCTCTGGAAAGAAAGTGGCTTCCTAGCTAGGGTAGATGTGAAACTGTTTGCTTCAGGCAACTGGTGTACCAGGGACTGTGATTTCCTCTCCAGAGCATATTTGCCTTGTGATTTAGACACAAACATAGGTACAAACATAGTTATAGAGCAATAATTGGAGCTGTAACCACATTTGACTGGTAATTACTTGTGCTGTGTGGGTGTGAAATACCTGCAGAGTTCCAGCCTAGAGGGCTCAGGAAACATTATTCTTCTGTATTTTCAAAGTGAAACTGCATCCCAGTTTGTGGTTTACAGGAAACTTGAAAATACTGGTATTGGTAGAAAATATTGATCCATAACTACATGGTAGAGGCACTCTGTGAGCCACAATTTCTGCTTTGTCCCCAGCTGTATCTACTCTACTTGTCTCCTGAACAACTAAACCTAACTAAGATTAGTATATCTGTACTAGCAGGAGAGCTTGGTTAGATTGCTGGTAGGGGATGGAATGTTGTGTGTGAGGAAGGAAATTTTTCGGTCTTTCTCCCTTTGAAGGAGAAGGGAGGCTGGGAGTATATAAAGACATAGCTGATACCAGAAATGCAAGTTAGGGTGATCATAATTTGAGAGGGCAGAATTAGTAGTATAATTGCACCACAGTAGCAATAATTATTGTAATTACTTTTATTTACATTAATTGAATTCTACACTTAATGCTGCAATTAGTGTCATGGACACACTGTGATTTCTAGCTTGTGAAGTGAAAGATGGTTCAAAGAGAGCTTTCCCCTTGTGTGGTGAACAGTGACTTCCTTTTTAAAGTTACAAAATGTTGTAGTTTTATACTTTAAACAAGGATAATCGGTGTTTTTAAAAAAACTCTGTAAGGGATGGGAACATATGGAAGGCACTAGCTCCTCTGTGCACTGTTCAGTCTTCACTGAGGGCAAAGGAGGGAGAAGTCTGCTCAGCTGATCATCTGAGAATCCCTGTATAAACAGGAATCATAATGTGGCTCGTAGCAATAACAGGCTCAAGCCAGAGTCTGAAAGGTGAAGTCCCCAGCACTGGGTACAAGGGTGGGAAGAAGATGAAATGTCAATACGGGAAGGCAATGGCACAGCACCTACTGCTGCTACTGCTGGGAGAGGAATGGAGGAGAAGGTACTTAGAGACATGGTTTAGTGGTGAACCTGGCAGTGTGAGGTGAATGGTTGGACTTGACAGCCTTAGGGATCTTTTCCATGCTAAATGATCCTATGGCTGAAAACAAGGCTGCCAGCTCTTGAGAAACCAAATAATGAAGAGAAGGAAAAGCTTGGGTCTGGCAGTGTGCTTCTGAGAGGAGGGAAGTACTCCTTAAGGAGAGTCAGCTGGAGGATTTGGGGGCAGGAATACTGAGAAGGCAGGGCTTGGTAATGTGGGGAGTGATGTCATGGGAAAACTGCTGAAGCTTTATATATCCTGGAAAAGGGCAAGTAGAATAGGTAGGTGACTACAGCTTGTCATGCTTATCCTCTGATTTCTGGTAGCCCCACATGGATCTGAAGCACATGCTATAAAGAATTGAAAGACAGTAGCATAAAAGATCCCCAATTGTGTGGGAAAGACTTGGGTTGGGCACGTGAAAGACTTACCATGGGGGAATATATTATCAGCAAGGTGAGGTGAATCCCTGCATCTGTGCTGTAGTGTGGGCTGCAGATGGGGCCAGCACCCTGACAGAGGAGGCTCCCAGTGCTGTGGAAGGCAGCAAATGCCAGGCCATGCCCCAGCCCAGGTGGTGCATGAAGCCATTAGCTGTGGTAATTGACTTCACAACTTCTCTAGCAGGGTTGAGTGAGGCTTTTGGCAGGGCCAGGAAAGACCCTGCTGTAAAACTTTAAAAAGGTTGATGAAGATGCACCACAAATGGGTTAAAGAAGGACTCTTAAGGATGTTTGAAATAGAACAGATGGTTTCTACTGGGTTTTACTGGCATCTTACTGCTGCTCATGCTTCTGTTGGGATTAAATGTGAGGCTAAGAGAGACTTTGCTACCTGAAGGCATTTAAGAAAGCAGAACACCTGGCTTTGAAAAGAAAGTGACTGGAATCTGCATCACAATAGAAGACCTTGGAGAGGAGGTTGAACTGCTTTGGACTTCTGTGTAGATTTGAGCTGAGGAGGAGGTAAGAAGGTAGTATTGCTGGAAACCATGAGGTAGGAAATCTGGACAGCCTCTGCCACTGTGGTTGGTGTGGAGCTGTGTCATTCTTGTTTGCCTTTTTGAACCTGTATTGGGTGCTGCTGCTTTTCTGAAATGCTGAGGACGCTGGCTGGAGAGCTGTGCTCCAGCCCAGCATGTGGAAAACCCAAGGGAAGAACAAGGCAAAGGGACTAGTGGCAAGTTTCTCCAGGAGCAAGTAAATTAGAGTAGTAGCTGCTGCAGGTAGTGCTTCCAAGGGAATCCTGAAACAAAGCCTTAATACAACATTGCTCCGAGTTGTTGCACAAAGAGCTGGAAGTTACATGATTGCTGTGGGGTATAATTTGTAAACACCATAAAAATGATGACAGAGAAAGTAGCTGCAGGTCACCTGTACTTCTCCACGTCTCCATGTTCAGCTGTGTATCAGTGTCCAGCTGAGTACCTGAATCCAAACGTCTTGCCCTGCTTGCCACAGCTGTGCCGATGGCAGAGGGTTGCTCAGCAGGGTGTAACACAACATGCCTGCCACTGGAGCTGCATCAGGAATGGGGTAAGTGAAATACTGGGCTTGCTATGCTCCTCTGTCTGGGCTAATTAAAAGCAGTGTGTTTATAGCTTGTAATTTCCTATCTTTGTTCTTTTTTGGGGCTTGTTATTTTTAAGAGTGTGTGAACTGTGATTTCTGAGAACAGTTAAAGAGTTTTTGGTGTGGGGTTTTTTTTGTGTGTGTGGGATTTTTTTTATTTTATTTTTTTTTCCAATGCTGCAGAGGGATCTAGATAGGCTGGATTGATCAGCTGCCAGTGACAGGATGAAAGGACATAGTCTCAAGCTATGCTAGAGGAGGCTCAGGCTGGACATCAGAAAGAATTCCTTCACAGAAAGGGTTGTTAAACATTGGAATGGACTGGCCAGGAAAGATGATGGAGTCACCATCCCTGGAGATGTTGATGAAATGACTGGATGTGGCACTTACTGCTATGGTCTAGTTGACATGGTGGTGATTGGTCAAGAGTTGGACTTAATCTTGGAGGTCTTTTCCACCTGGATGTTTCTGTGATTCTGTCATGAGGGTGATAACCTTTGAGTTGCTGAGATTTTACTGTGGGGAATGAAACCACTGGAGTCTAGGGACTCCATTCAAGGGTGCCTGCTAGCTTAAACAGTTGAAACCCTTTTAAATGTTAGTGTGTTTTCTTAACTTTAATGGATATGAAAGTAATTTCCTGGAGAAAGGTTTAGGAAAAAACTTCTATCACTTCCTCACTGTTGGCTGGGAGGGGAGGAGCAGGAAATTACTGAAAAGTAATTAACAAAAAGAATGAATTGTAAGGAAGATACTGCATTTAAGATGGGAGAAGCAAGGACTCTTGATAGCTCTCTGCTTGTGTTTTTGGTCTGTTAGCTGAAAATCTCCTGCCACTTCAGGAATGGTATAAGCAAAATTTCTAAATAGGTATATTATGGTGGCTATAATGCAGAAAATAACATGTAATGTTTAAATTTAGTGATTTCAAATGTTTTCTGTTTTCACTTCTGGAAAACGAGACATCAAAGAGGAGTAAGACCCTGGGACTTGCTGACACTGTAGATAAAGAAGCATTCAGCTTAGTTTGCAGTGATTCCTTAGTGAAAGCCTAGGGAACATAGTACAGAGGTGCCCAAGTTTCCTGGGTCTGCAGCAGCATGTGCCTATAACAAGGCTGACTGTATTCATATGGTAATGCAACCACTATGTGGTTAAATGGGGTATAAGTCAATAAAAACTTGGCTACAATAGTCCCCAAATCACACTGGTGAGTCCTTGGCATGTGATCCCACTGCACATTTGCTGACTTTCTGACAAAGGTTTACAAGTTGGGTCTGAGTTCAGGCACTGCTGTGGTTTTGTGTAGAACACTTAAGTCTGTTGTCTCCCTTAATTTTCTCTGCCTCCCTGAAATGGGAATGATGGAATAATGGTCCATCCTGTGTATCAGTTTAGAGCATTGCAAACTGTTAATATTTATAAAACACTTAGAAAATGGATAGTCTTCCTGGGTGGGATCAAGCTGCCACTCTGCTATTGCCACAGAAATAAAAGCATGTCAGTGTCAACTTGCCTCAGATCTGCTTTTGACCCTAGGCCTGACAATGCCGAGGCCAATTCCTGGGATGGCAATTTCACAGTCATGAGAGTGGCAGGAGACCTACTTGCTATCTGTTCTTCAAAAAATACACAAATCAGGCCAAAGTGCTTCAAACCTTGGAAGCAAAACACTGCTTTGCTTCTGTCTCCTCGGCAGGCAAGTTTCGGGGAAGCTGCTATGGTTATTAAAAAAGAGACAAAATTTTTAGCCCTCTGTGTACAGACTTGAGAATGGCAAAACAATGTGTGTTATGCTGGAAGCCAACAGGAAGAAGAGGTCCTATAAAGGACACGGAGTACTCTCATAGTTCTGCCCTTCTGTGTTTCTACTAGTTGGTATCAAAACCCTGTCTTAAACCTGACCTCTTATGGCTCTCCCTCAGGCAGGAGATTCCCCCCCACAGATACAGCAGAGTTCTGGAAGTCAGAACCCCACATTTGTTATTTTGGTGAGTAGTTGCAGAAAGATCCTGGGTCTTTTCCCCAGGAGCAGGATTTAGCATGGCCAACTGCTGCTATTAACATTTATTTGTCCGGCAAACTCATGAAAGGGTATTCTCTATTCCAGACACTGAGATCGAAGATGACAAGGTGGCATCTATCTAGTCATGAAAGTAAACTGCTTAGTGGTAGTCTAGGCTGAATTTTTAAACTCTTTTTATTCTTTCAAAGAAGAGCTAAAGAACATGGAACTTCTCTTAACCTGGATAGACAAATGCAGGAGTCCTAACTGGCTTTGCAAAGCTGGAAGGATGTTCTGTCTATCCAGATCCAAGTGCAGATTGATGATTTGGTTCATATCATGGTCAAGGTAAATGAGCTAATGTTCCTTTTTAGCAAGACCATATATTTCACAGCTGAATCCAGCCAAGTAAAAATCTCCTTTCATCAAAAATACACAGACTTAACTTGAAGGCTGGGATCAATATAATTCCTATAAGACTTTTAAGATTACATAGGGTATATCCTTTATGGCACTTTGTTTGATTCCTTGAAGACTTCCTTTTCATTGAGTAGATGAGACCTTGGTTGTGCTCTTTCTAGTTAAGAAAGTTGGAAGGCACTCCAAGAGTGACTCTTGGTGCCTGCAGACTGGAATAACGAGACTGGCCAGGCCCTGGCAGCACAACCTGCCTGCGTGGGCTGTGGGTCAGAGCAGCTTCCAAGTCCTGAGGCAAGGCACTAGGGGCTAGAGGGGGATTGCAGGTGTGGGGAAATGAGTGCTGAGTCACACAGCAGTGGACAGGCAGGAATGGCTGAGCTATGGAATAAACCAGAAAGCTCAGATCCCAGCAAAGATGTGTGCACTGGGATATTTGTGATGAAGGACGTGAACAGGCAGCCTGGACTGAAATAAAGCAGATGACATTGCACCATACTGCTCCCAGCTGAGAGCTCAGAGCTGTTTAAAGCCCACAGCAGGTGATTTTGGGGACAGCAAGCTGGAGTTTGGAGTCTGGAAGCTTAAAGCAGAGCTAGATTTGATTGCCAGTTTGCTGATGCTTGTTTAGTTTGTTTTCTGGGTAAGAAATGACAACTCCTCTGTCCTGCCTTAGCAGCAGGGTGCAACTGTGCTTTCCTACAGAAGGGGCTGAGGATATGTTCAAACTCAGCACTATTACATAAATGTTGTACTTAAGCCTGAAAAAATAAATACTGCAACCTCCCTTTCTTTTTCATATTACAAAAATCTTCCAGAACTGTACTGAATATTTGCAAAACAAATAGGAGCAAAGGAAAATGGAATGGCAAGTCCCTTGTTGAAGACATATGTACTGTAACTTTACATGCAGATATCCTTGTGTGTCTGATGCCACTTGCCCCTTTGGTAAAACAAATTGGGGGTTTTGACTATTTATTAGCCTGTTCCCTTTGAGGGAACTGCTTGATCTCAGTGTTGGTGAAAAAAGTTTTGGTTAAATCACCAGTGCCATTCTTACCCTGTTTACTCTTAAAATTGAATGACATACTTTTTGCCTGAAATTAAGATAAAAAAACTTCATCCACCATAGGAACATTTGTGTCAGGAAATAGTGAGTGTGAGTGAGAAATAGTGCTGTGAGTTCTTCGTGCCATCTGAAGCTGTCAAAGTTCTTGTTTGTAGTATGGGAAGAGAAACTACTGGAGCATTTTGAAGAATTCTTCTATTTGAGGTGCCTTTCCTAAAGCTGCTGCTGGACAGGATCACACACACATTCTTCACAAAAATCAAGGGGTGTTTTTTAAGACAAGTCCTGACTTAGTGTTCACTTTGACTTAGTAATAAGAAGGAAAGAAAGGAAATGTAAATTTTATTTATAATGGCAAACTCAGAAATAGGACTTTCACTATGGTTTTGAAAAACTTGGATGGATACTATAAAGGTAAAAATTCCTTGCTCATGAGAGATCCTTGAGCTCAGTAATATAGGAAATAATGAACAATATAGTGAATTTATTTTACCTCCCACAGTTGGCCATTTAGTTGTAGTTTCTAAGGAATGTCAAGAGGAAAAGAGCTGTTATCAACTGTGAGTGAAGCCTTTCTGATCCGGATGACTGATACAGCAGCTGGAGAAACTTGTTTCCTAGCCTGAAATTCCATTTTCTTTGCAATTTTCTCATCTTTGTTGGGAACAAAGAATAATGCTTGTGTCTGTTACAGATCAGTTGCTGCTTTTGTAATAGCTGTAGTGTTTTTATTGCCTTTAGTGCTGCTGGCAACTCAGTTAATGATTCTGTGGGAGAATTGCCACTGAAATACCTGGTTCACATCTGTAATGTTTGTGCATTTTGGATTCTGTATGAGGTGGTTTTTCTTACAGATAAGTAACATTGGTTATGAAACTGCATAATATGGGCTGAGGGGAGAGAGGTCCTCACCTGGCTTAAATCCACCTTGTGCTCAAAGCAGCTCTGAGGTTTTGTGCAGGATCCCTCCTATAAATACTGCCTGTGTTGCAGAAGAGTAACACTCTCAATTGCATCGCCCCAATTCTTAGTGAAGTCACAAACAGAAAAAGACATTCATTATCTTCCCATATGTGATGAGTTCCTGTTAATACCTTCTTGAAAAATACCCTTTGGAAATCACTGAAAATGGATTAGTTGTTAAAATTTGCACCCACCTTACAGAGTTTTGACAGGGAATTTGCCAGCAATTCAAACAATGGCTAGATATGTTATATGCAAAATACTTTTGTATTTGGTAGACTGCAGATGTTTAGTGTATGCATACTGCACAGTTTGTTATGAAGACTTGAGTCTGGTGTTGCTCATGTATGTTCCCTGGAAACCTCTCTGTGTCATTTCCTTGGAGCATGACTTTAGGGCTGTATTAATTGATGAGGGAAAAATAATGATGTTACAAGTGTTTTTGCTAAAGACTGCCTTCAGTGGAGTCTTATAGGTCCCTACCTGTCTTGTGTTGGTCAATTCCATGTGACATATGGAAGATCTCTGTGCTAGGGAGAAAAGCTTAAAATCTGTTGCAAATCTGAAGTGGTTTTCTTACAGTTAAATGAGAGGTCACAGTTGGAGGCTGAAAGAAAGTCACATCCCTTTGAAGTGATGAATAAACAGCACCAAAGGAGGAAATCTGACAATGCCTGAATCTTACTGACCTGTAAAAGACACATTGTTAGCTACTGGAGAAAAGGTTGGGTTTTTTTCATGATAACAAGCAGTTTTTTGTGGTTTTTTTTTTTTTTTTTTTTTTTTTTTTTGCTTAATTGGAGCCAAATAATTTCATGCAACACTTTGAAAATTTAGGAGAAATACCGAATTGGACTTTGAGCTCAAGTCTATCAATAAATGAAAAAAAGCCAGCTCAAATAAGTAAAGATCTTACTAGCAGTGACTATTACTGCTGTGAATAATTTCAAGTTTTTATGCAACTGCATTTATTTCTCCTTTTCTAATCCCTGAAGCATCATGTAGAGTATAGAAACAGAGCCTTTTATATGTCAGGACTCTACAATAAAGTATGGGGAAATCCAGCAACTAGAAAAAAGAAATTATGTATGTGTGGGCAAACTTTAATTTTGCCTAAGAATATAACTTTCTGCTTTTTAATTTCTGGTGCAAATACAGCAAATGTGCAATTAAGCCTTCTAGCAGATCTGTAGGACTGGTTTTGTAATCCTTCCTTGGAACACAATAAATACAAACAGTAATCACAGGTTTAATGAGTGTAATCTATCATAAAATACCTAACAAAACACTATATTAACACTATATAACACTAAAACACTATAAAACACTATATATGTTTTATAACACAAAACATACCTTCTGATTCATGCTTCAAATATTCCAGCTGTACTAAAGGAGTGCAGCAATTGCTGAGCACCTACCGAGGCAGGAAGGAGAGAACTGCCTTTTAAATAAGTAAACAGCCTGTATCTGTATGAAAAACAAGAAAGCTTATTCAGAATTCGTTTTGCACTCATGGAGGTGAGTGGAAACACCTTGCTGATTGCAGGTGCTTTCCCTGATGCTGCACTAAGGCCTAATTTATCTAAAACCTTCTCGAGAGATCGCACTGAATAACCAACAGGATATTGAGAAGAGGCTGCCAAATAATGAACTGTGGGACCCAATATTTGTCTTGACTGCATCTCCATGGGAGTTCTTATCTCTGTCTTTGTTCTCTTATTCACTTCAGGTTTCTCACATGTGCATTTACCTCTCAAGAAACCATGTGGAATACCCAGTTTGCATGAAGTCAGAAACTGAAGGGAGAGTTACTGCAGAACCAATTTTACAGGCTGTAGTTCTACACTGCCATTACCCTTACTCCTCCCTGGAACACAGCAGGGAGCAAGCTGAAAACTCTAGCTCTGGGAATGTTTTGGGGAAGCTATTGAAACTGAATAGCACTCAAATAGATTTAAACTGAAATTTCTGGCTAGAGTTACTCTAACTCAAACCTTGCAAACTTGGAATTGGGAAGATTTTTCAGCCTTGGAGTAAATCAAACCTGGCACTACTTGTGACTTCAGGCAGAACTTGCTGACCTTTAGGTTATGTTAAGTCTGTTGCTTAGCTTCTCTCACCCCTGAAATGTTAGGAGACATTGTTGCTTGAAAAGCAGATAGTTGAAAAGACAGTGTAAATGTGATTCTCAAGGGATTAACACCTTTCTGGTAGGACAGTGCATAAATTTAATTGGATTTCTCATGTCTTCCTGAGCATACAGGATAGTATGCTATAGGGGAAGTGCCTTGCCTTGGTAGAGAGCTGAATTTTGTGTATAAACATGTTCTGCAGACCCAGTTGCTGTGCCTTTTCTATAGGAAATAAAACCTATTTTAAACCCAAGTGTTGCAGCTGCTGCAGGCTGTCTCTTTGGCTTTCCTGTGGTTTGCATTGGTTAAATCCACTATGGAATCAACTAAAGGAACTGACTATTGAAAAAGCTTATGAGAATTTCTCTTCAGCTGACTTGCAGTGCAGTGTTGTTTCCAAGGGATCTGCCAGTCTGACATCAGTATTAAATAGAATATCACACCTTATGGACTAACCATCTGATTCATTGTGACAGGTTTTTTCTCTAATGTTTGAAGTTGTAATTAGGGGAGGAACATGTGGGAGAGAGAATAAAAGTCAAGAGATAAAATAAGAAATTGGATTACAAAGGCAAGGAAGAACCTTGTAATTTATTACTCTTAAGAGAAATGTGGAACAATTGCTCTTAAAAGCAATGCTAACTGTGCAAATAGTTGCATGTCCTGATTAAGGTACCCCAAACCATCTTAATTAATTGTATTTAAATCTGGTGTGGTCTATAAGCTTTTTTCATATGCTTGCAGAAATTTGGCCAATTAAATAATAAATGCAAGGGGGAATGCTCTTTATGATTTTAGTGGATAAAAACTCCAGGGTGAATGTGTGCCACGTGTGTGTGTGTGCAGTACCAAGCTGAAACTGTAGAAAGGGCTGAGAGTATCAGCACTCTGAGCCTGCACATGCTGTGCACTGATCTCAATATTCTTGAGTTGGTCACAATTAGAAGAGATTTTAAGGTATCATCTGTTGCAAGTTAGCTTGTGTTTTGTACTGAGAGGGCATTAGTCAGTGCTTGTTACAGACAGATGAATTTTTGGAATAATTTGGCTCACTGAAGAGCAGTGTCAGTGAATTCAGCTTCATTAGACTGAAGTTTAATTCATCTCTGAAAAGTAATACTGGTTTATCTGGAAACAGTGGCATTTTCAGTCACAGGTAGTTTTTAAACACCAAAGTGAAGCCATACTCTGGAAAAATATTTTGAGTTGTTGAAGACTTTAGTTTACTACCAGCTATGGATTTACTTCCTTTACAGCTATTAAGATGAAGTTCTGTTGTACAGATCAGAGTGAAGAGGTGGACAACTTCTGGCAGGCAATTGTCTTCCATCTTTTATGGAAGCTTTACAAGAAGGCTGTTGAACAAACTAATGTCCTTTTTATGGCAGCAGTGGCCTCTGTGTGGTTCCTATCAGAGACATTTAGACCTCTTGGCCACCACAGGAATGGATTCAGTGGCTGCCTTACTATGCCTGCCTGGGCCTGGCATGACTTAGACCGTGTGGTGATAGAATCTCTTTAAACTGTAACTATGAAGTACCTCTCAATCCACCTCTCCAATTTCTAAGTGGTCTGAACACAATAATTTATCGGGTAGAGCATCTTTCTTGCTAAGAAAGTTTGGCATGGGGACTCTGTCCTAACAAGTCTTTGTTAAAAGCCAGATATAACTTGAGGCATCCATAACTTGGGCTTGGCTGTGTGGAGAGGGCTGGGGAGGAGTGTCACCCCAGACAGGCCCTTGGATGGATGTGGACAGCAGTGAGCAAACCTGCTGAACCTATCCCAGGTGACATGCCACGGGGGAATTGGCTATTTTCTCACAGTCCCGGGGCCATCCATGGGAGTTTAGTTACTCTTTCAAAAAAAGCACTGTCTTCTACCGGATGGCCATACTTTTTGAGAGGATACTAAATGTTGTGGCTCATGTTGCTTGGAGTAGATTGTGGAATAAGGCTTATTCTGTGACAATCTTGCAGCAGAGCTGTGCAGATAGCAGGGTCCTGGTCTGCAGTCTAGTGGAATAGTTCTCTTTTCTGTGGCCTTAGTGCAATAAGTTCACATGGAGGTGGAGATCCTGGAAAAGAAAACTTGCCTGGGAGCTGCCTTGTCCTGTCCCCTTCCCACTGTGCCTACTATTATTTCTCCCAGCTGTTTCCTACTCTTTTCCAGTAGCTTCTGCTGTCACTAGCACAGGCTTTGAAAACCATAAGGGGAGAAGGGAAAATTTGTTTGCTCGAGAACTCGAAATTGTTCTTAATGCCTGGGAGCCACTAAGAGCAGTGGGATTTAATATGATTTAAGACCATTCAATCCAATGTGCCTACCAAGCAGGAAGCAGACACAGTCTTTGAGACCTGTGCTTGTACCATCACGTGGTCTCCTCCAAATTCAGACTAGTCCAGACCTCTGAAACACAACCAGAAAATTCCCTGGCTCTGAGAGGGTGGCTCTGCAACAACTTTTGATTTACAGCACGTTGGCTGTTGCTCAGTAATTATTCTGTGTGGGTTTTACTGTTTGGCAAATGAAAGATCACTTGTTCCTCAGCTGCTGCTGGGTAAGAGCTGGCACAGATCAAGTGCCATGGCTTTGGCTGAGGGGCTGTGAATCTAAAAGAGAGATAGCTTGCACTCTGGTCTACAGGCTGTAATCTCAAACAATATTCAAGCATATTCATACAATACAGGCATTTTTCTGTTTTCCAGACAGGGATTTTTATATTGAGTTAAATTTGCAATCAGTTATTCTTCCAACATGGAGAGTTTGACATTGTTCCTAATGGGACATAAGGTGTGCTTGATTTTAAACCTGCTGTGATCTTACTTCTTGCTATGAGGTGAAAGAAAATAAGACAACTACTAGTAAAACTAAACACATATTGAAAATGGACTTAAGCCTCTAACTAATGAAACTTGTAATATATTGTGAGAGTTTGCACCTACGTTTGCAGACATAGTCTGTGTTCTGGTTAATGTAAATAAATGCAGTGTTCTCATGTTACCTTTTCCTGAAGGCAGCTGTGTGAATACAGAGATAACACCTCCCTTCTCCCTTGTAAACTGCTTTGGGCACTGGCAGTCACCATCTGGAAGTACAGCTCTGTTTAGTGGAGCTGATCCCAGCAGTAACCCTTGCCTGCTGTAAATGACTGGTTTTATCCAGCACTTACGTCACTTGCAGGATGACGCTGCGACTTTTGTCACTTGCTGAGGTAAAAAAGCCACCTCTAAACCAGATAAAATCAGGTAGGACCATGCCCTTACGAGCTTTTCCCTATGCTGAAATAGATAATTGCCAATGTAATTAGGCAGATGCCTCTAACTTGTCATCTTAATTTAAAAAAATAAAAGAGAGCAATACCTTCCTGTTTGTATACAACAGTACAATTAAATAGCCACATTTTTATGCCTGTCTGCACAACTACAAATGAATATTCCAGGTGTAAGAGGGGGAAAATTGGTATTAAGGCTCCAGGTAAACACTTCCATGTGTGCACTGTCTGGTGCTTGGCAGACTCTTTCAAAAGAACAGCGTGTTTGCAATACTCCATTGCTGTAGCACAGGAATGACAAATGTAACATCAGGTTTGAAATGAAAAAGCAGAGCTTGCAGGTATGCCAAGACTAATCTAGCTGGAAAAGCTCAATAAAAAACAAAAAAATTAAGAGTTTGGGGATGAGATAGTTCAATATTTGTATATGAAAAAAGGTACTTTTGTGCAAACACATACTGCATAATTTAAAAAAAATCCTTTTGTCAAAGGGTGCTAATATGGGTATGAATCACATCAACTCTTACTGAAAGCACTTTTACACAAGCAGTGTAGCATTTTTGTGCACAAGTACCCAGATTCTCTATTATAAAGAGGGTAAGTTTTACTAATATGTTCAAACTCCTGCTGGGGATTTTGTTGGCCTCTTGGCAAAGCAGGCATGATTTGAAGATGTAGACTAAGACAGTGGATTTCTTCAATGTCTCCCTATTGCAACAAATTACACAAACCAAATGCATAATGGATTATTTGGAAGGTGAGTCAACTTCGTGTGTATGTTATCTTTAAGCATGATCATTAAATACCCCAAATGATAGTAAAGCTCTAATAGCAGTTGTAAGGGAGGAAAATGACAGGGTTTTTTTCATAAAGCACAAATATTTGGAGCTGTCTTTTTTTCTTGAGGTGAAAACAATACAATGTTTCATTTTGTTTCAGTGGAGGAAGAGGGATTTAGATGAAGTACGTCAAAACAAAAAGAACATCTGTCAACCACAGCTATGGGGTTTTTTACCCTACAGTAAATATTCCTTTTCCAAACTTGTGTAGCTCTAAGGGAGAGGTGGCATGAGTACAGCCTCATGAGGTTCTATAATGCTGAGGAACAGGTAGGAAGGGCTGAGTGTGAGTGCATTGCTCAACAAATGCATGAGGTCAGAAGAAGCAAAAGCTTAACTGGTTAAGCTTAATGCTTAACTGGTACTCCTTGTAACTTGTAATTAATTAATTTACTTCATTGCAATAATTTTCTGATTCTGTTTTCTTCTGGGCCATGACCCATAAAATTAAATGGCAAAGGAATTCCAATGTAGGCATATTCTGACCAATAAAGCATCCAGTGTAATGGGCAGGTAGCCTTGCAAATCTGCACTTATTTTCAATGGGATCTGCTGGTGCTGTTCTGCTAAGCTTTTCCTTTGGCTTCCCTGAAGTTGCTTTGATTGTTGTTGAGACAGGAGTAGCTGATCCATTCTTTTCAAAGGGTGGAGCAGGGCATCCTGGAGCCCTCTGTGAATCACTGCCACCGCAGTGCTGGTTTCCTTTGGCTGATTCAGCAGGGTCAGGAGGAGAGCTTAAGCTCCTGCTGTTTTCAAGGTGCCTCTCCCAGCACTGATACCTGGTAACAAAACCACTTGCTACTCCTGACCTTCCAGTGGGTTTCAAAACAGCACCTGAATGTTTGCGTTTGGTACCAGGGCTTGCAGCATTCATTTGTTCCTTTCTTCTTTCATTCTTTCTTCCTTTCTTTCTAATTTTACTTTAGTCTACAAATGCTGTTTCCCCTATCTTCGAGAAATCAGGCTGAAAAACCATGTACATCATAAATAATCCTGTGGTTGAATTTAAACAAGATTTGGAATTCCTTCCTTGTGGTTGTTTTTTTTGTGTACATCTGCTTCCA
This sequence comes from Molothrus aeneus, assembly GCF_037042795.1. NCBI lineage: Eukaryota > Metazoa > Chordata > Aves > Passeriformes > Icteridae > Molothrus > Molothrus aeneus. The sequence continues at coordinate 28,411,418 of NC_089649.1, forward strand.
GATTAAAATGAGAGCAGAGTACAGCAGCCCCTGTTACTGAGATAAGTGACTTTTTCCTTCTGATAGCTGGGGATGAGCATTCTGTGAGGTGGGGTGAATAAGCATAGGCTGATCCCATGCTCGCTCTGAAGAATAGACAGGAACATAAGAACTGTGATGGAAATAGGTATAAACATTCATTAGAGATGAATTTCTTTTTCCCCAGTCCAGTGGCTGAGGCATGTCCTGAGGTATGTTTATGAATGTGTAATTCCTACTATGTATGCTTGTCAAATATGCTTTCAAATTGATGGATTCCTGGAATCAGCTGTATTTTTAGCAACACTTGCAGTGACTAATTTATATGTATTTGCTTTCCATCAAGCCTGCCTTTTGGGTTCACTCTTCTGTATTTTGAAGTTATAGGCGATAGGCTTGTCAAGTTAATACTTTCTGTATCTTTAAATTTATTCTGGCGTTATTCTTTCTTACTTGACTTTCTGATTTTAAGAGTAGCAAACCCTTCCCAGTCTTTCACAGCTGCCCATCATGGAAGTCACTTGCACATGAAAGACATGGAAAAGAACAACAGATTTTTAAGACTCTGTATGTGGAGTTTCAACCATGTTGTCCAAAGAGGAAACAATTTTTTTTTCCTATAAATAACAATGTGTTTTTATCTTTATCCTCCATCATTTTCTTACTTCAGAGTAAGGTTTTTGTTGATGTTTTAGCAAGAATTGCAGATTCAGCAGACCCTTTCTGAACTGATCTACTTAAAGTTATTGCAAAGTATTTCTTCCAGGTTACTCATCCCAGCTCCTGGAGAATGTATGGTCCACTAATAGTGGAAACAAAAATACACCTGATTTCAGAATGTGAACTCAGCCTGGCATTTTGTTGCCTTGTCACTTCAGCCCTGGAGCTTGTCAGGGTCTTTCTTCCAGGCTTGCTGTGTGACTTGGTTTATCAGCACATCACAGCCCAGTGCTGGTCAGAAGGTAGATGAGCTTGTTGGGTCTCTGGAATCAGCACTCCTAGGCTGCCCCACACAGCCTAGACAGCTCTGCCCATGTTTATGGGGTGATGAGTTCAATGTGTGTCAGCCACTCTCTGCAGGTGGGACCTGGACAAGCAGGTGACTCTTGCTTTAGCATTGCAGGCAGCCTTTGTGAGCACTTTGCACAAGAACTGTAGCTGAAGGGGCTCTCCATCCCCAGCCTGACAGGAAGCTGAAGCTATGCTGCAATGCCAATTAAGAAGTGGGCTGTCAGCAAGAATGCCATTGATCAGAACCAATTTGCCAAAATTACTAAAGAATGTTGAGCAGATATATTATCTGGATGAATACTGGGACTAACAAAGAATGTATCAGCTGAAATGTTAATCATAAATTATGCTTTCACATCTAGTGTTGGGACTGACAAGTGCAGTTATATCTGCTGAGTTAAGCCCTCTCCATTTCTCTATAATTTAAGTATTTTTGGAGCTTTAGTTTACTGCCCTTAAGACAGGGAGAACTTCTTGAGTTATCCATTGCTTGCTCCCACTGCTGAAGTACTCCACTTCCTCATATGTTGGTGCTTGAAAACCCCCAAACTTTCAAACTCCTTCTTCCCTCCTCTCCTCCCAAGCTCCTTCCTGAAGCTTGCATATGTCTGAATTATCCTGATACAGCATGGCCTTCAAAAGCACAGGCTCCTCAGATGGGGCAAGGCTCTGCTGGTTTTACTAAAATCCAGTTGTGTGAATGTAGGAGAGAGAAAGCAAAGGGTGCCTCTAACAGAATGATTTTTTATAAAATAATTTGCTATCACAGCTGCTGATGTTCCTCTGTTTATTCACAGTTTGCAGTGAACACAATGATAAGCTGTTTCATCTAATGCAAGGTACTAATTTAAAGCCCTGTCTCCTTAGGTTGTGGATATTTGGAAAAAAATTAATTTACAGGGGTCCTCTAGAGGTTACTGCTTCCCAAAGTATCTTATGAAATTTCAGTTTAAAAATGATGAACAAACAGTCTAAGCTAATGTTTTTTTGTCTGCCCATAGAGATTAACACCAGGATGAGTTGTTACAACATGTTAATCACTAGAAGGGTAGTTTCAAAATGAATGGCTTTTAAGCCTCATTTATTTAAATATCTTAAACCATCTGAAGAGTGTTCTCCCCAGGACTAGCTTCCCCTGCTGCTTCTCAGAAATACCTTATATTTGCTAGTGTCTTCCACAGTGAAAAATTAATCTCCAGGAGGCTTGCAGTGGATGTGGGTAACATGAATACATTCAGCCATCCAGCCAGGAGAGCCACCCTTGTCCTGGGTGGGATCAGGCACAGCATCACCACCCAGGTGAGAGATGGGCTTGTCCCACTCTGCTCTGCACTGGAGCAGCCTCAGTTCAAATACTGTGGGCAGTTTTGGGTGTCACAATATAAAAAAGATATGAAACTCTTATAGAGCATCCAGGGAAGGGCCATGAGCATGGTGCAGCTTCTGGACCGGAAGCCATATGAAGAATGGCTGAGGTCATTTGGTCTCCTCAGCCTGAAGAAGATGGAGGGGAGAGTTCCTTGTGGTCTTCAATATCCTCATGAGGGGAAATGGAGAGGCAGACACTGATCTGTTCTCTGTGGTCCTCAGTGACAAGACACATGAGAGTGTGTCAGGGGAGGTTTAGGTTTGGTATCAGGAAAAGGTTCTTCACCCAGAGGGTGTTTGGGCACTGGAACAGCTCCCCAAGGAAGTGGTCACAGCTCCAAGCCTGACAGAGTTCAAGAAGTGTTTGGACAATGCTCTCAGGCACAGGGTGTGACTCTTGGGGATGGTGCTGTGCAGGGCCAGGAGCTGGACTTGATTCTTGTGGGTCCCTTCCAAGTCAGCTTATTCTGTAATCCTTGCAACACAGCCAGCTGTTGAGCTGAAGAGGTGCCACACATTTCAGCAACAGTAAACAATTAAAGGTAGAATAATCATAAAATGAAGCTTTTAACTTTTGGTTCAAGCTTTCTGGTGTTCTCTGTCCTTGGCAAGACATCTAGCATATGCTGTAACCTTGCAGATACAGGCTCTCTATCTGAGCAGCTTTATGCTTTTTAGAAGTTTAAAACAGCTGCTTACTGAAGAGATCTGAGAGGGCCGAATTTCCAAATGACCACAGGCCTGATGATGGTCAGCTTCTGAGATCTGAGCTTGTGGGTGTTGCATCCCTAATTCCATACAAGTGGGTGTTTAGTCCTTCCTGCAGTATAGCTGGAGTTCAATGCCTCAGAGGGCTGGACTTGCTGCTGTGATGCCAAAGCACTCAAGTTAGAGGGTAGAGGTCTCTTCACGTGCAGTGCTGGGATTTGGGGTGGGTCTCTGAGCCCAGCATTCTCAGTCCTTGTGAGAGTGCTACTCCCAGGGACAAAGCACCTGTGGCAGGGTGGTTGACAGCTATACTGGCTGTGGCCTCCCTGAAAAAAATCCAGGTGGCATCTTGCAATCCCAGAATAGACTTAAGCTCCACACAGTAGCTGCTGTGCTCAGATAACACACCTTGCTGCCCAAATCTCAGCTGAGGCTTGAACAGCTGCAGCAACATCCTTCATTTTCCTAATTTCTTTAAAAGTGAGAGTAAATGTTGCTATATAGTCCTAGCAGGTAGTCACCACATTTGAAATTGGCATACTTATTTAATGCTCTGTATAATTTAGAAACTTGGTTTCATTCATTCAGGGTTGAAAGCCTTCATTTGATCATTTTTCTTCCATGCTTTACATATCATGGAAGTTGCATATCATACAATCTTTTGTTTTTACTGCTGGTTATCTAGCTAGTTTTGAACCCATCCACTCTGCTACACTGAGACATAATGATTCATCAGAAACCCATATCTACTGAGAAAATCAAATAGATTTAAAATGGCACTTTCAATCTGTGGCAGCAATGAGGGCTATTACACTCTGGTTGCTGGAGAATTTAATGTAGTGTGTGTCACTGCAAGCAGCTGAGCACATCAGCTGATAAGATTGTGGGTTTCATCCTGAAGAGATTGTGAACTGTCAAATAATGAAGATAAAGTATGGGAATTATGCCATTCCTGCTATTATGCTCCTTGTCTGTGCCCCATCATGTCTTTCCTTTGCTGTTGCATCCGTCATGTTGTGCTGGTAATGCTCAGGTTCATCAGGAGGGTCTCTGAGAACTTGAAATACTCCTAGCAGGACTGTTTTTGTGCCTCACTGCTGGGTGGGCTGGATTCTTTGCTGTGTGAGGCACAGCTGAGGCCAAATCTTGAGGCTTGTCTTGAACCCTGAGGGAAAAGGGGAAAAAAGCTGCTAAAAAAAATGAGACAGAAAAGAGTGGGCCTGACGTGCATGGGTGTCACAGTTCTAATGGTGTCTGTAGAAGATGAATGCTTTCTCTCCTAAATTTTTGCTGTATTGAATTTCTTCAGTAATAACTCTTTGTTAGGAGGTGAGGCATCACATGACTGATTAGAATTTGAAGCATCACATGACTGGAGCATCTCTTATGAGGAAAGGCTGAGGGAGCTGGGCTTGTTCAGCCTGGAGAAGACAAGACTGAGGCAATCTTGTCAATGCATACAAATATCTCAAGGGTGGGTGTCAAGAGGGTGGGGAAAGAATGCTTTCAGTAGTGTCCAGTGACAAGATGAGCAGGGTTGCCTCTAGTGAAGGGACTGTAACAGGGAGATTTTCTGCCTTTTCTGTGGCTATTAAGGATGAGCTCTTCAAGTTCAAGCTCTTCAATCTCGCCTGCCTTCAGTTCCTTTGAAAACACCCCATTCCATGATTGATGGTTAACAGTGCTGCCTCTGCATCTAAAATCAGCAACAATTTGATCTTGCAGATAGTCCCCTGGGGGCTGCTTCAGTGGCTGTACAAGCGTGAGCTTGAGCACTGGCACATAACTTGTGTGTGTGCTGCAGACCTGGGATGGTCCATCCTGAGGCCTTTCAGAGCCTTCTCTCCCCACTGCTCCTCTTGTTCTGTCAGCACTGGAACACAGAAGCCATTCCTGTAATTGGGAATGTGTGTGTGCAGCTGGGCTGTCAGCAAGGAATAGATGTGGGCGAGTGGCTGAGGGAGCATGAATGAATGATTGAGCAGAGGCAAATGCAATAAAAGCTGTGGGTGGAAAGAGAAGGCTTGGAATCAGCTCACCCACCACTTTAATGTGTTCTTTACAGTGAGGTATACAAGTGAGAAGAGAATGGAGGGGTCTTTACTCCCCCAGCTGTTGGAATACAATGTGGTTTTGTCTTGGACAAATTTTTGCTTCTCTGCTCCCTTTAGGAATGGGAAAAATGCCCTGGTTGCCAGTATTCTTCAAAATGTACTTAAATTTTCTGAATAAATAAACTGCAGCTTCTGTGGTGAGTGCAGGGAGTCTTGCTTAACTTAATGCTCCATGGAAAGCTGCTAGATAAGGAGAGCTTGGCTGTGTGAGACTGGGCAAGGAACTGACTATGGGATTTGCTGATATCCTAAAACCCAAAGTGTTTAACAAATAGATTAGGTCAGTGAAGCAAAACAGACATGTGGATGTTTCATTAGTCTCTTCAGTTTGATGCTATCTGTGACTTATTCATGGGGAGGAAAAAAAAAAAGTGTGTTTCCCACCATTGAGCTGGTTTCTCTCTGGGCTATGTTGTGGTTTGGCAGTAGCTGGCTTGCAGAAGTTTAAGGAAGAATAAAAAAGGAAATTTCTGTGTGGTTGCAGAAGGGTTGGCTGGCATGCCATGCGGGAAAAGCGTGTCCTTTTTGGCCTCCTGGGAAGGAGACCAAGCAGAAGGGAGACGTAAGAAGAGTGTGGGTGGCTATCTCAGCTTTTCTCCCTCGGGACATGTAGCAGGCTGAGATGGGAGGGAATGGGGGCAGGAGGGCATGCGGGGCTCAGCTGCTGCTACAGATGCAGTGAGTGCTCCAGCCAGGCTGGGCAGGAGAGAAACAAACTTCATTCTTGTGTGACTTCCTTTGAACTAGGGGACTCAGATGCCTTCCTGTAGTGCTTAACTTGTTCCAGCCCTATCTAATCTCGTTCACTTTGATTTTGGTTTATGTTAATTTGGTATTCTGTGGAAAATGGAGTGATATTTCAAATGCCTTCTGTCAGCTGCCTTTTTAATACAGGTGTCTTGAACTCTTCATTGGGGTTACTCTGTAACCTTAGAGTCAATAACCTTGTAAGTGAACTAAACCAGTCTCCTCCCCGAGGTAAAACAGTTTCTTTCACCCTGTTGTTGGTGTCAGAGAATATGCCCACATTCTTACACATGCAATTCAAGCCATGTGCTTCCTCAGGAACTCCACTACCATTTTTTTCCAGTATTTTGCTGTAACATAAAGGGGCTGTTGAAATTAGCTTGGAGAAGTGTGGCTTGCTGTAATAATACAGAATTTGTTAGAACTTGGCTTTGACTTCAGTTGGACAGTGATCAGAGAGGCTGTGCAGGTTAATTTTCTGCTTTTCTTCAGCAGCATCATAAAAAAAATCTAAATTATGAGTTTTCCAAGGCAAAATTGTGTTTTACAGCACTGGACTGTAGGAAGTAATTCTGTTTCAAGCACCAGCAGAAATGTAACTTTCTCAAAGACTCTTTTGGGAAACTGAGAGATGCTCTGGGGAGCTGATTTTGTTAGTATCCTGATCTCAGCTTAATATTGCAAGCAGTTAGTGTTTTCACTCTGAAATGCCTCCAGTGTGCAATTCTGTTTATTTTGCAAGGCATACAATTAGGCACAAATCTGACATCTAATATGTAAAGCTAGTAAAATAAATAAGAACCATGTTCAGATCACCAGTCAGAAATAGAATGCAAGATCTAGTTAATGACACTTGGGCAAAGCAAACAAACAAACCCATAAAAATTGAGGAAACACATAACTGAATGATGGCAATTGAGTTCAGTGCTCAAGCTCACGTAGCAGGAAATATTAACAAAAATTATCCAGAAAATAAATAATCCTATATAATAAATAATAATTAAATAATCCTGTTATAATGTGTCCTTTCCTGAGACTCCTTTTACAGTGTGCTCACATCTCTGTTTTAGGTGGGCAGGAGAAAATAAGAAATTATGTGACAATGCTCAAAAGGCAATGAAATTATCATTCTTTCTTTCTGTTGTTTCTGGAATGACCACAGGTGTCTGATACTGAGAGATAAAAATACTTCAGTGTTTTCCAACAGGAGTTAGACTGATTTTAGCCTCTTCTCAACAAACTAAGGCGAGTCAGGTATGGCATAAAGGCAACTTAAAACTCATTCAATGGATTAAGGGGAGAAGAATCCTCTGTAGAGCTGAGTAGAATTTTCTCACTTGTTTTGGTCTCATCACTTTTTGGTCACTCTTCCTTACCAGAGCACTTGTATCACTGTTGGGCCTGACTCATTAAGTGAGATTGAAACTCCTGTACAGGAAGGCAGTGGAAATTGTGCAAGATAAAATATGCACTGCAATTTTTGGTACCTCTGTGTCATTGTGTAGAACATCAATCCCAGTTTTTAGTGTGTTAGGGCTGGGAAAAGTGATTTTTAGAATATTTTATACTTTTTCTCTTCCTTTTTTTTTTTTTTAGTGAGGAAGCTTGCTTGGCTCTGAAGGTAATTGATCAGTAGAGACAGCATCAGGAAGTTTGTTTGTTGCTTCCTGTGGTTACAGATTCACTGAACCCACCCTAAAATAGAAAACTAATGTAAGTACTTGACTGTATTGTCTGTGATGGAGTTTTTCACTTAAATGAAGACTTCCCTCTTGTAGTAATGGTGCAATTTACCCCTTGCCTAATGCTTTCCCACTCTCCATCTCCTTTGTGTCTCTCCACACTTGTGTGCTATGAGCCAGAACTATGACTTGGGAGAATGGCAGCTGATGGGGGCTCTGTTTGGTGGCTGGCAGCTGCTGCCATTTGCTTGTCTAGGATTTGATGTCTAGGTTTTTGTCTAGACTTTGATGCCTAGTCAGAATCAGATTTGGGTGGAAAAGCACAGATGAACCTACTAACATGGAAAAATGAGAATGATGAGATCATCTGCCATAAACTGTATGTTCAGTTAGTTACTGCTGCCTTGTGGTGCCTGACTCTCATTTTCTGAGTGTGACTGAAACATAAGCTGTATATATCTTATACTATGTCTGTGCGATCCTCTTCTCCAGCCTGAGGCCACGTGGGTGTTCCTGTGGTGTAATAAACAGCAAAGGCCTGTGCCAGCCCATACCTTGCAGGTAGAGCTGCTTATGATAACCTCAAAAGCTACAGCAAAGTTTGACAAGTCTGCTTTGTGATCTCCATTTAAGTTTGAGGTTTTTTTTCTTTATCTATACGTATCTTTGTATGAAAACACTTCTGATAACAGCACTTAATCTAGCAAAGGAAGGTATTCCAAGCTCCAGAGAAGGTGACTGAATTACCCAAATCCATGCTAGGAAAAAGGTCTTCAGATAATTGTTAGACCAGTGTGTCTTGCCTTGAAGTGCACTGGATCCAGAGTTACTTTCTGAAGAGTTGCTGTAACCCAACCAAGCCTCACAGGTTAGTGCCCTGGGGTGAAATCTTTTGGCCTGTCTTCTGCCAGGACTGAAAACACTGATTCATAATGAGGTATTTTAGCATTACTATTGATGAACTTTAATGCTGACTGATCAAAAATGCTGCCTTTGGTATTTTTGTTTTAGACCAGACTAGGTGCATTCTCTGTATAGATGGTATCAGTAAGCTTTTTCTGGTGAACATTTTAGTATTGTATGTCACTTGCATCTGCAAACAATTGCAACTTGTATGTATTTTTTGCAGTGTTGGGCAGCCTCAATGGATTCTTCACCTCTGTGGGACCCCTACTCTCTATGTGTATGGAAGGTCCTTGCAGAAGTGAGCTGAGACCTGAATGCTTTATTCCTATTTTTTTTTCCCTGTAAGAAGAGGATAATCCAAGCCTTTGAAATTACTGTTGAGAATTGACAGTGCTGCTGGTATAGGTATTCTGATTTCTTGTGCTACGAGTTTGGCACAAACTGACTGCTGGTTCCCTGGGACCACTTTCTGACTCCATTAAACTCTTCACTGCTCTCTTGATGCAATTCTTAATTTCAGCTCCTGCATCCCAGTGTGTCTGGAGTGGCTGAGTATGTCCCTCCACCTTGCTTGTTGATGGCTTGTCTTGGGGCCTATTTCTGGAATGACTCACTCCAGCATTACTGAATTGTGACTCTGAAGTTTGTCAGGAAGAAAGCTGGTTACCGTAAATGAAGGGGATGAGCAGTCAGTCTGTCTGCATGGCTCTGCCTCCTCTTTGTTATTCACACCCCCTGGAGCACTGTCAGGACAACTCTTGTCATTTTGCTCCTGCTCTTCTCACAGTAGATGTTTCTTGTGAAGATTGAAATCTATCTTCAGCACCATTTACATTCCTGCTCGGATTGCAGCTTCTTTAGTAAAATGAAGGTAGGACTTGATATTTGTTCTCAGTCTGCTGCATGTTACACTGGTGTTGAAATGCTATGGGTGTTGTTTTTATAGGGTGAACATCCAGCAAGACCATTCCACCCCTTCATAGATGACAGGCCACATCCAGATTGTGATCCAGGTGAGTTACCCCAGCAAAAGTGGGCAATCTCTGAGCACTGCTGCCTCACTGAAACCTCTCCTGTAACGGGGCTCCTGGCAGATCAAACTTGCTGATAACTGCAGTCACTGTGGATCTCTCTGCATTGTTTTCCTTTCTCTTGGATGTCACTGTGTTAAAAGTATTTATTTTTCAATGAGTTATTGGTTCAAGTTTAATAGAATACATGTTGCCAGCTGGAAGTGTGGAGTGGTGTTATTGCTGATGGGTTGGCTACTGAAGCTTACTGAAGCTTGGCCCTAGCTTACTAATGAAATCAAACTCATATTTTATAATCGAAACTAATATTTTAGCTGTTTTAGCTAATATTTTAGAGCACCTACCACAGGGATCTTGCCCCATTTAGGCTCTCAGGCTCCTGTGATTTGCTTGATTAACAGGCAGTTGCTGATGTTGCCTCTTAGTGAAGCACATTGGTTAGCAAAACTTCAGGACTTCCTTTGTGTTGGAATGTCTGTTTAGAAACGAGTCTGAAGCTCAGTGGCACACCGTGAGGAAAGGTGTGGAAATTCTGCAGCAGCAAACAGACTGTGACTATGAGAGGGGTGGGGAACAGATGCTATTCTTTTTGCAGAAGTATAATGATTTTACTTGTAGCTTGAACATCATTAACTACGCTGAGATGAAGAAATTCCCTTTGGAGAAGGAAAAAAAAGGAATCCATCCCTTCATTTCTCCTCTGGGTCTTGGCTGACTGCCTCAAAGTATGGGTGGGTGGAAGGGAATTCTGTGTGTATAAACAAAACCCAAATGAACAAAAGCCCTGTTTTCAACTTGTTGCTTAGCCATGGAATTTAATACCATAGGAAGTGCATTTTTATGGATGACACACAGTTTTTCAGGAAGATGCTGTAGACTGGCAAGAATGGATCTGGGTTTTGGTGGGGTGTGTTTTGTTTGGTTTGGGTTTCTTGTTGTTCTACATTATAACATCAAGAGTCAGAGGAGACCAGAGTGGTGAACCAAACAAATCTGTGGTGTAGCAGAAGTAGTTCTTCATTAAAGTGACAACTGCCAGTCTTTCCTGTTGCTGTCTTGCATCCTTTTGAGACTGCACTGCACTCTGTATAGAGCTGAAAATACTCTTGCTTTTTGTAAAACAGGGCTGCCCAGAGCTGTAATGCTGGTGCTGCCCTACTTGGGATGCCTAGAGCAGGGCTTGGATGAAGCAGCAGAAGCAGAGAGCAGGAGTTGCTTTGTTATGGGTAATCCTAAATTCTCCTGGGCTGGAAACTGTGGAGTGTCACATTAGAGATGGGAATACATGTGTGCACAGAGAGGGAACTTCTATTTCCTGAGGGGAGCAACAGTCAGGCTTCTGCTTTGTGTGTTTGGCAGTGTTGCTGGATTGTTACACTCTATTTTTCCCCAGGAAAAACCATACTGTTTCCTTGATGTAACTGTCTGTGCTTTATTTTTGCAAAGTTCCAGTTTTGTAGTTTGTCACCATTGACCACAACTCTCTGCATTGTCCAGGTGCCCTCTCACTGGAGCACAGGAGCCACTGGGCCACAGCCTCTGCCTTGGCAGCACAGAGAGCATCCAGATCCTGCCTGGAAGATTGGGAGGACTGACCCCGTCCCAGGAAAGGTCCCTTCATCTCCTCTGCTACAGAAACAAAACCCAAATGAACAAATGGCAGAAAAGACAGCAGGTACCAACATGAAGAACCTTTTCATTTTTTGTATTTACTTCTCCATCTGTTTGTTGTCAACTCAGGAATGCTTGCCAGGGGATACACTGACTAGCTAGGTTTGTAAGAATACAAATACTATATATATTTTATATATATATATATAGTATTAGTATTCTTACAAACCTATAAATATTTATAATCATAATTATATAAAAATATTTATAGGCTTGTAAGAATACAAATACTATATATATATATTATATATAAAATAATAAATATTATTGAGGGGAGAAAGAAGGCCCATGTAGCCAGGTGAGTCTTAAAACATCCCAGCTTCTCCCCTGTAAAGCCTGACAGCCCTCAGTTCACAGACACTGACTGTATTTCCAGCTCTGGAGTACATTACAGGGCTTTTTTTGGTTTATGGTACACAAAGCTATGTTGCCACACTAATACAGCAGTCACTGAATATTTACAACTTCATAGCAGTACATCTGCAGTATTTGTTGGGAGTGTTTCTAACAGAAATGCAGGTTTTCCCCCAGGGAACTAATAATTTACTGAAAATGTTTAATCAACCAATTTAAAATAGAAAAGAGATTTTTAATTAGTCTAAATCTACATCCTTTCGAGATTCTGTCATCATTTTAAAAGTTGAACATTGGCTTTTTGGCTTATTTTTATTCCTAATAGTTCACTTGGCACAATAATGTATTGGGATTGGAGAAATAATAGGAGCCTTGAGGGCCTGAACTTCAAATCCACTCCCCTCTTCCAAATTTGGGTGTCACTTTAACATGTAGTTCAGGAGGAAAACATATTTATATTAAGGAGATTTTTTTTTCTTGTTTTTGTGCATGAAATAGGGCAAGTCATCTTGCACACTCTTGTATCATCACATGCTCACATAAATTTTGTAGAATAATACTACGGGCATGCAGACCATTATACCCATTAACCATATTTATTCCTTTACTGTTGCTGTGTTAATGCAGTAGAAAATAATTTGGCTTTGTTCTGGATATAATTTACTTTAGTCAACTTACTAAACAAAACACAATTTCCTTGTAAACCAAATTCTTGGAATCACTTTAATGCATTAGTAGGTAATTAGTACTGGTTTACATAGTTTGGCTTAAGAAATTAGCTTTAATGTGAGTGCAATTATTTAAACTGAGGATGAAATACCCTTATTCCTAGTAAAGACAAATTTTTATACAGAGTGAATATAAAAATGTTTCAACAAAAAGCAAAAGCTAAATTTTATTTACTTTCACTTAATAATCTTTATAGCCTTTTACAATCTTCCTCTTTTGTGCATAAAATCTACTTTTAAACAACTTATCAAGCACAATGGAAAAACTGAAACGACTTCAAAATTATTAACCAAAGCATGCAATTCATCTTTATATAAATTGTCAGCTGTCATCTTGGAAAAAAAAAAAACACAGAAAAAGGTGTAAAATTCGGTGATGACTTTACAAGAAACCTTATTAATTTCCTTTAGTGATATTGGTCTTCTTCCAGAGCTGGCCTTGGCAAGAGGATCCAAGGAAGTGCAGCAATGATCCCATGGAGGTGTCACAGTAGGATGGAGCCTGAGGCTGTCAGGGCATGGAACATGTGTGGGATGCTAAGCAGAGGAAACCGGTGTGCAACTGGCTGGAGAGGCACACTGCAGGTAATGATGAAAAATGCCTGTTACTCAATAGGTCAGGTTTGTTTAGAACAAGATCAAACTGTATTTGTTGAAATGAGTATGAGAGAATCAAAACCATTCTGTTCCTTCAGGTCCCCCAGCTGAATATCAATTCCCTTATCCTCTTCCCACCTTGTGTAAAGAAAAAGTGATTCTTAGCTAAGTCAGCTAAGAACTTTGCACTGGAGTTGAAAACTCAGTCTGGAGAGTAAAAACAGGAGCAATAGAAAGGTAGGTCTTGAATGTTTATCTGCTATTTTTTGTAACAGTCAAACACTCAAAAATCTCCCTGAAATTAGTCTTTAAAAAAGAAGTGGTTTATTTGAACCAATCTGAAGACAGAAAACAGCAAGAAAACTATGGATAGTCTATAGTTTGCAGAGGAGGAGAACCTTGCAGTTTGATGTGGATAATTCACAAACAGAATTTATTGAATGTTCTGGATAAATTGTATTTGCAAGTTCTCCCACATCTACTTCATCATTGTTTTCTTCAAGTGACAGAAATCACCTATTCTCATCCCAGGGCTAATTCCCCCTCTCCCCTTGCATGATTCATCTCACTTTAGCAATCTGGAATTTATAAGCATCTCTGATATTATCCAGTTTTTTGTAATAGTTTTCTCCTGCCTCAGAGCCTGTAAAATCCAAACCTTTTTTATTCATTAAGTGTAGGTGACTTCATCTCCACTCAAGGAAACAGCTCCTTTAGGAATGCCCATGTAGGAGTTAAGCTGCCTCCTGAAGAAGGGGCAATAGTTTTTCATTTTCAGCTCAGGTCATAAGATTTTTTTAAATTTTTTTTTTTTTTTTGTTCTTATGAGAACTTTTGAAGAGGGGGAATGTGAAGAAGTGATTCAGAGGATAAGCAGCAGCAGAGGAGGTAGCTATTGTTTTATGGTGTGGACACTGCACTCCAGTGAGCAGTTGGCTCCAGAAATGAGACATGGACACAGCTCTTGCAAGAAGCAACTTCCCTCTCCTTCACATGAGCGTAGGGTGGTAGAAGAGACCCCACTGATGAGAATCCACATTCCAGTTCAAAAAAATAAAAACAGTACCACACTGCACTCCTCTCACTTGGGAAAGCTGGAGAGGCACATTGAATCACAGTAACTTAGCTAACAAAGCCTTTAAAATTACAGCTGTCTTCAGGAATAAATTGCATCAGTTTGCTACTGTGGACTAATATTACTTCATAATATTAATAATATTACAAAATAATAACAAAAATATTAATGCTATAACAATATCTTAATATATTAGTAGTATAATGAGATATAAATAGAAGCACACAGGTAGCAGATAGTGATAATTAAACCCCCCAACTATTACAGAGGCCATTAGATGCCCCAAGCCCAAGAAACTCATTAGCAGAACCACTGGAAAATTCTGCTGTTTATGGAGACAGTACCATCACCTCTAAGCTTCCCAGTGCTGAAATGACCATTGGTCTTGTGTTTAGTCTGAACACATTGTTGTATCTATGGTTTTCAACTTTATTCAGTATGTTTGATACTGCTTGTGAAATCAGGATGTAGGACTGGTCTCTGATACAGCTTTTAGGTGCATACCCTGCCTTAGTGGCAGTAACTGGCAGGAACTCTCTTCAGCTGCACCCACAGGTGAGCTCAGTGCCTCAATGTTTGCTAATCTGCCCTGCACTAAACGAGAATAGGTTGATAGCTGATAAAAAAAAAGCTCTAGTACAAACCAGACTGTGTGATGATAATGGTTTATCTTGTGAAATCAGAGCCTCTGTCTGAGATGTACTTCCACCCTCCTGTTACACAAATGCACTCTGAGGGAAAGTACCTCCAAATGTTTGTCTCCATGACAAAAAACATTTGTGTGTGTGTGCACCCATATACTTGCTCTTACCTTGGGTAATTAGGCATCTGTTCCTGGTCTGTGGGGCTCCTAGTTGTAGACTAAAAAGAAAAAGATGCAATCAATAATCACTGAAATCAATAAGTTAGGCTTGTGCAAAATATCTTCCAAAATTGAATAATTCAGAAAACACATTCCTACAATGAGTCACTTTTTATGTGCTTAACTTCAAACATGAAGACAGCACATGTCCCTGGGAGCAGGGGAGCAAGAGACACTCACAGAAATAAGCAGTTGTTGTGTGGGAGAATGACATGAGGTGGATTTTGTACAAATCTGATTCCCAACAGCAAGGCTGGTCTCTCTTGGTGACAATTAGGAGAGGTGAGAGATGCATGGATATTCATTGTCTTGGTGAGTTCCTGTCAGCAGTGGGACTGTGAGCTTGCCTCATGAAGACCTGACTTGGTGACAAGTAGGCAGGAAACTGAGTTTTTGTCATTTTCTAGATTTAAACTTTGAGCATCATGTGAAGCTCAAGAAATTGGAAATAAGCCAGGCTAAAGATGTTCCTTCACAAGTCCAATGGACACTATTGTAAACTACCAACAAGTAAGTATTTTCAAGACTAGAAGTACTGACTGAAATACTGTGAAGCCACAAAGGAAAAAAGCAGCTTTTCTATGACTTCCTCCCTGTCCAAACATACAAAAGCTTGTATGTGCTTCAGGATCCCATGTTATTTCAACTTTGCTAAGTTGACTAAAGAAGTTTTAGTGCCTGTGAATCCAAATGCCAAAATTATGGTCTGTCTTTATTCATCTTCCTGTCGACCTAGCAGAGAAAACAGAAATTGGTGGCTGCCCTCAAAAATAAGGGGCGTTTTTTTAGTTTTCAGGGAACTCTACTTAGACACAACCTGCAAGCTGGAGAGGCATCAACTGATGAATAAGCATTCTGTTAGCAACTTGGACTAAAAACAAGGCACTGATGAGGGCTGGGGAATGAAGCCAGACATTTTGGATAGCAAATGTAATCAATAACCTGCCAGTTTGTAGAATGTGCATAGTGCTCTTCTGGGTGTTTTTTGGATCAAGATGGGAAAGAGATTTGGTCTTTGGCAGCAAGCTGGGCATCTATAGATTTGGAAATAAAAATGTGACAGAAGAAATTCTGTGGAGGATGCCTTTACTGCAGTGAATTACCTGGCTAGTCACAGGACCTTACAGGAGCTGGTCAGTATTAAAATGTCTACAGCAACAGCTAGTAAAGTTGCCCTTCTTGATAGGAAGGCCATTTCCAGTGCCTGTACCTACTGATTTTAACAGCTCAGAAATAAATGCTTGCAGTTGAGTAGCCAGTGGAAAAAGCTTTGACCTCTCCACAGCAGGCCACTTACCTTGGCAATCTTGCCAGGGAGGCCAAGACTGAGCAGATGAAACAAAGACTGAATTGTTCATTTGTCCCATGGGAATATTTGTCATTGGAAGACTACTAAAACATCTAACTTTTTTTCCAAGACCTACCTTCAATCATTATAGAAGTTGCTGGCATTAAAAAATAACAGTTGTAGCAACACCACCAGTAATAATAAATCAACCTTAACATTTGCTTAATGCAGTATTTGTCTGCTCAAGTCCAGCTGAGTTATAGATTGTCCTCTGTGGCCTCTATCTTGCTCATTACCCAGCAATGAAGCAGGGACACCTAATACTCAGTTCTTGCTGCTATGCCAAGCTTAGAGACCAGAGCATCACTTATTCCCAGTTTTGGTGAGGAACTTGGCACTTCCCTCCCTAACAAACAAGTTCAAGGTTCTACAGAGATTAGCTGTGAGAGGATAGCTAACTACAAGCCACTCAAAGCATCTTATGTAGTTTCTGCAAGCTTGTACATATTTTTAGGGGCTGGATGACTAAATCTGTGGGATGTGACACACAAAGTGCCATAATGTAACTGCAATAGTAGGCAGATTTTGAAATTCTATGTTCAGAAATGGCTGAGATTCACATAGGTAGTTCAAATGCCCAGTGATGTAGGTAGGCATCACACAAGTTTTGAAATATTCCCATGTGCTAGGAAGTAAGGATGTGGGATGCATATGGAAGTTGTGTTGTTTTTTTAAGACTTCATCGGAAACTTGTCTAGTAATCCTTGAATAAATATTGTCTCAGCTGCTGCCATTTGTTCTATTGGTGGACATGCACAAACCCAAGACTCTCCAGCCTTACCTAAGCTTAAGGAGCTTTGCTCAAAGATAAAGTTTCCCATGGGCAATAGGCTCCTTCTAGTTCATACTTTGGTGGTGCACCCTGAAAAATCTGGGCTACTCAGATTTAAAAGTGGAGCTTTTGTCCACAAATCTTCTATGTATTTCCCTGAGTTTTTATTTAAGGTATTTGTTTTTGTTGGTTTTGGTCTGTGGGCTAACATCTTAAAAAAACCAAAAAGTTATTATCGATGTCTACGTGTCAGACCAGATATTTATTATACAGTATTGAGCTAAAGCATTGTCCCTTCCCTAGGCCTTAGTTGTTCTTAAGACAGTGTTTTGTAGATGTTTAACTCCAAGAGTGGCAGAACCTTTTGCTTTGCAGTAGATTTTTTTTTTTAGGGCATTATTCAGTCCTATACTAAACAGTTACAAAATGAGACATGAACCTTGAGATAGCATCAAATGTTATAATGGAAGACTGAAATGAGTGCCACTCTCACTAATAACTTCATTACAGTGGAAGCAAGATCAAACTTATCAAGAAACTAAAAATTATGTTCCATACTAATTTCTAGGAGATATTTTCATTTCTCATTAAAATAAAATCAAATTCCTTTTCTAACAGACTTCAGATGTGATCTCTTTAAATCCTCACTCAAGACTTCAAAAACTGTCCATGAAAAAGACTATCCAAATCCTGATTTCAAACATGGACTCCAGAGAAGGAGGCGCATGTTTTGAAAGGTACAGCAGGGAGAGTCTGTATATACATGTAAAAACTAGCATTCTTAGAATAAACCTGAGGACAGCTGACATTCACACATACCACTTTACTAAATGACACGTGAAACAAAATGTCTCTCAAATGAATGCTCTCTAGTCTGCTTTCCTTAGGAACTTCAAAGAAAAAGAGAAGGCGACTGTCATTTTTGTTTCAGAGAACTTATGTCTGGATGTAGATATCCTCCCTCTGCAACCCTTGTTTACTCTTGCCATTGATATGCCTTCAGTTCTAGAGGAAGTCCTTTTTTTTCCAAGCATTGAAATATTTGATTTCTCTTGTTGGACAGACCATAATGATTCTTACGCCTGTATTTCTGCAGTGCAAAGCTGCTGATTTATATGCATCTCAGGCTCTGTGACAGTGTAAGAGAGGGCAGTGAGGTCAGGAGCAGAAGGGAATATAGTGATCATTATCTGAGTTACTGGATAATTTCACAAAATTAACAATTCTGGTGGTGATACTACATTTCTGCTGGTATGATTCAACAATGAACTCTGGAGAAGCAGGACAGCTACAGAGGCAGGACTGCTGCTGTGGCCTTAAAATGAAACCCTACAGACAAATTCTACTCAAGAGTCACCCTTGTCTTCTCATGAGCTGCAGTGATCCCAAGCCCTCAGGCTCTGAGCACCTTCTGAAGGCTTTTACTCAGGACACTGCCTCCCTACCAGCCACAGAGGATATTTAAGCTGAAATATCTGGATGGAAGAGCTGCTACTGGGCCAGCAGGAATTTCCCTTAATTAATTACTGTGTCTCACAAGTTCACATAAATACAAGGCTGTCTAAGAGAATAATGAAAGCAGTACTTTTTCTCTTGCAGTAAGGAAATAATGCATTTAGGTCATAATTTTTAACAGAGATATACAAATGGTACTAATTCCAATGTGAAAAAAAAATCCCAATTCTCCTTTCAGCATATGTACTGAAGTTTACAGAAATCAAAGGCCTAAAACCAATACCCTCTTATAGATTCTTTTTGCAACAGCAAGAGAAAACCACTTGCAGAAAAAGCTGATGCTTCATACTATTGTAGATGACAGTCAATCACAAAGAGTCATAGAATATTCTGAGTTGGAAGGCACCCACAATCATCATAGAGTCTGGCTCCTGGCCCTGCACAGGGCAACCCCAAAAATCTCTTTTTTATCCCAAAAAGGAAAAAAGCATCTTAAATCACCAGTGGTACAGTTTTAAATAATGACCACAATACTCACAAAAACTGCTGTACAAGTAGAAAGTTCATCGAGAATTTGCAAATTGATGGCTGATTTACAAATAAAATACCGAAGTCATCAAGCAAATTGTTCTAAAGAAGCCATCTACCCAAATTCTGATGATGCAGTAGGAAATAGGCTACAGAAAAGCTGAGCCACAGAGACTTGGTAAATTTTCTGCCCCATTAACTCACAGTGAGTTCATCTTTGGGATGAAATTTTGACACTGCTGAAGGCCTGATTATGCTAAAATAAATGTGATCAGATACAGAAAATGTTCATTACAAATTCAATTCCCAATCCAAAAGGGTTTGGATCAGACCTCTGCACTACACTTACAGTTCAAGGCTTCAGAGTCCTTAAAGGCAGAAGAAGCACAACTTACCATTCAGGTTTTCATTTTCTTGTCTGTTTCTGATAGTGGTGTCTCTCAGGTGATGAACTTTTTCCTGTAAGTAAAAAAACAAGCAAAAAACCAGCAGCAGAAATCAGTAATGGAAGTTTACTGTAGAAATAGTAAGACACTATAAAGAGCTGAATTCTTTAGCATTCTGAACATCAAGTATCTCTCTCCTAGATAATAATTTTAAAAGACTGAAAAATGTTTATGATGCTAATTTTAGCATTTTTACCTAAGAATCTTGTGGAGTTATCCCTGCCAGCAGTAAGTTAAAATGATTCTGGCATTAGATTACAGAGTCTTGGATGTTCTTTGCTGTTTGTTTGGGGTTGTTTTGGTTTTTTTTTGGAAAAGAAATTTTTCCTCAAAAATCCAAGTGAAGGACAAAAAACTGCAGTGACAGCATGAAGTCAGTTCATCAAGTTTACAGAGGACTAAGAAGAAAGGACTTTTCTATGGAGCAAAACCAAAGAAAAGTCACACATGTGATGCAGGGTAAAAACCACCACTACAAAGCAGCTTTTTTCCTGAAGCACTGAAAACAGGCCAAGTAAATCTTCCTTGAAATATGGATATCTTATAGTTCATCAAGAAAAAAAAAAAGACATAACTTGGTGCTGCTATCATGGTACAGATTAGATATGATCTTCCTCCTCAAGAAATGCCCCTGACTGAGAGCAATACCAGCAATTTATCTGCATGTTTGGCTGTGGATGGATTTGGAAGGTGGCATCCTAGTGCTGTGCTGCTGGTGCCCAGCTTGGGAAAGGGCCCCCAAACTGTTCCAGGCCCTTGCACTTTTGCTGTTAAGTGTTCCCCTGTGATGACAAAGCTCAGATTTTCAAGTAGATGCAAACACAAAGAGCACTCTCCTTGCTGGCAGCATCTGATAGCTCTTTCACTCTGAAAAGCAGCAGACTAGCTGTGCTTTTCCTCTTTCTACTAAATGACATGAAGGACAACAAGAAATTATTTTTGTTAATGCATGACCTCATATAAAATGAGGGCATAACCTCTTCCTCCATGTGTCTTTTTAGAAGTAATTAACAAATCTCCTCTCCATGACTTGCTTTCAGTGACTCAGTGTGTGGGCTTTTGTAAATCCTGTTTTTGTGCACCTCAATTTACTCCATACGTTGAATACAAAGGAGGTGTAGAGCATTGCTGACAATTGTGGATTTCACTAAGTATATTCAACCCTTTCAGACAGGCATAAAGCCTGGTGTAAGTTAATATATTCTAATTGCTAGAATAAATGTATGCTTGATATAGTCAGGTTTTGTTAGCTGACACTGCTCAGTAGCACATTTGGTTTGTTTGGTGACATAAGGTTTGTGGTTTCATGAAAGATGCACATCACCCAACAGTTTAAAACACAAGTCTTAGGAGAACAGCATATTTAACTCTGGACTTAAACCAACCTCAGAAAACCTCTCAAACAACAGTGGGAACGGGTATCTAGAAGAATCAGAACTATAACCAGCAAGCTTCTTGGGAGCTGATTTGCATAGACATCAGGATTATTACTTTTGACCTCATATGCAGGAGCCAAAACACAAGAACTTGCTTTTAGAACATCCAAACAAGATTTCTATCAAGGAACAAATTTCAAACTCATACCTGTTGAGTGAATGGTAGTCTCTGCTTTTTGTTCTGCCACTGTTTAAACCTGTCAAGGGCTTCATCCACAGAAATTGCCCCATTTTTCACCTGTTTCTGTAAGTGGATGAGTTCTTCCTGCTCAGAAGGGATCTTGGGTACCACAGTGCTGTAAGTTACTGTCTCAGTGTGACCTCTGTGTGCTTCTACAACAAAATGTACAAAGTGAGAAATGCAATAAATCAGTGAGGATTCTACCATTATTCTCTGGCAGCAGAGCAGCATCCCAAACATTTCTTTCATTACTACTGCCCATGGTCCATGGATTCTCCATTAGTGTTGGTTCATGAAATAATTTCCTTCTAGCACTACAGTTACATTACTGACATTTTAAAGGAAATGGTTGCTATATAAAATATCCACAGTATTTTTCATCCTTTCTTCTTCAACATCATACATTACATATCTCAAAAGTTGTGGATAAAATTTGGTCAGGAAGGATCTTGAAATTTCAAAAGATTGCCTTCCTCCAAGGAAGAAAATACATTGCAGGAACAAGAAAACGCTGCAGCCCAGCGTTCCTGGAGATTATGGTACAAACACAGCTGAAGGGAGATGTGCATTATCAGATTCACAGCTTGCTCCAGGGAGGTGTAGCACTGCTTCTGCCCAGGATACTGATACTGGAATGGCTGATGCAGAACACATGAGCAGCCATGGAACAGGTGCTCTGAGCCCTCTGTGAGGCTGTTGCACCCATTTCACTGCATGGGGAGTGTGGCCAGGATAAAAATTTAGTCCATCAATGGGATTTTGGTCAGTTTTTCTGTTCCGTCATGCACCACTATCTTCATTTCAAGCAAGGAAGGTACCTTTGAACAATTAAGGATTGTTCAAAGGGGTACCATAATTGGAATTTATAGCAGCAACACTGTAATGTGCTACAACTCAAATAACAACTGGACTGCCACAAGTAATCAACTTTACATGCATCTTGGGGTACCCAGGAGAGAACTGTTGCTCTCCCCACTTCTGTCTTTCCATAGCTGGAATTACTGCACAGCTGAGCCCTCCTGTCCTTCCTTGTCTTGGCTTTAATCACAATCATGAAGGGAAACAGAAAAGTGTAAAGTAATTCTGACTCTACAAATCTTTCCTGCAAGACTATAACTTTTAGTCTTCTTTCTTTAATCTGATCTCTTAATGCTGCAATACCATTACGGATATAAATCGTAGGTGGCAAAACAGATGCTAAATCACCTAAAATCAAGTCACAGCAAAACTCTGCTAGCTCCACTGAAAAACATCATGGCAGTTAAAGAGCTAAAATAAACTCTGTACCAGGGTTCCTGGCCTCGCAGTATGTCCTGCTGTTGTCACTGGTCACTCGACAGGCCTTTTGCTGGAACACTGCAACAAAATCAGGAATATAAGGAAGTTGAAAAATGGCAATAAAAACCATCTCATTCTCAATGAAGGAAGGAGACTCATAAAAGCAGGCTGGAATACATTTTTTTGTTCTAGTCTAAGAGTATTTTTCAACCCACTTGTCAGTCTAATGTTAATTACCTGAAAAATTGTTCTGTTGCACAGAATGGCAGGATTACTGATGTTATAGAAACCATTACAAGACACTTCGAAGAAAATTAAAAGGATTTATCACACTAGCATATTATGTGTCTAGAAGAAACAGCAAGATCTCAGAGTTCTGCAGATGGTACAGACACTTTAGCCTGTTCCTTATTTTATGGGAAAACTAAGGCAGAAAAAGCCCCAATAGTACCAGGTGAGAGTAGTGACACTGCTGAAAAAAAGGTGTGTGCATATTTGTGTGTACTTTATTCAAGCATTAGAAACAGCAAAGCACAGCCCCTCTGTTAGAGCAGCCCATCATTCCCACTCCTGTGAAGTGCCCAGAGTGGATACACCCTGAAATGCAGCACTCCAACTTTTGCTGGCAGCATATGTAATACCCAGAAGGTGGGAATTGCTCAGTTTCTGACATAGCCTGCGTGGCAGTTGCTTTCTCTCAAGTCTCAATTCTGATTTTTGCTAAACAAACTGACATTCTGGAACCTAGAATAATTCCTGCAAATTAAGTAATCCTCTGTCATCACTGCAATGCAGCAAATGTGCCAGTTCAATGGAGCAAATATTTTCCTGGGGACCAAGGCCCAGGCCAAGGGAGCTCTGCTGAAGCAGCAGAGCAGGCATGCTCTCACTTATGCCCCTCGCTCAGCCAAACACTGATAGATTTCAACTTTTTAAATACCTCTCTCTGTAATTATCAAAGAATCCTACTAAGTATGTTTGCAGTGTTTTCTTCTCTACTTGAAATAATATTCTCCTTTTAAAGATGAAATTAAAGTAATGAGAGCACAGAGGTAATGCAGGCAGTCTGAATTTTACTGCATAAGGAGGAGAAGGGAGATACTCAACAATGTGCCTGATTGGAAAGCACTTTAATTGATAGGCTTTGAAATTTCTGCTGAGTTTTGCAGTGTTGGAGTAATCAGAAATGGAATTACTCTTCCAGTGAAAAGTAAAATTGTTAAAACCACTTTATGTGCTGCATCTTGCTGAAATTATTTTAGTTGGCAGCAAGTATTCAGTGTGGGTAAGGTCAGTGAAAACAAACGCCTGCTTCTGGAATGCCTGAAAAGGCAGGAACACTCCACTGTACAATTGCCATAAGTTTAGGGAGAACTCTGGCAATTCACCCTTTCATTCCCACATTCCAATTACTTATGAACTACTTGAATACAGTAGGGTAATCTTGTAACACAGCAGGGTAATCTTGTAAAGAAACAGGTAATCTTGCACACTGATATATTCCATTATTTTTTAAATGGAAGATAAAGTAAATATTCCTTCAATAAAGCAATATTAATATAGCAATTTTTTGAAGTGTCAGAATGTCACAGTCCTTCAAGTAAGGACATCTATTTTTTATTTTCTGGGCCTGTCTGGCACAGATAACCTGATTAAAATGTTACAGTAATTCTATCATACTTACTGTGCACCCTTCAGTAACATCTGTATGATCAGAAGGAGAATGCTTTTGGATTTTTACAAATGTTATGACTGGATAAACTACCAGTCAAAATCTACTTACTAAATGTCCTAACCCTACACATGCCATTTAATTTTTGTCTACAACAAACTTCTGTTGCAGTTTCTCAGAATTAAAGGAGGCTGAGAGAGCTAACAAGTAATTCCACTTAATTCCCTCTCCTCTCTTCAGCTGCTACAGGATACAGATGAAGTTCTTTGCAAGCCCTAAATACAGTTTTATGTCTCAGGCAGTAAGACCTCTCTTTAGAAATGTAATGTAACCTCAATATTCTTCCAGCAAAGCAAACTCAGAGAGAATGAAACTACTGCAATATTTTCTAATAGGACATGAAACCAGAAAACAACATTTAAAAAGTGGGACAAAATACAAATTTTGTGGCAAATATGCAAAACTCTGGGAAAATCCCTAAAGTAGTCTTGGAAAGTGAGTGGGATCCAAGGAATTCTGAATTGCCTGTTTTATCTCAGACTAACTAAAGATTTTGTTTCAGGCTGTCTGCACATGCAGGTAAATAATGCTATGAGGCTTGAAATTTGGGTAATATTTTCACGGTTAGCACCACAAATGGGTTAGAAAAATTTGAAATCTAAGTGTTTTGTGTATAATTCTGAAGTAAGACGACCATTTTATAGTAACAAACTGCAAGAAACTGTGGTGAGTATAAAGGGTCTAGAAAAAGAGAATGAAAATTTTTACAGTAGCTGCAGGTTGACAAAAGGGACAGGAATTTGATTTTCAGAATTAATTGAATTTCTAACACAATGCTGTAATGTTAAGGAGTCACAGAGGCACTATGACATTTCCAAAATTGGTTAGTGACATAATTAGGAAACACAGGAAATCAAAACACAGAAAGAGTTAGATCATGGGACAGAAGAACCCATATCAGCTAAGAGGCAATGATCAACTAAGATATGGTTTCTAATTTATATTTTACTTTACTCATCTAAACTATGAGGGATGTTGCCTGATTTGTTGAATTGGCAACATTACCTCTAAAAATGAAACAAGAGTTTCCACTATGCACTAGTGATTCAATCACAGCTAGACTGATGAACCTACCCCCTGAAAGAACATATGAGCTAATCATACCTTATACATACTTACTTGACACTTTCACTAGCACAAACACAAAGGAGAAAAGACAGTGATTAAAACAATCTATCAATAAATATCACTATTTTGAATTCAGCTTGCTTAGGAAATTCAAGATGCATTTATTCATCAGCTTCATTGAGCTGATGTTCCAAACAAAATTATCTATTACTGTTTTCCGTAGGAAACATTCAAAATTTAAATACAGGAAAACAAAATCTTTATATGAACACATGGCTAAGTGATATTTCAAATAATTAGTACACTAGGGTTGCACTTAGTAACATAACTCAGTTGCAAATTACAGTGGGTTTGCAAGCTGCCTCCTTGTTCTTTGTAGGTTTTTGCTTCATTCATTTTAGAATCATCATGTAATTAATTCGTGATTAATGGAAGAATGGAGAAGGAGGGGTGAATTATTGTTCAGGATATTTTGCAGGGAGAGACTCCTGCCTTTGTTCATTCAATTTTTTTCCACATTATTTAAATATTTTAACATTTAAACTGTGTATGCATAGCACCTAGGCAAATAAAACCTCCAAGTTCTTTTTTTCTGGTAGGGATTGGATTGTAAATTAGATGTAGCACAGCAAGAGATGGCAAGTACACAGAGAATACTAAGGAAGGAATATAGTAGAATGATGCTTATTATTCAGGAGAGGAGAACTCTGCAGATGTTCTTTCACATCTTTTTAGATCTATTTTCCTTTTGTCTGTTTTGTTTGCTAACACACCAAACATCACTCAGCATGAGGACTCAAGAGAGGTCACCAATGCAATGCTAACCAGTAAGTTTTATAAGAGATGATTAATGACCACTCCCAAAATTTATACAAAATATTTCACATATTCAAAATGAAAGCAAAAAATTCCAGTGACTCATAACATGAAATCAACTAAGATAATGGGACCTTGTAAACAGACTTTTTTCTTTTCACAAGGCAAGGCAGCTGGGCATGGATTAAAAGCATATCATCATGGCTTGTGAATCTGATCTAGGTAGGTCCAGGCATTGTGGTGAAGGGTTGGCTGTATGGTGCAAGGTAACAGAGGCTCAAGTTCCAGAAGCTGTCCTGTGAGGGCAGCACTGGTGTCTGGGTACACCTACACCGTGATGAGGCAAAGGGAAAAGGACTGAGCAGTTTTAAGTGTATCAGTGCAGGAAAACGAGTGACCACATCTACACTGGTACAGGAATTCTGATCAGGCCTAAATGGGCAGCCTGACACTCAAGAGGTTTTTGAGAACACACAACAGCCATTTCATTAGAATAAAGACTAGGTGATGCCAAGTGCCCCTGCAGAAACACCAACCTGCCACATTGCTCCCTTACATTGCTGGGGCTTTTCAGCGACAGCATCACATCCACTCATCCTAATTCCCCAGGCTATTGCCAGCCTCTACCTTCCACAGTTATTTAGTTGGCTGAGAATGGACCACTACATTTTCTCAGACCAAAAGCAAAATGATTTTAAAAGGAATTACAGTGCAATGATGATGTGAAAATCTTAATCCAAAAATAAACATATGCTCACCAGCAATTCCCTTCACAATTTGCAGTGAGATTCTGAATCTGGCAAATATGAACTCAAATCTGTTAAAATCTCAGCAACTTTGGTCACAGAGGGACCTCAGGAGACTCTACAGAAATGACTCTCCTACACTTAAGCAAGATAATAAAAATATTACCAGAACGCCCTTCTTACAGAAGAGGTAAAGAGTGAGTGAGTGAGTGAGTGAGTGAGTGAGTGAGTGAGTGAGTGAGTGAGTGAGTGAGTGAGTGAGTAGAAGAGGCACCAGTTAGTTTAAGGAGCTGCTCAGAGGGTGGTGTCAATGTACTATGCACCCCAGTACCATACAAATGAAAACAGCCCTCACATCTCTGCTCTTGTCAGAATTTGAAATTAGTGCATCATGGAAGCTGGAAGGACTTGAGTGACATACTCAAGGAGTATTTGCTCCAGGGTGTAAAACCTGAATATACTTCTTTAGTCCCATTTTTCTTGAGTAGAGAAAAGCAAAAAGAGAAGAACTCTTTACATGTTTTTACTAGAAATATGGTATTTGGAACAGTTTGGTTTGCAGCCAGACAGCATCCCATAAATATTTTTTTCTCTCTGCACCTTATTCAGTACTTGTTTCAATCTACCAAAGTTCAGATAGCAAAAAATCTGACTGAATGAAAATAGTGGGTGAAGCTGGTATATCACTCCCAACCAGGACTGTAAAACCTGTCTAAGTGTCAGCCAAACAGTGCTTCCTAGTATTTAATTCATGGAAAAACACCCTTAAGTTAGGAATACATAATGAAATTCATCTGCAGTGCAGTGCTTTATACTCACTGTAGGAGAGTACTACAAAATCCCTCTGTGGGACATATATGTTTTGCAATTTGCATGGCCTCTGAGGCTTCACTTTGGAAACCCCTGCTTTAGAGCATTTAAACACTTGGCTTAATAAGAATTACCGACTCAGGATGTGATCACTGTATTTCCCAATAATCAGCATGATAAGTTTCCAAGACACTAACAGTTCTGTTCTGGGTTTTATTTATTCACTTCAGTGGGTTTATGCTGTCTGTTCTGTAGGTGAGATATTCTTCTTCCCTAAAAATATCCACTGGATGCTACTTCTTCTGCATACTCTGTGATTTTGATGAGCAATGAGAATGTTATTCTCCACTGGAACAGTAACTGGAAAATATATTTTTCACTTCTAATTTTTAAACTTACGGTGAGGTCTCACAGACAGCTATCTTTGAATAGCAAAATGTTTTCAGCGCACAGAAGAGAAAATACATTCCTTCAGGGATTTGTGAGAGGTTTGCAAAGAAATAAAGGCTATAGCATAGCCTTTATTTATGCTGTTGTAGGGCAGGTATTCTTGCTGCAGAGAAACCCTTTCATACTAGTGGTCTGTGATGAGAGGTAATGATTAAACCGGGACAGTAATGTAATCCTTAACCTGAGGGATTCCTGGTAGGTCAGGCTTCAGAAACGGCAGGGACATTGCAGAAACTCATGCATCTCTCCTACAACTACACAGAGGACTTTGGTTTCCCGCTCAATCAAACTTGGTATCAATAGGGAGCATTAAAAATTGCACTCTAAACTGAAAACACAACACCTTCAGATGTTTATTTAACAGTTGTTTTGGCAGCAGACAATTGAACAAAACACTGAAATAACCTTCAGAGGAATACTAAGCACCTAAGGAATGGTAAGGGAGCACAGTAAAACTGCACACCATCTGGACAATGAGCTACTTGGCACCAATTTGCAGCTCCACTGGCTGATGAGCCTTTTACACACAAGATAAAATTCTTGCAGTGGACTAAATTAAAGAACAAATCTACTCTCTGTTAATAATGCAGTCTGTTTACCAGTGTTCAATACAGCAGTATGAATGTTCATTAAAATTTGAAAGTATAATAAATGAAACTGAGTATAAGCGATTAGAACATTTATGTTTTAAATCTTTCAACTCCCCCATGTTTCCCAGAATTTATGTGTCAGCAAATTTAAGGCAGATGCTCAAACTGTGAATTGTGGTAATTCAGTTGTGACAACTTGCATCACAGACTGTTTATTGCCTAGGTTTTGAAGTGTAGATCTTGCTCTGAAAGTGACTCTTGTCAAGTCCCATGTTTGCTTTCTATAGATCAACAGTTTCCCTATCCTGTTCTGCAGAACACCAAGTGGGGTAAACTACAGGGAGTAGGCTTTCTGCCCAGTGTAAACTTGATATTCCATGTATTTGAAAGCTGCTAATTACAAAGAAAGCTATTTGCTTGCTTTCTTCTTTGTTGCTATTCTCATGGAAGCACCACCACTTCTGCTTAAAGGAGACATCACTCTTTTGTGATGTCATGACCTTCATTCAATGTGTGGTGAAAGCACTCAAGGAAATTTAGCCATTTAATTTCTCCAGATGGATATAAAAATAAATTTAAGAGTCACCTGCATGCAATCAAGGAGGCAAAAGGCATTTCTGCTATGCAATGCTTACTTCCCTCCACCAAATAAATGAGCCCATCAATGGGTACATAAAGTACAAGAAAAAAAATGCTCCTCTTGCATATCTGCATGGCACAACCACACCAGCCTCTACCATCCTTGGGGCGTGAAACTTTTCATGAACTCCCAAATTACATGGGGATCCATTTGTGAGCAAATGTGTAGCCTTAACATAGCCCCTGTCTATGGATCCTACTCCATTCTGTTTTTCCACAGGACCTGGGTCTTACCGAATGCCAGAAGGGAACAGCTCTGAAGACCAACCAGAACCACGCAGTGAAGACAATCTGTTTCTTACAGGCATATGAAATAATTTGTTTTAGAAATTAAAAGGTATTTAGCATATAGAAAGTGAATACAGAGGAGGGAAGGATGGCTCAGTTAGGTAACTAGAAGTTGCCCTGCAGGACAGTTCTTCTCTTTCCAAGAAAGCCCTAGCCAAAGCTCAGACAAGTCATTTAAGGCAGCGATCCAACTTATACTGCCTGATGTCAGAGTACTGACCAGACACACTGAGGATTTAATTTGAAGTTCTGAGAACTCTTAGTGGCCACTGAAATCAATGGTATCTCTGCTTTAAATGAGTAAAGTGTTATGTAATTTTGTGCACCTCAAGAATCTTAGTTACTTCATACTGGGCATCCCCAAACTCAGTGGATGCAGAATCAAAGGGTTTGTAACAGGAGGGTCTGAAATAACACATGGGGCCTAGTAGCAGGCATGAATTATATTTTAAACAAAATGTGAGTGAAAAACAATGAAGTTTTTTTATGCTCACCCACTTTAAACACTAGATGAAATGAAAGAAAATATCTGAGATAAATAGCTACATATGGCTACCTACTTATTACTGTATTATTGAAATGTTCCTGGCAGGGAGAAAGGGGAAAACTACCTCAATTCTAACTTTTTGATTATTTGACTTTGCAATATCTGCAGTGCTCTTTTTAATATAATAGATGAAAACAAACCCCAAAAGCACCATCAATTTATTTGCTGGATGAAAAATGTGTATATGCATAACTAGAGTATTCTACACTTAAAATTATAAAGGAAGGTCTGAAGACACATACAGGTTTTAATGATGGATTGGAATGAAGTTTCCTGGTTCATACAGATGAAACAATTTTTTAAAAATCAAATATTAACAGTCCTAAAATAATAAATTGGAAACTGGAATGTTGCTGGACTAGAGAGAGAATTTTTTAACCAATGTGGAGGAAAAACATTGCCAATCCAAGTAGCAAGAGAACAATCTTTCAGCTGAAGATATATCCCTTCTGTCTAAAATTTCACTACCTATCTCAGGAATCCCTGGACAAAAATGAGATATTCTAGGTCTGGAACCAGCAGGATAGGTAGGATAACAGACACCTGAGTGGTCAGCTGAAGCTTTCTTGAAGTGTTTCCATTTTTCCTCATGAACTGTGTAAGCAAGTGAACATGAGTCAGAGGCTGATTTCATAGAACTACCAGAAAATAATCTGTCTACCACTACATGCTCATGAAAGCTAAGGTAAAAAACCTGTGTGTGTGAACACATGAATATATGTATATACACACGGGGAACCACAGCCCCATCAGAGCAGCTCCTCTGATAGCATCTGCCTTAGCCAATAAACAAAGCAGAATCACTCCAGTACAATAAAAGACACTAAAAGCAATCTCCCCAATAAAGCATCTCCACTAAGGGTTTCCAAGTTACTGGACTGTCTATGATGATGGTGGACCAATATTTGAGACCCTGCTCTAGGAACCTCAGTAAAAACAGCCATTTCATGACTTCTGGAGCTGTAACAGCTGCCCTATGCCCATCCATTCTTGGACTGCACTGTAATGATTCATACTTGTACCTCCTGAATATACTGAAGAAAGAGAAACTTAATGATGAATGAATTAGCCCATGCATTCTGGCCCTAACCTGGAGTTACAGTCTGGAGTAAAAGAGCTAGCTAGGAAGAATAAAAGAAACCACAACTAAGATAGGCATGAAAGAGGAGGTGCTATTCTGTATTTAGTAGGATGCCTTGGGCAGTATTAATTCTGTTCTAGTGTAAAACATGCACAGCATGAAGTTAGTAAGTAACCTAATGGTGTCCTTTGACAGCCTATTTTTTTACCATCTATTCTTATGCATTGGCAGGCTTTTGTAGAAGAGGCTGGGGATGCAGGTAGGATGGATTTTGGGACTTACGAAGAGATCTCTGCAGTATATCCACTGAATTCCTTTTGTTACTTTCAAATTTGGTTTCAGTCTGAATTGGATTACAAAGATATCTGAAATCCCTTCTGGCCTTGTATTTCCATGAATTAGCTCAAAAGAGTTTCCCAGCTTTCATAGAAGTGGTAAAAAGACATAATTTTTCCTTCAAGAAATACAATGATCCTATCTAGAAATGCCCATTCCTAGCATCTCAAATTGGAGAAAAGGTATTCGAAAGGAAAAGGTATTTGAAAGAAGAAGGTATTTGAAAGAGGAATCATCCTCACAC
Source organism: Molothrus aeneus (assembly GCF_037042795.1). NCBI lineage: Eukaryota > Metazoa > Chordata > Aves > Passeriformes > Icteridae > Molothrus > Molothrus aeneus. The sequence continues at coordinate 28,443,081 of NC_089649.1, forward strand.
AGGCATTTATCCCAGAAAAGAGAATTCTTCTCATCAGAAGAAAAAAAAGTAAATCAAAGAGAGAGATTTCAGCCTTAAGTAAAACCATTTTGATAAAGAAACTGGAAAGAAAGTCAATTCAAATAGCACATTCTACATTGCATTGCTGTAACATACACACTCAGAGCTAGCCTAGCAATTCTTCATTTTCTATCATATTGTCATAATTTTTAAAAGCTAAATAAAAACTGTGATATTTACTCTGCTGCAAACTGAAAATTATTCAGAGATGTCAGCTCATTTGAAGGGTGAGAATAGATTGACTGAAACAAACAATGTGTTGGTTTGAAGGCAGCTGAACAGGGATCTTAGTCTTTTAGAAAATGCTACTGCTCAAAAAGAAGAGACCAAGAGAAGAGTCTACATCCCCCCAGAAAATATTTACATGGCAGCAGCACCAACCTTGTACAATGTAGGGAGTGTTCTCCTCCCTGACCACGGGTCGGGGTGCAGGGGCTGGCGGTCTGTTAATGATGAAGGATCTGCAGTGCCTCCTTTTCTCCTCCTCCTGCTCCTCCTGCCCCAGGATGAGGTCGTACACTCCTTCATCCTGTGCCACACAAGTGTAGGGGTGCTCCTCCTCGCTGTCCTCCTCACAGGAACCCTGGTCTTCTCCACAGCATGCGGCTGGGAGTCCATCACCCTGCTCTCTTTTACTCCTGTCCATCACGGAAGTCCTCTCTGAAAAAGGAAGGAATTGTGTTGCATATACAGGGTAAAGAGAGGAGATGATGACTTATTTTAAAGCATCAGAGTTTCCTAAAGTAGCGCAGAGACCTCATTTCACTTCTAAACTAAAGCATGCTCATTTTCAGAGGATTCTGATCATCTAACTCAGTAGAGAGGATGTCCCAAAGGAATAATTCCAACTTCACGGCCTCTTCATGATTTCACACCTGATTATCAAATGCAGATGCTTAGCTATTAGCCACAAAAAAAGGGATTTTTTTGCAGAAACACTGAGTGCCCCAGTTGCTCTCATGAGAGTTACACCAACATGTAACTAACATGTAACTCATGGTTAAGCCAAGTAAGAAGTGGCCCTTGGCATTCTGGAAAGTCAAGCTGTTTGTTACCTGTTGCAAAAATGATTTAAGAATTGAAACTTAATTTAAGAAATGTTGGGTTTTGTGTTTCCTACCTCTTCAATATCCCACAGGGTTTTGAGGACTTTACAGATCTACTGTGGGCCAAGGTGAAAAAGAAATTGAAAAGGCCTTTACAATGTAGGTAGAATGTATGACCTCTTACAATCTATGCTAAGACTACCAAACCCTCTCCCCTCCAAAAACTTCCACGTCTCTCTGTATTCCCTATACTTCATATATTTCATAGTACAACTACTCAGAACTTGCTTTTCTCTAGTTGCTGCCTTTTACAGCATTAAAAGGCATTGTTGGTTTCCCCCATACCTGGGTTTGTTTTGATTTGCCTTAAAACACCCACAAACTGCTGAGTTAGAAGCTGTCACGGAGGCTGGTGTTCCCATAAATGTTTATAACTTCCTTGGCATGATTACCCATCTTTCCTGCAAAAACAGTAGACCTATTGCCTGGAATCCTTGTACTTACTCATGTTTCCCTCGTGCTGTAATTTACTGCCTGCACATGTGTGTATCTGCTAAATTCGGCTGTGGCCACTACTGGTGTTTTCAATTCTTTAGCTGCTATTTAAAGAATTACCTGTTTATTTGGTTCAGATGGGCTAAATAACCTTTATAAGTTGGGATATATTTGTTATGGGATGTATTAATAATAGTATGTACCATTAACATGCATTCTGGCTAAGATATATGTTTTCAAACCACAAGTGGTGTTAATACACATGCCGTGTATAATATGAATAATATTTTATTTCCAGGTCACTATATAAGTTCTGTTTATTTCTCTGTAGGACATTCTTTCTTTCAACTCCCACAGGGGGCACTCTCAGGCCACTGCCAAAACACAGACTTGAAGAGGGGCCTTGGAGGTACTGCACAGCAACTCCTAAAGCAAGCAGCTGGCTGAAAATATGTAGCAGTAACTCATTACAGCTTCTCTTTGAAAGGAAACATCATCCTGATTTGGAGGAATTCTGATACCCCATTTTCCAGTGATGAAACCACAGCTAAACACAGAAAAATTCAGAGCATGTTTTAAATGAACTAGTCCCACAGGAGCATTTTTAGATGAACTCTGCTTTACCAGCACAGGAGCTGGCACAGGACACCAGGAAACTTTCTCTTCTGGTACCCACATGCAGACAGAGAGCATTTGGCAGAGAGGGTCACATTACTGTGGTGATGTAGCCATATAGGAATTATTCCAAAACAGGCATTTATAACAAAGCTACACCACCAAATCCTGTGTGCCAAAACTGATCCCTCAATTATACACACATATAGATGCACTTTTAATGTTAATTTTATGCTGTCCCTCTTTTTCATAGAATTCACTTACGACTTTCTACCTATAGCTATACCTTTCCTGCACAGCAGAACACAGGATAAAACCCTACCTATAGCAAGCTACTTCTGCCTAATTATGTGAACATCAGAGTGCTTGGTGATGGTAATTTAAGACTCTAATAGGTTACACCAGGTTTGAAAACATAGTTAACAGTAATAAGCTGTGGAGAAGCTGAAAAGCAATTTGTGTGCACACGTATCAGCAGTGTCTATAACAAATAAGAAGGTTTTTTTTTTTTCCCTATGTAACTATTTAAAACCGCTATTTAAGCTTGAATTATTTTGCATACTTGTTTTTTGCAATAAGAAAAAATTGATGATCATCCCTCCTGAAACAGATGCAATAGTACTTTGAGTTTCTCATCACTTTAATCAACTGACAACACAAAATTTTAGATTTTTACTCTGGGACAGGTGTATTAAAAAAAGGAAAAAAGGAAAAGCATTTGTCAGAATTTTTGCCATTCTTTTTAATCTGCAATATAACTTTTTACTTCTATATAACTACAACATTGGCTCTAATGTAGTAAGATACTGTTAATTCTCTCTGCATGGCCACTTTCTATTAATTCTACCTGTGAAACTTCAAGCTGTATATTAAATATAATTCAATATTTGTATATAAATTCATCATAGCATTTAATGTTTTAAAATGGTAAATAATGAAGTCAACTTGACAAAAATACAGGCTTCGTTTTTGTTTCAAGCCTCTCTTGCAAATCCAGTGCACCATGCACTATTTGGCAGCTCTTTGAGATGGGTGGAATGAGGGAAAGCTGAACCCAGCAGCCCATACCACAGTATTACCTGACAAACCTGGTCATGAGTATTTTGATACAGCAAAGATCACTTGCAGATGCTTGTTTTGCAGAGACAGGGCCTCATATGCACAAGCTTGCCTTGTAGCACTAGGGCCATCCTGCCCAGCTACTTCTACAAGCGATTAAACCAATCTCTGCAGCAGTACATTGTCTGCCCCTGCATGTGTTTGTATCCAAGGTTATTTTCCTCCCAAGATTGTACCTTGTGATGAATTCTGCAGATTGTCCTGTCTTTGGATGCCAGGCAGATTTCGAGGGGGAGGAGGGGGTGGCCTCTTGCAGAAAAAGCAATCTCTCCTGCTCTCTTTGAGCTCATCCCTTACATTGACATACAAACTGCCAGGACTGTTGTGATGGCTGTATGAATCCTCTTCTTCATCTTCATCTTCTGTCTCCTCTCTGCTGTCTTTTAGGTCATCCATCTTTTCCTCATCCACCTCAACTTCTTGTTGGCATCTCAGTCCAACTGCATATTGATCTCTTGAGTTCTGCTTGGCTTTTAATATTAAAGAAAGCATTATTTCATTTAAAAATTGCCATCTGGAAGCACTTCTTGTTTCAAGGATTCCTACAGAAGCAACACAATGGCTAATAAAACTTTTATGAACTGATACAGCAGGAAAGCTGTCAAATTCATACCATCAGTGAAGAGCTTTTTAAATATTTACTAAATCAACAGTGGAAGTTTTTGCTGTATCTTGCTACTCTGATACACACGATCTTCGTGTGTGCAATGTTAAACTTTTCTAGAGTGGCTGTCAGAATGAAATCACACACATTTTCCCTGCCTCCAGAATTTCTATTACCTGACTTTCAAAGCAGCACAGTGCAACACTTTGCAAAATAAAGCTGTAACTCACATGTCTGTGTTACTGCTTTTTGTACCATGGGATTCGGGTGCTGATTTGAATCCCTCTAAACTGAAATAGACATGGTCCATGGGAGACATGACTGTAGACTTGTGGAAATAGAGCTCTTCTGTCTCTAGTCTCTTGGTCCACAGACCAAGAACAAAGTGGAGGGACATTAAAGTGTACATTTTAATCACTATGTACAGCATCAAAATTTTAGTAGTCAACTTCAGTAATGTGACAGAGTAAACTACACGATCTGTCAGCAGACCTTACTGAGCCCTTGAGGTAGGTTTCCATCCCAAGTTATCCTTTGGTGAAGCCTGCCTTTCACCACTGATTCAAATGGGAGGTTAGGGCATTTACCTGGCTAACGCGGTACAATTCATGGTCTTACTCCAGGTGTTCAGCCTGAGGTGTTCCCATATAAATGGACAGAGACTGAAAATTTTATCAGAGCAAACCTTTTTTTTCACAGTGTCTATCATCTACCTTTAAGTGCTAAAGCAACCAGTTTGAACTTAACAACTAAGAAACATCCTTTTCATATGTATGAGACAGTTGAAAAAATAAAATTGTCAACAAGAATAAAAGAGGATTCAATTTAGTCTCCTAGATCCATGATACTGTAAGATATATGCAAAAATATATGCCGTTGGTAAATGCAAACAAGCAACTTTGCAGTTTTCAAGGAGAATGCATATGACCACACAGATCATCAACAGGCTTGTCAGCAATCTATGTTTGGAAGTAGGAACATCAAGCTGCAAATGTCAACTATCTGTGCCTCCACACAGGACTCAACTGCACCTGTAGGCAAGTGCCTCCCCTTTTATAAAGGTTCTTCTCTGAGAGCTGGAGAATTCAGCAGTTTTCTAGATTCAGAGTGGAGACCACAAATTTACTGAGTCTAAAAGGAGGAGTGGTTGCACTGAGGTCTCTCTTACTGAGCAAGAACTTTATTATCCCAACTGAATCCCTCAGCTGCCTTGTCCTTTTAGGACATCTGCCCTCCCTGGAAGTTGCAGTAACATGTGGAAATTGAAAGTGTCAGAGTAACTTGCCCTTTCTGCCCAGGAATTAATTCATTTGATGCATCACATGCTACATTAATTTGAACAGTACCAACAAAGCTGTCTAACAACATGACTTACTCATGCCTGGTGGAGCTTCTGAGCCTAACATAAGCTCATAAGTGTCGCTGTCTTCCACTTCCTCCTTGCAATTAGTGAAATCACTTGCTTCATTGTTCTAGAAAGAAAAACAAAGGAGAATATTTGTTTTAGTAGCACATTTTGCCATTGATATAATATACAATGTTCTGCTAGGAGGAAAGTGAAGACAGAAACATCATGCATTTGCAGTTATGTAGTAATCTACACGCTGCAGGCAAAAGGACATCCCTGTGTATCTCTGGATACAGTGAAAGAACACCATGTTCTGACACAAAACACCAAGTTTGTACAGCAGGGATTTAAGCTCACTGGCCTTTTCCTCTCCCTAGCACTTTGCTGGGCTGTCCAGACAGTTCCCAACTCTGCTCCCAGCTGTGAAGCACTCAAAGATTAAGAGAAAGATTAGCAACAGAAAAACATCAAGTCCATAGGGCATGACTGAAGAGCTCAAGGGTGCAAGAAATCTCTGGGGAGCTCATTACAAACAGTGGTTTGTACCAAAAGCCATGTGTGTGCTGAAAAACCAGAAATGGGACTGCAAAGCATGTTTGGAGTCCTACCTCAGTGACCAAATGTGGCAGTGTGGTGTTTTGTTCCTCTAGAAAACTCTTAGTTCACAGTGCTGTGCAAAATTAGCCCAAGGAGGGTCAGAACAATGGGTTCTCTAAAACATTATCAGTGTATTTCCTCAAGCTGAAGAGGTGAACTTCTGCTCACCTCTGAAAAGCAAGCCTCTAACACAACTACAGAAAGTTCTGCTGTCTAGAATATAGAACACACATTTTTAATCACTGATTTTCAGAAACAACTGGAATTTCAAAAAGTGTCAGTTTTTTTAAAGAAGCCCAGCAGGCCCTTGATTCTCATGCAAGTGGGATACAAAACTATACTCTATTGACACAGTGGAGGCCTCAATAATTAATCAGGAGTTTTGAATCACAAAATCTTAACTCCAGGGGTTTGAATACAGCAACCCCAAAGAAGACAGGGAAACAGCATGGTCCATATATCATCCAGTCTGCAAGGTTAATTACAAGTAGAATAGGGGACAGTGAAGTCAAGAGGAAGAACTTGTAAGCTTCTGCATGGCACAGAAAGTGACTGTCAGGAGCTCATGCTGGACTCTGAAGAAGTTTGTTCCAAGTATCCTGCTGCCTCATGGCACCCACAGCCACTGCCCAGGGACAGAGTTCTCACTGCATGAAAGAGGAAAATATTTTGAGAAATAGAGGGTTTTTCTGGGGAACCGAGAATACCTTCTTCCCTGCTGCTGTTTTACACAGCCATCTCCTGAATGCCAGTCTGAAGCACTGCAGCCACCAGACTGTGCAAGAGGTGCCTCCCTGGCTTCCTCTGTTGCTTTACAAAAACACCTGGATCTTTACATATCATTTATTTCTAGAAACAAAGTAAGAACTTCTGATTTGGGTAGGGCAATTTAATCTTCTTCTGGATTCTAGGGCATTTCCAGCTACCTGTTGGATAGAATTCAGCCTTGCAAGGAGACATCCCAAAAATACCCTCCAGTCACACTAAGGCCTGTTCTTCCAAGGCTGAGACAAATCTGGTTGCCTGATTTGTTTATAACATGTCACCACAACATTCCTTCATATCCCACTCCCAACATTCAAAGTTTGCAGTTCTGCCAAGAATGTGTTGCTCATTTGTCTGTCTCCCACTGCTCTGTAGCTCAGCATTTCACAGCAGAGGACAACTACAGCATAGCTGTCTTACAGGCACAGTATTTTAGGCATCATCTTCTGACTATTAAGCAACAAGATAACATTCAAGTCACTACCAGTCACCCGGAGTTGAACCTGTGTTGATCACCAGGAAACACCAATTTCTACCATGTGACTTTCTTGAGAGGCACCAGTCCAAAAGATTCCAGCAGCTGCCCTCTCCCTCTGCTGATATGGAGCCCTGATCCTCCTGGGATTTTGAGAAACAAGTTGTCAAATGCTGGTTAAAGCTACCACAGTCTATATGGGCTTGCTAGAAAGGCTGCAAGAGCAAATAGAGCCAAGATCCAAGCACAGTGGTGCTTTTAAAAGTATCTCATACCAACTAAGCAGGTATGTGGATGTCTATGTCTTTGGAGTCAGGGCATCCTAAAGAAAATAAGCATTTTCTCTAAATATCATTAGAGAAGAAAACTAAGAGGAGATGGTCTCATTTGCACTATTTATTTCAGCACTTTTTGTTTTTTTTTTTTTCTCTTCAGTGCACATCTCAATGAGGCAAACAGTCCTCTTTGAACAGTAAAATCAACAGCTTTGAAAACCTAGAAGTTGATGTGAACCGCAAACACTTCAAAATTTCATGTAACTGTATTACATGAAATTACATGTATTAAGAGTGTGTCCACTCATAAATCACTACACTGTATCATGGACTTGGAAGGAATTTGAAAAATCTTTCTATTATTTAAATTGCTAACAGGATACTGAATAGTACAAGAGCCAAGATGATACTAATTAATAAACCTTTCTATTTTCACAATGAATTGTTGAAAAATACCCTTAAAAACCATCTCTTATTACTTCTGATTTCTTGTTAGCTCCATTTAATTTTGTGCCTTGGTCCTTCTCACATATTCTTAAGTGCCTATGCTATAATTCTATCATGACATTAGCAACCTGAAACAGCTTCTACTTCCTGTGGACTTCATAATCCTACTTTGGGTTGTTCTCTTGCTACTCTTTTGACCTTTCCTTCACAATGCGGCAAGCATGCACTCAGATATGCTTTTTAATTCTTTATTTTTAATGCTGCTATTATATTGTTATTTTTCATTCCTGTCATAGAAACCAGATACAATAACATATCTTAGACTGCTCTCACCAAGGTTACCCTGTCTGGACAACTTCAAATGATCTCCTCTTCTTTGTTTACACAGAAAAGAGCCCTCTAGCTGTTCCCTTGACTTAAAAAGTCAAAACCTTATCAATACAATTAAAAACTTGTGGGAGAGTGTCTCTTTCTGTATTCCTTTCCAGAGAGATGCTGGTGACCTGGACCTCAGTGAAAGCCTACGTACTGGTACACAAACACACAGAAAACATCCTCCCCCCAGGAGTGAATTTAAGCACAGAACAAAATGGGATGTAAATAGGGTAAGTAATTTCACACCTCAAGACAGAAGAAATTGTTTTCCTTGGCTGGATGTTTCCACCATTTCTTTGTCATAGGTGTACCAGATTTGCTTTCTAATGTTCTTGCTTTCAGACAAACTGGACTGAAACACAGCAGTTGGATTTTTTTTCCCCAGCCCCGGGTGCTCGTACCACTCCTCAGACCTGCCAGCACTGTCTGCTTAGATTCTCAATGCAACAACTGAAGCAAAAGGGATATATTTCCATCTACCTTCACAGTTTTTGCTCCTTTTCTCTCACCCTCACTGTGGTGTAGCCTACACTATGCCCATTATCACTGTCCTGTCAGAGCTTTCCAGAATGCAGAGGTCAGAACTAGTGTACCATAGGAAATACTTTCCATTTCTCAGGTCTTCATGAAATGCCAGCAGGCAATTTGGCAAACACTTATATTTAATTTAGTTCCAACTGCATCCCTGAGCCTAGTGACCAGCTATTATTCTGGTTATAAAAATTTTTCTAACTCTCAAGTCTGCATTAATTACGAATATTCACATATTCTACAATGTAAAATATTCATCAAAGTACTGGAAGTGTTTAAGTATTTATGACTCATTTTCCCAGGGTCCTGTATGAGCACCTGGAGAAATGACTGAGAAAGTGAGCTTCATAAAGTTGATTGCATGCATGAGGACAGATCCAACATTGTTGTTCATTAGCTTTATTAATATCAAACACCTTTAGTACCCTATTAGCTTGCTTGATAACTCAGGCTTGCAAAAAACCATGAGAAAACCCTAAAGCATAAGGGCAATGAATCTTTCAATCCAGTGTTACAATCCAAGATGAAAAGCAACGTGGTTGTAAAGCCGGGCAGGTGGGAAGAACAGTGGTGGAAAAAAACTTTCTGGCACATGTTCTGCCATGCAATACTGAAACAAACAGGGCTTTAAAGCAGTGTGGGCTGAATCCAGCCCTTGAAACACTTGCGCTCACTCTCCTGACCTAAGCAAGACTTGTCTTAGAAAAAGCCAAGAGTGGCATATATTATCCTTCCAGCCAAAAGTGCTGCTGCCATCTGCTTGCTCCCCATGTGTCAGAGCCAGCTGATGTGCAATGCAGTCTGCTCACTAAGGAAGCACAGCTGAGCCAGCCCTGTGTGCTCCACCCTGCTGCCCAGCTGTCCCTCAGCTCTGTTGTCTGCTTCACCACAGGAGAGAAGGCAGAGCCTCAGCCCCACACCACACCTGCACATCTCAGGCTGTGCCCAGGAGCTGCACATGCAGTGCTGCTGAGCCACAGAAATCAGCACTTCCAACTCCCAGAAATGAATTAGAACAGCCTTCCCTGCTCTATTTGTTTACAGGAAAGGTGTGAGGGCATTAGAAGTCTCTGGGACTTTTCTCACTGATGCCTTTCAAGGTTGTGTTTCCCATGATTTCCCTTCAGTTTACTGTGCCTTATGGAAGCCTCTCAGCATCAACACCAGATTTCAGATCTCACAGCGTCTCTGACATCCATTATCCAGCTGGGCAAGAGGCAATTGACTTAAAACTGTGTGTGCCACACAGGTTAGACCACAAAAAGAACAGGTATTTAACATCAGTAACTGTTTTTGAATAAAGCTGCTCATTCTAGGAACAAAAGGCAATGACTGATCTGTTAGTCCGAATGACTTCTCAGAGTAGCTGGCAAACACAACCTACTGCAAACCTCTCATGCTGTCCTCACACAGCTGTTTACACCATGTGGCTTTTTATCAGATGTCTGGACATAATAAACACAGTCATGTTGTTGAATCTTAAATATATATTACCCCTATCCCCGTTTGCCTTTGACATACATCCATTAGGCCTTTAAATTGCAACAGTTTTATGCGTTCAAGGTCAGGATGAAGAGGGCTTTAAGCAACATAATCTAGTGGAAAATGGCAGGTGGGGTGGACTAGATGATCTTTAAAATTCCCCTTTGATTCTACCTGAGCAGGACACAAGATTTTGGAATCCTTCAAAGGCATGTTCCTGCTGTGTAAAACTGCAGCATTATTCCCAGATTTCTTTTTTGGGGTCATAGGTGTGTGCATAATTTCTTTGTTTATCTGTATGGGTTTCATTTTAACCCAACATTTTCTACCTTTTTTTCATGTTAATTCAAATCAGGAGTATCACATGATCTGGTGGACAAGCATGCTTATGTACTGATCACACTAATCCTAACAAATTAGAACACAAAACCCACATACTAAATAAGGTACAAAACCAAGAAGGACACAGAATGACAGTAAAAATAATACTGTGACATTCACAGTAACTTGTAAAATTCCCTCTGCATAAAATTTGTCCCAAGTCTCAACTGCTACCATGTTGTCTGCAATTATGAAAGATAACAAAATTCTAGAGTTCCCATTCCATTATGCTAAAGGTATAGAAAATGTACATAACTACCAAAAAAGAGATTACATAGAATAAATGAGAAATAAAATGCTCCACTGCCAAATTCTACTGATTTTGTGATCATTCTGGAGCAAATGTATGACTGAAACAAAGTATTTGTACTATATTAAGAAACTAAACAAATTAAAACATCAATGAATACCTAACTTTGGGCTCTGAGATTTTAATAACAGCAAAAAGGAACTGTTTCATTTGAAATTGTCTATTGTAATCTTAAATAATTTTTTTCTGGGCTCCCTGATTAAACCATTTCATTTGTATGTTTACTTTAACTTCATTACAAGCAGATCTGCTGCACTGCATATCAGCCAGCATCCCTGAACTGATCCCAAATAATTGCCACATTATTTTGTGCAATTTCACACTTACTTTGTATGCTTGTCTATCAAATCACAGCAAACTTTCTGCAACTTTGTTAACTCCTGCTTTTCAGTGAGTTTCTTGCGGGGCGGGGGGGGGGAAGCCCTCCCTTTGTAGGAATTCACACCCACTGGGAAACAAATATACAAAAAAGACCCAGAATAAGTAAAGGCTTGGTATGTTGATAATTGTTCACTTATTTTTATACAGCCTTTATGACTATGCCTGTGAGACAGAAACATTTACTGCAAGAAAAACAAAAGGAGACTTCTAATCACACAACTAAATTTACTGGTATATACAGAAATATGTTCTTAAAAATCAAATTGCTGCAGTCTCCATTTGAAGAATTTGTGCTCACTTTCCCTCTTCTGGGCATTTATGCTGTTCTCAAATCTAGCTACTGAGTATCAAGGGATTTTTCTTCTGAACATTCAAAAATAAAATTTCTCCTCAGACTCATTTTAGCTCATTTCTCCTTTAATGACAATACTTGTTACTTCACTTTTCACACACCCACACAATTTTTTGAAAGACTTTCAAATCTTGTATAGTACTGATTCTGCTGAAAAAAATATCCACTACTGTTTGACAGGCTGTGTAATCATTGCAAACTCCACAAAAGCACTCCCAGCTCTCACACAGGTTAATTTTTTCAATCTAGCAGGGTAAGAATTTTTCTTGCTTTTCTGATTTTTTTTCCTGGGCAAAACAATAACCATTCTCCAGAGAGCTTCTCTTTCACTTGATGACTGTGATCACACTGCTTGAACTCTCAGTGGAGTTTCTAAATTACCACTCCCTTAGCAGATCCAGCAATAGCAGAGAGGGAATCACAGAATCATTTAGGTTGGAAAAGACCTCCCAGATCATCAAGTCCAACCACAAACCTAACACTGCTAAGTCCCACTAGGCCCTGCCCCTAAGAGCTGTGGCAGCTTGTGGGACCAAAACCTGAACCAGCTGCACTCCTTTGCCAAGCCAGCACCTGCCTGTTGAAATTCACCGTTATTAATTTTCCCTCCACTTATTTCTTTAATGCCTGGGAGATTTTGCTTTACATTTCCTGAGATTAGTTCATTAAAATACTAATTTCAAGCAGCAGTTTTCTGCTGGTGAGCACTGCCTGTAGTGCTGATACACTCTCAGCTGCAGCACAGTTCATAGATGCTCAGGTCCCTGAAGTGGAAGAGGAGGTTGAAGATGAATTGACTGAATGACTGACAGAAAATACAACAGAATTTTACATCTCATACCTGCTTATTTCTGCTTTTGTTTCACCTAGATGGCACACATGAAAGTTTTTTTTTTTAAATCTAAAACATGAAAAAGTCATTAGCACTGAAAATCCCAGATTCTCTTAGCAAATTATATAAGCAGGTAAGAATTTTGCCTTTGTAAAGCATAAATATGTTTTGGATGACCACAACATCATCCACAAGTGTGAAATGTTTCAAATACTGAAGAGTAGCAGCTAGACAGAAACACACCTGAAAGTGTAATGGCCAAGTGGAAGAGCAACACTTCTGGAAGGCTCAAGATTAGCACAACAGAACAGCTGATGCTTAAGGAAGAAGAGTAAAAAAAATGGCATTTAGCAAGGTTTTGGGCTCCTGAAAGGATCAGTGACTATCAGGAAAGAAAGGAAGAGGGTGCAGAAGGCATTGAGAAAACGCATTGAACGTGGTCACAGCCCAGGCAGCTTTCATCTCCTTTTCATGTAATGAGGAAAACATGGTCTGGCTGAGGAAAAGAACATTCAGTACTGCTTGTTTCAAAGCCCTGTGCTCCAGATTACTGACAAGGATTTCATGGACTGTATTCTAAGTTGCATAGATGCTCCTGGCAGAACATTTATGATTTATCACTGGTCTCAGGCTCTCCAGCACTAACACATCATCATTCCTCATTTCCTACCCTGTATTCCATATACACACTGCAGAGTGCTACCCTAACATTTAAACAGCTGCTGTATTTTGCATGAGAACTACATTTTAGATGCCAAGAGTCACAATATTGTAATTCGAACTCAAGTAACAGAAATTTCTGCATTCTCTGGTGACTTCTGAGATTCTGCCCTTCTGCCCTGAATCTTGGTAGACACTCAGAAATTTTTCTTCTTTTACAGAAACTAGCAGGAGCTTTGCTCTATCTAGGCAACTTTTAAAAATATACTGCATTAAAGTAGAATAGGATAAAGTGTCGAAATCTGTGAAATACCATGGTATTTCTACAATATTTTCTACATACATGTGCTAAGAATAGTCAGAGTTTTCAGATATGGGTGTTAATATGCAGGTTCTTAAAATCTTTGCAATCCTAAACAATAGGAAAGCTAAAGAATGAGAAAAGCAGTTGAAATAGCAGTTATTACCTGTACTGCATTCAACTATGTCTATTAAAATATAAACCATAGACAAAACCAGCAAAAATTATCCAGCAAAGCACTTCTGTGGGAAAACACTGCTACAGCCTGTGGTAATATCAGGCACTTAATAAAAAACAAAAGCAAGAAAAAAGGCAAATGTAAGAAACATAAAAAAGTAAACCTTTTCCAGTCTGGAGCAGGTGTCATGTAAATTAAACCCTTAGTCAATCAGATAATTAATTAGCCTCTGCAGAAATTAGTCTTCAAATCCAAGTAAGATAATTCTCTTATTTTTGCTTGACTCTAAATAGCTCTACACACAGTGCAGGATTTGCTTTCAGATTCAACTATTATAAATATGCCACGAGTACCCTGGCCATTCTGCATTATTCTTTTAGTTCAGGTACATCTTGCAATTTATGAACTGAAGGACAGTGATACTGTAGTTAAAGTAAAAGAAAGCAAATGAGATGACAGGTTCTACCTGAGAGTTTGCCTCTTTTTTTCCTAAAATAGAGATGATAATTTTTTCATTCTATAAGCAAGTTTCAGGACTTGGTAACAACCAGTAAACTACTTTGAGAACTCTTTAAGTGTAACTCAATTCAAGTGCAAGCTCTTCTCTCTCTCCCAAAAAGACAATCTATGCATTGGTCAGTGACTCTACATTACTGTGTTCAGACAAACCATTTCATTTTAAAGTGCTTTGCTGATTTCATGTGTTTCAGTGACAGCTGTTTTTATTCAATATCTGTATATTTACTACATTTAAACCGTATCAGTTGTCTCAGAAATACACCCTGCATTCACAGAAAACAGCTAAAAGAGAGAGAAATCCAATCTTATTTGGGTCCATTTTTCATACAGCACACAAGCAAATGAAATTCATCTTCCTGGCTTCTACAAACCCTCTGACAATCCAGACCCCAAAACAGAGGAAAGAAGGTAGCAGTAGAGAAAAAGAATGCCAAGCTTCTTTTAAAAAGTCTAACAAAAGTACTTCCAACTCAGCAAAATAAAATTATTTTCAATAATCTGTTATGTATATAAAGTCACCTTGTGTTTCATCTGTATATTTCTATTGTAGAATCACAGAATGGATGGGGTTTAAAGAGACATTAGAGATCACCCCCCTTGCTGTGGGCAGGGACTCCTTCTGCTAGATCAGATTGCTCAGAGCCCCATCCAACCTGCCTTGAACATTTCCAAGGATGGCACATCCATAACTTCTCTGGGCAGCCTGTTCCAGTGTCTCACCACTCTCACAGTAATGAATTTGTTCCTAATACCTAATCTAATCCTATCCTATTTCAGTTTGAATCCATTCCCCCTTGTCCTGTCCCTACATGCTCTTGTAAAAAGGCTCTCTACCTTTCTTCTAGGCTCCCTTCAGGCACTGGAAGGCCAGGCCACAATTAGGTCGCCCCAAAGCCTTCTCTTTTCCAGGCTGAACATTCCCAATTCTCAAGTCTTTTCCCATAGGAGAGGTGCTCCATTTCTCTAACCATCTTGTTGGCTTTGAAGAGAAACCCCTGATGTTTGAGCAAAAAATTATACAACATGAGCTGTGAGTTAACAGAAGGTGCTACTGAAATAAATAGAGGCTTATTTGTTCTAATTTTATGTGGTATTTCTCTCTGAAATGCTCCCATATCTTAAGGAAAACACCAAGTTCTCTTAGCTTTGTTTTCTTACTGAACAGTAACAAACTAACAGTGAGCAGTCACTTGTTCTTTTGGAGTCTTTCTGAGAGTAGATCTATGGGATTTGTAGCTGAGATCACACACACTTGTGAAACCTGCTGTGGTATGGGGTCTCTGCCCCTAGACAAGACCATCCTACTTGACCCATGATGTTTCCTTCCCTGCATCTTCACCACAGCCTGATTTCACTGTAACTGCTTTCCATGTAATCCCCCAAAGCAGATAGATTAATATAGCCAGCATTGTATCCTCTCAGAATTTGACACGAACAAATGTGGGTTGAACAACAAAATGCACTGAATTGTGTGCTATATATCATAAAATCTGTCTCACCTGAGGAAAGGCTAAACAAATATAGGTGTTTTGCATAAATCCAAAAGAAATATATTCCCTGACTGATGACTCAAATACAATTAGTGGCTGCTTGCAGAAGGTAAATAAGTACCTGCTAAAAGCCATAAAAATCACTTTTGATGGTATGATATTCATTGAGACCTACTTCTGCTTCAAGAGAGACATACAAATAACTATGTCATTTCTGAACTATGTAATTTCTGTTCCAAGAAGTGAGTAACAGTTTTTCTTCTCAATTTAGGGTGGGGGGAGCCAATCAAACTGGAGTAATCAGCCTGCTTCTATGCTAGTAACATCACTATTGGGAAATGCTTAGCAAGCACAGCTCACTAAAACTGTATTTGACAGCCATTTTAATGGCAGCTGCTACAAGATTACAACTTGACAGGAATACAGATCTCAGATATTACCCTTTCTGTAAGCACTTTCAGTTCTCAAGACAAGAAAGAAGGAGCAAATGACAAAAAGAGCCAAGGTGGAAAAAGACTAAAACTTGAGAGAGGAAAAGGGCAAAGCAACCTACATCTGACACTCAGTGTGGGGTTTCCTACAGCATCATGTTCTTGTTTAATACCAGCAATGTTAGTCTCCTGCAATTACCTGCTCACTCCATTGTGTGTTTCTAATCCACAGTCAGGATCCAGAAGTGTAGTTACTGAGGTTTATCATTTACAGCAGTGGGCCAAACTTTGCTTGACACACCTGCAGCATTAGTGTAGAATGAGATGCTGATGAACCTGGGATGTAATGAATTAGTGGACTGGGCTTTTCTCCTGCTCGCATCTCTCTTTCAGACACCTTGTAGCCACTACTATCAATAATACCACATTATTAACTACTAATAGAAAAGCAATTTCAGCAAGCTGAGGTATTTGAGTTACTATTAAGCAGTTGGATTCTACCATTTCACTTTTTTTTTTAAAGAGAGTTTATGTTTTTTTCCTAATAGGACATACAGCAATTTTTAACCAGCTCATTACCCTTCATCTTCTCTGCCCCCAGCACCACACAGAAAGTAGCTATTGGGTGTAAAGACTGTGTAATTTTACAAGAACTCAGGAGGTGAAAGGACCCAAGCAGCGGATGGAAGAAAAATAGCAGTCAGTTACAAAAGATATCCCATTTGATTCTTTCCCCTGCGGCCTCTGCCAGTCATGTTGTGCATACTCTGCTGCATGTGCATGCTGGGCAACACTCCTGGGGCAGATCTTCATGTGTAGTACAATATGTGTCAGCCTCAGAAGGACTGTGACATTTTACATGAAGCTCTGCCACCTATTTTTTTTTCCTAAATATGTGTAACAGTGGAGGAAGAATATCTGAATCTAAAGATCTATACAATGCACCTATAAATATGGGTCTATGGAGAAAAAAAGTTACAAGTGGACTAGTGTGTCTCACTTGAAGGTCACCTGTCACAACTGATCTCCTATTAATGTGGTTACCCTGGCAAGCAGGAATAAAAGGCACTATATTTATTACCTGTTGCCCATAGCATTCCGGTATTGTTTTTCAATTGACTGCCTAGTGTCCTGCTTTATCTTTTTGTTTCCATGTTAGAGCCCAAATTCCCTTTTGTGGAAATTTAATAAGGCATCCAAACTCTGTCATGCAATTCCTGTGATGGGTAAATTTTGGATATTCACATTTCACTGAACAAACTCACAGCATGTGTAACTTCATGCAGCAGTGTGTGATGATGAGGATGTTTAGAAATTTGATTTATTGTGGAATTATTTTAAAATAATCTCTAATGCTGAAGAGAGGTTATTGTCACAGCAGGCATATGTAGAACATTGAGAGAATTTTGCAGGTTATGAAGGAATGAGTGGGCAGTGTGAATAGGAAACCTTAAAATTCAATATGTTTTGAAATTCAAAATCTTTAGTAAAACCATAAAGAGACAATGCTATTTCAGGGGAGTTACAGCTTAAAGAATATGAAAATCAGCAAGACCCAAGTGTATTTCATATTGAGATTTCTATTCCTGTCTAAAATGCTTGAAATGTTTGTGTTCTCTGAGTGCTGGCTGAATTGTTGCATAGATGAGAGCTGAGGAACTCAAGAGTAAAAAAAAAAAAAGTATTTTTT
Organism: Molothrus aeneus; assembly: GCF_037042795.1. Classification (NCBI taxonomy): domain Eukaryota; kingdom Metazoa; phylum Chordata; class Aves; order Passeriformes; family Icteridae; genus Molothrus; species Molothrus aeneus. Next base: position 28,460,840 of record NC_089649.1, read on the forward strand.
TGGATTTGTCTTGAGACTAAGAGGCAAGAGAGATACAAAGGACCAAATGTCTTGCTTTAACAAACTGGTTAAAAAACCAAACCACTCCTGAAAAACAGGAAGTCACATCAGAGATTAATATGAAACTTGCAATTTCCAGGCTGTCTCTACTTCAGCAGCAAGGACGGGACAGACTGACAGAAGAGAGAGGTACAGATTGAGACATGAACAAGGACCTTGAGCCCTGAGTCAAATTCAGTGTCTTGCTGCACTGTGGAGCAGCAGGCCCTGGCTAACTCATGCTGACCTAGTGAGCAGCAAACCCCACCCAGGAAGAGAGATGATCAGTACAGAAGATTTGGGGCTTTCACCCTTGGTCACACCTGCAGCTCACTGTTCCATGGGCAATTTGTTCACTCTTCTTACCCTGGGGTGGTTGAAGCTATTGCACTCATGTTTCTTGTACTTCAGGAGAGTTTAGATTAATAAAGGAACACAAGCTCACAAGTACTGAGCCCGCCCCAGCTGATTGAATAATTTCTTTGCTATCAGTTCAAATGGGATGTCTCCCCTTCAGAACTTCAGGCTCTGCAGACATACAAGTGCTTTGTATGACTGTTGCAATGGAATAAGTTAAATTTTGACATTTTGCTAAAAGCCATTTCACTAATGATGACAGTGATTTGGCACACCTGGAAGAAAGGAGAAAAGCACTGACATGCAAACAGATTCTGTTGCTTGGGAAGTTCTTCCCAAGATCTGTACATGACTCATAACCTACCAGCATGCTGCAAAAAGCAAATCAAAAACCAGCACTCTATAGCCCAAGGGATACATACCTCACATCATTTTCCCTTCCCATTAGAAAAGGCAAAGTTGGAAAAAAAGCCCAAAACCAACCTCTTTCCTGCACAGTTTTGGAAACAATGGAGTCCTCTATGACCTAGGTTTGTCTGTGATGTGAGTGAACAGAAGAGGCAATAAAATGTTTAAGAGAAGGATGAGAGAACAGATGAACACACACTACCAAACTCAGTGTCCACCAACAAATGATTGTACATAAGAGACTGAACTGAGGTTTTTGTACTTCAGCAGTTCTCCATTGGAGAAACTCAGGATGGTTGTTCACTGACTCAATTAAAACCTTGATAGATGAATGACAACCCTGTTTCTGTGACAAGGCATTGATGTTTCTAGGGAGAGGAAGTTTTAGAACTTAATACTACTTGTACATTGTAGTATATCAAGAAAATTGCCAAAGTTAACACAAAAGACTCGTCTGAGATGGAAATGTTGCCTCAAGAGATTATTTAAGGAAATAATGATGGTGTTCTTCATCATAACCCATGTCTACACACTAAAATAGCAACTATGACTCTTCAGCCTGATTCAGTGAAATACACAATTTCGAAGCTTTAGCAACAGCTTCTATTTACATTTTTATACTTCATTTCATTTTGCTCTACATGTTCAGATGTTGAACTAGTCAGGACATTCAGATTTCCCTTCTTCACCAGTTTAACTTTTTGACTGCCTCATATAATAAAACACTGTCAGTCAATGTACAAGATGTAAATGCAGATTTTAAAAAAATATGCAACATCCAAATTGCTTTTGATAACATAAGAGTAAACTTTAGCTCTACAGAACTCTAAATATTGGCACAAAAAGGGATTGGGGAGAGGCTCTTTTGCCTCCAAACACCTTGAGAAGCTGAAACAAATAATTTGTCCTCACAGTTCACAGTGCAGGATTGTGTATCCCAAAACTCACACCCAAGCTATGTACCCAGTTAAAATGGAGGCAAATAACTAGGAGAAACCTATTAAGACCAACAGAAAGAAATTTTAGGGAATGAGCTGTTTAATGTCTTGACGGTCTTTCTAATCAAAGTACCAGAATATCCTTTACCAGCCCAGTAGATTTTAGGGCAATGTCCTATAGAGCCAGAAGAGAAAAAGTGGCCAGAGAAATTCTTCATGTAAACCTTTTGTTCCACAAAGCATCTAGTAAGGGTGCCAGTCTCTCAAAGACATTGTGTTTTTCACTGTAGTTTTCTGTCAAATTAATCCATGTAAATACAGATATCACAACCTGAAATACTGTGCATACTCCAAATCAACATACAGAATGTATTAATGCTCTGTAATTACAGAAGTTCATCTGCATCACCACAACTTGTGGACTACCAAAGTCAAAGAAAAGTCTCTGTGGGGTGTATATGAACAGGCTTTCACTGAATTACAAGGTAAAAATATTTCAATAAACTTAATTCTCTTCTATATTCAGTAGTAAAGCTGTCACTGTTACAACTGTTGCAGTGTTTTAAGCACAGGACTCAATATGGAACATGCATTTTCAAAAAAGGAAAAAAGGAAAAAAGAAAAGGAAAAACTGGAAAATGGAAAAATAGGAAAAAAGAAAATGAGGGAAAAAAAAAGAAAAAGAATTCCAAAACCAGTGAAAGTTTTACCAGAAAAATATAAATAGCCACCAAAACCAGAGAAAATGAAACAGAGACACAAAAATGAGAACCATTAAAAAGAGAAAGCAATTTATTAAGAAAGAAAAAATAATATTCAAATCAAGCTATGTTGCTTTTCAACATCATAGTCAGAATATTATGCCTTCAGGCAGTCTTAAGAGAAGATAACCCTCAAATCTGGCAAGTTCTATAATTCATGTTCTTCATATGAAAAGAGAGCTTTGTTTGTACACATACAGGATGTTTATGACACCACTTGTGGCATCTGTGGCTGAAGGTAAAGGGTCTCTGTGATACAAGCAGTACTTTAAAAATGTAGTAATTCCTTAAATATTAGTGGAACAGCACAGCCATCTCCAGTCCTTTACACTTTGCAGAAAAGCTGAAGACAAGCTTTTTGTTTCTTTTGTGGGGTTCAAAAAGAAAAAGGACAGTGAGAGTATCTGAAGATAGCTGCTGTGACCCTTGGGAAAGAGCTGGAAACAACAGAAATGAGAAAATCCTGTGGGAGCTCTAGTGAGCAGCAGAGGAGCATCCTGATGTACTGGCTGAGTTTGATGAACAATCCTGTGCACACAAAATAAAAGGTAGCAGCAGAGCTGCTTTGACCAACAAAAAGAGCAGTGGTATAAACACCAGGAGGCAACTTCCTACAAATAGAGAGAAGTACTCAAACCATGCCCCAACACCCACTGAAGCAAACAAGTTTTGCACAGAGAACTGATGCTATTTTTATCTCCTGTCAACCACAAACATCACCACTTAAACTTCCTCTTCCAAAACCAAGAATTATCACTGGGAAATTGCTTCAGTTGTAAGAAAACCATGCTATCCTCTACTCAGACTCACAATATGGACACCATCTCCCTGCATTTTTATCACTGCAGATATATAAAAACAAGTTCTGGTAAATACAGAGAGAAAATGGCTTTTTTCCCCTTCTCTCATCATATTTTAACATGATTTAAAAAAAAAAAAAGCTGAAGCTGAGATGTGTGGCATTGAAAAGCCCCACAACTTTATAAACAAAAGAAGAATCAAATTCTACTCCTTTTCTGAAAACTAGTTCTTAGCTGTTTATACAAGGTGCTGTAAATTATATACTGTGCCAGAAAGCAACATCTTTTCTTTGGTGCCCCCCAATGTTTAGGCTGCTTGGTTTAATCTCTTAGATCCCTACAAAGCCTCCAGTTTCTTTCTCTGGTGCTCCTTCTTGGTAGAGACTGGTTATTGCACCTTTCCCAGGACTGCAGTGTGAGGGCTGGAGGAGCAGGGCTGGCTCCTGACACTCTCCTTAGGCATTAATTTGTCACAAGCTCCAGCCTTATGCATAAGGGGAAAATTTAAAGCTCATACAATCTCTAAATTTTTCAAGATTTTTAAACTATTTACCTCATGAAGTAACATAGAAAAATTACAAATATCTGTGAAACAACAGATGCTCACATACCCTACTGCACTCCAAATTCCTTGCCATGTTTCAGCATTCCTTGGGGCTAGGTCAGAGGTTCAACACACAGCTTTTCAAGAGAAAAGGGCACCAGTTTCCTTTTTTAAAGGCAATTTTCCCCTTTCTTTTCCTCTCCAAACCTCATACTTCAACCACTTTTGTTTTATAACCCACTCCTCCTCACCTGGGGACTCTTTCATCAGCCTCCTTAGGTCAGCCAAGTCCCACCAGCTGATCTGTTGCTAAGTTACTACTCCTCTGTGTTTCAGACTCAAAAAATGATCTGTCTGGGCAGCAGCCAACTTTTTGTAAAATATCACTCCAAATATGTGTTCACTGTAGTTAAAATGACCTGTTATTTTTGCTCCCTGGCATTGCAGATACTCTTCCTCTTCTCTCTGGTAAATTTTATAACAATACAGGAACAAAAGATTTCCAAGAAACAAGCCAAGCTCCATGTTCACAGGCTTTCTGTGGACTCTGTTTCCAGCACTGAAGAGAAGTCCCAAGCTGCACTACAAGTGAACCCAGAGCCCACCCTCTCCCTCCCATTTTAATAGCATGAGACAAACCTGGAGAACATGCTCAGAGCAGGCACTTCTGCTTTACATGAAGCTAATAATGCCAGCCGTATCTTGCTGTAGCAAATGGATGGACCTGTACGGATGGATTTGTTCTGCTGTTTCCATCAGAACTCAAATCCATTACAATTTGATCTTCCTACACAGCATCTTTCAAAGTTCCCAGATTTTTTACCCCAAAATCTGCAGTTACAGCCTCATTCTTATTTCCCAGTTATTAGTTGTAAGCCCCACTAATTCCCTCATCTCCCCTGAATTATTTTAGAGTCCCTGAGCATCCATGAGTGGAGAATTGAGAAATTAAGAGCAAATGAGACAATTTTTTTCCTCTTCCTTGATTTCTGCAGGCAAAAACTGTCTACAACAGGAGATTTGATGAGTACTAGACTTGTGTCACAGTCTTTGCTCTTAGAGAGGCTGTCAGTATTTCCAGACTGTGGCAAAGGATTTTTCAATTTCCTCCCCATGTCCAGCCGTGAATTTTACAACTGCAATACAAAATGCTGTGCTGCTTTTGTTTTGGATTCTTCATTTTCTTTTTTCTTGCTTGGGATGGCAAGAACACTGGCTGCCAGTTTACCTTGCAGATACACCACCCAACAGGCACTCCTCACAAAGCCATTGCCTTCTTTTCTCCACCTAACCACATGGAAATTACTACCTTTTGTGTTTTCCAACTAAGCACATTGAATAACTTTTAAAACAAAGACAGAACGCTGCTTGTTAAAGATCTCTAGCAAAAATCTTGCTTCTGCCCTGTCTACCAAACAATTTAATAGGGGTTTTTCAACTGTCTTCAGCAGGAATTTGATGTTACGCCTACAGCATCAGGAGATGAATTTAGTGGAGAATTTAGGAGAAAATATTATCAGGCCCTTAAAAAAAGAAAAGGCAACTTAAAAGGAATAGAAAATTAATTGAGCAGTAAGCTGAGCCATGATATTAAGTGCAAGGTTCAAAAATGAGTTTCTTTACTGTAGAAACTATTTCCAACAGCCTCATTTTCAACAGATAGTATTATATTGTTGTATTTTACAATGCAAGGGTTTGCAAGATAAAAGACTACTGACAGTGAATAAAGACATGAAAACTCTGGTCTCACCAGGATTAAAAGTGTTAAAAATAATCTGGTTGACAGGAATACACAAAAGCAATCTAAAATAGCTAAAAATGATGGAAGGCCACAGAATGAACTTGCATGTGAAATTGTTTCAAGATTGCTGTTCCAGAGGCCATTTTTGCCTGGAAAGCAGTTTTTGTCATCTGTCTAGACCACTTCCAGTGACCACAGAGGGGACAGACCAGCAAGCACAATTGCTCCCTTCCCACGTGTACATCCGCATTTCCCACCAAGAGGACTTCCAGAGACCCTGCCTGGGAGCCCAGACTGATACACACCCTGCAGGGTATCTGCCCTGTAAATTCAGCCTTTATGTATTTTTCAGATGCTGTATCACAGGAGACTCTTGTTCTGGAAGCCATGCATTTGTCACTAATGTCTCCACAGTCACAGAAGGGAATGAGATCTGCAGGTTGATTGGAAAACCATTTATTACCCAGAAGCAGAGGGCCATGAGGCACTGTGTGCATCCAAGCCCACCACCACTGCCATCAGCAGGAACTGTCTGCCAGGTGGGAATTTAGGTCAAGGCCAGGATCTTTTCCCTATTATTGGTGTTAGGATTCTTCAAGATTACCAACAAGGTGATGACATTAAAAAGGATAGTAGGGTACAGCAAAGTGTGTGTGATTTATGAGCTTATACTGAGTGTAAAGTTTGCTCTTCTTCTGAAAACAAATTCCTTTCTGTATTTATATTGTGGCATTCAACACATTGCGATATCTCTGTTCCACCTGTGCTTCCACCTCTAAAATCCTACCTCAGTTAGCACTGAGAAACAATAATGAAATTACAATAAAGCAAAAAAAAAAGAAAAAAAAGAAGAAAGAAAAAATAAAAAAGAAAAACCATCAGGCTTTTCACTGGGAAGAGATAAAAGTTCCACAAGGGACCTTACTATTGCTATCAATTCTTTTGCTGAAAGCTGGAAGTTAACACAGTAAGGAGTGATACTACACAAACCTAAAATAGAAAGCTCTCTCTAAGCAGCCATTATAGCTTAAAGATGTTAAATGTTTGTGACTGCGCACACAACCCTTGACTGTATTATATTCTGTGGGGCAGATCCTCAGACAGCGATTTGGAGTCCTGAAACCAATTTATGTCATCTGAGGAGCTGCCTTATGAGAGTCTGACACTTTTATTAAACTGAGATTACCAGTGCACTTACTTCTGTACCTCTTGACTAGCAGTCCAATTATTATTCAGGGCATTTAATGGACTATATTGATGGCTACTGGTATTGTTCAGAGGGTTATTTTAAGTGTTTTGAAACTGAGGTACATAATGCAACTTTTACAAGTGGTTGCATAACCCAATGTCCCAATGCATCCCTATTTTCTTGACTGGTTACATTAACTCCCTAATGCACACACACACCCGGACTGCTAATTCTGACCCAGTGAAATGACATTCACATTGCCAGTAAGATTTTTTGTTCCGAGTGAAAAATGCACTTTTATCCTGAATTACTGTATATTAGGGGAAAAAAGAGAAACAAATGCAGCAACTCCATCAAAGATTGGTGTGTGTATCTTCTTGGGAGCAACTAGTCTCAGAGCTGCAGTCAAACACATGCCTTGCATTTAGTTTCACAGATTTTGATCAACTGAAGTTGATTCAAAGCTCTGTTCACTTTCCCTTCTGATCTCAGATTATCTTTGCATTCAGCCTACATTTTGAGCTATATCACATACTCAGAGTCCCCTCTTACCAAAATATCAATTCAGTGTACTGGGAAGAAAAGTGGCATTTTAGTTAAAGGAAGAGATTAGCTAGTCTCTCTTTTTCTCAATATTCAAAGAAACTGCAAATATTATCTGATATAAAGCTGTCTCTACTAAGCTCTTGCTTTGTCTACAATCAAGGCCACTTAAATCTTCAAACTCAATGTGAAGTAGCCACAGATGTGCATGGAGTGTCACTCCTGCACAAAAACATCTAAACCAGCTCACAGAAGGCTCATGCAGCACAGTACAAACTACAGCCAAGCTGCTCTCCCTGTCCAGCTGGTGACTGGACATGGGAGATTGACACAGCATTCCCAAAGCCTGCAAATAGACCATGGGGTTTGTCTCAATTGCCCAAAATGAAACTGCCTCATTTCCCTAAAAACACTACAGAATCCCCCCCCTCCAACCTAAAGAGGAGTAAACTCCAGGTAAGGGTAGATAGACACGAAACACTGAATCCTACAGGGAACATTTTGGGAACTGTTAAAGAAGAAGTGGGAACTAAATGCCACTCTCCCATTTTGAGGTTAAGAGAGATGGAACTGTAGCTCCCAGGGTGACTTTCTAGAGAATACTCTAGCTGCCTCTGTGCCTACTCTGATGTGCAAGGGAAGCTGCATTTTCCACTTCTCTCATGGAATGAAGCAATTTCTACTCAACACAGCTCAATCCAATTCAGCCTTGCCAAAGCAAACAGCTGAAGAAAACCGTAAAGCTTAAGAGGTGCATGTATGTGTGAAGAACACATATACCCTCACAACCTACTTTCCTACTTTGCAGCAGCAAAGTGAAGACCTGTCCTGCACAATTTCACTACCAGTTCTTTAAAGCAAAACCCTCTGGGCTCTGAACAAAGCCCCTTTGCTAAATAACAATCCAGCAGGTAGAGAACCCTCATTTCATGCTCAAAATGGAATCCTGTAGAAGTAATGCTGCACCAAAGACCTTGTGTCATCTACTGATAAGGACTACTTTTCCAACCCTTTTAATTGCTTTCTTTGTTTATAATTTTGTGGGCACATTTTTTTCAGGAGAGAATAATTTTCAATATAGTCTAAACAAGGAAGACATATACTACAAGATGTGAGCTCAATTAAGTTTTCTGATCTAAACCAATAAATTCCATGATAAACTACCAGGAACAATAAAACAAGTAGCAAAACATGATTAATAGGGGGATTTCAGCCAATAGGCTCTTCTAATCTGGGTATCTGACAGTTCTGTAAAAATAGCAGACTAGAAGAAATAATGGCAAAGTTAAAATCACAACAATGGTAATGTATAATAAACCATGTATTTCAAAAGATTATGTTGCAAGTGAAATGTTGCACCAAAATTTATTCATCAAAAAAATTATTCTCTATGAAGTTATCATCTTCTGCTTGTTCTTGTACATATGGAAATCAGAAAAGAGTCAGATCTCAAATTACATAGCAAACTGGCCCAGCTAGAGAATTTACATAGGCACCTGAAAAAAGCAGGAAGAAACTTTAACCACAGGAGACCTGTGGTTAAAGACACAGTACTTTATGAAAATCCATAGCTAGCACTCATTTCTGGGTGTCTGTCAAAGAATACTGCTGTAAAGACTGAACTGGCATTTCACAAGAGGCATAATTCTGCTCTGCTCTTTGAAATTTAAATGCTGTTAAGTGTCTTTGCTTCTTTTTAGTTTGAGGATCAAGTAATCACCTTTATGAAGGTGAAACCATACAGGAAAATTCTTCTGTTAGAGCATCCGAAACAAAGAATATTAGTGAGTCTGAACCCACTTTCCTTTTCCATCCAACAAGTTAGTCAAGGGTCAGTGTCAGAAGGGGTTGGACATAAGGTCCAGTCGCAAATCCTTTTTGTGACTGCCTGGTGTAGCGCCCATGTGCTGCCCTGTTAGACCCCTGTGTACTACTCACCTTTACACTACTACTACTACTCACCAGCTTATCTGGTACCCCAGGGCAAACAAACTGTCATAGAACATTTAATTCCATTAGAAAACCAAAATGAACAGACTGGTTCAAACCAGTTCCAGCAGGACACAAACACCTCTGATAATCTCTATATGAACTATTTTTTAGCTCAAGAGATTTCCTGTTTCCCTCCACTCATTAACCTACCCACCATGACCTTCTCTTCCAAGTACTAACCCAACCTCCCACTGACCTAAGGGACACACTTTTAAACTCTGAGCATTCACAACACTCTGTGGGAATAAATTACAGAAGTTCAATACCTGCTCTGTGAAAAGCAACATTTTAAACTCAGCTCTTGCCAGTTTCACCCAGTGCTCCCTAGCTCCTGCCCCAGAGAGATGCTGATGGAGGGACGCCTACCTGCCCACTCCCTGCCCCTCAACATGCCTCTCTATCCTCCACCTACAGATGCCTTGCTGAAAAACACTACTTATGTAAAGCAAGTTCTTCCAAAAGCATGCATTCTGACAAAACTGCATCAGTATTGCCCCAAGACTGTTAAAGAAATCCTAGTTTTACCTATACTCACTGTTTTTACTGTGATTAAAAATCAGTTAAAATATCTGGCTCAGTGCCCATATAATACTACCTCCTTTTCCAAAATAAACTATAAACTCTTGAGCTGACACAAATATCCTGCCCTGAGAGATGTGACTTTCCTAAGTAAATTGCACCAAGCAATAAAAAGATCTGTAACAATACTATTTTATGTAAAACCTCTTCTCAACAGTATTTCAAGCTCTTGACAGAACTGTATTTTATTCATGTGAACTTCAAAAAAAAGTAATAAAATTCCTTCTGGCTCTTTCTGAATTATAAAATAGAAAAATGCAAACAACATTCTTCAGTTCTATCCACATTAAAAATTCCTACTCAAAAGATGTAATAAATTATTTTCCTGGGACCTGGATTATAAAGCAACTTTTATCTAAGTCATAAAATCATGGAATAACTTTTGTCATCATGACAGTCTTTCATCAATAAAATTTACCTAACTGAAAACTTTCTCATCATACAGAGCAGCAAATCTATTGTGTTATGCCACATACTCCTTAGAAAACCCTACTTTTTATTTCAATAGATTGATGTGGGATAATATGAACAAAAACAGAATTATTTTGGTTGCTTTGCCCTCTTAGTTCATACCTGGAATCTATATCTCACTATTTCTATGGTAGTGGTGAATAGGGCAAATCATAATTTCAATGTTTCTCTACAAATATTGTGTTAGTCTGCATTCACTTTTATTGTCAAGAAAAACTTGCGTCTTGAACTCGCCTCATTGTTTCAGCCTAACTCTCAGATGATTTACAGAGCAGCAATTTCACTGCAGACCAAAGAGTTGTAATGAAATCAACACCAGTCCTTAACGATTCACATCACTGAGCTGTCAGGCAGAATCAGTTTCTGCTTCTTCACCTCCAACACCCAGAAAAAGCATCCAACTCTCTAGACCCGATTTTCCCCACAAATTTGAATGAAATAAGTCAGGAATATCTCCACCAGAATTGCCATCATTGTGTGTAAGGGTCAATGGACTTCTATAAATTCCACTCTGTAAAGTTAGGAGCTCCTTTTAAAGTAAAACATCTAATTGATTCCAATTTCACTTTTATTGGCAGCCTAGCAGTTAAAAAGAATACAAAGGTTACAGCTCAGCTATAGGGATGAAATCAGGGAAAATTTTTAAAAATCACTCTCATTCAAAGAATTTAAATATTCAAGTCCCATCAAAAACACTTATAATTTTTAGAGTCATAGATGCTTTTGCAAACCCACTGCATGCAGGTAGACAGGAGCCTATGAATTTTGCATGGTTAGCTTTCAATTTCAGCAGTGAACTGCAATGAATCTGGGACAGAGACTTTTGCTGAATCAGGTCTCCTCATTTTGCAGGAACAAACACTTTTGGAGCTGCCATTAAGCAAGGTACCATAACTTCATTTAAAGGGACACCATTTATTTTGTTCCAGAAAACATAGAAAGCTCTGAAACATTAACATGCCCAGCTACTTCCTGCATCAAATCCAGGTTTTGAGAGTGAGACATCAAAACATGCCTGCCAGTCAAAAGGTTGCAAATGAGCACAGTTGAAGCTGGCAATCCTGTTTCCATTTTCTCATAGCACTGCCCAGACTTTGTGGTATCAGCCCCAGCAAATAGCTGCCACAGTGAGACCTGCTGTGACCCTGAGACAATGCCAGTGAGCCCATTATTAAAAAACACTGTGAGCACTGCAGTTGTGCTTGGTGCTAGTGTGTCCCCAGCTCAATTTTCTGCTGAAGTACCCAAACAATATTAAATATCATTCCACTAGAATAGAGCACTGCATTAGTCTAGCATTTTGTTGTGAAATCACACCCAGTGAGAATACATTTACTACAGTTTGGCCCTGGAGGGCAGAACAATCAGCAAATGGATTTTACAGCTAGGAGCTCCCTGCATGGAGAAAATCAGAATCCTGGGTCTTTGTCATGCTTCAATGAAGCGAAGCACTGGGATATTCAGCGAGCTCAGAAATCATCATAAGAGAGGCAAGAACGAGTATTGTGAGGAGTGAAATGAAGAAATGGGCTTTCAGAGCCAGTCCCATTCAAAACAGACATGTTAATACATGTTTGTATTAATCTTTGACAACTACTTTTGTCCTTGCAACCGAAAAAATGAATGTATGGCTTTCCACTAATTAGGCTGGAGTGTTTTTTCAGCAAAAGGGTGTAACAAAAAAAAAAAAATCTTTTAATTGCATGGCTTGAAAATGGTGATGATTCTGAATGTTAATTCCAAATTATTACATATTATAATCTCTTAGCCTTTCCCACTACATTATTTCCCAAGATAGCAAATCTATAAAGTAACTGTGTAAGAACTGGGACCTGATTATTCAAAACTTTCCAGTTGTTTCACAATTTTTTGATAGGCTTAACAATCTAAGGATGGAAATACCATTTCAGTCTGACAATATACACAGCCACCGTGATCACAGCACCTGACAGATCTGGCCATCTGAATTAATCTTTGGCCTGGAAATGTCAATATTTGACTCTTCTCTAGTTTTTCCTTTAGTCTCATGGGTCACATGGGAGATCACTTAAGAAGCATTACAATTGCAAAGTTGTTCTGACATCAACTTAGCTTTTAATCATGGTAACTTAAGACTTAGATTTTGAAGTTGCACCTATTTTGAGCCACTTTGCTGAAAGCTTAGGACCCAGTGAAACCAACTTTTCTGAAAAACATTGGGCTAAATAAGTATTGCTGTAAATATGGACAGGAACTGAGTTGAAAATAGATGTGAGATAAGCAATCTTGACCTAATCTAACATTCAGAGGGCAAGGAAGTAGAAGAGGAAATGAGCTGCACGGGGTGCAGTTTTTTGGCCCTTATTTGTACTTATGAATACTGTGTTTTCATTGCTCATTTACACACAACACTGCTCACTTCAGAGCCTGAAGAAGCAGAAGAGCTTGATCCCCACCTAAGATACTTATTTCACACACACATGCTAAGTGCAAAATCAGTTGTAGTCACACCATCCTTCTATTGTATTTGGTTTTGACCAATTCAGACCAAATATACAGCTCAAAATACTATTTGGAATCACCACTGAAGAGGCTCAACATTTGAGCCTAAATTTTGCTCCACTGAAAACTTTCAAAGTTCATACTGCTGGAGTTATCCTGGGCAGACACTGTACAGACCTATTTCCCATATTATGAAATATCTAAAGAACAAAGGAGTCAATTTGAAATAAACTGAGATAAGGAACCACATACAAATAAACAAGTGTCTTATTATTTCTAAGGAAATACCAGTAGCAATCAACACAAACTAGAATGTACTTTTCCCCACAGGTCACAAAAGAGAAAAAAAAGACACCTTAGAAAAAGGTAATATTTCAGTATAGCGCCTTTAAATGTATTCTATATTCTATTTTGTCTGTTAAATTGTACAGTAAATACACTTGATTTTAACTTTCCTTAATGAGATTATATTGACCAGGGGTGAGGGAAGCAGTAAGAATCATCCTTTTTTGCATGTGTGCACTCTGGTCACAGGTAAGGCATGTGACCTGTTTATTGTACAAAACTACATGAGTCATACTAAGTGGAAATGGATTTAGCTGTGGTCTCTGCTCCTAAAGGTAGGTTTAATTACACCAATACTAAGTCTGCAACATAGCCTTCCCCAGAACTGGCCTCAGATCACAGGAAACAGAGACAGCTGAAACGAGGAGTGAACTTTCCGCTATCTGGTATAGCCAAACTCCAAGCAAAGCTTTTTGCTCATTCACATGGAACAACTTGTGTGTTGAGCAACAGGGCATGAGCTCACATGGGAATTCATCCCTGGAGTACAATCCCAAGGGTCTCTGCTCCGCACTTGTCATTTCTTCTTACAAAGTCTGCAGAAAGCAAACACCTTTACAAGGCAATGGTAACTTAAATTCCCTTCCACCAAATGCTAAACCTTTCATCATAGTCAGGTGGAAATGGACTGCTAATCCTAAGACCAGGTTTACTTTTATAACTGTGGTGAAACTTGCATGGAAAAGATTATGCTCATGCATTTTATGCAAACTATTACAAATGATCAGAAAAAAGCCTTTTTACTGACATCCTGAAGACTCTTTGGAAATACACATAATACAACAATAAAAGTGGCTACCATCCATTATGTATTTCCAGCTGAACGCAATAAAATTCCAGAAATAGATATTCACTGGTAGTACATTACAATAACATGGCTAAAACCAATTTCTTACACTGTGTTCTTGCTATGCTACTTTTGCATATACCCGAGCTATTGTACAGCTCAGCTGTTCAAATTTCTTTTTCTAAACTGATGTCTTAACTGTGGTGGCATTAAGCAATAACAATGTGAGATGCAAGTCTTCTCTGCATGTAAAAGTGCTAAGAGTGGTAGATCGTTTTCCCTGTTTCCACAGCTCTGCATTTTATAAAAGGAGAAAACACTTCTCACACCATCAAGGCAAACAAGGCATGCCACATGAGCTTTCCTCTGTCAGAACTGGTTAGGAGTGCTGCAGCACTCCTCCCAGCAGCTGGGCACAGAGGGGCTTGTCAAAACAGTGACGACTTCTTCAGACCTGGCTTTTAGGATTTACTTTGATGTGGAAAACTATCACTCAGCAGGCACTGAACAGATTAATTCACAACACTGGCACTTCATGTGTATTAAAAAGGTAGAGGCAATTATATTTTTGTATAGGTCAGCATTGTTTATCTAATGTATACCTTCTTTGCACAAGATCTAAAGATGACTTTTATTTTTTAATCTGTTTTTCTGGTGTCAATCCAAAATGGAGTTACCTTTCTTCTAAGTACTGTACAATAAGACTGTTTGCAAAGTAAGTGTAAAACATGTAAGGTGTAATTTTTTAAAAGTATTCTTTTTTTTCAGATTATATAACACCATCAAAACATTTGTCATTCTACACAATAATAACAAGAAACAATTATGAGAAAATCCACTTATAAATACTTGCTATTTTTGTACAATACTTATAATCTTTGGAACATGTCATTAAGACATTTGTTTGAACCTCTCAAGACTTTATTCTTCTGTCTTTCAGATTCCAAGTAAGCCACAAAACTGCAATCTGCAAGCATCTGACAGAGGAAACTAACTCCACTGAAAACTAAGCAAGTATTTGGTGCTTACATGGAAGAATGTTGAACACCTAAATCTTGGTTATACCTCTCAAATAAGATTCACCTAAAATATTTTGGTAGCCTAAGGGCTTGTAACAATTCAACTAAACTAACACCAGAAAAGATCCTACTAGTTCACACTGAATGGAGCAAATGCAGGATTGTGTTCATAACACACAGAGAGGTTTCACAACAGGCTGTTTTCCACACAGCTTTCAACAAAATTCTACAAACTTAAAACTTAGAAGATCACTCCTCAATAACATGTAAAGATAAAAACCTAAATCACGAAGTTCTCTTATCAATGGAGAAATACCTCAAATTTATCACTACTTGTCCTATTAGAGAGCTGTAGAACAGTCAGTGCTTGTCAAATATGTTCACCTGCCACATGAACACTGGGAGCTTTCAAAAGACTACAAAGATGAGTAATAGTCACAGCACAATATTAAAAATATGAAACTGGCAAGAAATGTTCGCCTTGCATTCACAGGTCACTCCCTGCTACCTAATGTATACAGGCCAAAAGAATTATCTATAAAGATTAGGAAATCCAGCCAAATGGATGTGTGGTCTCTGCAATGTTCTTGAATCAGTCCTTGACACAGATTATGTGAAAAGACCCATAGTGTTCTGTGAATGGTTAAATTCTAAAGTCTTGGTTAATCTGTTGAATTATGACTAGAAGCTCTCCATTTTGTATTTTTGAACAAAGCTCACAGAAGAAACATAAAAAAGAACAAAGGAGACAAATGACAACTCATTTTATCCATATTCATATTTTTTGCTAAATTTTTACACCACATACCTAGTTCTTATATAGTAAATGAGTAATTTTCATCCAAAACAAGAAAAAGGGACGTAAGAGAGCAAAGGTCCAAGCTCAAAAGCCAAATCTATACTCTTTTGCAAACTAAGCTCTGTTGTTAGGAAAGTATTATTCTACAAACCAGTGAAGTATTCTTTTAACTTTTTCTTCTTTGCATATTTTACCTTTAGGAAAACAGTAAAGTGCCAGTATTTGGGATCCACTAGGCTTGCTAGAGTTGTTTACAGTCAACTTCATATTTTTACTGTTAGCAGTTCACCAGTTCAGCTGATGTAAAAAACAACCCAAAAACTAAAGACAGAATGGGAAACTGAAAAAATTAAATTAACGTTACCAAACCTTAACCTGTACATAAAACTATGACATACTGAGAGTTCAGTGGTCAGTGAACATGAACTGGAGGTATTGTCATTTCCTGGCAGCCAGCTTATTGTTCTGTGTTTGTGCATAAAAATCAGTGCCCATAAGCCTTCCAAATATATGGAAGAGAAAATTAAACTCAAGCCTGCTATTTAATTCCCAATGGTATCTAAGTGACATGTATCACCCTGAAATCTGACTCACACCCTTCTGATTTGAAGAACATTACTTCTAATGTGTTAAATCACACTACTATAACTGATATAAGCTTTGCCAGATGCAATAAAATTCTGCAAGCATCATATAATAATTTTGTGAAGCAGAAAGTAGTTTTGGGTATTCTGAAAAAGATAACTTTAGCAAGCTGCATTCACTCCCTTGGCCAAATGCAAAAGTTTTTTAACATGCTTAAAATGTTGTTCTTACCCAATTTATCAATTGATGCTTTGTATTCTCTTAAGTCTACTACTCTTTGACAGACTGCAGTTCAGTGCTCTTTGTTCTTAATGTACTAGGTGGAAGTAATGCGAGTCTCTTTATTCAACAGCTTTATAACACCAAGTAAACTCTGAACAGCAGCTAAATCAGTGTCTTAATCTAATCACCTCCATCACATGAATGGGAACAGACAAGCACACAAGTGTCTTTCAGGTGCTGAGCTTCACTTGGAGTTCTTCAGTGAAGAAACCTCATAATGAAGTTTTTATCAATTCATTATTGGAATAATTCATGGGGACCATCTGTCCAAACAACTCTGTAGCTAAGTAATTTGAGTATGGTCTTAGAGGAGTAGAACACTCCTCTGAGGATGGTAGTCCATCCATATTTTGACACCAGTGATTTTTTTTCTTTTATATCACTGTATAATTAGCAACAAATGCTGTGCTTGGATGCATGACACTGTTCTAACATGTGTTTAAATTACTGCATGTATCAAAACTCCTTCCCAGTTGCTTCCCCCTACCCATGAATTGCATGAAACCTTCCACTTGCTGTTTTTGTTTAGTAAACATAAGCCCATTAGAGGCCAAGTTCCATGTATTTGTATTTATCCCTACTTCTTTAATAATCCCCCAATCATTTGTAGCAGAAGTGAGTGTGGAAATGTGGACCATCTCTAAGTAAACAAAGGCCTCTTAGAGCTCAGAAATTTCAGAAAAGTACAGAAATTTACTGTCAAGAAAATTAAAACAAGAGGAAAGTCCTTTTCTGCCATATATCAGGCTGAACAGTGAAGTGAAATGAAATGAAATTTCACTCTCAATGAAATGAATAGAAAATAAACCATAATGTTAACACATATTACTGCAAATCCCTCATAATGGACAAGAGCTCTAGAGCTCTACATGCTGTCACAGACTAAAAACAGGTTTCTGCTCTTGAATCCACGAGTCCATACAGGGTGATTTCTTCAGTTGATGCTGCCTCCTATCTTTCCCTAAAATTCTGCCATAGGACTGCATTTTTCCGTTCAGTCAAGCTACTAGGCAAATGATGTTCTGAAAAGCTGCTCTATATATACAATTTATATTAATGAAAATTAATTACAGCATCCCAATATAGCATTGCTTGTAATCTCAAGAGTTTTCATGGTTACTGGATGAAAGAGTTGTAGACTTTATTAGTTTAACATTTAAAAAACATCCAGTGCATGTCTCATAGAGATAGTAAATAATCAGTTGAGGTTGTTTCATTTGTTTGATTATCTGTGAGAGAGAAACTACAGGTTTTTCTCGCTGTTCTGCCTGTATACTGCAGATCAGAAGTCCATCACCAAAAAGAACAAGCTTTGGCCCTTTCACTGAGATGTTCAACAAAGACATCAAGTAACTGAACTGGTGACAGCATTCTGCAAAAGTAATACAAAGAACAAAAGCTAAAATAAATTCTAGCTGCCACCTTTCTGCTGATCTCTGCTGACCTGAATAGCTAATCTAGACAGATGGCACTGCAGGTAGAAACCATTTAGCTTCATACCACGGATTTCTATATAAATCTACTTAACATGAAGTAAATCACTGAGGAATTTACTCTTTGTACAACAGCACTCCTTTTCCTTCTAGTTTAATTAGGCAAGGAAATTAAATACTGTGCAATGCAGACAATTACTCCCCTACAGTAGTGTAAAAGAATGGCCTGAACACAGAACAGCTTAACCTCTTGGGTAATGGACAGCCAATCTCAATTAAAAGTAAGGAGTTGGTTAGCATCTCGAAAAGCAGAAATAGCTCCCACATTTGCTGGACTACATCCTCCTGGTGATGTACATGTTATTCTAGTATCATTTGTCCACCCCCATCTCTGCTGCTGTCAACACTGATGATGAATGCCCAGCATGGTGCTGTACTGCTTAGCTAGAACAGAGATTTGAGCTGCTGCTGTCCATCATCTGTTCCCTCTCCACCTACAAACTCAGAAGTGAAGGAAAGAAACTCCCTGCCAGCATCCATTTTCAGACTTCAGAGGAATGAAATCTGAAAATATCCAAAGCAGCTATGGTGCTTCTTTCTGCCCCAACTTTTGTCTTCTGTATCGTCCAACTTATGACGGTTTTCTTTCTGCCACAGCTGGGAGTTACCCAGTCCTCTATGGGACTCTGGAGGTGAGAAAGGGAATAAATACACTAGTTCATAAAACCCTGTGTGACAGATGCACTTGGAACCTTAATTAAACCAAAAACATGTTGGTAAAGGCCTGAGCTGTAGCCAGGCCAAAAACTCCTCTAGTTTCAATCTGTTCTCTGAAAACACATAAAGGAGCAGAGTGACTCTGTGACCATCAATATACAGGAGCTTGGAACACTGACCATGCATGTAACACAAGAATAGCAGGTGCCTTTTCCAAGACTCATGTATCAAGGAGCACAGGAAGTTGTGGATTACAAGGAGCCTCATGCACACCTTTCCCATTGCATGTAATCTGACTGCAAGGCAACGAGTTTATCCCAAATGAGCCTTCCTTGAGCTCTCCCTGCTAGGCAACCATGGTGATGATTTCCTCTTGAACTGGGGCACCTCCTAAGTTTGGTCCTAGAGGCAGAGACCTGTTATCCATGGCAGATTAGTGGTAAGTGACCAATAACACACATAACCTTGTAGTATAGTAACTTTCATTTGTGCCTTGAATCATAGTTCAAATGCTTGTGCTGTGCAGTAAAAGGGAACTTTACCATTGAGCTGCACTCCTACAACAGCACATTAAAACCACTTTTTCTAATACCTCTGACTGTGATGCTTTCAGCAATTTAAGTCACCCCTATGCAACACCTCAATCCTCTCCTTCTACCTGCAGGCCTTATGGGAAGCACTGTTCAAGCATAGGTATTTCTGTAAGACACAATTGCAATTGGAGGAAGTACATTGCCTTAATGCTGGGGGTCACACCAGTTCCAGAGCTGAAAGGTCAGCACAGCACCATCAGTACAAGATGAATAAACAATGCAGGGTACTTATATAATGAGCTCTGCCTCTTCTGAACTTCAAATATGAACTCAGGTTGTACAGTCCTACCAAAAAAACCTCTCCACAACATTACCACTAAGTTACTGCCTTACATGAACGTTGGCTGTGATTTGCATCCACTGGGTGAGGGGGTGAGGTCTTCTCTGCATTAGGGGTACATTGCATATGTTTCCCAGAAAAACATAATCATCATCTGTAAAATGGAAGATCGCCTGCACACTCCTAAAGATCCTCAATAAATCATCCAAACTGAGCAGGCCACAAGTCCATGGCCAGAGGACACATATGCAAACCTCTGCCTTAGTGTTTCCACCGAGGTTCAGGAGAACCATGCTGATGTGGCTGGATGTGTGGCTTTGAATGACACAGTATCTGATTCCGAACACTGGAGAATATCTAACCTCTCATCCTTATACTCCCGAGTCTAATGCCCCAAAGCAAACTTTTTCAGGAAACAGATTCTCTAGTTTTATCTTTGGGTATCCTTGTAGAGCAAGAGGAAGCAAAGTGAAGTACAACTCATCTCTCTCTCGCTCTGTGCATGGCTACTGTAACCAATACAGAGCAAACATGACACAAGCCAACCCACACAGCCCTATATATAGAATATTTCTGCTAAAACCCAAGATATATCTGTATGAGCAGGTCCAGTTTAATGAGATGAGACATGAATAAAGAGCATAAGATTCTAGCTGCACCCCAATACTCTGTTATATATGCATTAGAATTGTGAAAGTTTTCATACTGCAACTGCTGCAGAGGTTAGAGGAAACTGTTTCATTATTCAGATAACTTCTGACTCAGGTCAGGAACTTCCTCATCTCCAAATGAGAAATAACTTCAGCTAATGTTCAAAGATTCTGCAAAATCCTTTTACTTCTGAAAATTGGAGAAATGTAATAACTGCTTTTCTTTACTAAAACAAGAAAAAGAAGAATGCAGAAAATGGCAATCTTTTAGCCTGTCTGATGGAATGAGAAGAACTGTATTACTGGCATTAGTTCCACAATTAGGATCGAATTAATCAATGCTTGAGTCACAAAAAGCACAATTTTTCTCAATAAGTGATAACAAAATAAAAATTAAAATAATTACAAACAGCTTGAACAATGTTCTGTGAAATCAGCACTAAGGCTAAAAGGTAAAATGACAACACTTTCTGGTCAGAAAAGTATTAATATTAATTTTTCTCCTATTTTCTTATTATTTAAAAACTATAGGGATAGGGGAAGACAAACCCTTGCTGATAATAATAAAAAAAAGACAGATCTCTTCTGCCACTTATCAAATCAAATTAATTCTATGCTCTAAAATATATTTCAGCTATGAATACTGAGCCGCTGTCATACACATCTCTCGAACAAGCATGCTTGAGACATTCTGACAAAACCACTTCTCACATACATAAGCCATCTGAACGTATTTGGACCAGTTCAGACTGTGCTGCTAAGATCACCACTATTGTAAAATCCGGAAACACCTGCTTAGAAAACATCATCAAGTCATTTCAAATATCAGATTCATCCCCAGCAGTATTTTGACAGTCAGCATCAAATATTTTTAGCTGAAGCTATCTTAAAAATCACAGCTAATACTGCATTTTAAGAATTTATAAGTACACAGAGAATCTTCAATAAAGAACCAGGCCTTAATCAGTAAGAGTATTTGAAAAAATGCCAAGTAACTTAAAAATTAGAATGCCCTCATGTTCCCTGAGAGCTCTCCTATCCCTTACAAGTTCACCATCATCGTTGCATTGAGTTTACTGAAGCCCTGCATTGTTTTGCTCCCAGCTGAAGATGAATAATTAAATAGGAAAAAAGCCCCAGTGAACAAATATGCAACACCTAGGAGTGAAGTTGCTCAACTAGCAATTATTAAAATACCCAGAGAAAGGCATTTTGTTAAATATTGTTATACAGCAGAGAAAGATAACAGGGTTTTATAGAGAAGACTCCTTACCAGCCTGTTTGCCTTGGTTGTAATCTCTTGTATGGGTGTAAATGAGAGTCACTACTAAAATCTGCCACGAAAGTGCCATAACAAATAATGCTGGTGACTCCATAATGGGATATTTCACTCTCTGAAAGTCTTACGCTGCTTGCATCAAGTTCTAGCTATTTCTGGTGTTTCAGCATTTTCTGCAACACTCAGAGAAAATAAAAATTTAAAAAGGAGAAAACACTAAGCACTTCATAAATAACCACAGTAAATTTTTTCTTCCTTAAAACTGTTTTTTTTTTTTATTTTCAGAAATACATCTGTGGCAGGTTTGTACATCTAACCTCTCAGCTTCCTTAAAAAGTATCTTATAAAGAGGAAGTTCTCTGCTAATACATAGACCTTTCTGGAAGAGCATAAACTAATTCTCTGTAACTGAGAAATCGGTAAAATTTGCTAATGGTAGGCATATCTCCTGCATACAATAGGCTAAAGACAGACTAAGTCCAGGAGTAAGGGAAACTAAATTAAAAGAAATATCCAAGGGAATAACTTGATGAATAATAAAGCATAAGAATAATACATTAGCACCATCACTAATGTTAGAGCATATTACCAGTGATTGGCCATAATATGGTGCTATATTAGTTAAAATTATTGTGGGTTCAGAGCTAAAACTCAGTAATTCTTACCATTAGGCTAAAACCCAATAATTTGAATTAAAATTCACATCTGTCAAGCTCCTTTTTCTTTCAGCCTCCTCAATTCTGAACCATTAAGTGATGTAGCTACTTCCCCAAGCAATTGAATCAGTGACAACTGGTATGCATTCTTCTTATCAGAAGATTCTGCAGAACCTCCTCTGTGATTTAGTTCCATTTCTAGTGCCAAGAGTCTTAATAGTCTCACAAGAAGAGTATGACTCATCTCTGTACATGAAATGAGTAACTCAGAAGAGAGTGGGGAATCCCAAGCCCCAAAAATGGATTAGCAAACATCAGATTGGCAAATTGAGATAGGCACTGGTCTCTAGACTGGATTAAAAATACACATACTAGCATGCAAAAATGGAGCCAGAAGGAACCTTCTGAACAAGCCCCAGCAGTTCTGATACTAACAAATCATGATGCTACTCTGAAATCCTCAGTAAATGTGTATTAGTCTAAGTTTCCAAACTGCTGCAGTACAAAAATCACTTCAAAATTCAGTTATGCAATTTATCAACATCAAAAGAGGATGGTAAAATTTCTGCTGGCCTACCTGCAGGCGGTCTTAAATTTCTCCCCATGTTTAAATGCTGGCCTTTTCCTGTGATCCCAGGCAAGAAGGATTTTCTGAGTGTACACTACAACATAAGGGAACCTGGTCTGGACAGGTGTGCCCACATCTATAGCAAAACATGCCTCCCCTCCCACTGAAGCAGGAAAAGGACAGGGAGACTCCTCCCTCCATCATTCCTTTGGTAGGAGACATGGCAGATCCACAATTCAGAATGAAATTCAGAAATGAGAACCACAATGCTCCCTGAAGTCAAAACCCCTTTCCTTATCCTGCAGTTTCTGCAGAGAGAGAGGGATTTGTAATTGCACCAGTTATAAATCTTGAGCTCCTGCTGCAAGAATCCCTGCCAAACTTAATTTGTCTGTTTAGTATGAAATGTATAAATGAGACAGTAACAGTTACTGAAACAGCTGTGACTGAACCATCAGCTACAGTAAACACCACTTAGAAAGCCCCAATCAAAACAACTTGATAATACCACAAGATTTGGGAACTGCAAACACAGAAATAGACTTGCACAATCTGCCACTCTCTGGATCCTTCAAAATCATCCAGAGAAGGAAGAGTGGTGGGGAAAAGCAAAAAACGTGGCAGGGAAAGAAATTCCTTTCCTTTGCCTTACTTTTTCCCTCATAGACCTCTCAGTTGTGGAATGGAGATTGGATAGTGATAACCTCTCCTCAAGCTCCTCACATGCAGTCTGACCTCTCAAAAACCCCTGCCTGCTCACTGCATACTTGACAACACACCAGCCACTTCCTCCAGTTTTGTGAAGAACAGCCTACAGCTTCTTATGAAAACAAGAGGCCAGGTAACATGTGCAAATCAATTTTGGACATGACTCAGAAGCCAAAAAAAGCACAAACCTTTCTCTACTGACTATGTTTTATTGGTCACGGAAGTACAAAAACCAAGGAGGAGTCCTGTCATGTTGTTTCCACCAGATGCAAAATATAGATTCCAGGACTAATTTTGTTCAGAAGTACTTCCTTCTGATACTTCGTATATAGATTGCCACTGTTTTTCATCACCTAGATCTAGCTACTCGTTGCTTTTAGATAAAGACACAGCAAATTAGAGAATATATAACAAATACTCCACTTGCAAATGAATTGATAACACAGCTCAGTTGTCACTGAAGTTACTCTGTTCCTGTAATAAGGCTGTGAATTTTGTGACTGTACACTTAACATAATTAATCTAAAAAATGTTTTCAAACTATCACTATAACACATAGTGGAATTCATAGAATGAGAATTCTATAGGTCTTAAACCACTTACACGTTCACAGATTTTGTGGCAGGGAAAAAGCACAAAGAGAAACTGCACTGGGCAAAACACACCAAAACAAATGCAAAAGTCTATCTAGACTTCATAAGTTTCAAAATAAATTTTACTTCTGCAAAAAACAGTTTTTACTTCCTCAGTCCTTCACACCTAGAAGTTTGAAACTTTTCATTTATCTGAGCCCAACTGCACAGGTATCCTTTTTGAATATATTCGATTTGCAAACAGAGGCTTACATAAGTAATTTTAGCTATACTCATCTCAAGCTGTCCATCTCCAATCTACTGCTAGATTTACAGCAGGACTAAGATCTGGAAGCACCTAAAAAATAATGGTTGTCAAATAATGTCTTCCTATCTGCCACCTTTAACACTGCAAATTTACCTGTAATGCATAAAATTAATTTTCTGTGTTGTCATGTAGGTGCCCAAGTTTTTTTAAAGGACATGTACAGGGTACACACATACAGACACAGGAACACCTTGCACTGCTACCTTTAACACAAGAGAGAGAATTTCTTGAGGGTGTTTAGCTAAGTGAGGATACAGAAGTTTAATCATAACACCTGTATGTGGAACAGCTGCTGTTTACCTAGAGAATAATGTATTTCCCTCACAAGATCAGTATGATCAAAAAAGCATGTCTGCAACAAGAAACAAGAATTTCTGGAAAAAAGGCTATTTTTCCCATACTCACAAGAAACTCACAAGAAAGAAAGACTTGAATTTTAATTCTGAATTTACCATTCTGTCTCCTTTGCTGTGAAGCTGGTTAATCTTTCCAGTAATTTTCTTGAAAAACACATTGATTCTCTTAGAGAATGCGTTCAGTTGTAAAATTTTTGACAACATCCACACTAGCATACAAAACCAGACCAAAATGCTTCTATCACTCTTTGTCCATTACTATTAACCACAGAATCCTTCCTTTTTTTTCCCTCTCCCCTATTATAGGATAGCTGTATTGTTTTCCCAAAGCATTGTCTGCTTTCCTCTTTACAGCCAGAGAGACATGGCATGTGTCATACAAACAGATTGCTTCTCTTCAGAAATAATGCTCTAACTTGCATTACCCTCCAATCAGGTAACTGCCTAGGTCAAATCCCCTGTGTTCAAAAAACTATCAGGTCTCTGTGATCTGAACATCAAATCCTTGGCTGCCTTGATACTCCTCCAAGTGTGGCAAACAGACACAAATATAGTTGTTCTTGGAGCAGATCACTGCAGCTTGCTATCACAGAAAACATCAGGTGAAATGAAGCTATGCTCCAACCTCTGCTCCAGCCATTTCTTTTCCTCTTTTTGTGTGCTGATAAGCAGTACAAGCAGTATTGGACAGGGTAACCCATCATTTCAAAAGGGCAGATCTGCTGCCTTTTTTCCAGAACTAGAAGCTATT
This sequence comes from Molothrus aeneus, assembly GCF_037042795.1. NCBI lineage: Eukaryota > Metazoa > Chordata > Aves > Passeriformes > Icteridae > Molothrus > Molothrus aeneus. The sequence goes on from NC_089649.1 coordinate 28,486,391, forward strand.
TCAGGGGTATCTTCCAAGGGTATTATCATTTAGATGTACTGTGAACTCCACTGAGGGCATTAAGAGGAGTTACAAAGGGGAACAGAGAGAGAAGTCAGGACCCATATCTCAAAGGAAAAGAGACTCTTCTGATATGAAGGTGTAAAACATTTCTCTATGTGGAATAAGAACACGTAAGGCTGAACAACAGCTCTGTCATGTTCCAATTCCACCAGTCAGCACTACTAAGTCAGAGAAAATTAACAGTAGACTAAAATAGCTTTACATCTTCTTAACATATCCACATATCATACATAATTAATACAGCAGGATCTTATACAAACACCATCATTTTATTAGCATACAGAATTTAGGTAGTAGCAATAACCAAAAAACTCACATACATAAAAAATCTATGCATACATACAACAAAAGTTCCAGACTTATATTCCCTTTATTTTTCTCAAATCCTAGAAAACACCCTCCCGTTACTTCTGTGCAGAAAATAAAATCTAACAGCCCCAAAGGTGTTCATCCTTTTCTTAATAAGTGTTGCACTGCCCTGATTAAGAGAAAGATGAACATAATTTTGACTGAGAGAAGAAGTGACAAAGAGGAAATGACAGTGAAAGCACCTAAACTACCACAGGTTTATTGAGGGCTTGGAACTATGGAACAAAGTCATAGCAAAATGCAGTAGTCGTAAATAAATTGATAAAGGGAATAGATATTTGAAATAATCAAAACAATGGTCTACAATGAAAATAGCAACAAAAAACAGGTGTAACAAAAAATTTACTCAGTTACTTTGATAACTTTGTATTCAGCTGGGGTTTGACTCTTTACCAAGTCTCCTGGGACAGAATCATCTACTTGCTCAGCCCAAAGAACATAACCTCACAGGCAAACTGTAGCACTGCCACTTGCCAAAATTATGAAGAATCGGGTAGATGCTCACAAATCCATCACTATTCAAACAAACAAAATGGTCAATCACCAATCTAAATTTTACATAAATAACTTCTGTGAAATAGAATTGATTGGTAGCATAGAAATCAGATTAAATTTCTGCAATGATTCCTTGTCCTCCCATGGGTCCTGGCACAGCCCATGGATTAGTGTCACATCTACATTTTGCCTTCTGCTCTGCACTGTCCTGTCCTTTGCAAATAAGTTTTGGACTCTGACCTAATCATTCTTTTACTGTCATCTTTTTTATTTTTATTTTTCTTTTTCTTTTTTTTTTTACTTATTCCAGCCCTTTTCATATAAAAGGGTTAGGGAAATAGGGTTTTTTATTTTCTGAAGGACTGAAGAACTTCTCTGTAGGAGATCTACTCCATTCCAAAGTCCTAGTGGCATTGATTGAACCTGTGATGGTTCAGAGGTCTAATACTCCATTTGCTGAGCACTCTGAAAGACTGAATAAGTCTGCCAGAGTACAGTCTAAGACTAATCTGAAACACAGTCTAAGACTAATCTGAAACAGAAGCTGGTTTAAAGATGCCTGACACATTAACAATTTTTTTACCATCTTCCAGTGCATGAAGTTAAAGTAATTGTAAAAAGGCAGAAGAAAGAGACTGGCAAAAAATAAAATGTGTCTTCAGGAGCCACTCTGAGGAAAAATTTAATTTTTTCACATAATTGGGTTCTCGACAAAATATTATGCTAACCAGAATTATATCTATTAAAGGATTCTCCCAGCACATAAAGACTTTTCCTGGACAACATTTAGACCTCTTCCATCTCAAACAAACCAAGCTCACTCAGCCATAATGTCTAATCATCATGTACAGATGGAAAAGGGAAAGAGGATCCACCATCACAAAAGAGACACAGAATTTTGTGTTCCTGCAAACACTATTCAAAAGCTGCACATCACTATTATTATTTTGAGCGTTGATGGTATTGGGGGTTTTTTGGATAGAATAAAGTTCTTATGGATGATGCTAAAATAAACACTATCCTAGTGTTAATGGGAAAAGCCTACAATGAAACTGCATCTCATTCCTAATCCATAGCATATCAAAAAGTGTGATTATAATGTGAAATAGATTTAAAAGCCCAAATAGAATATGACATTTTATTGAGGCAGGTATGTTAGATCCTCATGGCTCTGCCCTGTTTCAGAGAATAGCTGAGATGGGAGTAACAGTGAGGCAGATCCAGACTCAGAGCCTTGCAAATACACAGGAAGGCACTGCTCTGACATTCATTGCTCTCAACAGCTGCAGACAGCAAAATTGTGGAATAACACACATTAAGTTCATGATTCAAAGAATTCTTCTTCTTCTGTACCCAGACGTAATACATGATCTGAATGGGTCAGGGGCAATAATTTTGTTGGGATTTCTGAACTTAGATTTCCAGTCATTTCTGCAGACCATTAAAGGTGATAGGAACAAAGGGTCTCTAATCTTTCTAATTTGTATATTTACCAAATAAACTTCCAACTTTAATCTTAAAAAAAATTAGTATACTCTGAGCATGAAATTCTTAAAAAAGACAGGAGCTGGGATAAAAATTTAATATACAGTTCAGTAATTAACTGTTGATCTACAGGATGACAAATACTGACAGATCTTTTTAATGTGAGATAATTCCAGTTTTAATTGATAATATCACATTTTAATGCATAAAGTTTCATGTATCTGAGCTCTAGAAAAGATCATATGCTTTTACATATTCACATATCAGTGTGGCTTATATTACATCTAAAGCAACACTCAAAGGATAAAATGAAGAACATCTTTAGAATTACAAAATGTTTTGCTAAAAACAGAATTGCAAATTTTATGAGCCAAAGGCTAGAATAACTTTGTTAAATCACACTGTTGACACCAATTTAGATATAGGGATGTTCATATATATTTCCTCTCAATGCTGAGATCAAAAATTGAAGACATCAATAACCATGGAAATATTTACTCACTCAGGGGCTACTCTAAACCACATTTCTATCCTCTATATTGTCATGTTATGAGCATGGTGGAGAAGCAATAACACTGATAGGACCATTACAACAATCTGTGTACCAATCTAACACAAAATTTCCTGCAATCAGAAAAAACTGTGGATTAATCTACAGTTACTATCTAAACAAATAAGCAGTATCCAATCAACATTTCAGTGTTGACTGAATTGTTATGAACACAATGCAATTCACATGTACTCTATATGCAAATTTGCTTCTTTGTTGTTTTATTTACTAAAAACCTAGTAGGAAATATCTTTCTCTCTGCATTACACAGGTGCATTTAATATGCACAAAAGAAAAATGTTAAAAATAAAAACTCTAGTCTTTAATTAATAATCTAGAAAAAATTATATTACTAGTTCTCACTTATTATGACTACTTTCAAAATTCTGAAATTATGTGTTCTGGATTTTCCAGAAGAGTTTTTTCTTGTTCTGTATGTGCATGATTAACTCAGCCTTGCACCTGGATCTGTCCTGTTTAACTGTTATGAAGAGAAGAAAGAATGCTATATTATTCACTAGATTTACAGTTAAAACTTAACTGATTGTGTTGTCAGTGAGGACAAGTGCCGCAGTGGCCAGAATCGACTGCAGATCTATTTACCTGTACTAGATTTTGTTACCTTTTAACCTTTTTCCTTGCAACACAAGACTTTAATTAATTTGGAAAGCACCTTGCAGTCATATATAGTCTCCATGGAAACTTTTGTTCAATCCTTTGACCCATTTATGTAAGATAGTACAGGCTACCAACTGGCAGCATTTTTTAAAATACATCTAATTAAAAAGGATCTTTGAAGGCTTGATTGAATGATCCAATTAGGAGTCAGACTTACTCTATTACTTTCATGGTGGCACAGAACCTCATTTCTGTTTTCCTCTCTAGCCCAAGGAGGACTTGCTAGTCTCTTCTATATGGCAGAAGCCATCTCTGCCTACTTTTATTCCTGGGCTTCTTAGAAAGTTGTATTTATTAACAGCAGATGAACTCAGGTGGAATTCAGAAGGCCACAGGTGGCTAACTGCAAGTCCTAAGCAGTTCTTTAATATTTCAAAATATTGGCTTCCAAGTCACATCCCAAGGCTATACAGGAGCAGCAAAATAATCAGAAATCTCAGGAGCAAGTAAAATCACACCAACATGGCTCTGAAGGCTAGCATCATCAGACAGTGCTAAGATCCAGTTATGTGCCTCACATTCACAGTGAGAGCTTTGGGGAGCCTTTAACAACTGCCCAAGAGCAGCTCCCAAAACTCCAACACGTGAAGATGAAGATTCTGGCATGAGGCTCGTGGGGTTGAGGAGGCCTGCACATGTCTGCTACATACACACCATAAATTTCAACTACAGTGATTGTGATGGTTATTTAACATGTATTATAAAGCAATCTATTAGCAGTTACATTGGCTTTTTCCCCACAAAAGGAGACATCTTTATGTCAACTCCTGCAGGTTCTTTTGAGTTTGGTAGGGTGTGGGAACTCAGAAAACATTTTTAAGCTCTCATCAAACAGAAGAAATAATTATTATTACTAGACACCCTATAGTTCTAGCAATGAAACACTAAATAATTTATTGTAAAACATATGGGGACAGGAAAAATCAAAGGCAAAATAAAGAGTGTTCCTTCTGTGCAGGGTCCTCAGACAGAATTATAAATTGAGACCTTGGAGGGCTGCGTTAAAAGGAACTAACACTATGCAGGGCAGAAATGGATTTTCTTAGGTAGTTTCCATATAATGGGCTTGGTAGCTTTGAGAAATGCCTTTCCCTAATGGTCATCCTATTGATGTAGAGCCCAAAGACAATTTTTCTAATTAAGCAATAAATTACAGCTGAAGCAAAGCCTGGTAACTCACTATTAGTTCTGTGCAGAGCACTGAAACTTCAGATTGCTAAGGACTCAGCAAGCCTCTTACCTAACTTTACTCATTAATTCTTGCTTCTCCACCTAGTTTTTCTTACGGCTCTGAGATCAAAACACTTCCCTCAGACCTCACAGTGTCACTCAAAATGTAGGTGGTTTTGGCTTGCAGATTATAATTACCACAACAATTTTAACAGCTCCTTACCTCTCCTACTCTTCCTTCATTTTCCCCCATGAAATTGAAAGAGCCTTATTACTGTTTTTTTCTCTGTGGTGGTCTTTTTATATTTGTATTTCTTTTAAATTCTGGTGTTTTCTTCCTTCTGAGGGGCTGGAGAAAGGCACTGCTGATACACTATCTTTCTTTGTACTCAACAACTTGTAAGATATGACGACGTTTGATTCCTCACAGATCACTGGGAGGCAGCCAAAGGGCATATTCCAAATAATCAGGCTGGCAGCACACGCTATGCAAAGATAAACCTGCTTCATGAGAGCCACAAATATACCTTCAAATTGCTGCAACTGACAGAGGCAAGACCTAAAACTTGCTTCTACACTTTCCATTGAAATGCCGCAGCAATCCTTCCTTCTGCATGCAGTAAATGGGCTAGCAGATAATTTTATACAACTTCATTTTTTTTCTTCGCATTGTAAGGGTTTCTGAGATGTCTGTATTTAAGGAAGAAGATCTCCCTACCTAATAATACACTTAGTGATATCACCAGCGCAGGAAGGTTGATTGAAAGGTGAAAGGAACATCTGTTAAAATAGAAAACTGTGGGGTAATCTCTCCTTGGGAAAATTCTTTGCTTAACTTCATGCAACTCGTTTGTAATTTGGATAGAGAACTCATGCCCTCATGATGAAAACATAGTGACTAAAAGTTCTCAACCTCCACAAAAATCTCTAACCTTTTACAAGCTTCCTATGTTTCTAGCTTCAGCAGTTTCTAAAGAAGCTGAATAGAAAAATGACCCCGTATACACAACAGTATTTCATGTCCAACTGGGTCACTTTCCATGACACAGGTTAGGCAGAAACAGCTCATTTGCTAACACATCCTCAGTCTAGTGCAGAGTCTTTATCTACTTCAATTTATTCACATCCACAGGTGTTTGTAGACACAGAGGTCAGATTTGATATAGGCATGCCACTGATTTCTACAGGAACATAACACGGTCACTTCTTTTCTCTCTTTCCTATAAAGTATTACATTTGCATTTTTCATTAACATGAAACAGCTTAGCCAAATGTTTTTTAGATGTTCAAGCAAATTCAAAGAATAATAATCCAGGTAGATTATAAGAATGGTTCTTTTCAGCCTACAGAGTACTTCTGAAAAATAGGACACTCCCCATCCCACCTTCCCAAATGGTCCCCTCTAGCCATGTATATTTGCTCATCTCACACCAACAAACAGTCAGAAAAACCTGTGAAAATCCATTTTAGCTATTACAATCTTAAATACATTAAAGAACTGAGGTATCATCAAGGAATCCTTTTGCATTTTCCCTACTTCTAATTCACAAGCATTTGGTGTGAAATTCCATTAGTATTCAAGTTCCCATTAAAAATTGTAAAAGCTTTTACTAACAGTGAATTGCAAATAACTGACTTCCACTGTGTTACTGCTAAAGTTATGGAATATCAGAAGATGAGACAAAATACAAGACAATTCTTTGGAAAAAAACATTCTCATTCATTCTAAATTCCACACAAATTTCAATAGGCATCTTATATAAAAGTAACATTTCCAAATCCACAGTTCCACTTATCATTCTTTCTGCAAGAAGGTTGCACTCAATTGCATAGCTATTGACAGGAGATGTAATCACAGTTAAGGTGCAAGATTCTAGCCTGAATAAAAGTCAATACAGAAACTTAAAAAATGTATGTAGTAGTGTAATGGCTGGTTTTTCAAAATTAAAAATCTAGTCTTTCCTTCTTGAAGCCAAAATTTTCTGTGCTCAGTCTGTATCTTATCTCTTCACTAAAGCATAAATTGCCTGACCTCAAAAGGCAGTATATGCTAGCAAGTTTTTATTACAGGGAGCACATCCCTCTGAGAACACATGAACAAAAAAAATTCCCCAAACCTAATCTAAAACATAAAACACCAAGACTGGATAATAGCAAGCCTCTCTTGAAGAATTTGATTTGTGAATATTCACTCACTGAAGAGTATCAAAGAATACAGTCACTTATTCATTTCAGCTAGGTAATTTCCAGCATACCAAAGAATGCATGCAATTGACATTTCTGTGCACTAAAATATTGTGGCAAGAATTAAATCCAGCAGACTTCACCAAGGACTCACTGGTGAATTAGAAGGAATTTCGGAAACCAGACTAATCCTCTTCTCTGTCACATAGTCTACCAGATATTTGAAAGCAATGGGCTACGGCCCCATGCGATGCTGCAATAGCATTTAAAGTAATTAAAGAACTATTGACAGCAATCAGATTCATCTAAGATTCTTTATCTTTCTACATATGATCCTTCACTGGCAGAAAATTAATAGCTGAGGAAGACGTTGCGAACATATGTAAAAATGTGCTTCTTGGTGAGGAGCTCTGCCACATTACATAGCCTTTTACAGAAACACAAAGCTAAAAATAAATGGAAGAATAATACATCTGTGTTCAGAAAGTGCTGATTTCTAAAGAGCTTCTAGAACTCCTCAGCAAATTATGAGAATCCTTGGTGAAGGGATTCCTGCAGTCTAAAGATTTCCTGTCATTTGGCAAGAGTAGCTACAAAGCCAAGTAAGATTCTTTTCACATAAAACAACTGAGATGAAAAGTACCCTCAATTTCCAAAACACCCTATTTCTGTAGACTGCTTTCTATTTCATCAAGCTGAAGATACTTCATGAAATTCTATATTCTGGTTCAACCACGCACTTCAAAGTAAGAGATGAAAGGGGAGAGGTGTACAATGATGAGTTACTTCTCATACTACATTTCTGCCCATCCTTTAAGTCTGCTATGATTTATAAAAATACAGCTTGGCATTTCAGGAAGAAAAATGTCTTTCCTCCCTCCCCTGCTATCCAAAACATATATCTTCTATAGAATAGGCTCTGAGTGAAAATTATGACCAGCTGTAAGACTGTGCTTCTCTCTGCTACTGAGGGAACTTCTAACAGCAGTGAACCCAGTAACTCAGGGCCTAGGCTTTGCAGGATGTAGCTCAGATGAGTTAGAATTGATGTAACTCTCCCTTCTGGAAAGAAAACAAGCTTCTTCTGAACAGCCATGCAGGGCAATCTCAATCTATGCCATTCTGAAGGAATTTCCACCAATAGGTACAGAATTAAATACCTATTATATTTTCAATAGCTGCCTAAGGGGTGCTTCAAGCAGGCAGACAGAAAATTAGGTTAAACAAGAAATCCAGACAGAGTTTTGCTAGTGGCAGAGGAAGAAAATTCTTCTATCAGTCTCCTGCTCTGCTGCAGATTGTTACAGACCTGGCGACAGGGCAGGTGAAAAAAAGGTCAATTGACCTCCCTTTTCTGCCTTAGACTTCTGGTAACCAATACTGAAATGTCAGAAGATATTTTAAAAATAAAAAATAATTTGTGCTGTCTCAAATGTGTGGTGACAACAAAAAACAACCCTTCAATTTTTATATTTAAACAACGTTTATGCCACCCCTAGGAATCTGCTTTAAAGGCTGAAGTCAGCAATCAGAAAGCATTTGCATTAACCAACCAATAAAACACTTTCTGAATTGTGGGTTTTTTTGTGATGTATACCACAGTGGTACACAGTAATCTTCCTGGCTATGACACATGCAGCTACACAGCTCACATTAAAAGAAAGAAGAAATTAGAAACCCAAAGTGCTGGAACAAAGAATTACTTCTGTGCCAAAGCACAAATGCCTAAACTGGCTACCAGTCTGACCTCCAATTTTAAATGGTCAGGTCACAAATTGAACATACTCCCCTCCTTACTCACCTAGATAAGAGACAATTTCTAAGCATTATTTTTAAAGTCTTACTTTGTGTGCTGGATAAGAACATAATTTCAGTGATTTCTTTATGATCTGGAGGTAGACTTTTTTACACAGACTTAGAAAGTCACAGCTGGTGGCAAGAAGAACAAGCTCATGTCAAAGCAGCTTTCAGAGACAGAGCATATGCAGAAGGCAAACATCTGAAATAGAGCCCTGATATGCCAAAGAACTACTGTCACTTTACAAATACCTGTCACAGGTACTGGAACAGCTGACCGCAGGTATGTTTTGACCTGTGGCTAATGGAAAGCATTTCCTACTGGCATTTGAGCTATCAGCTGGATCAACCAAGCCTCAAAGGCTCAAATACAAGGACTCCTGCCAGAATTCCTACCTAATGTCTCTTAGTAGTTTTAAATAGACACACTTGATTCAAACAATTCAGCCTATAGGCAATTGTGGAAAACATTCAAATACTTGAAGGTATAGAGGAATAAAAATCAAAAGACTGACAATTCAGCATGTTATTGCGGAGTGTTAAGTGTGTCCCTCTTTTATGCTACAGAAGAGGGAATTACTTTATCTGAACTATAATGAAACATGTAGAAATTAGAAATGAATGTCCATTGTGCTAAAATGCAAAAAAATACAATTTGCTTAATAAACTGCTGGCACATTTGAAACTGAGTTTCATTATAATCCCCACTGAAGACTCTTTCAGGCACAGTTTCACCATTTTAGTACCTTTAATGCAAATCCTTCAAGTATTGTAGTGTTCTCTCACCAGAGCAGACATTTTCAAGGAGCATCTGAAATGCAGAAATTCTGACAGAGAAGGCAGACACGACACTACCATGGTGGAAGCACAGATATATACAGGATCACAATGGGTGTGAGGTTTTAGCATTTAATGACCCTGCACTGCACTTAACACTGGTACTAAAAGCAGAAGAATCTGTGTGTTCATCCAGCTGAGGAGCATGCCTCATGATGTGGGATCCTTCCTTTGTGCTTTGCTCTGACACATCAGGAGATCAGCTCCCAGCACAGCCACCAGGCACTCCAGATCTGTTTTCTGTGGCTGTAACACTCCCCACATCGACACTGTCGGGGTCCAGCTGCAGAAAGAGGTTTTCCTTTTAAACAGAGACAGGGCACTCATGCCATTCAGATGACCCCTGTGAAAGCCAGCCAGCTCCCATGGCTCACCTTTACCAACAGAGCCCTGAGCACCTTTCTATTAAGCCTGCTGACAGGGAAGCTGGAGGGCCTTAGCAACAAAGCAGTAGCAAATAAAAGCCCTGACCACTGATCTGCTCAGCAGACACCAAAAAGGGCTGTACAGCCTGCTGGGCTTGAAGGTAGAAATAGTAGCTGAGGTGTTGCCACTTCATCTTTTGATGCCCTCTCTCTAATCATCATCAGGGAATTCTTACTCCCCTAAGAATTCTCAGCTCAAAATCACACTTCTGGGTTTTGTTGCTTTTTCTCCAACAAATGAAAGACACTTTGCAGGATTCTGGAAAAATCAAATGTATGTTTTAATGCATTCATTTTTCTGGAACCCTACTGCTCTTTAAGATAGAAGCAATGATTTACTATGTGTGTTTTGGGGCTATTCCTTAAAGGAACAGCCAAACACAAGTAACACTTTTGAAACAGTGAGAGGTATGCCAAATGCAAAAGTACTTGTATTTTAATAATAAGTAATGTCAACATTACAGCTGTAATGGGAAGTTCCAGGAACATGGTTAAACTAAATTCTTCTTGGCCCAGAGCCATGCAAATATTTCTTTTCCATATTCCCATCAATTACAGAGGTACAGTAAGTGTTTTTGCTTAAGTGCACTATTACAGTGGACACAAATAAGCCATTTTTCTTCCAGTGGTTGGAGCTAATGTTTCTATAGTATCATATTACACATTTGGCAGACTTGAAGCACACTCAGATTTTTACTTGTGTTGCATTAGTAAGCAAAGCCATTTGAATCAACTGAAAACAGGTAGTACAACTGAATCTCCTATCCAGACTACACACATTTACAGTGTCCAAAGAGTAGTTTTTACTTCAATACTGGTATAAGTGTTCATCCTTGGGAAAGCAGAGAACAGTTGTTTTTAACTGTTTATGTGCAAACAATAGCAGGCATGTACCATCAGAGAAGTGTTTTAAAGAAAAATTACATTGTAGAGCTCAGTTGCCATTTTAAATACATGTTTTAGACTGACAAATTTATATTTAGACTTTATTAGGACAATTAATAATCTTATTAATAAAGAAAAGCTAACCAGAAGTATGCACACACTATATATGCTTTTCAGAGTAAAATAAACCACCCTCACAAGCACTGCCTTCCATCACTGACAAGGTCTATTAAAAAGTGAAAAGACTCTAGAATTGCCATGTACTCTCTGTGTATCACCTTAGTCTGCCTGTACCATGCATGCTTGTCTTCCCTTGAAGAAGCCCTAGACCAGAGTATGAGTGTATTAGGATAAAAACAAAATTACCTATTTTCTGAAACTGCCAGTTCCATGTGGAGTGCACAACAAAGACACATCAGAAATTGAATTTCTACAACACTAGTGTAAAAAAAATGTCCAATGGAATTATTCATTATCATTAAACATGAAAAATTATCAAAGGAAACCATGTCTCCAAAATGGTTTTTCATCCATGTGTCAACCCTTCAGCTCATATGATCATCTTGGAAAAGAAATCAAGGTATTTCACCAAGACTTAAGTATCACCTTATTCATATTCTGCCTGTTCTTACCAATCCTTGATATGCAACTTTACTGGGAGTATCTGACCATACAAAAACAGCACCTAGCCAAATACTCAGGTAGGGAGGTTAGGGAATACAGTTCCATTCTCTTCAAGCTAAACTGGTAAACTCCAAGAACTGAAAAGCTTGAGCTTACATGTCAGACTGACCAGTGCAAGGACGACTGTGGGGATTTGTTAAATGTGAAATTACTAACACCGTGATCCAGGAAGACAGCATGGTTTTATGTACAGCTTTATGCTGGATGGTAGAGAGGAACATATTTTCTTGAGTTAAATTTGAGCTCAATTGCAGTATCAAAAACTGTAGAATTACCATATCTTTACATATTGCAGCTAGCCCAAAAAGAGTTGAAATAGGTTAAAGCTCTCAAATGTCACTATAGTACATTGCTTTTTTGCTGCAATTCTGTTAGATTTCATTTGCAATAATTTGCATGGTAGAACTATGGAAAGACCCTCATTTCACTATTACCTTTCACATGGAAGAGCAACTATTGCCCCAAAGCCCTCCTACATACCCAGATGAAGAAATATTTACTCCATCTAAAGGTGATAAAATTTACCCTTTGGTCACAGTGGCACAAACAACCATGGCAGGGAAACAACTCATTTTTGAACGGTGAAGAACAGCAGTGCTAAGAGAGTTCAAAGTCCCTTTTAAAGTGACCTTTAAAGAAGTCTTTAGCTCCTACCTAGACAGCTGGTCTAGACTACTTAAAATATAACCATTATTTGGTTGCTGGAAACACCAATCTAACCAGGCCACATAAGGTACTTCTGGCTCCCTGTTCTCCTTTCCATTACATGCCTAAGACTCGAGCAGTGAAAAACCTCTGATCTTCACCATCAGTGCACAAAGAAAGTGGCTGTACCCCATTTTGACCCCTCTTTCTCAGACAAGAGTACAACAATATTTTCAGACAGAAGGACTACAACGTATTAGCCTTTACAAGAAGGCTATGGGATCTCAGTAGTACAACATCTTAGCCCCCTGGTTGTAGATGACATATGGAAAGCATGTGGACTTACTGACAATTCTTTGATTAATTTTCTTAATTCCTTGTGCCCATGCTTCTTCGCAATACTCTCTGGATCATCTCCATATTTATTGGTTATTTTGCAAGCCCATGTGGCCTCAGGACAACTGAGTAGAAATGCTGCAAGTTTCTTCAAGCCAAATCTGGCGGCACAGTGAAGCAGGGTAGGAAATTCTTCCAAAGGGCTATCTGTATAATGGAAACAAAGTCTTAAGAAACAAAGTTCTGCTTTTATAGAACACCTTCTTCTATAAATGTCTTTTGAATATTAGTGCTGTGGAATCAACGTTTTCAAGCTCCTGGTATTGAACTAACAGCCAAAGAATTATTTTTTCAATTAACAGTTTTACAATGCCTATATACATATCAATAAAGGAGCCTCTGGTGTAACTGAGAAATCTCACTTTTATCCTGACAGAGGGATTTTAAAGCACTTCAGTTCTACTGAGAAATAAGCTTTCTTGCAAAGGGCAGACAATTCTACAGTCAAGAGATGCCTTTGCTAGGTAGAATATTTTTGAAGGGGACATTTTTTACAGGTTTATGATGCTATGTTTTGATATTAAAAATAATTTCTGAAAATTCAAAGGACTACCAGACACCTGGGAAAGTTTGCTTATTCCTGTAATGAAAAATCAGAGAATTTAAAGATGAATTAGATAAAAGATTTTAGGATTTATCAGAAATAACCTGATATTAATTTCTATCAAAAACCACTTTTACATTGGAGAGCTGGGACATTCCATTTATCATTTCAGCATCTTCCTGTATTTTAACTCTATGAGCGAACACAAGTTACATACAACAACCACCACCAAACAAGTAACAACAAAGAAAAAGACTCAAGCATAGAAAAACTTCTCTCTACATTCATCCTCTACTTCCTGATTAATTGTGGTTGGCTGTGTTGACCCACTGGTCTATAACTCAGCATGCAGCGTATCTCTTCTCCAAGCATGCGCCCAGTCTGTCCTAGGCATCATCAACTTTTTGCACCCTGAGGGTCTTTCCTACCCAGTGCATGAAGGAACAGTCCTGATGCCTCAGGTTTTAGCTTTTATATTTTTCAGATTCTGATCTGCCTGAGTAAGTCTATGCTTCATATTAGGGGATAGTAAGCTCTCTAGCTCTCTTCATAGGATAGGTAGACAAAACAATTCCTTCTCTAGCTGGGGACCAAGGACAAATGATCCAAATTTCAGGCATAAACAACGGTGGACTGAAGAGCGAAACCAAGAAGGATGGACTTCATGGGCTAAAGCTGTAATTGGACAATTAGCTCCAATATGCAAGTGGACCAGAACTTATAAAAGTGTGAGACCCCGTGACCAGTTGTACATTTTGTGGCCTTTTGGGTTGTGCTGCCCAAGGTGGATCTATTGAGGCCTCTTAATAAATACCTACTTCATCTTTTGCTCCATCTAGTCTCTGTTCTAGGTCAGCCTTCACAAGGCATCACTCCCCCTAGTTTGCTTTGAGCCTGGCTCCTGCTAGGGCTCAACTGCCAGTCCCTTATTCATCTTATTCTCCATCACTGCCTGCCCTCTAGGCAATTCCAATGATTTACGCATTCCCATAATTTCTTTTTTGAAGGGCTCCAGTCTAGTTAATTGGGCCCTGTAGAGAACCAACTCCACCACACACACTGCTCTCCCCTCAACCTTTTCCAGCTTTTCTGTAACTATTTTGAGATGACAGGAGAAGAGCTGCACATGATACTCAACTTTGGGATGAGCCATATAATTCATGCATTGCCATAATTATGTCCTGTTTTGTTCTCTATTCCTTCTCTAATAATTCCTAGTACTTCATTAGCTTTTTGATCTGCTGCCTAGCAACAAGTTGCTGTTCTCATGGAACTGCGTGGTCTTATTCCTCAGCACTAATAGCCTGCTCAAATCCTCTAATTTTGGATGATACCATAGGACTGCTTTTCTTCACTTGCACTACTTTGGTTTTACCTGTAATGAATATCATCTGACATTTTACTGCATAAATGTAGTAAATGTCTAAATGAGACTAAATGTCTCATTCCCTGCCCCCATTAGCCTTTTTCCTTGCTACACTGAACACTTTGTATTGCTAGCAAAAAAAGATTTTTCCCAGTTGCCTGTCTCCTGGCTTTGGTCAGTTATCCAAACACACCCAGTCAGTTACTGACTTAACCAGGTTTGCTGACTCAAAGAAAAAAAAATACAAGAAATTCATAAAGTCAGGCTTCACATTACAGAAGACTTTTTTTATTAACACTTTTATTAGTTTGTCCAGTAGAAATGATACATTAACCTGCTTCTAGGTCGCAGGGTTGCCTGAGAAGCTGGGTTTGGGCATCAGCTCCTGGTTGGTCACATGTCCTAGTATACTAAAAATGAAATATTGCATTGTTAGAAACCCAGATATTCAACTTCAAAATTCCTTCAGAGCTCTTAAAGAATGCCAGTTAGTCCTGGTGATTTCTTTGTGTTCAACCTGCCTCTTTTTGCAGTAACTTCATGGTCCCTTCAACTCCAGACAGTCTATTTCCACATGTCTCCCATCCAGGACTACAGCTTGAGAATTTCCACAGTTTTTTCTGTCTTTCTTGAGTTTTATTTTATATTCCTGTCATCAGTTGTCCTACAGGTTAGCCAGCACATTTTCAGCCCATAGTGTGCTGGAAGAACTTATGACTTGTTATGGAAATCTCTTAGCTGCCAGTCTTTAACAAACTTTCTCATTTTTATATTCTTCTGCATAGTGAAATTTGGCTCATTTTTGTACTTCCCCTGCCCAGCTTTTTTGTTCCAGTAGAATCATAATATGGGAGAGAGTAAAATCTCACCCCAATATTAAATAAAATGAACAAGGGCAGTTCTTGGAATAGGCATAGCTAAGTACTAACTGAGAAAAAAAAATGTTAGGACAATTTTGACTGCATTTTGGACAAAGAATATTCCAGCACTATCCCACTCCAATATTATTTTTGATGGTATTTGAGTGGGCTACAGTTTAATCAAAACTACCATTAACAACTCTAAACTGATTTTAAAACAAGTTTAGTGTTGCCTGACTTTTATTTCCACCAGGCAAAGAAAAATCTAAACAAGAAACTGTAAATACACAGCACCTGTGTAAATCAAGCCACTTGTTTTAGAAGCCTTGGCAGATTGAACTTCCATCAACAAGAGTATGTGTTGTAGTTTATACTCCCTTGTATTTGCAGTGTGCTTTAAAATCCTTTGGGCTACAATAGGCAATTGTAAAACTGCATAGAAGCTAAGGTTTTTGAGACAAGTACATGCTACACAACTTCTTTACTTAATATTGCTCAACATTTTAACTAAAGTTCCACATACTAGGTTTGATTTGGTCATTTGAAGAACTATAATTTTTAGCCCAGACTACATGCATTTGACTTGTTATTTTTGTCTAGATTTTTCAAAATGTAAGAAAAAATAAGATTCTATTAAAAAAAGTGTTCAAACCTGAGCTAATACTTAAAAAAAATCCACAAGTGCTCAAACTGCTTTTCTTAGTATTTGTGGGTTTTGCTATTTGTTTTTTTAGATGTCCAGCAATGCAATAGGTACTCAATAGTTTGTACCCAATTAGACAACATCAGAAGGTCAAATATAGTCAGTAAAAAGAGCCTTAACGCAGTATTAATAACATGGTCTGAATGAATTTCCACTCATACTAATGAAATTAAAAAAAAAAAACTGGCTACAAATCTAAAAGGCAATCAAGTCTATATTACCAATGGACTGGATGCTATGATTGCTTCACCAATAGAAAGAGAGGAAGAGGTGACATTCATGAGCCTGCTCTAGGCAGGTATATACCTGTCTGGAATGCATTTTTGCCCTCTTAAAGTAACACGGAACAGAAGTATTCCAAAATCCCTTCAGCTCCTTGCACTTGAGCTGTTTTTTCCTGGTCACCACTCAACTCCTCCCTAGCTGAGTTTGATATTCAGGCAGGACTCCTACACTTACATACTTTGAACTTTACAGGAAACTACATCATTAACAAATGAAGTACCTTAGCCAGCCATGGAGGATGGTAAAAAGAAAGAAATTTATAAACCAATTTCCTAAGGCAAACTGTTTTTTATATTGCTCCTAGTAAGTAGGGAAAAAAGTTGGTTGTCCTTGTTTTCTTTGCAATTGCTTTTCTCTATATTGGTTGTAGGATTCAGCTGGTTCTTAACCTGGATGGGATGAGATACGTCATACAAAGAGCCTTGTTTGCAATTTCATTCAGATTTTTGTAATCAATTTTTTAATAGGATTACATTCAGGGTTCATTCACTTAGCACTGAGCCTTAAGTTTTCCTTGGCCTTATACTTTACAGCAACACTCCTACTGTGACATTGGATAAAGTTGTTTACTCTTTATGTATCTGTAATTATCACCACTGAGTGTAAATTACATAATGCTGAGCATGTATTTAAAATACTAAAATATGGAAGAAAAGCTAGATATCATCTCCAAGCCAAGTGTATAGCATAAAGAAGAGATACTCTGACTGCTTAGAAAATAAATTGCCAAGGCAGGAAAATTTTAAAAGCAACATTGGTGGTATAGTGAGATCTACATAAAACTCAAAAAGGAAATGAGTGGTTCAAATGGACAGTTTTAGTCTCTTCTGCTCCTGAACCTGAAGCCTGATGGCATCGAGTTGTGACACAAGACAAAAAGTCATTGTGAGGAGCCACAGACAACTGAGCTTCGCTAACTTCAAACAGTTTTCAATACTCTGATTTTCAGGCACTCAGCTGGCAGTACCCTGCACTCACACAAAGTACGATGCAATCTTCAAGGGCCAAACTTCCCCAGTCTTGCTGAGAAGCCCTCCCTCAAAGCCCTAAACTACTTGAGGCTGCCTCAGTACAATTGTTGTCTTGGTAAATGTAATACTGACAGTGGAGATGGCAGCTGTTCTTTCAGCAACCTCAGCAACATTTCAGTGACCATTTCTGCATGCTGTGGTACCAGTAGTCACTCTCTGCTAATAATAATTAGCTAATAATAACAACCTAATAGCTTTGCCTCCCATGCAGTGAAGGGAAAAAGATGTCCTTGGACTTGGCCTCTCAGAAACTCGTCCCCCAAATCTATTTGTAATTATGAAATACAGTAAGGTTAATGACCTCAAAAGAGATGATTGAAGCTTTCTGGTCTTTGTTTTTTGCCCTCATTGTGAAAAGAGACATCACTAATTGTTTGAATCCCTTCCAAGTCAGTAGGAAATGTGAAGAACTTCTCTCCTTCCACCAGATTCTACAGCAGAAATCACTGACAGCTATAGGTACCACTGTCATAATGACAGATAAGAAAAGCCCACTACAAGATCTATTTGTGTTTGTTTTTAAATTATAACTGTTCTTAAATTGCCAATTCTCAAAATTGAGCTGAGCTTGTAAGACAAACTAGATGTTCTGCTGTAAAGAAAATTCCTTCATAACACGTTTAACCACTTCAAATAAAGTTTTGCATTGTACACAGTAGGAAGAGGCTGTAATTATTTGAAAGCCCATGTGCTTCAGGTAGAAAATACCATTCTTGAAGTTGCAAGTTTGTCACACTGAATTGGTGAAAATTGCTGGAGATTTTGTTTGCTGTGAAACTGGAACAACTCATTTCAGCTAACTATATAGAACTGAGCAAAAGCAGTAAGGGTGTAGTGGAGGTAAAGTAGCTTTTACTCATCAGTCCTTTAATGGAGAATGTTAACAGAGAAAAGCTGTGGCTGTTGGGCACCTACACTAAGAACTAGTTAGCAGATGATCACAAGCTGGAAGGAAAAGTTAAAGGGAAAGTCCTCAAGTGTCACAATATTAAGTGCTTTAAGGTGGCTTCAACTTTCAACTTACAGTGAGGCCAGTGCTTGCTTTTAATTCGAGTTCCTTTTGACATACACAAGGTTAAGAGTGAATTGCTGGGGGGTTTTTGTATGTTTTGTCCTGTCATAGTCCTTTCTCTTCTCTGCAGAGAATTCTGAAAAACCTCAGCTATAAAACAGAGCATAAAATCTAATATTACTCTATCATAGCATTGTCTTAGCCTGTGGGAATTTTCATAAAATTGAAGTAAGGAAAGAGAGTAGCCTACAGTGATATTTCTGCACATCTTTTAAGACATCCTTCTTTTATTTCCCAAATTATTGAAACAGGACACGGCTGTTTTTCTTAGCAATTTAAATAGCACCTAAGATGACTTCTACAGTGCCAATACCAGTACCTTCTCTCTCCCCCCATTATTCTGCCAGAAGCTAAAAACCCAGACTCTATTTCTTCTTTTGGGATAGATGTTTCAACTTGGAAAAAAGAATTACAGAAATCAGGACAGAATTTGCTACATTTCTAGCAGTTTTAGGTGACAAAAAGCACTGTTTTCTATAAAGCAAGTTCAGGACTTTTCATAAGCACCAGTAGTTGAGTTTAATTAGAGAACTAGCAATAGATAACTTGTAAAAAGGGAAAAATAATTAATAGTGGAAAATGAAGCAGGTTTTCCTCAAGTAAATTGTTATTCTTGGACAGGAAACAACGCAGCAAAAATTTCCAAATCTGAGGATTCTGAGAATCAGAGCTTTTCAAAAAGAAACGTATTTCTCAATAAATATTTTGAAATTTGAGTTTGGATTTGTTGGTATGCTTTGACTGGATTCTATTACCAGAATATAAAGGAATTTGCACTCAATATACCTGAAATCAATTCAGTATGGAATGTGCAATATTTCAGACAGTATTTCCACCTTTAGTTACATTCTTTCACAAGCGGTGACACCATCACTAAAAATCCCACACAAGTCTTGGCTCTGTCTCCAGTTAAATCTGTGTGCTAAACACAACATTTTCCAGTGGTTTCTATCCAGTCTGCATTTAGCTTGCTCATCTGTTTCAGAGTTAACCTCTTGCACCTTTGCCACCTATCTTGACATTACAAGCTTAGACACTGGCTGCTCACAAATACTGCATTGTCATACTAAAAAAGTGTTGAACAGCCATTTTGGGGATGGGACTGGCAGCTTAATTATGTAAGCAAACTTGCATCTCATCATATTTTGATCTAAACCACTGTCTGTACAGGAAAGTATCATACTGCATTTTAATTTCATTACATTGTATGTCTCTTGGATTTACTTTTAGACTCCCAAGTTTTTAATCACACAGATCACAATTTGTGAGAAGTCAAACCATGCAATTCATTACTTATCCAATAAATTAATCATAAGTTCTTCATTCTTGGTTCATTTTGAGGTCATATTGAGATCTTTCAAGAGCAGCAATTTATCAGCTGCCCCCGGATGTGCAAGAATGTTCAAATAAAGCATCCAGGTAGAACAATACAGTTTCTCTTCCTTATACCTCATGCTAAAAGCTTGCACTCCTCTCATCCACTACTGGACACGTCTAGTGGCTGTTTGGGATGCTTTTATGGGAGTCAAAGACACAGGTTCATATACCTTTCAGGCAGAAAAGGGATGAGAGTCTAAGCCTCCCACATTCTGAGTGCTCCCAACATTGCAAACACATCTAGTTTTCCATGAAGAATCTGGGCATCCAACTTTGCACCTTCTTTTTCGGCCATGCATCAAACCAGTTCATTTTAAGGTCACTATTGGCTCAAGCAGTCAACTTGCTCTTGAAACACACTGGCCTTTTTTTGGGGCCATAGGAGGTTGGTTAGCATTATTCTCAATTTTCAAACACACCACCAGATCTAATAGTTATTAGTCATATAGGGAAAGACTCTTGAGTCTGTGTTATCCACCCCCATCCTGCAGTCTTGCACAGGAAAATGTCAAGGACAGGCACCTCATTTATTTGCTCCCAACTAACTTTGATGCTTAAGCTCATTTTTACATTACAAGTTGAATCATGTTTATCTAATACAGAGGAGTGAATTGCATCAACAAAGAAAAGGAAAGGAAACATGATGGCAATCCCCATAGTGCTACCTACAAAAGTTGTTTGTGTTTGGTTATGAGAAGTGGCAGGTTCACTGATTGTACAGAGCTCTTTCCTCTCTCAAAACTGAAGTCTAGCTAAACAAAACAGAAGTCAAGCAGCGTCCTGAACACATCTTTCTCTAGTGTTTTAGAAAGAAAACATATTTTCTTGAGTAATGTTTTTCCCCAGAAGTTTCCTAAAAATGCTGAGGTTTAATATACATTTGAAATAACATCATAATGATGCTTTCAAAACACAAGCTAAATAAGCACACTCTTGGTTTATTGCAAACCAGTTTGAATCCCTAGTAAGTGGCTAATGAATCCAACCAGGGCCCTCCATTTGGTACTAACAGCAGCTTCTGTTGGATGCATAACTGAATTGTCCACATAATGTATCTACTTTTAAAAATTAAAAATAACAAAATTATCTTTTTGCCAGAAGTAATGAAAACCATTAAGTGCATAGGTACTAAAAGTGACTGGAGAAGTTTTGTGCTGTTTTAAGATCAAAAGCTATCCATTCTTTTCAGATAGAGAAAGATTTCAGATTTCCCCTATAACTGGAAAAAGTGCAGTTTAAACTGCGTTGCAGAAGAGCAATTAGTAAAAAAAACCCTATCATGAACAGGCATCTCCACATGACTCTTATCGACCATTTTCTCTGTAAGTATGAATTTGCTCAGCTGCAAAGCTGTCAATTTGCAGTTAATCCAAAGCTGATCAACAATCCACGGAAGTATAAATACAAAGTACTGAGCCACAAAGTAATGATTTACAGAATTATTTCTCCCATTTTTTCTGCTTATGTTGCCTTTATTGCAGATTCTTCCATTTCCCTAGAGGCTTTCAATACTTGAGGATTGTCTTATTAACATTTATAAGTAACAACCATAGACTCAGTAATAAAAATCAGTACATAGAACAAGTGACTCACTAGTTTGGTGATGGTGCTCTTCTTCACTTTGGAGTAGGCTGAATTCATAAGTAGCTATTTTGTTTCTCAGTAATGAAGTCAGAACATTGTCTACCTTTTCTACAGAAGAAAATTTCAATGCCTGTTTAAAAGAAAGAAAAAAACAGATAAAAAATAGTGCATTTGTTGCATATGTATTTTTAACTTTATCCTCAGAATGCTGGTGAATCAAATTGCTCAAAACAGTACTATGGCAAAATCTCTTTCAGTAAGAGAAGCACAGTTTTGGAAAACTATAGAAGAGATATTTTAATATAAAAATCATGACAACATGATCCAACTGTACATAAACATGCACTATAACATACAAAGTTCAGACATGACTTAAATTAAAACTTCTGGATGAAGTGTAAGGACAGGAAGATCGATGTTGTACTACAGCGGTAATTCAAGGTGAGTTTAAAGATTATAGTAACTCTCTGTTACCCAAAACTTATACATTGAAATTGTGGACTTGTCTAGGTAGGAAACAGCTTCAGTTTCATCAGCCAAAACAAAATATTGTTGCCAGAACAAGAAACTGATATCAACCAGATAGATCAGCTTCCTACTAAACACACAGTCTTTAGACAAGGGAAATCTGCATGGACTGCCAGGAGATTTTTGAGTGCCTCCCTCTGGACAGAAAGTCAAAAACTATGCTTAAGAACTTTCAAGGTAGCCAGAATTAAATATTTCTTTGCCTGGCTTGACAAGAGCAGCCTGACTACAGAGATTTGAAGAGTAAGGACATTTTACACCAAGCACTACAGCTGTGTACCCCAGTCTGTGCTGCACTGGGCACCAAAAGGAGCACAGCCACAGCAGAGAAGAGCTCAGGGAGAGTTGCTTTACTCTGCTCAGGGTCAGTAGCCCTGTGTTAAAGTTTGCCTTCCCACAACTAGACTGTCTCTGGTCAAGATGATTCTGGGATGACTAAAATGGAACATCTTCAGACATGCTTAGCATATGAATTTGAAAAGAAAGTCTGACTGACATGCTGAGGAGAAAATGACAGGGGGGTGTACTGATGAGCCATGAAGTTTAATTCGCAGGGCTGTTAAAAGGGAATAAGAAAAGTATGGCGTGATCAGAAAATGTGGAATGCAGAGGCAGGATATAATTTTCATCCAACTCCTACCAAGAATTAGACATTTATGCAGGAAGCTAACAATATGATTGTTTATTTTTCCCATGATTAACCCTGGCCCTTCCAATATTAAGATACGAAAAACCACTGCATTTCTTCTCATAATTCACTCCCTTTCTGTGATGTCACACTGCATTCTCAGAATTTTTTATTCAGTAATAGTGAATACATATAATAATCTTCAATAGGGAAAGGAATAAGCATTAAGGAAAGACTCCACCTAGGAAAAAATAAAAATTTATCCTAAGCACAAGACTTACTGTGCGAATTCAGAAAGCACAAGCAAAACCTCCCAAAATATCTATAAAACCCACAAATTATTAACACGAATAACAACACTACATTTACATGTTATTAAGAGGAATAATACAAAAAGTCAGTTACGAACCCATACTATTCTCTTTCATTCTAAATAGGTCTTAGATACATTATCATTACATTGCCTTAACAAAGTTCAGGGTAGAGTAGGACAAAACCAAGTAACAACACAGGAACTAGTTCAGATGAGTGTATATGGCAGATCCTGTGTCATGAAAAAAGAGGCTCAAAACCATTGGTACTTACTGAAGCAACTGTGTAGTAGATACCCCACTATGCAGAGAATAAGAATTTAAGTGGGCTTCTAGACAAACTAAGTTTGAAGTAATATTTTTAATATTTTAAAATTTCTCATACTTCAACAGGCCTTTCCTCTAATGACCAGCCTATCAATTTCTATGAATTACAAGTCAGGAACAATGCACTTATTATACAAAGTTATCAGTGCAAATTGCTTCAAGTTTTCCACCTCAACTTTTTGTTTTTCCTCTTACTCTTGGGATGTAAAATCTGAGGGCTTAAGCAATGATTTAACAAGCTATGCTCTTAACTCATGGCTATGCTCTTAACTAAACTGTAATGGTGAGCTTCATTGTGCTCCTCTATAGCAAAGACACAAAAGGAAAAAAAGATTAGTTAATTAAAAAAAAAAAAGCAGCTATGTCTTTTATCTCACATACAGAAGGGCCAGTTCCAGCATTTAGATGAAGATAACAGCTAAAACAACAGGAAAACAGAAGTAGGAATAGGGCCACTCTGCACTATCCAGCTCCATATCATAAAAGGCCTCTCCTCAAGAAAAAATTCAGTTTAGAGACTTTTACTTTACTGCCCATTTCTGCCCCAGAGCACTCACAGACTCCAAGTCTGCTGTGTTTATGTATTTTAACATACCCACACAGATCTCTACAGGCCCAAGAAATCTTCCCAAGAAATCTCACCAACATTACAAACCTGAAGTTCCTGGGGAAGCTTCACCAAAGCCAAAAGAAGCAGAACTGTATTTAAACTTGAACTTGAAGTTAGGCACTCTGCAAGAGAACTCTGAGCCACTCAGGAGTTTGAAAAAGCCCACCTTTTGTCTAAATAAAGATTTACAACACTAGAGAAAATACACAATAGTGCTAGTTTCCCTCTATGCCCTTGCAGCCCCACCAAAACTAAGCTTGTGAGTTTGTAGACAATTCTTCCCACACTCTCTGAAGCACAGCCAACTTCTCTGCTCCAGTACTGGAAATCCTTCCACAAGCCTCACTGCTTGTCACAGCACCACCTCTCCAGCTGTAGGCACTGTCTCTATTCCCTCACCCCTTTCCAGAGCAACAGGACACAGCTGTGATCGGAAAATCCCCCAATCTGGGATTCCAAAAGCATCCTTGAAAAAGGAGACCACCAAGCACATATTTTGCTACTTTTGTGAACGATATTACCTACTTTCTTTAATAAGTGCTAACCAAGCCCTGAAAATGTGTGCCACTGAAACACAGCATCCACAGCCAGTAAATTGGCATATTCCACTGGCTTAGGCAGTACTAACAAGGTTACATTTACATAAAGATGAACTTCTTCATTCGTTGTTACATATCAGACACTACTTTGTATGCACTTCCATATCTGGATTGCTTCTGCCAATGAGAAAATGGGCTAGGTTTAAAAACAGTCAGGCATTTCTGACAATTTTAGTCAGTGATAGAATATGAAAAGCTTTCATACCTAGAGGAAAAGAAAGAAGCATTTCAAAATAACAGCTGTTGATCTAACTGAAGAAGATTGAAATATTAAATACGGTTTCAAATGAAGTATCTTTGGGGATCAGGTAGAGGTGCATACAAAATATCACCACATAAATAATATAGATATCTACAAGTTTTCATAGAGGAGGCTGCAGTTTATTTTCATTCTTCTTTTCCAACTGTACCTGGAATCCTGTTTAATGACTATGATAAAAACATCATTTAAGATACCAAGTATCTCACAACCATAGGAATATTATTCAGCCAAAGCTTGTCATAAAGACTTCTTCAATCTCTCCAGATATTCTAAGTCACTCAAGCTAACATGAACTTACCAACTTCAGTAATAAGGATATGACCTTAGCTTCATTTTTTTTTTTAAATTTTGAAACCAAATAAATCTATGCCAGAAAACCCCAACACTAAATAATTGAATCAATATTTCCATTTGGTAGAAAGTCTGAGAGAAAAATCAATACAGCATATAAATCCAGCAGAATGATGAAATGATTAGCTGATGTAAAGTAAAACATGAAATATAAAAAAGTTTAATTATGAATTATAAAAACCTTAATATCACTCTGTACATTAGGTTACTGTAAGAACATAAATTCCCTAAGAGATTTTCTTGAATGCAGAATTGTGAAAGTGATAGAACCAAAAATAATGATCTTTAGCCAACTTTCACTTTTTACATTCTCATAGCAAATCCATTCAGCATTATGATACCAACTTTTCCTACTTTAACATTTCAGTTTTTTTCTTTCAAAACTCATGCAAAGAAACTAATTTAATTTTATTATTTATTCAATTACATTTTAAATATTTATTTGCTTGTTTAAAATACCTTGCTGATACTGGTAAATGCTTTTTAAATTCAGAAAAAATTGAAACTCAAAATTACAATCTATCAGATGTAGCAAAGAATTTTATCCAAAACCATGATTTATAAAAATTTTAGATTATGTTTAATCTATACCTTAGCTAACACAAATCTTTAATTTCTTGCAAAAACCAGACCCATAAATGCAGAAGTACCATATTTTGATAGTCTCCCACTAAGATCCACGTATTCATCTGACCATCACTAAAAGGAATGGATAGCTGTAATCCAATAGCTGTTGGGTCTTGTTTCTTTGGCTTCATTGGGGGACAAAGTGGAGCATTTCAAAGGAGCTGGAAAGGTTGGCAAGGCAATACAGAAAATAATGTAAGCATTTTACCAAAGCACTGTGTCTTTGGTACAAACTAATCCAGCCATTTGCTTTCACCACAGAATTTTAATATGGAGATACTTCTCAGATTGCAAGTATTTGTGAAAGTCTTGAACTTCCCCTTGAATCACAGGGTCATATTGCTTTGATCAATAATTGCTGTAAGCTTTTCTATTTTATATCAGATTTGTTTTCCATTGTGTTTGATTGTTACTTTGCATAGATAAATGACTGTTGCCCCAGGATACTTTTGCAAACAAGTTGATAGTCTCAAAGGTTTTAATTATCCTAGTTAAACAGAAGTTTCTACTACTGCTGCTACTTGATGGGAATTCTAATGAGTATCAAGTCTGTTTTGTTTTCTTTTTGTGAACATATTTTAAAGATTAAGGTAAATTATGTTCTGTA
This sequence comes from Molothrus aeneus, assembly GCF_037042795.1. Taxonomy (NCBI): domain Eukaryota; kingdom Metazoa; phylum Chordata; class Aves; order Passeriformes; family Icteridae; genus Molothrus; species Molothrus aeneus. The sequence continues at coordinate 28,512,726 of NC_089649.1, forward strand.
AATTGCATCTTTATGATGTAGCATGTTGACATTAAATCAGGAGCTCATTTTAGGAGTTTGCAGAAAAATTTTAGTTACCTAGGTAGTTACTGTACTGCACTCTGAGGTACAGCAGGTACCATTAAATGAGACACATAGGAATACTTACAGAGGAATTACCATCAGAATACTTTGCCACAGACATTGTGTTGACATGTCACAACACATGACATTGTGTTGACTGTAGTGCTTACCCAATTAAAAATATTCTTTCAACATTAGTTTTTCAGTTACTAAAACAATAAAATTAACAGCATATAGCATTGTCACCTCATGTAAACCCTTGCTTATTATTCAGAGGAGTAAGGTGAGGAAATGTTAAACATACTTCATAACACTACAGCTGTATCTCCCGGTGTACACTACTGCTCTGCACAGAATTATTTTTGCATTTGAATATGATTTGAATTGCATGTACTTTAATAAATATCAGTCATGCTGGTTAAACAAAGGGTCAAACTCCTGAATAACACAAATAACTGTGGAAATATCTTGTGTGTTGCAGGTATCTAGGTTACCATGTTAATGATAAATTTTAAATCATTATGGCATACTTCTTATGCATCCAGGTTTAAATGAAACCTGTTAGAAGCTTACTTAGATATACTTCAAAATACAGGCTAAAAAAATGATGGATACCATAAAGAATTTAAGAACTCATTTAGTCTTTGAGTTGCACTATTTTTCTTGTGCAACATCCTGTTTTTCCAGAACAGAAGTAACTTGTACTTGGAAGGAGCCTAGCCTCATCCTTAATAGAACACAAATAATGCAATACATCATATTTTATTAATCCTTTTGTTATGAGTGTAATGCCTTAGGTGGTGGATAAGGTATATTTGTCACAGGAAAATGAGATTGTCTGCAGTGGAAAAACAATCTATTATTCTTGTTCTGGCTTTGCAATTATAATATAGACATCGTGCAAGGTCTGCTTGGGCTACCCACCATTCAACAAATGACACTTGAGATTCCGTGCTTTCTTAATATATGCTTTCTTTTCCTGTTATTTCTTATGTGCCACTGGGAAAGAACATGCTGCAGAGCACTGCAGTCTGCTGTGCTGATCTGAAACACAGCTCAAAACCTGATTTTTTCTAAATATACGCAAAGAATCTGCATGGCAACCAGCAAATCACATGAATGAGAATTCAGCAGCTGCAAATGGACTCTACATGAACAGCAACCTACTGCTTCCCATACAAGCTATGCCAGAAAAATTTGGTTTGATGGTGAATGAATAATAACCCTCCAAATGTGGTTTAAGATTACTTGCTTCTATTGGCTTCAGAACACAAAAAATAACACTTTAAATGGAGAGGGACTTCACTAATATTTATTCTTATTTTCAACCTTTGGAGTGCAGTGTGTTGCTCATTGGGCATATACAGCACAAAGGATGTTTACATCACTCTCTAAACAAAAAAAGAGCATATAAAATTTGTTTTCTCTTGCCTGACTTGCTTACAACCTGACATCTCAGAGGCAAGCTTCTTAATCCTGAGCCTGCTACTGAGCCATTACAAATTACTGTGCAATCAAATGATTGCATACTATCTTAGTTCATTAAGTCACTTACAGTCTATTTTTCTTTAATTAAAATTTGAGAAGTCAACTTACCTGACAAGTGAAAGCTATTGGGTCAGCCACTTTCTTTAAAAGGGGTTCAATTTCCTCTAGTGCAGTATAGTATTCAATCCGTGCTGTCCTCTTAATGATTCCCCCACAGTAGACATTTACATATACAGGGCCAGCAGGAAAATCTTATAAAAGAACAAATCAGAACAGCAGCTGAAAACACTTTACAGTCTCAGACAAGGAATCTCAGGGAATGAATAAAAAAACAGAGAATATCACAGAAAAAGATAGAGTTGATGAACTGACTGGATTTGCATTTCACAGGTGATTCAGTGTAGTCAGTTTTTCATTCAAGTCTTGCAGTCTAACATCAGAAAGCTGACAAAAGAAAATACGTATCTTTAAATCTGTATAAAGCAAAGCCATTATATTGCTTCACATTAGAAAGGAGATGAAAACAGAATGCTTAAAACTTCCAACTGCCCTTTGATAGACTGATGACCTATAATCAGCTCCCTTGTGCCTACATGTTAAGGAAAAGTGCATTTATCACAAATAGACCAATTGCTATTCATCTTATGAAACATTTTTCCTTAATTGCAGTCAAGGTTCTCAAAATTGTATTTGAGCTAGGCTGCAAAAATTGCAGTATAATTAATCCATTCCAGTTGTTTACCTTGCAAAAGCCAAGGAGAGAGGCACTTGTAGTCTGTTACTTAGGCATGATTTGCTCTGTGTGCAGCACAAGCCTACTTTATGAGCACATTTCCCAACCCATTAGTGCTTGTTGTGCCAGGCATTCTGCTGGACCATACTAGCACAGTCTTCTTAAAATACTAACTCAGCCCACAAAACAGTGAAAAAAAGGGCAATTCTGAAAATGGAGAAGAGGAATAGGGCCAGACAAGCTAGACTAATAGTACATCACACTAAATTGCTTAAATGGAAACTGCCCAAATGTGGGCTTTAAAAAAAAAAAACCAAACAAAAAACCAAAAAAACACAGCATATCTCCTATAACATCAGATTAGATGGACCTAAACCAGGATATTTCCAAATTTCCACTTTTCCAGGTTTTAAAAACAGATTAAACATCAAACACAAATGATATATGAAACATAATTAAACTTGGCTACAGATCTCTGACAATTTCTTCATATTTCATTAACTTTTCACATTTTATTTCTTCAACTACTACAGAAACCTTCTTGCGATCAACAGTATTCTCACCAAAAAAAATTTTGGAAGACTCTTTTAAGATATGTGCAAGAAGAGTGCAGATTTTGTTCTCTGAAATCCAGCTGCAGATGGAAGTTCCCTGCTTGTTTCTGAAAACAAACTCTCTGCACCATCACAATGATAAAGAACTCTCAGCCCACGTATGGCCATCATCACAGGACAGCATTCAGGATGAAAATCTCAGAATCAATTAGGTTGGAAAAGACCTCCAAGGTAATTGAGTTAAACTTCTGATGGACCACCAGCCTGTCAACAAGACCATGGCACATGTGCCACATGCAGTCATTTCTCAAACACCTCCAGGGATGTGACTCCTCCACCACCTTAGGCAGCCTGTTTCAATGTTTAACAAATGTTTCTGTGAAGAAATTCCTCCTGGCCTCCAACCTGAACCTCCTCTGGCACAGCTTGAGGCCATGTCCTCTTGCCCTGTCACTGATTGCCTGGGAGAAGAGATCAAATCCCAGCTGGCACAGACTCCATTCAGGTAGGTTTTAGAGAGTCATCAGTCTTTTCTCCAGGCTGAACAACGCCAGCTCCTTCAGCCATTCCTCATGTGAGTTAATCTTTAGACCCTTCCCCAGCTCCATTGTCCTTCTCTGGACACAATCCAGCACTTCAGTGTCTTTCTCAAACTGTTGGGCCCAGAACTGGACACAGCACTCAACTGGTGCAGTCTCACCAGTGCTGAGTCACAGAAATCATCAGGTCACAGAATTACAAAAATATAGTTCCAAGAAGCCACAGTGGAAAAATTGTATCCTATTATTGTAGTATTTCCTCCTATCTAAGGTTATATTGCAATAATTTTATAATAAAATATTATGTAAGTTCCTCTGGCAATTCACAGCATCTAGCTCAATAGCAAACTATAGTCTGAATACATAGATGAGAAATGTTTTAATTCTTAACTCCCATCAAGAATGGGGGTAGGTGTGCCCCTTAAATTTGCACAGATCTTCTAAAAAATGTTAAATAGTTGAAACTGTTATCAACTAGTTATGAATGGAGCAATAAAAAAAAAATTAGGAACTAGCAAAGATGAGTAATACAGAGAAATTATGTGAATGTGAACAGAGAAAAGAAACTATTTCCTGCATCACTAAGAATTATGGAGAGGAGAACAACCAGATTTACTGCATTAAATATAAAATGACACATTTAGTAACAGAGTAATAAGAAAAGAATATTAGGTTTGCATTTTATGGCAGTAATTTTGGAGAATGTTAATCTGTAACTAATCAATGACATTTTAAGACTGCCATCTGCCATTTAACCACAGAAAACCAACCTAATAGAACCTAGGTTCCCATAAATCACAAGGCCTTGCTTCTCTGCTTTATTAAAAGTTATGTGTGCAAAACTCATTTACAGGAAACACCCACTAAATAGCAGAAAGGGAAACTACTTCTTAGAAAAGCTGAAGGGAGTTGAAACTTTTTAGTTTTTCTAAAAGGTAAAGAATATTTTTCTTACCTAGGGCTTTCACATATTTGACCTTCTTGTTCCAAGAGGCTGGCTGCATTCTAATTGGTTGATTATCTGTTATGAATTCAATTTCTAGAGTTTCTTCATCTATTTCCTCTTTCAACAGAATGAATATTTCACCAGGGTTCTACAAAATTAAAATATGTTCCCATTAGTCCTTCAGAAAATTATATTGGAAGTGTAACATTATATTGAAAGTATATTGAAAGAACTTTCCTTCACCAACAGCTTCATGCAAAAAATCGTACTACCAAAACATGATGGTATCTCACTGCTTCCTTTAGTATTTCATGAGCTTTCCTTTTGTGTTTCCTTTCTTACATGAAAGACACAAGAACGTAGGATTTAAATTTAATGTAGGATTTTAAATTTAGCTTACATGAGAATATTTTAAAACAGTATTTTAAATGCATATGTAGGTGAATTGTTACATTTTCTAAGGCCCCTTTATAGTCTAGAAGAATGACATCTATCTTAAAAAGAATAGATGAACCTAAAATACTTTAGACCCACTTAACCTCTTCCATAAGGTGACAGTAGATGGAAGCAGCAGGTGATGTGAGACAATAGCCCTATACTACTTCCTGAACCAGAGGCAGTCACTCCCTTAGAACTGATCTCAACAATGAAATGATGTGTGTAAATTATCTTTAAAAGACAGACAGCAAACAAAATTTGTGACATTCTATGTACACTGCAACCTCCATATTTGACCGTGACCAAGTCCAAGTCCATTCACATGAAGGAATGCCGTGCTGGATTTTTTATTTCCTCTGTTTATGCTGTCACATGTTCCTCACAGCCACTCTGATTAAAAGCACATATGAACATTTATGTCCACTGCATATGCATGCAGACATATACATATTAATATTTCTGATTTAATTTAAGCTCAAACTAGGTCTGTGCTGACACATGCCCTGTGTAATTCATGGTATGGGCATGTATGCATATATACATACACCCATCCTGGATTCTTGCCAGGACAAATGCCACATCTCTCAAGAAGTGCCTGATTATTTGCTCCCTCTGAAGTATAAGGCCCACATGACAGTAATATTTCAACTCAAGCTGCAAAATAACTCTAATAGAGCTGTCTCCAAATGACTTTACTTCCAAATATTTTGACTGCAGCATGGATGCAACACAAAGGCAAAATAAATCCCACTGCAGTCTAGGTGCACTCTCATTTGGTCCCTTGACAATTTTGGAAAAACAGCATATACAGTATGAATGAGATTGCAGCAGGAGAAGGGGAAGAACAGTGACTGTTAACCCAAAGATTTTAGCATCCAGAAGCCTTACCTCACATGATATTCTTCTCGGAAGCACCAATATTGACTGCTCATCACTTTCTAATCTTTCAGAAGGTACCTCTGTTTTAAAAGTGAGGTCTGTTCCTTCTGAGGCTCCCCTGACATCTGACAAGTTAATATCAGAGATAGTCTGGTGATCTGAAATGAATAATGTGAAACAAGAACATTGTTAATAATCCTAAACCGACAAAACATGGCAATGATTTGGTTTCCAATGTATTACTCACATGGGACTTGGAGTGACATTAAGGACCGCACAGGAAAGCCTGGCAAAATTCCCTTAATGTAAATGTAATGAGATGCCCTCCTTTGATAAAGAGCTTGCCTCTGAAGTTTTGATCCTGAAGCCTTAATTTACATGAACAGGCTCTGCACATATGCTTTGTCTTCCCAAAAAGGGACATGGCCTTTAGACTGACAGTCTATTCACAAATAGTTGTGAACAGCAAAGTCAGGAGATCACCCAGTTCTGTCATCTCAGAATGCTCATACACTAGAATAAAACAGGATTTTTACCACTCTTCCTTTCTTTATATGTAAATAAGCATATGATATATGTTTACAACATCAATCCACTTGTCTAGAGGAATCACTTACATGAGGGCAGTGATACCTGCAGCATGGTACTATGACAGGCACAGATTTCTTTGGCAGAGAATCCTTGGCCTTTGCCTGCCTTAATAGAAAAAATGATGGGTGGAAGCCATATATTTTTTAAATAGGATAATCTGTGTTTGGAAATGCTATGCCAGTTATAAAGGTAGCTTACAATCAGTTTCTTTTCTGTTTGGCTGTACCAGAAAAGGCCCAAGAGACTTTAGTGAACATAGTGAATCCTTTACCACATTGCAGAATTTTAATCATGAAAAAGAACTGCCAACTAACCACATCTGCAGAGCTCTGACTAAGCCTGGGTTTTAGCAAAGGTATCCTTTACCTACTATGTCTCAGCTGTATCATTACTCCTCCTTTCCAGACACTCTATTACCCTGTGTGAAACACTCCTGCTGCTACCCATCTCAAAGGACTGCAGCAGCTCTTCATCACAGAGGATTAGTCAGTATACTGCAGTCATCTCATTAGGTTATTGATATCATTTCATGCGGTCCAGATTTAAAAAATCTAGACTGGCTGGTGAGACAATATCCTGAGAGACATCCACACTGTCTTGTATTACTGTTAATTATGAAAGACTCACACTCAGTTACATTCAAGGGTACAAAGAACTTTTGAGGTACGTATTTTCCTCTTAAATGGATACAGAATATTAAAATAAATTAGTGATGGGCAGAATGCAGAACAGTAGCAATTTGGCTTTGCTCAAAGAAGTACCACAGTCATTTTGCATTTCTTTGAAAGTGACTGAGGTACACAAACCATACAGTGCTCCTAAGTGGCACAGAAACCTTTCCAGACAGTGACAGTATTGGCAATCTACAGTTAACTTTCTCAATTCTCACTTGCCTTTACTTCCCCCACATGCACCACTTCATCTGATGCAGAATGTTTCCTTGCCCTACCAGTCTTGCCTTCCTTAAGGCATACATTTAACAAAGCACCTCTTAATAAATGTGTCTGCTACATGCAGCTATGCCATGGCATCCTACTGTAGAATGTTTTTTTATCTAGGGATATGCTTTAATTCTTGAAAGAAGGAGGGAGGGAAAGAGGGAAGTCAAATGTCTATAGTTCCTTTAAAGAAGCTGAAGTTTCCTTCAATATCTTATCTAAGTTAAGCAGGTTCAATGACCATCACTAGCTAGTAAAAACTGCCCATCCTACTCCTGCTTATATTCTCATGCCTTTAAGGCAAAATAATTCTGAATTAAAGCTGTGAATTCAGCATAAATTGTTAAAATGACACTGAACCTACATGTAGATGTACTTTACTAAAGTAGCATTAATTCCATTTGCTTTAATTTACTTGAAAAATTAAACAGGCTACACTAAACAAAGGCTATTCTGTTTCTGAATGAGAACCCACACACAGTTCAATGAAGTTTAACTAATCCAGCTCAGAATACAAGTGCAATAATTTCTCTGATTATCACTGTGAAAACTAGACTTTATTTAGCACTGAAGCCCTGAACTCTTGCTGAGGAAAACAGTTCTGATATTTTGCAGCAGCCTTACAGTACCTAAACAGGGCCTACAAAAAACATGGAGAGGGACTTTTTACAATGGCATGTAGGGAGAGGACAAGGGGGAATAGCTTCAAACTCAAAGAGGGTGGGCTTAGAGTAGATGTATTAGGAAGAAATGCCTTACAGTGAGGGTGGTGAGACACCAGCACAGGTTGCCCAGAGCAGTTGTGGATGCCCCATACCAGGCAGTGTTCAAGGCCAGGTTGGATGGGCTTTGAGCAACCTGGTCTGGTAAAAGGTGTCAATGTTTATGGCCATAGGATTGGAACTAGATGGTCTTTAAGGTTCTGTCCAACCCAAACCTTCCTTTGATTATGATCCTATGGTTATGTATGCCCACAGCACATATTTTGGGAATGTATTCACATTTTAAGTTACTTCTAAATCTTACAAACACAGAATCCACTTCAGAAGATAACTCATATGAGGTACATGCTGCTTCTGAATTTTTTCTGCCATTTTAGGCAAAGGAGTCTCATAGAGACAAGAAACATTCCTCTATCAGATTGACAAAATGAAAGGAATGAATAACAAGTCTAGAAGGCACTGGATTCTCAGATGTCAACCGTCTGTCAGTGATTGTTCTTCAAGGATCACATAGATGCATTCTAATCTATGTAAAGTTCATGACAATTTTATTTCTACAGTCTGCACTCTACTTATCAAAGATGATAGCAGTCACTTTCACCTTTCAATGCCCATAATTCATCTACTGAGAACATTAATCCTATTGCTAATAAGTTGGTTTAAATTAGGATAACATTCTTTCTCCTGTTAATGATTGCATTTTAATATTTTTATTATGCCTAGTGACATCTAAATGCAATATCAGAACTTCAACACAGTCACTACTGTAATAGCACAGCTATCCCAACAATAGACAACTAATAAATGTGGCTCTTACATCAAAGACTTGGATATTTAAGAGGATTAGGATTCCCCTGCTGACTTGAAAGTGGCTATCAACTTATTGGCTAAAAATCATCAAGCAAGACCTCCTTCACTACAACTAAGGTCTACCTTACAATCAATGAACCATGTACAACAGTCCAAGAACCACAAGGATCTATATTATCACTGCAATACAGGCACCAAAGTTTGGAGCCACCATCTCCAGCCCTCAAATTCCTACAAGCAGTTGCACACAATCTGTCCCAAAATGTGGAACATGAAACAACCACATGAAAAGTTATTTGTCAACGCTGAAGAAGCAATAGACCAGAGATTAAGCAAGCCTTGGCTTGTTGGCATTAACTGAAACAAAGTAGCTCATAAAGGTATTAATACAACAATAATGAGACTGTAGTAAGACAAATGGAGCAATGATAGACAGTATTTGTTTTATGTAGGCAGAAGGTGTTGCCAGATGTTCAAGTTTTTTAACACTTAAATTTTGGACATCTTCATTATTTTCCCTCATTACACTCTTGTTTTTAACCTGAAAACAATGGCTAAGGAGCTCCACTAATTCCTGAGGCTTTCAGAAAAATTCAGAATTTATAACTGAGGGTGAAGATGATCTTAAAAATAAAAGGAACATCAATATTATGCTGGACTATGTAAGAGAGAGGATTTGTTAAAGGGTATTTGTTGCTTGGTAAATGTGTTCTTTCAATGTTTTATATAATGGTGACCTATTAGTGAGGGTCTAAAATGTAGCAGTAACAATTAAAATAATTGATAAATAAAACCCACCCTTTCTTGTAGGATCAAAGTATAAGAAATTATTAACTATATCAAATGATGCACAGACAACACTAGGAGCCAAAAGCTAAAAAGAAAGGAAAAATTGATTACAATCTTCCCTTGAGTAAACAGGGCAGAACTACGGGGAATTATCAATTATAGAGGGTAATGCTTAATTTTAATCAGATTACTTTTGCTTGCTTACTTTTGACAAATATCTGCTGCTGATGGCCCCATTGAAAGGACTGATCTTACATTTACATTAATTTTAAATACTAAAATATAACACACATTTACTGTAACTTAATTAGGGACAGCACGGATGATTTCAATTTCACTTCAGTGTTCTTTCCCAATTCATGTAACTTCAATACATCAACTTGGTATCTTTTACATAAGACCATTTGAAACACATTATTACTTTCAATTGAACATTTTGAACTAGATTCATGAATGACTTTGAAATTGTATTCCCTTAGATACATAAACTGAGAAATTCTCATAATGCATCTCAAGTCACTTGTGTGTTCAACAACTAATGCTTCACCACAGCTTCTAAGCAACTCTCCTACCACGTCATCTACCTTCTCCCTCACCCCCAAATTCAAACCTTTCCAATACATTCTTTAGTTATCCTTACTGCAGCCTACATGAGAATTAGAAGTGTTCTCTGAGTAGTTGCTACATGTTTTGAGTCAACAATGTATGTGACAGATTTAGGGCATTAAAAATAGCAGAAAACAAACTTATGAAAGATTTATGTGTTTTCTAAGGCTACCCATGAAATTAATCTCTCCGACAAAATTAGGTTAGTTTCACAAAAGCAAAATGCCTGCTAGCTTTACAAATTTTAGCTCTTCATCACGTTTTGCTAAAGCAATGCCAGCTGAAGAACTTGAAACTGCAATGCAAAAGAGGTCCTCAATTAGCCCTAGATCACACATTGTACAAGAGAATGAGAAAGATGGGTAAATCAAGTTAGGCAGATGACAAGGAATGGGAAGTTCATCTAGCACTTGTGGCCACCTTGCCACGTGAAAGAAAAGTCAGGGTGTTCCAGTGTCAAAGATTTAAAAAAAAAGAGGATTACAGCAGATGCTTTAAGTGCAGGAGACATCCTGTGTATTATGGCAGGTGCACTCTCCAGCACAACATGAGGTAAAGGCAGAGGTGGTGCCACTGGGTTCTGTGAGGTATAACTGAAAAGGTTCCCATGTAAAAGTGACTTCCCTGCAATTCAGAAGCCTGAAGTCAAATGGTTCTGTGAGTGCCCAGCAGAAATATGGATTAAAGAAGAGCCATACAGAAAAAAAATGAAGTAACCACCTGAAATGTGGGGAAAAAAAACAGGAAAAAAAGACAGGCACATCATGTTCTTCTTGCAATTCGCCACAAGTTTATCATAGACATTTATGAAAGATAATCTTGTTAAAGTGTGGGTATCTGCAAATGCTGTATGAGCTCAGCAGAAAGTGCAGCAGAGTGGGATTGAAAGGGAGCCTCTAACTGCACAAATTGCTCTATAAATTACCCGAGAAAGGCTGTGAGAAACAGGGAGGCAGAAAACATACACCACACCGGGCTTCTTTCAGTGGGACTGTGTTCCTTGTAAAAATGAGTAAATCCCACATTTATGCCACAAGCACTCTCGAAGATATTATTTCAAAGCAAGTCCCCTATTCTGCTCTGCTGAAGTTTTCTTTTACAATGGTGAGAGAAGGCTTAGGAATTAAAAGATTTCCAAAAATTACAGAAAATTATTAATACACACTCAAACACAAAAATGTCTGACTTCATTCCAAATTTCTTTCATTTGTTTTCCATGATGAATAAATTCCAAACCATGATAAACATATTTATTAGTGAACAAACTTTAAATAATGCTCCTATGTTGAGAGTACTATCTTTTGCAAATATACTGACAGTTATTTTTGTTTTTCTCAAAAGCATTCTCAGCCCCAGTTTCTCCTGCATGGTTGAGTTCTTCTGTCAAAAACAGTAGCTTTTTGTAAGTTTGCCTATTTTGCCCACATCTCCAAAATATTTCTATTACTGTATCTATGGTGTACAACTTTTCTTGCAAATAAATATCAAACTGACAGCTCCTTTAAAAGCTATCAAGAAGAGTTTTTCCTTTTCTGAATATTATATATAAAGTTGGTGTTTATGTCATCTTAGCAACCAAAGGTGCTGTAGTTTTCATTAACATCTATTTCTCTCCCATAACAGCAATCCCTGAAAACCCCCACATCTATTATTTTCTGAGTTACTATACACATGCAGGCAAAGACTGATTTGCTGTGGACTTACATGTTCATCTAGTATTTTATCATCAGGTATGTTTTTGTGCACAACAATTTATCACTCTGATATAACTGTAGCCTAATGGAGTCGTCATGAATGCATCTAAACAGAATATGAAAGACTTATTATGTTTAGCCTTTTGGGATCTGATAGTAAAACCAAAAGATTCTGCCTTCAAATAATTCCCCAAACTGCAAAAGGCAATTTAGCATGAGTTTATCAATAATCTTTAAGAAATAACTTGCATGAAAATGTAGGCATTTCTTTTCATATATACTTTCATATGATTGCGACTGTGTATTCAGAAGCAATCTAAAGTTATAACAATGACCTGGTTCTAACTGGTCTGTGATTTGGAAAACATGTTTGATTTTGTCAGTGCTTTAGATGGATATATTTAGATGCTCCTTGGGACTGATTTTATCTTTTACTGCATATCAATTCATTCTATTATTTTTTTCTGCAATGAAATCCATGACTTTCAGCTTCACCAGCAGCACTAGGAACATGACTACTCTGATGAGTTTGACACATAGCAAGACTGTCCCAAAAAGTTTCTATTAGGCATACTGATTAGTTTGGAAATAACTACCTGCCTGAGGTCATTTGGGTGCTGAGCAGAGCTGTTGATGGAGCCCAAGCCTGTTATTTCCAGTTTCTGGAGTCTGCATACTTCTCCACGGAGAAGTAAAACTGAAGTCTGCCCCTCTGTGTGTACCAGAAGTTCAGTTATTGAAGCCTAATGATTAATTATAGAATCCTTCCATCCACTTCAGAGCTACTGGAGTTCTACCACAGTAAGAACACTTGGGTGGTTTTGTTCCATTTCTCTGTGCTATCAGCACACACACTTCTCACCTCTGCTTCAGTGAAGGATTATACAGCACTAAACATTGCCCAAAATGAGATGTGCTGCTGCAACTGAGACAGGCTATCCTCCTGCTACTGACTTAAAGTAACACTGAAGACAAAAGGACTGATAGCAGAGGCATCCAGGGTTGTAAAACCTCCAAAACTTGTTAATCTGATAAAATCCTCCTACAAATTACTTATTATTGCAAAGGGGCCAGCTGCAGCTGCCAACTGCCTCCTTTACCTCAAAACTCCAATTCAATTCCTCCATAACTGGCCTGGCCAAAACTGCACTCTGTGCTTGGACACAAGAATGGCACACTGCTACCTTTAGAAATACACACATATAAAAGGACACAAAGAGGAGGGTCTGAGAATCAAAACATACTTCAGGGCGGCACAACATTCAAGCTGAAAAGGGGTTTAAGTTTTTACAGGTATCACTCTCAAGGCCCGAGTAGTTATACTTTATTTTGGCCATGTTTGAAGCTACTCTCTTTATGAAGACTGTTCTTTAAAATCATCAAAAAAGAACATGGATGGAAAATCATGAAGTTTAACATAACTCAAGTCCTTTCACAACTGCAGTGGGAGAGGCTGGAGGGAGAGGCACTGGTAGAAGGCATCTCAGCCTTCACCCTGCTCAGACATGTCATTAATAATAACAGAATGTATACTGACACAAAACAATATACTCCATGTTACAGCATCCCTTAAATCAATCTGGTAACAGAAGCTAGCTTGGACTGCAGCAGGTAATTTACCAAAGAGGGTGTCTTAGTCTCAGAATGACAGCAGAGCTTCAATACCTGCACAGGGCTCTTATCAATGTCTGGATTAAATTTATGATGCTTTTCTTGATCTGTACAGCTCTAAATTACATGGGATTTGTCTAAGAGACCACATGTCTCCTGTGCCATGCTGCCACAGCTGCTGTCAGCAGAAAGACTCACTTCAGACATGTTTGGTATTAAAGAAGGAAAAAAAAAAAAAGAGTTGTCAGCAGGACTGAATCACTGAGAACAGGCTGCTTTGAAATTTACTCCCATCTTTAGTTTGAAATAGCTATTGACCCTTAAAGTGGGCTAAAAGGTGCACCACTTTCCTGGGAACACAAGAGTGATATTTTTAGACATCTGAAAACCATGCTTGTTTTCTAACTCCTGATTATTTCCCTGTTGTTAGAGTTATGAATCGGAAGGTAATCTGAGGTCTTAATTTTTTAAGACAATGTCCTTTAATCCAACAGAACAGACAGATTTTATTAAAATAGGATTTTAGATAGCATTATAGGAGAAGAATAGCATAGCAGAGGTACTCTTAGAACTCTTTGTCTGCAGAGGGGGTGCCATTTGTTTTGTTAAAAAATGCTGGCCTGTTGTCAGCTTAGTTTGGTAAAGGATACAGATACAAATGTATGCACATACATCTTACCTTGATGAGACCTCTGAGCAGGACCAAAACATCTCTGCTGTTAAACTTAATAGGCAGACAGCTATCACCCTTTAAAATTAGCTTTTGTGCTCCACTTGCCCATCCCTAATTGCTTCAGTTAATCAGTGCTAGGATAAAAGCTTTAGTGGTAAATGTTAAGGCAAAGCTGTTTCACAGAAGGGGAGGAGCCTTTTCAGAAGCTGAGCATCACATAATGGGTACCTAAATCTGAGTTGAACTCTATTTTGTAGTTCCACAATAATGCATTCATATTTTATATTGTGGTGACAAGGTGGTATACCCAGATCCTAGTACAATTGCTTCATTTTTCTACCTTAGTACAAATTATAAATAATGCTTCTTTGGGGAACAGAAAATTTCCTGAGGAACGACAAGGGATAGTCTCAAAATATGGCTCTGTAGTAATTATAACAAGTGCTCTTTTCTTACACAGAAACCAAAAATAAAGAAAACACATAAAAACATTTGTGAGTGGCTGAAGAGCTGATTTATTCTGTTATCACCTACAGGACTGAGTCCTCATATATTCATATTATGGTCATTAGTATTCCACAACTGGATCTTTTCCCTCACTCAGCAGCAAATCAATTGTTTTCACATCTGCTTGTAGCTCATATTTCCCCAAAGGATTTCAATGATCATATTGTTTTTCCATTTTCCAATGTATTGTCTGACCTTTTTCCTCAAGGCCTTGCACAATTCACTTTAGTCAATCACTTCTTATTGATTGTTAGCGCCTTGCTCATTCCCTGTCTTTGTTTTAATGAACATAGGAGTATTTTTTTAGTGATCTTGTTTTTGATATGTCCTGTCATCTACTCACTGTTCTTTCCACCCCTGTTGCTTTAGATTCCTCATTTAGATTTATCCTTCTGTTCAACTTTCATTCCAGTTCAAGCTAAAATTCCACCTTCTTTCAGGTTATCCTTTCTTTTGTATGATGCTTGTATCTACAAAACAAACAAACTTCAGCTTTCAGCAAGCCACTATCCACTTCAGACCTTACTTAAAGCACCATTCTTTTGGGAATTTATAGGGTTCTGGCAAAAACCCTTTCTTAGCTTATAATTTCTCCTCACACTTCTGTTCTGTGTGTTTCATTCAATTCAGCACTGCATACACTTTCTTATTAGGCAGAAGTATAGAGAAGAGACAGTCCCTGGAAACTTTTTTACATTTCTTCCGAAGTCAAACCCTGTCTGTTTACCCTACATTCTGGAGGGCACAAATATTGGCTAATTTGCAGTTGCCATCTTATCTTTCTTGGCTTTGACTGATGTACTGAATCCCAGAAATTCCAATCGTTCCACTTCTTGGGCTACTTTTCCCTCCAAAGCTCTGCAGTGGTATCAGGTAACTGTTCCCTGTTGCATCCCTACAGAAGGAATGTTGCCATGCATTTTCTTGTACTTGTCTGGGAGTCAGCCATAACCTCACATACAGGATGCTATTACTGGGAATCCCTGGTTTCTAACTGGCTCCTTCACTCATCACAACAATGGATCATCCCTTTGGTCCTCTTAGCAATAACTAGACATCATTAACCAGCAAAGGCTGCAGACAATCAGTGCTTTCAGGATGACTGCCAAAAGCTGACTGAGATCCACTGTTCAGGGAACTTCTGCAAAGATTTCAAGTGAAACTTTTGCTTTTAATGCACGACTTTCTTTTCTGGAAAGTGCCCAAATCACTTTATTTCACTATCAACCATTCAGTTGACAGTAAACTTGGACTTAAAGCTGCTCTTCAAGCAGCCATGAGAAAACAGAAGTAGCTCAGAGGACTATCTCCTCAGTCCTTTCTTTTCTTGGGACTCTGTTTCCTCTAACCATTCCCTATTTTACTGTCTCATTTTTTGGACATAACAGTGATGAATGAGAGAAATGGTGGGGTCAACATATTTCACACTTGGATGATGAGCCAGAAAGCCTTCTTCATACCAAGACACTTCAGTGCACTGACCCATGGCACATTCAACCCAGGGCCAAAAGAGACATCTATAGAAACCTCAACAATAGGTCTCAAGGGATAAACTAGCACAGCTTTACAGCAGCTTTCTGCTTGAGATCACACCAATACATCCAAGATGCCAAGATACTCACAAAGAGACCCTTATCAGAATATGGAAGGGGGTTGAATAGGAAAGAGAGCCACTAACCTCAGAGTCCAGCAGCACAGAACTGCTATGCCAGGAATTCTAGAATAACTTACTTGTCCCTTTGCATTGGTAAGCATGCTGGTGCTATTAAGCCAATTACTTTGCATCAGTGTCAACCCAGAAATAAAATTCTCCAAGTAAGAACTGAGGACAGGAAACATGCTATATAGCTCTTTGGCAAAATCTTAACTTGCTTTTATTAATCCGTAATTCCTACTAAAACTCTTTATAAATTTACACAGCTACAAATAAACCAAAATGGCAAACGTCAACAGGGGCTGAAGCTGTGATGCAGATCTCCTCCCAGCCCTGGTGAATGATGCTGCAAATGTGACGTGAGTAGGACTGACATAAATTAAATTTTAAATCAACTCTTTCTTACAAGCAAAACTCCTCATGCTGGGAAAAAGGAAAGCTCTCCATGTCTTTTTTTTCTACACTGAAATCACAGTAAAAAAACCCAACCCTGTTGTATCTCCTCCCCTTTTCACACCTTACAAGATTGTGTGGGTATTGATGTGAGGGTGGATGTCTGAGAACAAGGCACGATCCTTTACACAACTGTATGCTGTGGTAGGGATGGTTATTGCCTTTCATGTCTAACAAGATGTAAGAGAACAAATTTAATTTTCTGAAAAGTACTGGCTTTATGCTCTGAAAGGCAAGGAGAATTCAACTCACCATCTGCAAGAACTGCTTCATAGATGTAGGACACAGAATCTCCAGGATTTTCATCCCATGGTTTATCTAGGAAAAAAGAAGAAAGAAAGAAGATATCACACTGATTTCAATTTTTTTTTTAAGATTAAAATCTATATGTATTTTAAATATAAGATAAAGCTATTAGTCTGCAGATAGAAAAAGAAATCTTAGAACAAACCCAAGGGCTAGTACAGAGGAACAGAGGAACTAGCCCTTGGATTTGTTCTAAGATTTCTTTTTCTAGAGAGATCTGTATTTATCCTTTTTCAGTAAATATCCCTTTGACTGATTTTTTTTTTTCAATTTACCAGAGCTGGTGAGAAAAGTGTTCTTGAGGAAGACATTTCCCTAGAAGTTAATATAGGAAACAATGCGAGAGGAGTTGGGTATAAGATAAAAATAGAATCATGCGCATTAAATGGATACAGACATTTGGAAGACAAGTTTTGAAGACAAGACAGTGCTCCATTTCATAACACGATAGATCTGGTTACAGACAGTACCACAGTCACAGAGTGGTTTGGGTTGGAAAGGACCCGGAAGAACATTTAGCTCCAACTCCTTAGCTATGGGCAGCAACACCTTCCCATTGACCAGACTGCACAAACCTCATCCAATCTGGCCTCAAACACATCCAGGGATGGGGCATCCACAGGTTCTCTGAGCAATCCATTCCAGTGCCTCACCATTCTCATTGTAAGGAACTTCTTCCTAACATCAAGCTTAAGCCTACCCTTCTCCAGTTCAAAGCTGTCCCTCCTTGTCCTATCCCCAGAACCTTCTATGCACTGGGCTGAACAGTCTCAGCTCTCCTAGCATGTCTGCAGGAGAGGTGCTCCAGCACTCTGAGCATCTTCATGGCCTCCTCTGGACTTGCTCAAGCAGGTCCACATCACTCATATGTTGCTCATTCCAGAGCTGATGCAGCTCTGCAGGTGGGGTCTCACCCGAGCAGAGGGGCAGAATCCTTTCCCCCACCCTGCTGCCCATGCTGCTTTGGATGCAGCCCAGGATGCAGTTGGCTTTCTGGGCTGTGAGTGCACATATTGATCTCATCAACCAACACCTGTAAGACCTCAGGGCTGCATTCAATCCATTTTCCACCCAGACTGTATTTGTGCTTGGGATTGCCACAACACATGCAGGACCTTGCACTTGGCCTTGCTGGCCTTTCCAAGGTTTGCATGGGCTCACTTCAAGGTCCTGTCAAGGTCCCTCCAAATGGCATCCCTTCCCTCCAGCGTGTCAACTGCACCACACAACTTGGTGTCAGCAGCAAATGTGCTAAGGGTGCACTCAGTGCCATGACAAAAGAGGTCAAACAGCATCCAACACAGAATCACTGAATGGGTCTGTTTGGAAGGGACCATTGTGGCTCATCTGGTCCAAACCTCCCTGCTCAAGCAGGGTCATCCTGAAACACATGGCAAAGAATTGCTCTTGAACATCTCCAGTGAGGGAGACTCCACAACCTCTCTGGCAATCTGTTCCAGTGTTCAGTCACCCATGCAGAGGAGTTGTTCTTTCTCACATTTAGGTGGAACATCAGTTTCTGTTCATTCTTTCTCATCCTATTGCTTGGCATCACTAAGCCTGCCTCCATCCCCCTTGGCACTCTCCCTTCAGGTACTGATAAACATCAAGGAGGTCCCTTCTCAGTTGTCTCTTCTCAAGGCCCAACTCTCACAGCCTGTGCCCCATAAGATACTGTATTAACATTTTTCAGGACCAAGTTCTGGACTCAGCCTTTTAAGTAAGTGCACAGAGACCCTACCAAGAGTAAAATCTGATTCTGTTTTTCTACTATAAACTTAAATAGGTGTCATACTGCATTTTTTTCAGGGATAAGTGACAATTTTAGTTTGGACAGCAAAACACCCCTTATTTTATCCCATTTCCAAGAAGATGGCACTAATCTAACAGAAGTAACATTATGGTGAAATTACAAGTACCAATTTTGCTATAACAACAGTTGTGTGCAAAAAAATATACAAGGGGTACCTTTACAGAGGTCTTCTCCAGATGCCTTCCAATGATAACTTTTCAGCAATTGTGACTGGTAAGCACAGTGCAAGACTCAGTCAGACTAAATAATACATTACATGAAGGACATATAAGACTACAGATTTGCACAGCCATTTTACAGCATTACCTGCAAACATACTTGTAGGGAGTCTTAAATTATTTGTCAGCTTGAGAAACAGTCTCACAACTGTAATTAAATACTGACTGATGACTGGGCCATAAACGATACAAATTTGGTTGATGTCCATTTCAAACCTTGAAAGAGCAGACTAAAAATGATAAAGTCATTAATTTAGTTTTTAAAAAAATTTATAAACTAAATAAACAAGTAAAATTGCAGTATGTTTAGTACATGCTGTTGCAATAATGCTTATGTTCTAGTCATCTGACGTCTATTATTAAGTTAAATTTTAATGAGTGTGTCCTAAATGCTGCTAAAAAACGTTAAAAAAAAAATCTAAAAAGACACGCTAAAAAACTTTAAGATGTCAGTGCACTCACTTTTCTGGGTGTCATAACTTTTCATCCAATTATTGGCAAAAATAAGAGGAAAAACCATCACATACATGACACATACTTCAGAATCCAAGGGTACCATGACTAGCTACATAGATTACAACATGAGCTGCTAAGAACCCTAACAAACAAATCCTAACAAGTAAAGTCTTCTCAGAATTTTGCAGAAAAAAGAGAAGAAATAGGAAAGAAGTCAAACAGTTTAAGTGACAGGGGATGACAGTCTCAACATCTTATCCAGGGTTGCCACCTCCAGACAATCACTTCAGTTTCTCTTCTGCTTTGAAATAGCCAGGATCTCATGTCAGACAAAGGAAGTTGGTGACACAAACCATTTTTTGTGTTGGCAGTCATTACCAACCCCCATCACTGCACTGGCATGCCTCCTGAGTGGAATGGAAAAGCAAAGCATCTCAGGAAGATGTAATACTCTGGTAATCTTAGCAGTCCCTGCAGAGCAGTTCAAAGACTATTGTCAGGGCAAAATGGAAATGAGAGTTATACTGCAGAACACACCAACTAACAAAATGTCCCTTCTGCTTTTGTGCTTATGATACAGTCACACAGACTATTTTCATTTTAATTAAAAAATGTAATTGGCATTTGAGGTGGTCTACAATAAGCAGATGACATCACTACCTTAAAACACCAGCAGTGGTATGCACTGTCTGAATGTAAATACATTGGGGAAGGAGTAAATAGAAGCACAACCATGTGGTCTCATTTATTGAAACCTCTCCTGGCGGTGAACAAGGCCAGAACCACCCACCAACTTTTCTCTATTTACTCAGTCTTGCACGTTCAGGAGAGAAATCTTCACAACCAAGACTTAGGTCACACACACACAGAGTATTTAGTACTTACAAAAAAAAAGGACAAAAAAATTCTAGTCATTTTCTTCTTCAGCTTCGGGGTTTTTTAGCTTAAGCACTTTTAATTTTCTCATAGACTCCAAGTCAGTGTCAAAATTTAGGTGAAGCACTTTCCCACTGAAGCCAATGGTAAAGTTCCCACTTAAATCAGGGGTTTAGGTCATCAGCACAAATCTTGCTCATAGCCTAAGGAAACCCATTGGCATTCATTACTTGTATTTGAGTACCAATGTGAAGAGGATTTTACAGGAGAACAAGCAAAGCAGTGGAGTCAAAATGTGAAACATTACTTCAGTATTCAATCTTACATCAAATCACAATAAAATTAATGCCACTGCACTAGAAATGAAACAGGAAACAGATACCATAAAAGTTATGATAAAAATATAATTATTTCTTTCTCTTTTCTGTGGTCTGCACAATGGAAATTAGGCCCTCAGTATCTGAAATGGTCTGAACACCTGCATGAGTTAAGCCCTATTTTAACCCCCAGCCTGCTTTTCCCACATTTACTTATTAGAGAAAAGCCCCCTATGCTAGTATCCCATTTGTCCACATTTATATCATACTACTAGTTGCAAAAGTAGTTTTCTTAACATTACTCTTCTTGGTCATTAAAATTGCTTGCAGATACATGGAATATCTTAGGTAAACAATCAGAAATTAATGGCATATTGCCATCTCAGGTAAAAGTTCTAAATTTGTTCTGAAAATCTTTCCTGGGCTGTCAAAGACTCTGGGTACCATTTTCTAGTTGGGTTATATTACTTTATGTACCTCTCACTTTTTAATAAAATAGCAGCTAATGAATGGATACATATAGATTTGATGTGCTGTTCACAACTATCAAATTTTGTAGAATTAAAATTTTCATCCATATTTTGGCATTAAAAGAAAAAAGGGATATCACTGCTTGGGGAAAAATCTGGAAGTGGAAATGACAACAGTTGCTTTTGTGGAGCTTTAAAAAATGAAACCTAATAAAACCACAAGCAGACTAATGGATACTTATGACTCCTGAGCTGTACCAAGAAGCCCCACCATAAGTTTAATACAAGTGTCAATGCATTTTGGAAACAGTGTCACAGAAAATTAGTTGCTTTAGATAAGACCTGTTCTCTTTTTGCATCATTAATATTGAGGACAACTTCAGGAGAAATTGAGGACATTTAAGGATTTAAGTTAACTACCTACAGAAGTAAATATCTATCTATAGATGCTTTAGATAAATACATGCTTGCCTGAATTTGAAGTCTTTCAGGATTAAACAGAAAAACCCTAGCTACATTTAATACACCAGGGCACTGAATCAATACATTGAAAATATGTCAATTTAATCTAAAAAATGGTACACAATTCAGCAGACCAAGGACAAGTAGCAGAAAGACACATGAGAAGGAAAAGACAGACACAAGCAAAACATATTTCCTAATTCTACTTTCAACAATATTGGGAAAAGCTGATAAAGAACAGTCAATTCTAGAGTCTCACTGGACCATCTTAGATGTTAATATAGAAAAATAAAACTTCTGAGTGTTCTCCTCCCTCTCTGGGGGCTATCTTTTTTATGGCAATAGCCACAGGATCTACAAAATTCAAAACCAACTCTGAAAATGCCACATTCAGATCCTAACAGTGAAATATTTTAGAAACAAATCCTGCAAAAAGAATCTTTTGACAACAATAAAAATATTTGTGATCCTCTTCATGCAGAAGACGAATATAATAAAGTCTGTCAGCATCCTGGAAATATATGTCAGAAAGGTCACTCCTCCATATCTTAGCTCTCCCTTTACTCTTCCAAGAAGATGTTCAAACAGGAATTACAAATCATTCAGATTTTGTGTTTGAACCACATTACAAACAAGCTCTCTGCTGAGTACAAAATCCCCTGCATCTTCTGTTCAGTTTAGTTTTACTCAACATTTTAATTAGTTTTGATTTTTGCCTAATGTATTTGGCACATATACTACTTTAGAGCCAGAAGGAAGTTGTAACAGACAGAGCCCTGTCTGCTCCAAGAAGACGAAACCAGCACCATCTGGCAGGTGAAATAATTGTGGGGGCATATAAAATGAGACTTATTTTGCACTTCTTCCATCTCAGGCTGTAGGGATAGTGCAAAGAGAATAGCACCTAGGAGAGAAGAGACAGCTAAGAACTTACCTTGCCCATGAGCTTTCCTGAGTATGGAAATCTGTAGTGGAAGGCTGGTGACTACTAGCACCTATGCTATGCCATTGATAACATTCTCCAGGAGAGTGTTAAACTGTGAGATAACAACCTGATTTAACATCCACCTTCAGCTGTTCTAACTGCCTAGAGGCCACTCCTCAACCCTGGCATCCATTAGTCCTAGGATCATGATGGTCCTCTGTCCTAAGGGATTAACAGGATTTAGTTGCAGTGGAAGGCATGTGGTATGGCCATTATAATTAAAGCACATTATTGAGTTTTCAGGCTCAATGTCACTTTTAGAGTGACAGCTCTTGTCAATACTGAGGAGACAAGAAGCTACAAATGCTTGGGAGAATAAGTTAAGAGTAATGAACAGTTTAGTGGGGAAAAAAGGATCTAAAGACCACAAAGAATATACACAAAAGTGTTTTCATTACTATCTCTAAAAGGGTCAAGAATATAAGGGTCTAGGGATGAGCACTGAAAACAAAAGGGATTGAAGACAATGACATAGGAAGAGAAATGGGAAATCTTGTGTTTCTGGTCCCAATGAAAGGCAAAAAAAAAGAGTGCTCCAAGGGAAAAATAATCTTTCTATATACTCAACAACCCCTTAGCAAATAATTTTAAATAAAAGGGAAAAATCTTTCCCAGATGTGCAGTCTGTCAAAAGCCCTGTCACAGGTATCACAAAGGCTAAGAGCTTAACAGGATTCTACAAAAGAGCATCCTATATACAGACACCATTATCTTTAAGCAAAGGTAAATAATGACACAACATGGGCATCTTCTTTCCTCAGAGCTTAAATCAACACTCAGATGAAAGCAAATCTCTTACTTGGAACACTTTCACTGTGTAACAGAGCAGAGGTCTCCTATCAAGCACTTATCTAAGCTGGCCTGGCTGACAGCCAGGGTACACCAGTGCACAAAAAAAAACAGGGCCAGAGCAGTTCTAAGCTATGAGTGTGGAGGAGGGCTTAGCTCTGAAGCACCAGGCATCACCACCACTTCCAGTCCTGGATCTAGCTCAGTCCACTGAACTGGTCTGATCCCAGCCACAGTCCATGCATCCCCAGTAAAGAGGTACACACTGAGACTGAGGCCTTCAACAACTATTCATTAATTCAGCTTTCTCCTAATCTCTGAAATTGCTGATTTTGGTCACTGTCAAAGTGATCATCTGAACACCTACTAAACATCTGGCATTACACTTAAGTCCCAAGGGCACACGTAGTAAGTATTCTTGTGAATGCATTGACCTAACCAAAGAACTCTCCAGTGTCTTCTAGGAAACTGTTTATTGCTGCACAAAGGTTTGCAATTTCCTGTGCGTGTCAACTGATAGTATCTAAGCACAGTTACTTCCTATATATACATATACATACACAGAGTATAGACCCACAGTTTTCATCCCATTAAAAAATGGCCAAGAAGCTTCAGTTTGAAGCTACATATTGGACACAGACAGAAATTGCAAACATTGCCTTCTGAAACCAAAACAGACAACCAAATGAGCCCAAATTGTCAAGTCTGAGATATGTACTGAGGAAAAGGTTATTCAATACTGAAGATGGTTGGGGAGAAGGAGTCTAAAATGTAGTTTTGAAAACACTCATCTCATACAGGCAGACCATGTGTAGACATTTGGGGCAGTTTTAAAGCCCTATAGCATACTTAAGCGTACCTACTTAGGCACAAGGCAGAAGGGACATCCAGCTAGGTCACTCATTCAGCTGGGCTCTCTCTACCCCAGTGCTCAAAAGAATACTATTGGTTGTTCATGGACATGCAGAACTAGGTTAAGCTCTGAGTAAAAAACCTGAGCTGCAGGATGTCTTCCTCAAGCACAAGCTCCCATGCCAATAAAATGGCACCTTGCATGCAAAAAAGAAGCACAACATTCTGCTTGGTAGACAAAAATCTTTGCTAAAAAGCAAGAGCTGAGAGGAGGTAAGAGATCTAAGGATTACAAACAAACAGTAGTATATTACCTGGTTGAACAATTTCTTTAACAACAGAAATGTACTCCTCAGGTTTCTGATCAGTAGAAATCTCTTTGCTGCCACCAGCTAAGGTCAGTATCTCATAAAGAATCTCTGAATTCTCCACTCCACAAAGCAGAATTACCACATTATCCGGAGGTTTTAGAACTTGTTCCAGAAAATAACTTCTCTTTTGATTCAGGCAGTTAAGAAGTCCACATGACAGTATCAGGAGTTTACATTTATAAGACAGTAAACAGAGTAGCTCTTGGTGCTTGAAAGATGAATTTTCTAGATTGTAGAGTAAGATTCCTTCTTTATTCACTATGAGTCCAAAAAGAGATTTTAAATACAGAGCCCACTCTTCTGCTTCTTGTTCATATATCACGAGGATATCCTTTGTATTTTCTAAAGAGAAGAAAACATTAAAAAATATTTTCAAATGTGTTTTAAATATATTATAAACATCAGAAGACAGATAGATTGTCATCATCCCCATCTCACCCCCCAATAAAACCTTAAGGGGCTGAAGAAATTATCTTTAGCAGAAATCAGCTCATCACCTTGAAATGACAACATCTCCTTATTTCTAAGACCAAGGCAGAAAGATTGCCCACAGAAATACTGGAAAAATAACTCAGGATATTATGTTTAGAATAACTAATATTTCAGAATAAGTATTGAAACTGCAGTGTAGGAAGCAGAGCACATTCACATATTCTGCTCCCTCCTAAAGCCTTGACAAATAGGCAGTAGTATTAAAAATGGAACACTTAGCTTTTAATGACAGAAGTAAAGAACATGTATTTGAACACATGAACATGATCCAACTTAATTAGAAAATTCATCGGTATGTTTAGGATATTTTGTCAGGATGGTGCCAGGATAGAAACTCATGATCTTTCTTTACTGTCCTTATTCTAAGAAAATTACTTGAGACCTGACAAAAATAAATCTAGAACTGTATTTTTTCAGTTCTTTCCCTTTAAGATGGAAAACATGGTAACTAATACTCTTCTGTAGAGTTACTAGGGTGACAGTTTGAGACAGAGGCAGCAGGCACAAGCTGAAACACAGGAGGCTGCTCTGAGCATCAGGAAATGCCTTTTTCTCGTGTGAGAACTGGCACAGGCTGCCTGCAGAGGGTGTGCAATCTGTCTCCTTGGAGCTACTCAAAAGGTGCCTGGATATGGTCCTGGCTCTAGGTGTACAGGAGAGCTCCCAGATGTCCCATCCAACCTCAGTCATTTGATGGTCATGTGAAATAATCAAAAACTGTGATTTGATGAGTAACACAATAATAGTATACATGAAGCCAGGGTAGCTTAATAGCCCCAGTGTAGTTGACAATCACAGCCCCATGGAGCAACAACGTGAGGCTGAGGAATAGATACAGCTTCTGCTCTTTGCCTTCACTGTGCTTCACAGTGTCTGCCTGCTGGTCAGGGTCAGGCAGCCTGACTGACACTTGCCTGCAGTGCACCACAGCTCCTTAGAGTGCCTAGCTACTGCACTGTGAGGATCACGAGATATGGAAACAGAGTGTACACAGAGTTAAAATGTTTCTGGGGCACACAAAGGATGTGGGCAGTGGGATGCACTGTTGGAAGAACAGTACAGATATACCAAGGAGAATAAAAAACTTGTCAAGGATCCCACATAAGCCCACTTAAAAAAGGATAAACTGAACGAGTATCTCCAGTCCAGGATTAATGCTTAAATTATTTGTCTTCCCTTTCTTTTAGAATAAATTATTTCTATTATTATTTCTACATTTTTTCCACCCATTCTTTCCTCTGGAGATACTTGAAACAAAGCTTACTCAGCAAAAGCTGATTGAAACTTGCAGAGAAGGGACTATCATTTAGTCTCTTGAGTTCATTGTATGTCTACAAACTCCTTGAAGGACTGTTGCCATCTTTTTAAGATTTGTGAAAGCTCACTCTTTCACAAAGTTTGCTGTCACAGGAAATCATAAAGGGTCATGCTCAACATTGTAGCGGGTGATGATATTTCAAGTTAACCAGCTCTTACCAGTACAATAAAACAGGGTAATATTTGTTAAAAATTATTTGAAGAGATGAATACTATATTTCCCATGGTAAAAACAATCTGAAAAATACCTGTTTCTGATGAAATGCTGAATATTAATAGTAAGGAAAAGAAACAGTCTATTTCTCATTTAACTCAGAGCAAAATACTTTGGTTTACGATGCTGGGATTAAAAAAAATTTACTTGCCACAATGTTGTTTTCAGAATCTCATCTAATCTTCATAATACTCAGACAAACATGCACAAAGTAGAAACAAAAAGCTATGAATTGCTGCACACTTTCAAAAGAAGAAACTGTATTAACAGTGCTGTAAAGCTCTTTCAGTCTGACCACACAGTTTCATATCACAGAAAATGAAACAAGCAAGTACCTTCTATTTACAGTCCCTATTAACTAAAAGCATTGTAGCAGTTCTTTAAAAATATGCATATAAAGACAGTACTTACACCATAAGGAAAATTTAAGAATTCATTCTTTAAACTTTGTTTGAATTTACTTGGTTCTAACTTCCAGCCATAATATAATTTCATATTTCTGCAATCCTAAAGGAGCATCTGTTCTTCTGCTATTCAGAAATCCATCCCCTAAGGTCTTCAGATTCCCATGAAGTAACTCAGCCTTGCCTTCATTGCAGTTTGTCAACTGGGATTAATACTCTCCCCCCTACAACTGGGACATTGTAGAACTCGTCCTATTTTTTGTTCCGTGCTTTTGTGAATCCACCTGCCTTCTCAAAATACTGAGAAAACCATAACTGGACACAAGGTAGGAGATCCTTCATACAGTGCATGAGAAGAAATAAAATAACCTTGGGTATGCACATGAGCTCATAAACAATGAATTTCATTCACATTCATTCACCCCTCTGCAAATGGAAAGTACAAGGCTTGAAAAAGGTATTAAAAAAATTCTAAAGATAAAAGTGAGAAACATGCATCGAAAGGATAAAAGAAGACAAACTAATTCCACTTCCATATGGAATATCTGCACCAGTCTGCAGCTTTGATCTTGGCTAAGCAGGAATGAGAAAGGGGTTTTATGATGTTTATTGAAGGCTCAACTGCACTTCTTCTCAACTATATTGATCTTTATATATGAGAAAGAAAGCTTTATTTGTATAAGAAAGGGAGAGTGAAATATATCTAACACCACACTTGATGGAATAAAGGCTCTGCAGCACACCTCTCATAAAGCTCTAATGCAATATGCTCGCCCTATTTCATTTGTCTTTTCTATCTATATACAGAGGGAAGAGCCATGCTGTTGAGCAAGGTTTTTCATACTGCAGTTTGGTGCAATGTTTATTGAAGCAAGCAGCAAGTGCTATTAAGTTACCTCTGGGAAACCAAACATGGGTATGGTTTGAATTATAAGCTTGCAATTTTTTTTTCAACATGGAGATCCCTTCTGTATTAAGAGTAAACTTCATTATTAAGCAGGAATGTAAGGCTTGCATCTTACTTGCCCCAAATTGTATTAAAAGGTGAAATATTATATTTTGAAATGCTTGCCTGAATTGAAATGTGGAGTTAAAGCTGACCCTACAAATAGCTACGATGCCCCCTACCAAAAATCCACTCTATGTACTAGTAACTTTTTCCTCTGATAGTGTTTTTGCCTTCATAGATTCTACTCAGATGCATATGCAGGCACCTTACTTGAAAATTCAAGCCCACCAAAACTCTGCCTTTAGAACAGTATTATTTTTACCTGAAACAAAAAACCAATCAAGTTTAGCTTTACTGCAACACTCCCCAGTACTGAATATACAGTACCAATGCTCAACTTTTCAGCCAGAGTTTTTTTACCCCTTCATTATTTTAATCTCTTAATGAATAATTCTTTGAATTTACTGCACTTGAAATATAATATAAGTCAAGAATAATTTTGTTCCCTTGAAAGTTAATGTAATAGAAACTATCATATCCTGACAAAATTAAGCTGTGCTTCATCTGCTCCTACTTGGAAGCTGACTCAAAAGTAGAAATAAAATTTATTATTAGTCCAGCAACAAGAAACAGTTGCAGAAACAAGAATTTCTGCAGTCATTCATAACCTGAAAGGGGTTCTTCTGACAAGCAAAACTCTTCTCTAGTTAGTGGTGCATGGTTGCCCAAGAAAGCACATCTCATGTCATCTGAAGGGCTCTTTGAGAAAACCTGCTAGATACTGTGAGACTTCTGTGACTAAGAAGGTATCAAGAATTTGGGTATATAGGGCAAAAGAACATTTCTTTTATGGCAAGAATTATATGATATAGTAGAGTGAAAAAAGCACAAATATATTAGAGAGTTAAAGGAAACCTCAAGGACTCCGCAATGCACCAAACACACCAGGAAGGCAAAAGAAACTGATGGAAAATTGGGTCTAGTAGCTGCTCTTTAACAGATATCTCAGTTTATGAACCTTGCAGTCTGTAAAAGATCATTTCTGTGCGTTTAGAAATAATCAAGAAGCACTTGCTAATGCTCATCTTTGAGAATGACACTGCACAGGTGTCAATTCGTTCCCTTTCTAAAGGCCTTTTAGGTTTGCAGGAGTTTGTAAAGGTTTGTAGGTGAAATGCTTTACTTCTAAATATCTTTGACCTGAATTTTACTACAGTTGTTTCCATAATTCAGCACTAACAGACTTTGCTTGATTTAAATAAGGCTGACTACAATTAGGATAGGATATAAAAATTGGCTCTACAGTCCCACTACCTTAAGACATTTTGATGAAAAAAAGTCAGGTTTGAACATCGGCTTTTATCCAAGTTTTAATGGAAAGATGGATCACCATATTTCTCAGGGTTGTGCAGAGCCTTTTCCAGTTAGGGCACTGGAACCAAACAATGGAATTCCCAGCTGTTCACTCAGCTGCCCATGAACCCCTATAACCACATATTAAGCCTGCCACAGTCAGCCCCAACAAAAATGTGATGCAAGTCTGTTTAGAATCCTCACCTCAATCCCATCAGCCTTTGATACCTGTGTGAAGAAAACACCCTCTCAAGTTGTTCTCCACCCTTAGGTTGAGAAAGGACAGGATCAACTGCTAGACAAAGCATAAAGTTTGTCCCTTTTATTTCTTCCTGTCACAGATATCCTCACTTGGGGAATGGAAAGTTGTTTGATTTTTTAAAAATATCAGCCTTAAAAGGAAAGAAACATATGAACTCTGTCAGTATGCAATGAACTACTATCCATCAGCAAAAATTTGTTAAAATAAGTACAGCAGATAAATATCTCAAAGGAGAAGTGGAAAGACACTGAAGCTCTTGCTCACTTTCTCATAATATATTGATGAAAAATCTGGGCAACATAAGTGATATGGAATGACATCCATTGCATCTTTAATTCTTTTGTGAATAGCAGACTACACTCTCAAGGATTATCGTGAATATCTTTTCATGATAAGAACTCACACAAAAAGAAGCAGTATTTTTTTCCAGGCAAGCAGTGCCAGGAAAGAGCTATTCAAGACTTTACAAGTTGACTGCACTCACCTACTTCACCCTGTAGGATGAAACTATGGATATAGTCATGAGGGTCATGACACAATGAAAAAAAATGGTGCATGAGAAATATCAGGAAGCATAAAATAACCCAGACTCCCCTCTTTGCTCAGAGATTTTCAAAACTTTTCTTCTAATCTCAAGAAGATTCATTTCTATCTGGGCTGTATGTGGGATGAGAATGACAAGCATACATACTAGTTCAAATTAGACTTTAGAATCTAAAGATTTTTAGTCTCGGCCCCTTTGCAATCTTTTGATAAAGATTCAACCATTCATCTCTTCACACTGCTTTCCGATCACTAACAGCGGTATGATAAAAAACTGGAAAAAGTTTCACTAGCACTTCAAACAACTCCTGCAATCTAACATTTGGAAACAGAATGGGAACATTTAATTCAGCACTAATGAGTGGCCTTAGCATAACAAACTGCCCCTCACTCATCCAGAAGGCATTGATTTTCCCAGTCAGCACACCTCACACACATCCAGTAAGTGTGTCTCAAAATGCAACTCCAGCCCTTGGTTTCTGGAATTCTGCAAGGCAAATCCCCTGAAGGAAGCCAAAAAGCATTCATTGCAGGAAGGACAGCAGAAAGCACTTTAGAACTACTTGCAGATAATGGAAAACATTTTCAAAGCAGTTCATATTGCTTCTCTGAGGTGTTCCAGTAAAGGAAATGAAAATTATAAGAGCCACTTGTAAACTTTAGAGTGAGATCACAAAGTAGCAAAATTGCTGCAGTGCTGCGGTACACCTGTTTCAATTAAAGCAATTATCCTCAAACAAAGGACATTCCTGCCCTCACTGTATCAGCCAGCAGTGGCTGCACTTCTATCCTCAAATGCCTATTTAACTAGCACGTAACAAGAACATTTTCATCCTTATGTACCTTCTGTTGGTAATTGCTAATTTGTATGTGAAAACAAATACTTGCTCTATCTGTATGAAATCAAGCCTCATGACTTCATCCTTCTTCTTACTAAGCTCAGCAAGGCCTGGAGTGGGCAAAATTAGGTTCTACAGAAAGAAAAAATGTTTGTACAAATGGCGTCAGTTTACCCTTGACCTAGTTGGTTTTCCCTGTAAAGTAAACCATTGATCTTCCCTATGGTAACAATGGGAAAACAGAACCAAAAAAATTCCTGGGGCGTTCTTCCACAGCACCAACGTGGCACAGGTAGACCAGAAAGATTCCTGACTATCAAACGTGACAAAGTTCATGTTATGCCCAAAAAGCTGTTTCTCATCAAGCAATATGGCCTTATTTCCTGGTTTAGGCCTTTCTCTCTGATCTGTCCTATGGATCCTTTCAGCTGAATATCTACTGATGGACACAGGCTCTTGCTTCTAATGAACAAGGCTAAACACAAACATGGGATATAGAGGACAGAAACCATTTCTCTATTTCAAGGTATCCTGCTCCTCTATCACAATTGCAAAGAGGTAAAATCTCCTGTCATTACAGTCACTTCTTGGAGAGCAAATTGCACCTTCAGTAGATTTTAGCACAAAACAATCAGGTAATGAACAACAGACATGAACAAATAATGAAAAGAAATATACCACATGAAGAGCTGGAGTAATATGTTACTCTTTTATGATTGCCATGGAACAAGTCCTTAAGGTCACATGAAAACATGAACAAGTCTTTAAAGTCACAGGAAAACCTGAGGAAGCTGTATCAAGTTTGCACTACCAGATGTAACCACCACTTGAAGATTTCCCTTATAACCATTCCCATGGTTTTATAAACATGAAATATTTAAAAACTCTTAATTTCAAAGTGTCCTGTTAGGGCAGACCAAAGCATCCTCTTTATCTGAGTTTTTTTTTTTTTTTTAAATTGCCAGAGTTTCTCTTATCAGGATGCCTTTAGATGTTCTCATCCTGACACAGTGCAGGCAATTTTGGATTTATCATCACATTTAAACTCTGACTTCAATTCAATGTCTTTGCTTTTTTTTTGCCTTCTCTTGCCTTTTTTTATCTGCCCCCTTTGATTGCATTGTTACATCCATTTCTCACAAATTCTTAACTTGAATTTCTTCAAAATAAGAAACAAAGAATGGAATACATGTTCAACAGATTTTATTTAGGGAAAACATTCTTGTGAAATTCAGTACATTTACCTCTATCACAAGAGACTATATTTCAGAAAATAGTGCTTCCACAACAAAACAGAAACACACTGATCTTGCAAGAAACAAAATTTTGGGTAAGTTGCTGTGATTCCAACAGCTATGGTCTGGGAAGGTCACACCATGGCAACTGATGTACAAAACAAGAAAGTGTCCTACACATGAAGTAGTCTAATTTGTATGCCAGGGACTTGACAGACACTGATCACCAGGCAATGTTTATCAATAAATAGTGCCATTTACTGCAATTTATGCTCAGATTTGTGTTCCCTGAATTTGTAATGTGATTAAATACACTGAAATAACCGTAGGCGACATTCCAATTATTCCTAAATTACAGATTACCCTTGACACTAGAAATCTGTAGAAATCTGGCTGCACTCTCTCAGAGCAGTCATAGAATGGTTTGGATTGGAAAGGACCCTTAAGACCATCTCATTTCTAGCCCCTGCCATGGCAGGGACACCTTCCACTAGACCAGGGTGTTCAAAGGCCCATCCAACATGGCTGGCAACCTTTCCTTTCATGGGGCATCAACAGCTTCTCTGGGCAACCTGTTCCAGCGCATCATCCACACATAGTGGGTTTCTACACCTACTGCTTCCTTTGCCACAAGTCAGAGTACTGAGGGAGGGCTTCTGAGACCCCACAAATTAGATGCCTTGATCTTCTCCTGCTTTTGCAATCTGATTATAAATCCATATTTTAATGCAACTCATTTACTTGAGCATGCATCCAGAAATTTAAGTAAATGTGATAAGCAGTTTTTGTTTGATGTCTAACATGTCTGAGTTATGAGGCTGTAGAAGAAATTGTCCTCCAGTTTCAGTTCTTTTCTTCCCTCCCTTTCTGACAAATACATGCCAGTCACTAAAAACACCCTAACACTGACAACAGAACAACCCAAGACAAATATCCCATGTGGTGGACAACCACTTGATATTTGTTTTGAACTTTTTAACAGCAGTCATGCTAATGTTGCACACAGAAGGAAGTAAATGAAGTAGAAAATCATTACATAAACATGCAGCTTCAAAAAATGAGCAATGACAGAGCTAACAGTGAGTTAAAAACCAAGCTAAATAAAACACTCAGGAACAAATTCAGTTGAAAGCTGACTTCTCTATATTAAACCCACCTCTGCTTCCTCTCCACTGCCTTTAAGACAGATTCTACAGACCAGCTACATAAGAAACTACTTGTATTCTTGTCCATCAGATAAAGCAAACAGCTTAGTTAAATGAATGCCAACCTGCCTTCACAAATTTAACCATGTACCTGCAAAATTGACTGTGATGCCCAAATGCATGCTGCAGCTTGCCCAAGATTCAAAAGACATTTTTCCAATAATGTCCTCAGTATAGGTTTAACACACACAATTTCCTTCCCCCCCCTTGCAAAACAAAGGCTCAAAATTATTGCTGGTCCTAAAATAAGAACAAATTGGAGAGTTACCTGGGTAACAATTTTGGGTCCTCCTCCAGTTGGGGAGACCTTGCAGAAAGATTTTGTGTAACTACTACTGCTTTAGACCACAAAGATGTTTCCTAGAAATAAACCAATTCTATATGTTGAGGTTCTTGCAAACAGATTTACTATACAATACATACATACCCACCCTACATTGCAGTATAGCCTCACTGTGGGATAGAAACAGGAAAAGTATATCTACACAATTGCGTACACTGGAAGAAAAGTATCTCACTGGTACTTCCACCTTCTCAAGCACACTATAATCCATTTCTAGTTCAAAAGGTACAGAAAAGGAAGTGAAAACAAATCCATCCTGAACTGTTTTTGACGCCAAGATAAACCTTATCCCACTACAGTCAGAGACCTGTGTAGTTCAAATACAGTAAGCTTGAGGTAGCCAGGCCACGACCAAAGAATTATGAAGCATCCTGCGTTTTACATCATCAAGTCCCTTGTTGTTCAACCAAATCTGTATAACTACATTTTTACTTTCCTCTTGAGCATTCAGAAAAAAGAAAAATATAAAAATTAAACAGGCAGATGCCATCATAGTCTATCACCATGGTCATTGTACTTGAATTTCATTAATGTCTAATGTAAGACTCCTCAGGATCCCACAGTGCCAGCTGCTCAGCAATAACCACTTGCACATTTGGTAAAGGTATGAAAAACAATGTGCAATTTTAATTTTCCTCCTCTGGAGTTTATTCTGCCTGTTCCATTTTCCATTTACTGCAGATTAACATTGTAACTGCACAAACATCTCAAATGTTCAGAATCACCCCTCACGTGCACTGCCTGCAAAGGCCATAGGACCAGACCAGAGCAAGTCTCAAACAACCTCTCTTCAATGTACCTTGCACAGCTCTCAGGCCTCACTGCAGAGCTCTGCACATCCTGTTTAGCAGGGAACACCACTTACCAACGTGGAAGTAGCCTTGCAGCATTAGGAAACAAAGTTCTTAGAGTGCTCCCTGCCCACACCCACTCAGTGCTAGAGCACACTAAACACGAGCATGAAGTTGAGCTCCCACTCTCTCGGGCACACTTGTGCCAAAGCAGGTTCCTCAAGAGACACCTGAGCATAGCAACTTCTACTGAATCTATAGATGGGACAGACTGGAGAGCCATATGCTCCTGTAGTGTTTAATGCCCTTGCAGGTACCCAGCCTGGCTAATCAGGACCACAAACAAAACGAAACATTTCTTAAATTAAATTCTCATCATGATATCAAAATTCAGTGATCCAGATTTTAGCAATATACCAAGAAGAGAAATATCCACAAACAAAACAACATGCTCAAGAGTCAATTTCAAAAAATGACAGTGCTTACACCTCTTGAGAGACTTCTCATCCTTCTGATGTTTCAGTGAGAAATAAATACCTATAAAAGTAGAGGAACTTAAGTTTGGAAACACTCCTCTAAAGAATTCTATTACTTTGATAAAGACTTAGATTCTGAACTATCATTTATCCAGTACTGGATTGTTTTTTTGTTACACAAAAGTGAAAACTTTTTCACTTATTAAGCAAAACAGATTGTTTAGGAGAGAGCATGTACATCTGGAAATTCAAATGTTACAATGCTCATCTGTGGCATAATTGTGGTGAGAAATAAAATAGTGTAATTGACTTTTGTAATACTTTAAGTATTTTAGGTTAATGTTCAACCCTTGATTTCTGATAAAAAGGACTAACTTTTCACAGAAGTCTCCAAAATGTTACAGCCAATGAATGAGTTGTCACAGTTTGAAAGGATAGTTCTGCCTTTTAACTGTATTACTTAAGGCATGGTTGTGTTCAAAATGAATGCTATTTATTATTACACGTCATTCAAAATGAGCATGGACTTAACAGCATGTGGGAGTACAAAAACTATGGCATACATTACATATTTACAAGCTAAGATACAGAAACATGGCTTGCCATTTTAATGAATTCTATAAGCATCAGTGTTGAAATACAGGCTGTAAGCTTGCCAATGAAACATAACTGTTTTTAAACTCTTAGAAAACCAGCTGACAATAGCTTGGCAAGAACACTAGCAGAAAATTAAAACAAAACTGTCCTGAATGTACCCTTTAAGCAGAAAATTCTTCTGCTTCCAAACTGCTAAATGTAGGATCTGGCCTAAACTTTCACTGAAAATATATTTTCCCCCAATTCAATCATTACAGAGTATTTCATTCAAGGCCAAATTAGATTTGGCCTCCTCTAAAATAGCTAGTCTTGAACAGGGAATGGAATTGATATGGGAGAGAAGCACATTTGAAAGTTTCAGTAAGATTACTGTGTTGCAAAACTAGAAAGCATGTATAAGAACCTTAAAGTTTTGATTAAAAACACCGGCAAAATTTCCTTTGATAGTGCACAGCAACAAGGCTTTGTTGATTAAATAGAGTTATTCTGAGACACACTAGGCTGTGGAATTAGCATTCCATGTTTAGAGGTAGGAAGTCTACAGCAACCAGAGACAAAGTGAAATCTCTACAAACAGACATCTCAGGGGGGTGGAAGAAAAAAGGTATATTGAGTTTTGTGCATTTTTATTAGATTTTCCAGATACTACAGAACACCCTTTCCAAGCAAGACTACTTCTATTATTTGATTAAATCTTTATAAAGTTTTCTCATTATATCAGCCTACCTTTAAAAAATACTGTTTAAAAGATTCAGATGAATTTGAAATGCAAAGTACCTTTAGGTACTTCAAGTAAGATTAAGCTGCTAGAGTTTACTTTCTGGACAGAGCTAGAATCATTTAGACCCTTGTAAAGATGTTGGGAGTCTATCTGGCTTACTTGAAGGCCTTGCTTTTGTCAGGAAAGTCCACAAATGCCAGAGGTTTATGGCCAAAAAGGAGACAGAAGAGTCCTGCAATTTTATTTAATAAACAAATAAAGGGAGATTCCACTGGGGCACATGCACGTGGGGTTTTCTCTCTCAAGGTTTGGAGGCCACAGCCTCCTTTGACCCTAAGCTCCCAGCCACATGGTGCCCTCTTCCTTTCCCCACTGGCTGGGGCACTAGGAAGATACAGCCCTCCCAAACCACCTACCACATATCCCCCCTTTACTACTACTTTACCTCAGTGTTCAGAAACTCAGGCTGTGCAGACCCCTGTCTGTTTGAGCAGCCAAGCTGCCTGGGCTCAGCAATCAACCTGCAGCCCAGAGTCAGTAGAGACATTAAGACCCATTTCAAAGACAGTAACACGCACACCTTCACCCATCAAATTGTTTATAAAGGCATTAGCTTTCCTGTCAATCCCTCCTCTTCTTCTTTCTCAATTTGCCTTTTTACAAATACTAGTTATCATTAACTTAACCCTTCCTAACAACCAGGAACACTTGAAACAGCCCCTCCCGACTTTTTCACATCTAGTCCCTGCACCAGGAGTGGCAAGTAAATAAAGGGAATAAAGTAGACAATGACAGTTCATATTAGTCCATGAATCACTAGAGCTCCTCGCTATGGCTACTAAGAGCTGAAGTCTGCCATCCTTTCCTTCCAGCTGAGAAGTACAAGCCTCCAGGGAATTAGAGACCTTGACCTGAGTATGATCGGTCCACACATGTCCAGCTGTCCTGACTGCTGTCTCTGCTGTCCTGGTTGAATGCTACACACAGCAAAGACCAAAGGCAGCATCCGTGCTAAGGGGGTTTCCTGTCCAAGTCAGCCCAAATAACCACAAGTGTCTCCTACCAGGGACTCCAGGGACCTCAAGTCAGGACAAATGACCTCAAGTAACCTGAGTGACCTCAAGCAACCCCTGATGTTCTGCCCCTTCAGCTCTCAGTGGGGAGCAGCCTGCAGCACCCCACACCACATCATTACCAGGCTAGCTGGTCAGGGATACAAAGCAGACTCTCCCACAGCTTCCCTCCCAACCTAGCCCCTCCATTCATCTTCTTCTCACAGAGTAAGTTCCTCAGCAGCAGGATCTGTGCAAGCCAGAAAACTCACCTGGCTCATGGTAGCCCTTCAGTTTTGCTGCACCCAGTCAGTACAGAGTCTTAAACTGGGTTAAAAAAAAACAAAACGCAAAACCAATAAACATTGTTACACAAAGAAAAAAGTAAAAAACAATGTCACAGCATACATCACAGTTGAGATAGCCACAATACACAGAGTAGCACCATACAAATTTAGAAGGCTTTAAGCATTCACCCACACAGAACAACACCATATCCCATCAGAAGACTGCAAGCATCTACCCATGCAGAGTACCACCACACCACTTCAGAAGGCTGTAAGCATCCACCCTTCTTGTTCTTCAGCCCAACCTTTTATAACCCTCATTGTTCATGCATTGCACCTGTGTGCCCTCTGTTCCCTTTGGTGATGGGTCAGTGCCCCTGGGCACCCCATGGCTCATTGCTTTCAATGCTGCTCACCTGCTTTTCACAGCTGCAGCCCATTGGGGATGAGGCTCAGCCACCCAATTACCACAAACTGTGTGTACCTACAAAACAACTCAGTGGGCACAAGCCAACTTACTGTTCATATCTCATTCTTCCTGGCCTTTCCCAATCCTGTACAATGCGTTTGAAGGGAACGGGCAAAGGCAGCTATGAAAATAAAGCACACACACATTCACCAATAGTGGTTGAATAAAATGCACTTGCTTGTCTTTCCCACTTATCAAAAGAACATTTGAAAAATTTTTCCTCCTTTGGCATGAAATTCATATTAGACAGAGAAGTTCCCGTGTCCATCCCTTTGGTCCTGGGGGTCTCTGCACTTTTCCTATTGGGAATTGTAAAAACTGTGCCATTATCCTTGCCTGTACCTTTACCTTTCCTTAATTCCTTCTTTCATATCTTTTTTATACCTGAGATGCCTTTCTAACCAACTCCTGGAAGGGCTCACTTAGCCTCCTCTCCAGCCCCTGCCCCTGCTGCATGTGGGCTCTCACCCTCCCTCAGTTTGAAGTAAACTTGAATGGAGACTATAACTCACACAAAAATTGTTTATTTCAGTTCTCTCAAACAAAAGGCAGTTGAAAAATAATGATCAGTGATTTTTTCAGAGGACTTTTTTTTCCCTCTTAAAATGCTCCTTCAAACTGAGTTTACAATGGGAAAAAGTTGTTCTAGGCAGACACAGTCTGCTTGTACAAGAGATACACTGGCCACCTTCTTGCGAGTTTTTATACATCAGCCCAAGCACACAATCCTGGCCAGCACTACACAGTCACAACTGAACTACAGGAATGCTACTGCAAACGTTGCAAAAGAATCTTACTAATAAATTACCTTACAAAAATAATTTCTTCTTGAAAGGCTTTACACTGAATACTGCATATTTACTAGTTTCCCACAGTATTTAATATTTTTAAAGGCAACATAATCAAATTCAGAAGATATCTGGTTTCTGCTGTTAATACGGTTTTGTTCATTTAAGCAATTTATTTCTGTCACCATGCATATTATAATTTAACAAAAAGCAAGTGCCCACGTCTTTTCAATCACAAATTTTAATAAAGCAGAGGAACACCAGACTTGTGGCTTCTGATTAAAGTACTGCTTGTTTTCATTTAATGCTCACTAGCATATTAGCAATAAACTGCTTTGAAGCCTGTACTGTATTTAGCCTTTCATTTTTACAGAGGACACAGCACTGCTTAACATTAAGGCTTTTTTTTTCAGTCTTCAAATGACTAAAAATTGTCCATGTTCGATTCATTCCAGGCATACTATAATTTTTTTCTTTCATCTATTTAAACTGTAAATGTTTCACAAATAAATGAAAATTATGAAAAACAGAAGGGTACACTATATGTTTAGCATATATTACCTTATTTCTTAAAAGTTTAATTCATAAATGTTATTCTATTCATTGTTCTGTATTTCCCAAAGCTTCTAGAATTTTTTATATTTTCCACTTGAAAATAAATAATGCTTACTATTTCAATTGTTCCTCTAATCTGATATTAAAAACAAACAGGCAAACGCCACTTTATACTGACTACAGTAAACAAACTTGAATTATTTATTCTTCATGATTTAACAATCGCCCTGTAGAGAGAACAACTAAAAAATTTAATATTTCTTTTTGGGTTTGGGTTTTGTATTTTCTTTTTAATCGGAAGCAAGTATAACAATAAATAGTGAGTGAAAATATTCTTCGTTACATTACAAAATATACTTCATTACATTTTTACATGAAAATACCTTGCTTTGTTTGAGAGGCACAACACCTGCATGTCCCCAGTGCTGAGAAATGTGGAGGATAAAGCACATCTAGACATAAATTGGACTGTATGTGACAGGGTCTCAGTCAGGTTTGGGGACAGGGTGTTGTTTATCTTTTAGTCTGACATTATTTCTTGTAAGGAGACTCTTTTATGCATGTCTAGAATAGGGGATCTAGGACCAGGTGTCAGCTCTTAGATCCAGCTGCTCTATTCAGATTCACCTTAACTTGGTCAGGGCAAAACTCTGACAACCAGGAAAGCCTCCTTTCTGATGTTGGTTTCCCCAGAAAGGAAACTCAGGGATGCAGGGCTGGACAGAAGCTGTGGTACTCTCCAGCAGAAAGACTAGACACGGCCATGCATTTTTTTTTCAGCCATACATTTTTTTCAGCTATGAAGGCCTGTAAGATTATGTAACTCACTTGAAGTGAGTTTACCAGTAGGTACAGAGAAAAAACGATGAAACTTGACAAAGGCACTGCATTTCAGTTTCATGGTCTTACATGAATTCTTTACTTCTTACACAGAAGCAACAGCAGTGAACCTTAGCCACAGACTGCAGCTATTTATGAACACCTGTGTAAAGTTTCAAGTCCTTTCCATCTGTTAAGCATGTGGTCCAAATGTTGGTCCAAATGTAAATGGGTGCTTTTCAAACTCAGCTGTACTGCTGCTTGAACAGCCTCAGTGTCAAACAAGTGTGGGACTCTTCTTACCTAACTGTACACAAAAGCTCACAGAAACATTGAAAAACAAAGTAATGATGGGGATGATAAGACCAATTTGCTTTAACTGTCAGGCCTGTGATAGCATAAATTATATACTGTGGCTTCATACAAAGCCTTGCTTTTTTTCAACGCAGAGAGCCAATAAACACTAAGTGAACATCAATATCATTACATGAAATAGATTCCAGTTTAAATCTTGGTATTCGTGACTCCCTTCCTGTCTTCCTTCACAGTGGTTTCCAAAATATATTTTCAATACCATTCTGAAATTATTATTTTTGTTTACATTTCATAAAACATAGGGTTGTCATTTTTTAACCACAGTTGACATTGCAATAGACTGATTTTGTTTTATAAAAAAGGTCAGGACAACTTTTTTTTTTTTTAACAATAGTTGGAAATCACTGGACCTCCCTGGGGGATGTAATTATATCAGAAACTATTGCTGCTGTTTACATTGGGGTGCTTAAGCTGTTAGAGGATATAAAACATTTTTTATTACCTACAAGCAAATAAAGGAGTATATAAACTAATCAAATCATCAAAGATCAGCGTCAAGAGATACACAGACAGGGAAAGAGTCACACTGTGGGTTTTGAGTCCCTGGGCACAAATGTTCTTCTTTTAAGAAACTGAGATTGCTGCTTTCTTTCACCTTTATCACAACACCAGTGGTATCAGTGTTACAATTTTTCAAATGTGGGTGATCAATTGCTTCTATGCAAACTTCAGTAATTGCTTGCTTGCAACAGAATGGGAGAGGATCAGCATAAGGAACATAGCTTGTAAGGATAAACTTTTGAATCTGAATGAGCATCCCAACACTTCCGAAGGCAAATTATAGCTTTGAGGTACTTCAGTTCTGGCTTCTTTGATACTCAAATTACAAATACATTATTAATAATATTAATATTACTTAATAATTAATATTGAATATTAACATTAATATTATGATGGTATTACTGAATTGCTTCAAAACTCCACCTCTAGATCTCATGGATTTTGAATCATTGTCTGAGAACTCTTTTTTTTTCCCTAAAAGTGAAGGATCTGAAAATTATTTACTACTAAAAATTTAAGCACTCCCTAATTCTTGAGAAAAACAAAAATCAAGCATTGCTTGTCTAGATTCCTTCCCAGAACTCCACTTACATAAACATTGACCGAGAAACAGCTGAAGAGAAAAAAATGTACACTGTTTAAGTAAAGGACACACAAGGAAAGACCTCAATGAAGATGATTACATTCCTGAGTGTGGAGAGGAGTGATGACTCCAACATGGCATAGCAATGAAGTTATCCTGTCAGTGCCTCCTGTCTCAAAGGAAGGCAGATATCATCAAAAATCATGCATTACATACATGCATATCTCCACCAGCTACAGCAGCTTTAATGGAATTTGCATAATACCCTAGGTTAGAGTATTTTACAGAGTTCTGACAAGTAACAAGCCTGTCTGTCCCACCAAGCATCACAAACAGCTTTTAGATTTGATCTAGACTAGGCCTTGGGCAATCCACCTGAAGCGATCTCAGTACCTCACAGAGGCTGTTCCATCAGAAGAAAACAGACCTCTATGCACCACTATGCACAACAGACCTCTTTCTGTAAAAGAAAGGTCTGAGTCTTTGGCAAACCTGCAGGAGAGAGGTTTGTGTGTGGAGGTCACAGGTGGATGAGGCTTAGGCAGAGCAATACCTGAAAAAGTGACAGAGACAAATGATGCCAGAGTAGAAGGCCAGTGCATCCTCTGCTGGCTGAGTCTACTGTTACTTGTTCCCCTGCCAATGTGTGGAACTGGCTGCGAGTAGCAGCTGGGAAAGCAGCCATCCCTCTTTGGTGTTTTTACATATTTGCTCAGCAATTACTCCAGCTATTTCACATGCATACTCAGGATTTGACTGCCTTTATTCACCAAGATCCAGACTCCAAACTATATGCCCCCAGGTCATGCACAGTGGTATCCTGTCATTGATACAGAATGATCACTGAGCATACTTCTGTCATTATCAGAATACTACCCTGCTGACTGCTCACATCCACAAACATCAGTTTGCCTAATAATTGGGATGGCATATGCATATTTGGAAATGCTATTAAATGTAGTTTTGCTCATATATGCAGCTTTCTTCTTTAAAGAAGCTTGCAGTACTGGATGTTGGATCTAGACAGAAAACAACCAGTACAATAACCATACCCATTTCACCACCAGCCTTAGGTAGAAAGCAAAACAGTACTGAGTTTTGATATTTTATCTACAACTAAGTTATATATATTATAAAACAGCTGGAAAAATCACTCTGCCTTTCTTCCCTGGTGTTTTTATCTGTATAATGAGAGTAGTAGGTAAAGATGGCTGGCAAAGCTAATGCCATTACAAAGCTGCACTTAATAACTAATAACTAATGTGGTTAGTCGGATGTTATAAAATGATACAAAATATAAAGTACTTGGTAAAAAACCTGTCTTGACATCGGAAGCAGTCATTTAAAATCATGAACCAGAACAGAAAAAC
Organism: Molothrus aeneus; assembly: GCF_037042795.1. Classification (NCBI taxonomy): domain Eukaryota; kingdom Metazoa; phylum Chordata; class Aves; order Passeriformes; family Icteridae; genus Molothrus; species Molothrus aeneus. Next base: position 28,555,869 of record NC_089649.1, read on the forward strand.
AAAGCATTGAGTCACCTTTGCAGACTCACCCTCAGACTTCTCTTTCTTGATTCCTCATTCAGAAAATGAGGATAAAATATTTTCCCACCTAATAAAAGAATCACAAAAATAAGGCTGAGCTCCCTGCAAGCAAGTCAGTCAAACCTCTGGTATCCTGATACACGTCTTTAATTTCCTTTCTATTGAGTGCCCAGCTTGGCAGTTACTGGCTTAAGTGTTGCTGAGCCTTGCAAAGACACATGAAGGAAATGGGAGCCATAAATAGACAGTATTTCTGCGAATAAGGGAACATGACTGGGACACAGGGACATGGAGTCACAGGTTTCTGGTTCAGATTAAGGGCTGCCTCTGATTTACATGAGGATTTCAGAAGTAATTTTAATTTTTCATCACATTTTTCCACCAGTCAATGGGATAATGTTTTCCAACACTACCAAGGAAGTAACAAATAAACACTAACAGTTTTGAGGCACCCAGATATTGCAATAAACACCAAAAAAAGCATAAACAAGGAATTAATATTCCTGTGCAAAGTCTAGCATGGTTTTGCTGAACACTCCAGGCTGGATCCCATATGGAGAGCTGAGACACTGCAAGAGAATGATCAATTTTAATTAATGACACAACACATGACTAGCCAATTCAGAGGAGGTACACATGTAGGACCGAATTAACATTGCTCGTACAACTTTTATTCTTTAATTTCCCAACTTCTTGGCACTACATCTCCTCCTCTTTAGCAAAGCTACGTTGGCACTGTGACACCATGAGAGATGCACCAGAGAGACAAGAGACTGCTTGCACTTGAGGGCTACTCTCAAGGGCAAGGTCTCCATCCCCAGCACCGCACCAGGACACAACACCCTGTGGGAACCTCCCCTCCCTCACAACCAGCCCCGCACCGACCTGCCGGGCTCATGGCTCCGCTGCCTGCGCTGTCCGGCCACCAAAGCCGCGGCCCGAGGGCGCTGTCCCAATCCTAGGGCGCTGTCCCGGCCCGAGGGCGCTGTCCCGGCCCGAAGTTTCTGTCCCGGCCGCCGGTGCCGGGACGGAAGCTCGGGCTCCTCCGCTGCCGCTGCGGCCGCGGGGCTCCGCTGCCCCCGGGCCCCACCCATATCCTCCCCTGCACACACACACCCCCTCAGCCGCCATCGCCCGGGAGCCGCCGTAAGAGCCCTCTGCTGTCGAGGTGCTCGGGGTGTGCGGAGAAAACGAAGTGGGAGTCGAGCCTTTCCGTCTATGCCAGAGTGTTGGGGTTTGGTTTTCTCTCGCACTCGTCCAGTGGAGAAAAGCCGCTCAGGGATGGAAGGCACCTGGGAGGTGTCCGCCAGCAATCAAGTGTTCTGGTGTGGTATGATTAGCCCCTCCACGATATTGTGCCATGTATTTATTTTTTGGAGTGGTGCAGAGTAAAATAAAACCTAAAAAAAGGTCAAAGCAAGTAGCCCATGAGAGACACTGCAGCTCACTGCTGCACTGGCTACCAAATTTAGGACATATCAATCAAGGTGGCATCTTCCAAGTTCAAAATAAAGGCCAGACCCACCACAAGGAGCTGGAGTTTCCCCATAAAACAGGATTACAGAAAAACTGAAAGAACCTTCTGAAATAAGTTTTCAAAGGAAGCAAACCTTTTCAAACCACTTTGTGCACAGATGTGTGCCTCTCGCCCACCCAAACTCCTATGTTCACCTTCTCTACCTGAACTTTAATGTTTTGAGGCTGATTTTAGTGAAACGTGGCAAAGGTTTTAAAGATCTCAAATGTGAATTTGCTAAGCACCAGTTTCAGGAATGCAGGTGTCCAAAATGAACTGAAGGAAAGGCTGCAGAATTAATTCAAGCAGTATTAGAGGAAGGAAAATTCACATAGAAGAAGTCTTTATTGATGTCTTAGTGTGACAAAACCTTCACAGTTAGCAATCAGCTACAAACCACAAATTGCAGGAGGCTGGACTTCAGTCAGGGAACTACTTCTGTAAGGACTTTGCACACTGCAGGGTCTGTGTCCAGCTGAATTACTTGGAAAACGGAACCCTCTGAGCTGTTCCTGTTTCTATCATTACACAGGTAGATACTTTTTGATTATTATCGTTTGTTATGTTTCAGGGGTTATTTTCAGTCACTTCTGCTAACATGTGGGTGGTTTTGGTAAATTTCTGACTTGGGCTGGCCTACCACACAGAGGAAACATCTAGCTACAAGGACATTGGGAAAATCTGATCTAGATCCAGTCATGTCAGGGTAAATGTGCATCAGGAAGAGAGCGTGGAATGCCTCCCCTTGTTCCTTGCTGCTCATTTTTTACCTTTGGATTTTATTCATTTAAGTGACAGGTATCTGGGCAATACCTCATTCCAATCCTGTGGTTTTGGGTGCAAGGGATGCAGCACTACAGTGTCAGTAGTCTTGAACTGTGAGCAGGATAAGCACAAATGAGATATCTTGTAATGGAGGATGCAATATGTCAAAGATAAAACATTTAGAAACACTGCATCTGACTATTTTTCCATGGCAATAATCATTGCTGCTTCCTAAAATATGGGTTAGGTAAAGTGGTTGGATGCAGTTGGGATGATTGAGTGCTCTGAACTGCAAGGATCTTCACTGTGGAAATAGGAATTCATAAAAAGAAAAACAGTCATTAAATACAAATGTATTTAAATATAAAAATAACTAAAATGGAACTCTAATTTCAGTAAAAACAAAACAAAATTAGGGGGTTGTCCTGGGTATCAGGATGAGGGACAAAATGGATTGTGATAGCCCAATTCTTTACATTGTGAGAGCCAGCACTGTGGAAATGAGTCCTAAAAGGAAGAACACAATTTGCTTTACTCAGGTTTTAAATCAAACAACAGGCAGGCTTCTACTAGTCAAGGAAAGAAAAACCTTCAGCAGTACCCAGAAGCAAGAGGCCCTGCTCTACATGGAGACCTTGCTGGAGGCGTTGGTCAGTGTGCATGGCATGCCCGGAGACCTGCAGTGGCCAGGGCAAAACCTGTGCTCTCCTCTGGTGGCCAAGGTGCTGTAGGGTGATCCATGTAGGGCTGGGAGGAGACCATCTGGGACAGGTTACTGAGAAGATGGAGATGGAAGGTAGGGCAGGAGTTGTGTTGTTAGATCCCAGTTTGAGGGAGGATAAGACTTGGTGAGGATTGTGGTGGTCATAAAGGACTGCTTGGTGTGGTGCAAGTTGCTCATCATGATGGGTGCACTTTCACCTCTCCCTGCTGATGGTGAGGCTGAGTCTTCTGGGTCTGTGCTTTTAGCTGGAGCCAACTGGGCCTTTGCTACTTAGTTCAACTGGTTTACTCTTGAACACGTTTCTTTTCTGAGCTGTGGTGCTGCCATCACAGCTTTTGAGACAGTGATACTGGCCTGACCAGGACACCATGTGAATGGTGAGCACTGTGCTGGTCTCTGACTATTTGCAACTCAAGACAGTGTAAGGTATACCGAGGCCTACACCCAGCAGAATTATTTCTAAGAGCAAAACAGCTCAATTCTCTAACTGCAGGGTTATTGCTATCAATTTACACTGCTTTTACCAGCCCAGTCATGAAGATTTTCTTCTCTGGAGTAATGTCTGCATATTACTAAGTATTACTGCCAGTGTCAGCAGACTCCTACTTAGAAATTAAGTTTGCTGTGGGGTCTGTCAGAGGTTGAGGTCTCTCTACAAGTCCAGCAGAAGAATTAGGTTTCCCCAGTTTTTCAACCTCCTAATGATTGCACTTTATATATATCATAAAGCCACGGAATTTATAATTTATGCTGGAGGTGTAAGAACACTCACTGTTTCTAGGCAAGGAAAAACTACTTAAATTATTAAGCAACCTCAGCGCATGTCATGAAGCAGTGCTGCATTAGAGGGAAAATAAATAAAAAATCCATGTTAAATCACGAGAAACATGTCTTGGGAATGATGTCAGTGTTGTGTTTAAGTTGTCTGGCTGTCCTCAATATCAATTTCAAGCTTCAATTTTAGTAAATTTATTTTAAATATAAACTTACTTCCAAATGCCCTAGATTCATAACTCTAACTTGGGGACAATTATATACTTTTGTAATGCTTTCCAGCTTCAGGTTCTCACTGATCTTGTCAAAACGAATTTCTTTCTAATACTGCCTTTGTTTTTACCTTTGTGAGCATTCTGCTATTGTTGGAATGCTGGCTTTTCTTTTGGATATAATTAACATTCAATACATTGCCATTATAATTTCCTCCACATTTTACATATTTGTTTTCCTCAGGTCTGCTAAGGTTTGAAAAGCCTTTTTTTCTGTTAAAGAGCTTGAAATGGTTTTGAAAGCTTTATTCACTGTTGATTACTAACTTAATTTTACTTGTAGGTTTCGTTGTGAAATCCACTGACAATATTGCTAGGCTATAGTACAATACAGACAATATTGCTATAATTGCTAACATAATCAGTTGGAAATATTGCATGTCAGATGATACTGTTAGTTTTTGTATTTTATCAGGAGTTTACATGCAGTTTAGATTCATGCTGTGTAGTCATAGATTTTCTGCCCTTGCACACAGCTACTGCATTTTGATGTTCGATATAACTGCAAGAATTAACATGAAGTTAGCTGAGTGTCCACTCTTCTTGTCTAGTGGAAAAAAGGACAAACTAAGTATGTGGTATATTTCTAAATATTGGTTAAATCTTATGAAGATTTAACCAATAGAAAAGAATAAAGATAGAAAAGAATAAAGAGTGTTGCTCAGCTTGTATGGTAGGTTTCAAGAAAGCAAGAAAATTGTGTTTGAGACTTTCATTTTGTTATTTAATTTCACATGCACTAAAATAAAAATAAAGCAGATCTGGGACAGAACATGATTCTAAGAGAAAATGTTACTGTACGCAGTAACACTCTCAGTTAAGAAAAAATGAGTCAAGCGAGACAAATCTAATAGCTTCTTTCTTTAGTACCATTATGATTAAATTGGTTAATGACACAGGTGAAGCATAAGAGAATATAAAATAGGTGGCCTGGAATATAAAAGCACTGCCAGTATGTAATGAAAATGATTTGTGTCATTCTTTAATTTCATTCTTGCATGTATAAAAAAAAGCTGTTTCCTCCCATGGCATCTTTGGTGGTCACAACAGTGTTAGGTAGTTTTGAAAAAACTTTAGATACATTATACATGTGTGGGTTTTTAAAAAAGTTTTTTACAGGTATAACAGAGAGCAGAAATAAATTCTTCCCTCCCCACGCCCCCCATCTATGGAATATAATTTCATGTCCAATTCCTGTTACTGTGATTTAAGCTTTGGAATGCATGTACAAGTCCCATTAATCCTCAAGATTTTGCTTAACAAAAATCTATGTATTGGGGTTGCCACATTTAAGCCTTCAGTGATAATAAACTTAATTAATCATGTTGTGGTTAGAAACCAATGCTGTTTACAACATAAGAAAGTCAATACTCCAATATAATCCTATATAGCAAGATGCTTTTATACACTTAGAAAGGTAATACCTGATGTGTCTGATGTGTCTTACAGTAATTGTTGGTAAATATGAATCCTTAATGTCTGACATCAGGGTCCTTTTATATCTCTATTTGAAAATGTGTATTGAAGAACTGCACCACTAATAAATAACTTGATGCAGTACCCAGCAGGATGTTAGAAAAATGTAAATTGAATTGATTAAGTAGAAAACAGAGTGGTTTATGGGTTGTAAGTAGAGCTTGGTCATAATTCAGCTGCTGGTTTGTCTTGCCACATGCAACCCACAAACAAAGGAACGACCAGGAAGACAATATTTCTTGAGGTCAGTTTAGACCCCCAAGAGCAGTGTGTTTCTCCACTCCACTGGAAGCATCACTGGATGCGTATGTCCTGGATTTGTTAGATCTAGATTACTCAGTCTTTAGGCTGTATTCTTGGCTGGTGCAAGTCAGGTTTATTCCCTCTTCACTCTCCTCAAGGTCCATGGACATAACTTCCTATGCATTACTCTTTCTGGTTTTTTTTCTCATATGGTAATATTTTTTTTCAAGTTGGTAAAAGATTTGCCAGTATTTCTAGCAAAGTAGTGACTGCTTGAGTCCCACTGGAAGAATGCTTGTCTCATCTCTAAAATGAATTGTTAAGAATGGTCTGGAAGATAGAGGAAGGCAAACAGCAAAGGACAAATTTAAGATGACTTAATGGGATGGTAGCAACATGTGGAGATCTAAAACCAGTGAGGTATTGACTTTGATGTTTGGGAATGCAAAGATAAATATCCAATAATGAAACCAGAGCAAAGGTGATATGTATCTCCCATTGAATAGTCAGCACTCGCCTCTTATTGATCATCTGTGCCTGAGAGACTAAGGCAACCAATTCTTCTTCCCAGTACTGACACAACATTATGCAGTCCTGACATTTTATTTGTGGAGAATTACTTGTTACTTTTCAAAGTGTAATTATTGTAATGTAATGGTTTGTTAAAACAATGTTGATTTACAGCCTCTGCCTGTTAGTTCAGTAATGCTCATACATTTAACCATTGACTATAGAATTAATTTAGTCCAGATTATAGTCATTATTCTTCAAGTAAGAAATTAATTTTCAGAGACAACTGAAACAGTATGGAAAAAATAATATGTCTATTAAGGAATATTTTCTAATAGCATTGAGTTTAAGTACTTTTTGGTAGTCTTCAAAGACATTTGTCACATGGCGAATGAATGATAAAGAACCTTTCACTGAAATGATCTTACCATTTTTTAATTGGAATTTCTCAAAAAGCAGGTTGTAGAAAACACTTCAAAATGAACAGCTCAGTCTTGGCAGAACAGACAAAATAGACCATGTGACCTAAGAGAACTTTGCTGAAATTACAGTTCAATTTGCCAATATTTTGCTTTTCAATTAATAAGAAAATCCAACAGTTCCTATTGCAGAAGCAATTTCAGCATCTATTTCATTGCCATTTGCCTGCAGTTAACTACTTGCTAAAATATATTTCTTTTTCATATTTGCCTAAGCTAGAGAGCTCGAGGTTTCGCAGGCATTTTTAAAATATATTTTTTTACAATGGCTGATAAATGTGATAAAGGAGATTTTTGTTTTCTCTACTTATTTTTTCCTCCTCCTGACTTTACAAATCTGAAGAAACTGAAGCCAGTCCTTAAACAAAGAAATGGAAGAAAGGAGTGAAACAATTCAAACAGGAAACTGAGATTACCGAGCCAGACTTAAAAGATGAGACTTGTTTGTAAGGAAATCTGAAACTGGGGAAGGATTTGAGAGGAGGAGTGAGGCTAATGAACATACATGGATTGCTCTTTAAAACACTAGAACAGAAAAACTTGTGAAGAAAAAATTGGGACATAGCTGATGTCTTCTATCCCCAAAAATCACTTGGTCCAGATTCTGCAGAGCACTTTGTTGGTGATGCTGTAGATGTCTTTCCTAGAGTCATGACACTGAATCATATGGATAGAGGCTGAGTTTAGGAGCTTTTGGATAGGATTGCTCTTGAAATGTGGTCACTGGCCCAGATTTTGCCAGTATATCTGGCTAGCAATGTTGGTTCCATACTCCTGTCTGTACTGTTGCAGTACACGTGTATGCATCCTGTACAAATAGCCAACTTAACAGTGTCAGTGTCAGGGAACTGAATGGGAACTTCAGACAAAGTTTTTGGCTAAGGGATTCTAGAGGGGTCCTTAAGCCTTTATATGGCTTTGTCTTTCAGGATTAATGATGGCAAACCAAATGTGGGTATTCAATATGAATAAATAGAGTGCCTTATTTAGATTGTTATTGATAATGATTTAGTAAAAAAGAAGAGAATAAAGGTAAAATTGTGAAATAGTAAGAAGCAAAAGGACAGAATGTCAAAAGAACAAAAGGCTGTAATCAGAATTATTAACTACACAATAAAACTAATATAGTGCACTTTTTACTCAATATAATCAGAGCTAGCTTATCAAGTAGAGATTGATGTTACTGACCCATACCAATGACTGTGGGCAAATCTCTTTGCTCAGCTTGGAGAGTTAGCCTTGAGGGGCATCCCCACCCAAGGGAAAGATCACCACACACCTTAGGGAGGAATACAAGAAATCCCCACAGTGAAAAAGCATGACTGGTCTTTTACAGTATAAAGTGATTGACTGTCAGTCATACACATCTTTAGATTATGTGTTGTCATGCCTGCTCAGCAAAAGATGCTTTATTGCTGGAAAAGCTGTTAACATGTCTTTGGTTTCTTCTGCTCGACACTTCTGACTCTCACTTCCATCTCAGTGCCTGCACATCCCTGCTGCTGTTTGCCTCAGTCAGGAAGTACCTGTCTTGGAATTGTGATGTTGTGATTTGAGATAGTTTGTTCAAGCTGGTCTCAGGACTCTTCAACACCAAACCAGCAGGCCCTCCTTGCTCAATCCATTACTGTTAAATTGTAATTAATGATCATTATCTATTATGTTCCTGGACAACTCAGCAGCCAAACTACATGCAGCTAAAGAGGCTAAGCTGGAATTTAAAATTGAGCTATACTGTCTTCAGTCCAAATTGTGTGTTCTGGCTGTTTAATGGTGCTCTGCAGCCATTCAGACTTGCTTTTTTGCATCTTCCTGCTGCCAAAATGACTTGTGCTGCCTGTAGCTGTGGAGCAGTGAAAAAATGTGTGTTCCTGTCCCACTGGAGGCTACTGTACCCATCTTAAATCTATCAATAGCTCTGGCAGTTTATGTGGCACAAGTGACTGGAAATGGACTGTCCCTTCCAGCACGCTTTTACAATGAGAAAGAAGCAATGTCTTCTCAAGGTTACATTGTCTTACAGATGGTGAGATTTTGAGTCACAGTGGGATTCTTCCTGCCCAGCTGTAATTTTTTCCTTCTAATCTTCAAAATGTTTTTACTGGGTGTTGGAATTTCCAAGGTTGGATGGGGCTTTGAACAATCTGGTCTAGCAGAAGGTATTTCTGCCCAAGGCATGAACAATATGATCTTTAAGTACTTTTTCAACCCTGACCATTCTATGACTTCATAAAGGAAAGTGAAGTGTGTGAATCTCAAGGATTTATGTTTCTCTTCTAGATTGTTTGCTTGTAGGTCACATTGAACTGTTTGTTTTCTTTTCTCCAGTATAATACTGGTCAAAAGTAATTGTCATGGCTTTGTATGAGAGACATTTAAGGAAGTGATGCAAATAAAGTTCAGATGTAACTTTAAATCCACATTTAAAAAAAATTAATTTTATACCTCCTTTCTGTGTGGGTTGATGCACCTTTTTTCACTTTGCTGAATGTTGTCTTTTGAATTCTGATCTCCTACCTCACAGTATCACTACATACAGATCGTCACATATGATGCATCACAAATATTGGTTTATCATCTCCTTGCCTTTATATTGGAAAATATTTCTTATTTCAGTCACTCTGATTCTCTGTTGAGGCTGGATTGTTTTCAGTACTTCCAAGGGGGAAAAAAGCAAATAGTTTTTTAGGAGCGTAGAATATGAAAGAGGGGCAAGTCTGGAAAAAAATAGTTGTACTTTCATTGGTGCTACATCCACTCTGGTGGAGCTGCATCAAAGCAATTGTAAATATGAGTCATTTTCCCCTGTCCTGCAAAGAAAGAGTCCAGATGGTCTGTCAGACTGCTGGAACTTCCAGCCTCCCAGAAATTACTTCTCCAGCACCTGAGGCAGGAGGGAGGGCTTATTGGATCCTGCTGGCATCTTGTCTACATTGCTTTGCATGTAAAAGTGCCAAGACCGAGGTGTCTGAGACTGACTTTCTTTGCACCATGTACCCTGATATCACTATTTTAGGCTTTGTGGCTTGATAGAGAGAGGGAGAAAATACAGGATTTTTTTAGCTTTGCAGCTTGCTAGAGATAGGGAGAAAATATAGCATTGAAAGCAACTTTTAAGAGTTGCACATTTGGCATATACAGTATGCATTTTTTTTTAATTTTTCCTTTTTGAAGTGCCCATAAGTAGGTGGGTGCTTGGAAAATAGGACAGCATGATGAGAATGACTGTTAATATTCAACATGCTTTATATGCAATAGCTTTGCATATATTTGTATTTTAAAAATTACTTTTTTGGCCCTTTATTTTGTAGAGCTCTTGTGGTGTATTACCGTAATCAGTTTTTCTTAAGTCCAGCTTGGAAACCCCTTATTGTTAAAAAATATCCTTCCATTTCAATAAACTTATTTTTCTCACATTTTCTGCCCCTCTGTGTACTCTATGGGTAAATTAGCACTTATCCAAGAAGTGGCCTGATCATTTTTAAAAGCCCAGTAGAAGAGAGGGAGAGATGCTAAGTGAATAATGCTTTTGCACCTTTAGCCTCTTGTAGCAAAGAGAACCCAGAGGAACCTGGCATTTTTGAGAGTTATAAAGCTCTGGATAGCACTGTTCCATTTTGGAGGGTACATAGTAACATCTTACACTTTTTATTGGAAAATAAAAGCAAGATAATTTTCTGTCTGAATATATAATGTATGAATGACTGCTTTTGAGACACTGATACATAAATTATAGATAGCCTTTCAGATTCTGCACTATGTATTATTAATTAAAAACTGAAGATCTTCATCTGCACCCTGATATCTAGGCCACTGGAGAACATATTTTAGTGTTGGGGGCTATATAACCCAGGCAGAATGCAATAAAATGCTACCATTTTGTTGTTTATGTGTACCATTTTGGTACACAAAATGGCCAGAATTTTCTGCTATTAGAGTGAACAGCCTGTGTTTTGCTTTATGAGGAAGAGGCTTGAACAAGAATGAAGGTGATATTTTATTTTCCTTTGCACACACAAAAATAATATGAAGAAGCATTTGTCTTGTGCTTAGCTTAAATTGTGTAATTTCCCACAAGGCAGTTTGCACTAGGAAATGTCTCTTTCTGTCCTTCACTCTGTCTTCTCCTCTCCTTGCAATAGTTTTTAATGTTGTTTGATGGGTGTTGTAGTTGCCTGCTAGAGTGATTCTGAATTGCAGATTTAGAGAGAAACTGATGAAGATGCTCAAAGTTGCCAGATATTCTTAATAGCTAAGCTTCTAAAATAAAATCAAAGAAATAGATAACAAAGCACATAATCACAGCAAGCCATAGTTAGCATCAATTCCTTTTAAATTAAACTGGAAACAGCCTATCATAGACTGTTGAGATGTTGGGTAGTGATTGTAGACCCACACTGAAGAGTTAACATGGAGAATGTCCATTTCTTGTTTCTTGTAATCTAAGGATGTGCCAGAGCCTTGAATTTGAACAAGTGGCCTTTGTTGTGTGAAGCAAAATTGAACAAAAGCTAATATCTGGCATATGTCTACAATCACAAATTTAACAGCAATCAGAATATGTCTGCCAATTCTGTACTTTATTTTTTAACTAGTTTTACATGGAGAACTACAGATGGTTTTGTGTTTGTTTACATTCTATGAATCAGTTGTAACTGCTGCTGTAAATACATGTTCATGTAGCTCTTCATTTTTACTGACAGAATGCTTCATGCTGAGACTGTTGCACAGCTGGGCTATAAATCTCATGCAAAAGTCAAGCAATACAAATGAAGATAAATGCAAGATACAAAACCCAGACTAAAATGAGAGCTTCATTCGTCCTATAGCTTGTGTGCTGGGAACAGAGAAATCATTCTCTGAGGAACAGATCACCTTTAGAACCTGTACAGATCTGAGGTGTTTATTGTCTCACAGGCCAGATCTTGTCACAGCTTCCTTAAGAAAAATTTCCAAAGATCTGGGGGAATTATCACAGCAAGACTCAACTTCCCGATGTGCATACATGATAAGTTAGAATAAAAATTGATGTCTAATTATTACTCATCTCAGGCAGTAAGAGTAACAGCCATTTATTTTCTTTTAGTGATAAGAAGGTAAAATAGGTGCCATCTGCTGATGAGCCAAACAATTTTCCTCCCATTGAATACTCCTGTGCTTGAAAGTAGCTGCCTTATTAATGTCTTCCTTAAATGCAAACAGCTTGTTTATGAATCAGAGCCCAGCTACCAACCAGCCCTCTTAGTATTTGAATGAGTTCTTTTCCAATGAATAATCTCCCTGCATTTCATTGCTGACTAAATGAAAATGGAAGGAAGGAGCTGGGGAAGAAAGCTTGTGTGATTCTCTTGGACTGTAGTGGGGTAGCTGCTGGGATTTATAGGTTTCTTAGCTTCATTTTCCTCAGAGAAGGAGCTGATTCAGCAGTGTCTCTTGTGGTTTATGCTGATGGCAGGCTGCCCTTGCAGTCAGCACAATCAGAGCAGTGTGATCCCCTGTAATGCTGCTTGGATGGACTTGTAGCTTTGACCCACAACTGACCCACATTTGGTTGCTTTGCAGTGGTTGACAACAGGGGGACCCCAACCAGGCTAAGCCTGCAGGATTTCCAGAGCTTCCAAAGCTGAAGCACAATAGTTGTTTCCATCCCTCATTACTCTGCTCCCCTCTGCCTTCTTTACTCCTTCTTAACTGCTGCCTCCTTCTGAGGCTTTTTAGAGGAACTGGGAGGTCATGGCTGCCAGTGTTGGCCTTCCCTGAGCATGGCTGGGCATTGCTGCCTGCAGGGTCAGAGCAAGCCCTGGTGCACCAGGGTATGGGTGTATGACCAGCTCAGGCAAGAGGGCAGGGGCTATGTCAGAGTGAAAATGGATGTGGCACTGTAGGGCAGAGGAAATATCTGAGGTTTTTCTATTTCTAGGTTCTGGGAAGCCCGTGTTGCCAGAAGCTGTCCTTGTCATAGCCTGTGAGTAACCCTCAGAGGCACAATGATTCAGAGCTACCCCTCTTAGTCATAGGTCAGCAAAGTGACCTATTCATTAAATACTTCTCATGCAGCTTCCAGCTAGAGTGGCATCAAGGTCAAAAATTATGCAGATCTGAAAACTGATGGAAACACATCTGAAGTCATAGTACCTAGAAATAAAAACTTTGGAAATGACGTTGAATCCAGGATACTGAACTTAGGACAAGACTTTAGATCTAGGCAATGGATGGTATCGGTCACTTATATTTCAAAATTCTGATTCCACCTACTGCCACGGACAATGTTCTGGACTGGATGTACAAAAGTCAAATACTGGCTTTCAGTACCTTTCCTTGCTGCTTTTCTGTGCTTTAGGGGACAACAGACATTCATTCTTCTCCCTTATCAGTAATACATCACACCTTCCTTTTATCAGTTCCTACATGCAGGAGTATAAAAATGTATGTATAATCTTGTAGTGGAGCTATATTTCTCACCCACCCATCCTATAAGCAATTTATGCTGTTTTCTGTCACATGTGCAGTTATATGGTGCATGTGCAAATACAAAATCAAAGGACTCAGGCAATGCTGACTCTACTGTCATGTTCCCTTGCTCCAGAATAAATTGTGCTGGTCTTTCTGTTAGCATGGTGCAGTTCTGTGGGCCTTGCCTTTTAAATAGACTGTTTCAAAGCAGGTTTTTTTGGAAATAACTATTGTGGCAGCAGGATGCTGAGTGGTGTGTGGGCTGTGTGAAAGTGGCTCAGGGATGTGAAACTCCAGCATCATGGCTCGTAGGGATTATTGGACACCAAGCAAGTAATGCAATAAAAGCTACACAATGAAAACAGTCAGTTGCTGACATTTATGATAGAGAAAAATAACAATTGTTCCTCTGAGCCCTTTCACCCATTATGCTTGTGCAGAATGTGGAAGATGACACATAATGCTCAGCAACTGTATGCAATATGGTGTATTTGAAATCCTCAAAGCCAGGATTTTATCACCAGAGTTAGAATTATGGTGCACACTGAGGAGCCATTTGAGTCATATGGTTTTTGGCTGTGGCTGTGGCCAGTGCTGTTTTAAGAGAAAGAATAGTAATTATTGTTGAGGTAGACAGCGTAGGTGGAAGCTATGGTGCAATGTCTTTTTCCCCATGTTTGACTAAAGCAACTAGAAATGAAAGATTTAGCTTAAAAAGCCAGGCAATAGTAAACCTAAAAACAATGGCATACTTGTATTCCAGACAGCTGTTCTTTCTGGAATTTTGCTTTACTGATCATTCTATTTCTCTACTTTCTATTTTCTCTACTTTTGAAAACTATAAAGTTAACCAAGTCCACTGACAACATATATGTATTCATATAGAATGATGAAAAATTAAGTTTCATAATATAAAAATGTATTTTATGTATGTATGTATAAAAAAACGTATCCACATGCATGTATACATATATTTATTTATATACACTTATTTAAAAATTTTTTAAGCAATTGTGTAGGATAAATGGTGTTTGTAGAATAATAGTTTTAGTGGCAGCCATTTATTATGCTTTAATTGCTATGCTGATCATGAATAATTTGATGCATTTCTTGCCATCTAAACTCATGTCACACCGCACGTCTTACCTGTTTTGTATGTGAACCACTCATGATTGGACAATACCTGGAAAGTATTGTTAGAGATTGTTTTCCTCCTATAACTTTGATTAAATAAAATCAGGGCTTAAAAGTGAAATACATTAGAGGTGATTTGGTGTTTGAATTGAGCCTTTCTAAGTAGCATTATATATTTATCTTGTTTCTCATAAATTGTCAACACTATATACATAGGTTTATATATATCTCTGGATACTGCATAGATGTGCTGTACATTTATGCACACAGGATGTTTGGTTACATGTCATGATTTTGTGTGCCTCTTCTGTTTATCCTCTAAAAATTGAAGAGGAAAATAAGCTTGGGTTAGGCAGTTAGAATTACAGATATGATAGACAATTATATTTAAGTAGAGACCTAAAAATGAGAAAATATGAATGCTATAAGTATTGGCCATATTTTTAAATGAATAGACACATCACTCCTTCCCACATCCAAAGCTGTTACTTTATATTTGGAAAGAAAAGTGATACCTTTATGAAGTACACACATGCATCTCCTTTGCTGAGTTACCTCCTTGCTCAGTGAAGACCATATTCTGCCCCCTTTCCATTTCAGTTCATCTGTAGGGAAAATCCTTTCTTTTTTAAGTACGGTAGACAGTTCCCATTATTAGTATGTTGTAATAGATCCCAGCAGGTGTTTCTATCAACAAAACATTTCATCTCAGACAGACGTTCTTGTATAAATATTAAAAAATACATGCAAATACAATTTGATATCAAAAGATACCAGTACACTGAAATAATTAGGTCACAAGTGGTGTGAAATGTTTAAAGTTGAAAACATTCTCAAACTTTGAGAGTTCCAAACTCCAACCTGAGTCCAGAGCCACCAGTACAATTTGTAATGTGAAACTAGTGCAAGTCTTAGGAGATAATCTGATCATTTAAACATTGCAGGAAACAAAAATTTTAAATTTAGCCTCCAAAGCTTTTGGAGTTTTAAAAACTTTTAAGTTTTTTAATTAACCTATTGCCATTTTCTCCTGTTTGTAAATTTCTGCTCTTTATTTTAATGGGTTGATGGCTGTAGCAAAGCAGGTGGTTACAGAGCATCACTTACATTGTGTTAGGTGGGGCACAGTGACACAACATCTCAGTGTCTTAGTGCAAGGGAGAGAAAAGAAGGACCCTGTAAAATACACTAAATGTGCAAGGAAGCATCATCTGGGTGAAGTGATATGAATGTCTCACTGTAAAGTGGCCATGATGTCAGATCTCAAACACACAGGCTTGTGTTCACATGGCTTGGGGCCCTTAAAATACCTTCTGTACTGCCTTCAAAGTTATTTTATTGCTTGGGTTAGGAGAGTAAGAACCAAAGATACCACTGACTTGTCTGAGTCAAATCTTTTGATCTGAGCAATATAAGGTCTTCCAATGCAGAAACTAAAATGCTCAGCAAAAAGCATTCTTTGTTTTCTGTAAAGTTTTTTAGTAACATGGCCACTTGAAATGTCCAACAAAAAAGTCAGATGGAAAAAATATAAGAAATCCTTTGTGTGTTGTTTGCTACCCCTTGGAGGCTCCAAATCCTGCATTGCTTTGGGTAAAACATGTCAGTGCAGCACCACCACCTCCAACAATGAGAAATGGAAATCATCGGGAAATCAAACAAGTGGAGAGGGAGCCCATAGCTTGTGCCTGGCCCAGAAGAATCACAGGAAACTTAAAGTACACAAGATCTCTTTGAGTCTTTTTAATTCCTTTCTTTTCCAATCCTGGATGCTCTTAGAGGTAAGTCAGAACTGCACCATGCAAAACCTTTGGTTTCTTGAGAAGTGAAAACTGCGATTCTCCTGGACTTTATGGACTGCAATATTTGACCCATAAGAAAAATTTATTGAATACAATTAATATTTTCCAGTAATGCAACAAATTGGCAATGTTGCAAAAGCAATTAAACTGAGGCTTTTCTAGACATGGCACAAGGGATGTTCTGTGGTCAAGATGAGACATTATTGGACCTTTTTTTTTAAATTGAAGCTTCTTAGCTCTTATTCTGCCAATCTTTGATGCTGTAGCTAGTGGGAAATGGAAGAAATATGCTTGAAATTATAGTTTCCCAACAGATTGAAACTTTTAATTTGAAAACTGCCCCAATCATAATGACTATTTCTTCAGAGGGGGAGAAGCCTTTTAACTTTTTACAGCCTGTAGCAATTTTTCCAATTATCTGAAGCATTTATAGCGTAGGAGGACATTGGGAAACATACATAAAGGTCATGAAGATTTATAAAACAGAGTAAGCAAACACTTTTTATGGCAGCCTAGGAGTAGCTGGAGTCAAGAGTGAGTGAAGACACTTGACTGTAGGATAGCTCTTTTGTTCCCACTAACTGTTAGACTCAAGACATTTATCTTCTGACTTTTTCCATACATCCAAAAACTACTGGTTTGAGAAAAAATCATGGCCTGGATGTAGGCCTCTAAGGAGCTCAGCTGGTCTCTGGTATGCAGGGAGGGAATACATGGCCATCTATTCATACTGCTCTGTCACAGTCAATAAGAGTGGTTGTATTGGATGTCAAGCTGCAATTCAGGAAGGCTGCTGGCCTCTCTCGTCAGGCGTTAGTGGCCACCAATAATTTCACAGATGGATGTTGTGTAATAGGTTGAATTCAAGAGAATTGAGTTGCAGACATCTCACATACACACTGTCCTGTCTGTTTCCTCTTTTGCCACTGCACATGGTTTCCGGTCAGTGACTTTCTGCCGTCATTTCCCTCCCATCCTTCATCTCTTGCTCCCTTTTGTCACTTCCTTTTTAATGTTTCTGCATTCCTGTGTTCCACAGGAAAATACACAGTTACCATCATAACAACCATCAATACTATTAGAGAGATGTTTCTTTGATCTTTTTCCAATAAAGTCATCACAGGAAATTTCTAATTTGTTCTGAAAGAGCGCTCCATAAATCTTACCATTTTCATAAACATCAACCTGGCGTTTCACAGGGCTGCTTGAAAAGAAATTACTGAATGCATTTAGAATGCTATGACTGTAAATGCAAGGTATTCAAAGGACAAATCTTATTCAAAAAGGGATCCACTGATCAGTGGATGGTGAAAGTTGCAAATGTATTATTAAGCTGTGTTCAGTTTTCTTATTTTCAGAATAATTAAAAGTAGTTTTTCATTCATAAAGAAATTTTTGAAGTAATATCAAATATTTGGAGAATTACAAGTACCGAGTCCGTCATCTTGGTTTTTTTTCATTCCACCCATGCTGTGCTTACAAAAAGTAAGAGAATTCCAATTTCTGAAGTCTCTTTCAGTGTAGGCAGATTAGGCCCTACACAGACAGAACAGAAAGAGAAATGGGATGGAATTAATACTACAAATTATTATTTTCCTGTTTTACTAATTTTATATAAAATTGAAATAGCTAGTTGTTTATGGTCCCTTTTTCTACATGATTACTACAACCTTTTTCACTGTCTTCATCCCCTTTGAACAGCTTCCTATCTTTTCCACATTGAGGCAGCAAAATAATGCCCCATGAAGGCTGGGTTCTATGTGAAAGGTTTTAGTGGAACCTGGGAACACTTCAGTAACTCTCTTCAGGATGCACAGGAGCAGCTCAGCCGGTTTTCCTTTTGTCACTCTCCCTGTGCCTGCAGTTTGTGAAGTTGTGCAGGCTCCCTCTGGTGGCCCACGGCCACTGGCCAGGCGACAAATAGCGTCTGCAGGAGGGAGGTAGAACACCGGAATTTAATACAGCAGGTAGTTCCTAGATTTGGCTTTTTATTTGTGGGGACTACCGTTGAAAATCTAAATTTATATAAGCATGTAAATACAAAAATATTACGTATAATTAAACACAAATAAAATAAAAATAAATTTGTTGTGGTAGTCTAACAGTCTCTAAGTGAAGACTACTATTTCTATTTAAAAATATTTTGGCATCTTAGTTGTAAGCCAGCAAAGCCAGCATGGTTACTTCCTTTCAAAGATTGCAAGAACAATAAAGTTCATTTTAGCAGATTTTATCATCAGGCACTCACTTTCCATTTTACAAAGGAAACAATCATCTTGCTGCTGATTCTCATTTTCATTGCTGGTGCTGTCCACATTTCTTTTACATTATGCTTTGCAGAGCTGAAGAGTTTAGTCATTTAGACTCCATATCAGCACAATTGAGTGTTTGTCCTTTCCTTTGAATGTCAGCTGTGTGGACCACACACAACTCTTTTTCTTCTTTCCTGCTCGGGGTAGACTGTGGGTGGCATCCAGGCTGAGCCCTCACTTGTTCACAGTTTGCAGTACAGATGAGACAAGATTTATAAAGCAGGGCATGGCAATATTGACCAGAGTAAAGCTCTCAGAGCATCTTCAATGCTTTCATTCCTACAGGACATTTTTTTAACATTTTGTTCTTTGTATCTTGTGTTATGCAAGTTTTAACAGCAGAGTTCAAAGTCTGAATCTAAATTATGAACCACTTTTTAATTGTGCTTTTAGGCTAATTCAGTGTCTATTAACATCTGTGGTCTTCATCAAAAGTAAATCATGCTCTTTTATAGCATAATCAGAGCAGAAGAGATAAAAGATCACCTCCATTCATGTTTTCTGAACTCCAAAATATCTTATTATTTTTCCTACAGTGATTTACTTTCACTCTTTGTATGTAGTAGTGTAAAAGTCAATGTTTCAGACCCTCTGCCATACTGAGTTGTAAAACAGGCATTTTGTTAATAACTATAAATGCTGTATTGGCAATTGTAACAGACAGGAAATTCAGTCTTAAGATCAAGAAGTATGATATATCAAAAAATATGTCACGAGTCCAAGGTCCAAGAAAAGCAATTTAACCTAGTGAAAGGTATTTTGTAGTGGGATTTTTATTGCTAATTTTTTATTTTCCCTAAAAATGATGATGTTAGTCCAGTATCCTATTAAGCATAGACAGGTGTTGCCTTTCCTGTAGCCAGCCCATCTAGTGGAACGAGTCTGCAGCAGTGCACTCCTGGGAGAGGATGCTCAGCCTGCCGTGGGGGGTGATGAGGGGAACAGCCTCAAGGGCATGACAGAACTGTCAGGAGACACCTGCACTCAGGCACTGCACTGGCTACAGCTCTTGCAGAGCAGCACAAAGTGTATGACTTTTGCCCATATTCACTGGAATTCACCCCAGTGGTGGCCTGCCACCCAGGAGCAGCAGCCCTGAGCCTGCAAGTTGGCACAGCACTGCATGGCGTGACTGCACTTTTGTGAGTGTGAGGACAACTCAGCTACCTTTGACATTGTAACCATAATTTCCTCCTGTCTCTGTCATCTAGAAAAGCAAAATCAAAAAAACCGACAAACAAATACAAATCCAAAGCAAGCAGCAATTGCCTCTTTTCACAGTTATCTGGTATAGGGCATCCACTGTTAATTGGCTACTTTGTATCACAAGTGATCTGAAAGCACATTTTACTTCGGTGTACACTGGTACAACTTCAGAGTTCATTGATGAAATGACACCAAAATTCTGATTGTGGTGAATCTATCAGGTATGAATTGACCATAAACCAGACTGAGCCGTCTTGAGGGTTTTATGAAACATTCTTTAGAAGAAATTCTAAGGGAGAAAATAACAAAACTGAAAGAGTATATATGATATTTTGAGTCTCTACATGCTGCAGTGTTTCTGTAATGTGTCTAAGTTTGTTTTATGATAATTTTGCTTTGCTCCTAAACCCTATTTTTAATGAACTACAAAGAATCATAAAAACAGACCTAGAACTACAGTGTTTTTTAAGTTCTTGACTAATACTTAAGCATGGGAAATAACTCTGATGTACAAGGATTGAATTCTCAAAATTGCCAAAGCTTTTAGTGTATGTTAGCTGAGAAATTTTGTTTCCCAAACATGCTAGAAGATCTCTGGTTGCTTCCTAGACTATTTTGGAAAAATGAATCTATGAAATCAGTAAGGCCCAGTGTGTCCAGGTGTGTTTAAAATAAAGGAAAATATTTGATCTCCTCTTTTCCTTAAAACTTAGGAGACAGCAGCTCTGTGTGGCAAAGGATTATCTTCTGTAACATCCATCAACAAGTTGCTATACCCACAGGAAATCTGATCTGCATGTCAAAATAATGCAGATGATGTTCACCAATTTCAGCAACTTCTGGTTAGATTCCACACTTCCTGAGTGAAACTTACTTTTTCACAATAATAGAGTTCTCCTGGCATTTAAAAGCCTGTTGGGATAAGTAAAATCTAATATATTTACTTCTATATTAAAAATGTTTAAAGAAACTGAGAGTGAACTCTAGAAAACCATTAGCCAGGGTTCAACTGAGCTTCTGTTTGTAACTCCTAGGTTCATAAAAATCTCATCTCATAAGGTAATGAGCTGGTTTGCTACAACCTATAGGATCTGAATATGGTCTACAGATCTTAATCAATTCCAAAAGGAACATTTCCAATACATCTGAAAATCTCTTCCACATGCTAGCAGAGGAAGAGAGATCTCTGTGAAGGACTATATCTAATTCATACTTTTATGAGATTTTATGAGAGTGAATGCTATCAGTTTCAGCTCTGCTAGGTGCAGTAACCTAATTTACCACACTTGCAACACAAATCAAATTCAAATCAGAGTCCAGGTGGAGTGGGCGTATCTTCTTTGATAATCTAATATAAAGGTAATTCTCAGTGGAGATTAAAAAAAAACTGTATGTAATTTATACAGAAGAAAAACTCTTATCTATACTATGTTGAAACTTTTCTTAAGAAAACCCTTTGTGTGGCTGTAGTTTCTTCATTCTGTGAACAGAGATGTATAAAGAAGAAAGCAGGGTTAGTCACATCAAAACTGCCAGGAACAGCAGGACTGAGACAATTTTGAAGCTAGTTTCATGCACTCATTTCTTTTTTAATTGCTTTGATCTTTTGAAAAGTCCATGTTATGCACTGAAAATCTGGAAAACAGAAAGTACCCTCACTACTGCACAAATTTGTCAGCTGTAGTATAGCTGAAATAGATAAGCACTTTTGTGTGTGTGTGTGTGTGTGTGTGTACTTTATTAACAGAAAAGCATGAAAAAGTGAAAGTAAATATACTTTTATTAGAAAGTTAGATTTTGTGGTTTATGCTGCATTATGAAAAAATTATCTCCCTGACTGTAATGTTGTGTTTGGTTAAGAATGTGGTTTTTTTTACAGGATAGAAGAACAGGTATGAGAAGGAGATATAAATGCTGTGGTGTGCTGCTCGAGTAGTGTTTTCCCAGCAACATAGCAGCACCATTTGGTTGCTGTAACTGGCACAGGGAGAAGCATTCCTGATTCCTGCATGGCCTGTGGAGTGGCATGGGAAAGAGAATGCTTGGTTAAGCAGCAGGCTGAGTGTATTTCTGAGACTTGCTCTGTGGCAGCTCCAGACTTACATGATTTACCAAAAATAATTGCTGTCAGAGTGTTTTACTGCTTGTTTGCTTTGCCTTCTACTATATCCTTCACTGAATTAACATTGTATGACAGGAAGGAAAAGGTGCCGCCTAACAGGTAGAGCACTGTTTATGAAAGGGAAAGGAGAGGCAGACATGCATTCTTCTCCTTCTACCCAGAATTCTGTATTGTTTCATGAAGGTTTAATAAAAAACTGTAGAATGGGGTATTTGGCTGGGTTCTGGGCCTGTAACTGCTGCAGGACTATGTTTATTCCATATTCTCTTTCTCTTGCTGCATTTTGAAGATGGGAGGCTGTGCAGAAAGCAGTCAGCTATCAATAGCATAGTGATCAGCTCACTCTTAGGAGAGGGGGGCATCTGACAAGCTTTCCAGGTGTTCAAGAATGTAGGAGACCACCACTGAATTTCCAACACACAATGAGACCAAAGTGAAAGGGAAGGCTGAAAATATATACACTGTATTTTAGTAATGATGTGCCCTAGAAGTGTATTCTTTTAAGCTACGTACCTGCAGTAATGCTAATTAAAGACAAAAACTTGAGCAGAAATCAAAGGCAGATAACACTTTGCCAGGACTTGTCATGGCAGTCTTATAGTGCACAACTTGCAGAAATGAATAATTACTATAAAAAATATTTTTCTGCACTGCACAGGTCTGAAGGCATTCTTGCATCACCTGAAAAAGCATTGCTTTCTAATGCCAAGCACTGACTGAAAGAATATAACCATTCAACATACTTTTAGGTCATTGTAGGGACCTATAAATCACAGCTGATAGGTCATGTGAAATTCTTGCTGGAATCACAACCTTTCCACTTCATATAAATCCTCCAACCACATGGTTCCTGGCCACAGTCAGAGCACACATGAGCCAGGCTTAACAAGCGAGAGTTATGAGGGATCCTATTTCTTTCTTTAGGGAATAAATGAATAAGCCAAGAAAACAACTCAGCAGGTCACAGGAGAGCAGATCCTGGAGGAGTTACCACCTGTCAGCAGATATCTTGGCTCACAGTTAGAAGTTGTAGTTTATGTGCAAGATCAGCATTTGGTAAGTTAGCCAGGAGACCGCCTCATTCTCTGTCAGCAATTGGATCACTGAATTAGCACAAGTAATTTATCAAGAGTACTTTGAGAAAACACTTAGAGGAGCTTTAAATCAGGAGAGAAAAAAGAAAAAGCAAGGTAAAATGGAGGTGTTGTGTATATTTTAGGCAAGGTATTACCCTGCAAGGGGTAGTATATGGAGCATGCTCACCTTGCAGGCCAAATAAATTGCACAGAGAATTATCCCACAGGGAGCAGATAGTTTCCTCCAGAGAATAAATGAGAAGGTAAGGACAAAACAGAGTTTCTGAAGTGGTATAAAAGAGCTCTCTAATGAAGAAATAAAACCAAAGATCTGACATTTCATGTTGATGTATAAATTGTTAGGACTGCTCATGGCTTATGCAATAGACAGCAACATGAGCTAGCAAGAAAAAGAATCCTTTTTGTAAAAGGATGCCTTCCTGAATATGCTCAACCACCTCATGAATCTGGGAGCACTAAGAGGAAATATTGCCAGCTAGT
The DNA here is from genome assembly GCF_037042795.1 of Molothrus aeneus. Lineage (NCBI taxonomy): Eukaryota > Metazoa > Chordata > Aves > Passeriformes > Icteridae > Molothrus > Molothrus aeneus. The sequence continues at coordinate 28,579,255 of NC_089649.1, forward strand.
AATGCTGAGGCCTCCTGTGTGCAAGGAAGGAGCTTGTAAGCCTGGTTATCTAAGTGTTGTCTTGCAGTGGCAGCTTTTTCTTATCTCTTCTCCATGGGCTCATACTGGGAATGTTTTAGAGAAAAGAATGAGGTGTTTTATTGGCTCAAGTTTTTGGAATGTTTTAGAGGTTTTTGCTGAGGAATCCAAGCCCTGGCAAGGAGTTCTGTGTCAAGCTGTGCTGAGGAGGTGATGATGCAAACTGGAATGTGGATTGTACAGAAGGTTGGGGAGAGGCACCATTTTCCTGCTAGATGAAGTATGGGAGAGGACCACCCCTGCCTCAGGGAGCTGTGGAATGGAAGTCTTTATTCCTCAGGGCTGTCGTGAAGGTGTTCCTACAAGTTTCCCAAAACATAAATGAAGAACAGCCTCTGAGATAGGCAGAAACATTGTGAAAGGTCCAGGTTAGAGGAGAACAATCACATTTATTACAGTTAGTCATTCAGTATAATTCTTTGGTCAGAATTAGTGGTTACAATTCCAGGTTTGTGCAGATAATTAAGACCGCAGGCTAGCTAGGTCTTGGTTGCCTTGTCATCTTGCTCTGCTTGGCAAAATGAAATTTGCAAGATTAATTTGCCTCAAACATGCTAAATGTGCTTTGTTTTTTGCACAGCTGGGCAGTTCTTGAATGGCTGAAGGCACTGAGCCCTCACTGCAGCACACACAAAATGTAAAGAGACAGCTGGGTAACAGGCAGCCCATTAGGCTTGTTGCTGTGCTCTCTCCATGCAGTGCAGTCATCCTACGTACAAACCTTTGATCATGTTAGAGGGGCCAGCATGCAGTGCGCAATTTCATTTTGGAAGGAACAGAAAGGAATTGTTCCTTGTATTTAGCTTTAAATATCTTGGTTAATGTTTCACAAGAAGTAGTAAGACTATGAAGTAAGACTAAATTGAACTAGGAAGGACTTTTTTTTGTGTTCTTTTATTAAAGGAGAACAATTAAAAAGCATCCTTTCTGCAAAGTGACTGGTAAAATTATATTGTAATTTACATTCATTATTAGCCTCATGCCAACTGGTATTGTAACAAACCTCATAAAGTTTTGGAATTGTGTCACTGTTTTAATTACCAAACTCATCATGCACTTTGGTCATTTGTGTCTGTATTATCTATCAGGAAAAACAGGCTTCATCTGAAGTTGCATAATGATGATTGTTATCTACAGTGATTTGTAGTGAAAACAACTAGTGGGCAGCTCCAGTCTGTTATTACTGTAAATCAAATTACTTCAGCTTGCACTCCTTTTGTTCTTGATCTCTCTATCTGGGATGAAGTTTAGGTGTGCTTTTTTTTCCAGTATAATTTCCAAAATATACTGGAAAATCTAATTTTCTTTTGGGGCAGGACATGAAATGATAATCCAACTGTTAAACCTAACAGAGAAATTCATGGACATTTAAGCTGCGAAATAATTGCAGTTTGCAAAAATCAGGACAACAATTCTTAAGCATGTTTTTAAAAGTCTTCATTCACTGCTATATGATTATAAATACTTTGTATTCTGATGTTGCAATGTTTTCTGACAGAAGTTGCTTAAAATCTGCAATATTAGAAAGAATTAGGAAGAGCTGTGGGCTTCAACAAGTTAGTAACAGCAGCTGTTGTAAATAAACACTGGTTAAAGAATAAGAAATAAGTTTAAATATATACCTCAATTCTATTATACTATAAAGATAAAATTTAAATTTATGGGAAGATACAGTTAAGCTCACAAAGTAAGGAGGTCTGTGATTCTGCAGTGGATTCACTCACTCAAGCCAAACAGTGTTGCAGATATAAGCATTTGGAAGTTTCCAGAGGTATGATAGCTTTTTGCAAGCTTGAACCTGACCTATTTTGTTCACTGCAATTTAAAACACTTGAGACTGCAGAGACTAGAGGAAAGGTTAGTGTTTTTTAAGTGATAACATTCCAGAGTTGCTGAGACCAGCAGTAAAAAGTAGACCTTTCAGACAGGGCCTATCAGACTGTAAGAAGTTTCTTAGGGAGATCATTTCCATTTTTGTCTGTCAAATTGCTTCTGGTGCTTCTACTTTCCTCACTCAGCTCACCAGGTCTTACAGGTACACAGACCTTGCTGGTGTAATAGCTAAAACAAACTCCACACCTTGCCCTTCCTGAGGCAAGCTTGCATGGATATGTGAACACAGGCCATTAGTCTGTGTATGTTTGCTCTATGTCTGTGTTCAAAAGTAAGCATGGGGATGAAATGGCAGACAGAAAATAGGCATATCAACCAGTGCAACCTGTGAGGAAAAAGCAGTTTCCTTGGAGGGGCAAGACAAGAAAACTAATGCTGTGAATGCTCCCAGGCAAAGTGATCATGGGTTTTTTGTTTGTTTGCTTCTTTTATTGGACTGAAAGAGTTATTGACATACTAAATACAGAGAGATGTTTTCCTCAGCAGCTATGCCTCCAGAAAAATGTTTTGGCTTGTTCTCTTGCATGTTTTACAGCATAAAATCAAATTATATCACTGGTAGAAAATAGACATGAAGCCTAGTGATCTTCAGCAAGGATCCTGTCGGTGTTAGCTGCTGTGGTTGTTCTGGAGGCCAAACCAAAAGCCCTGTTGGAGGCTCAGCTCAGGTTGGTGCAATCTGATTGTCTGAGCCAAAGAGTTTGATCTGGGAGGCGCAATTTTCCATTTCCTTTAAACCTCAGAGAACACAACCCCTGGTGCTCAAAATAGCCCAGTTCTTGCCTACCAAGAACCATGATCAGGGTTTAAGGGAAAGGAACTACAAGGCCTAATGCATTACTATTCCCATAGCAGTGTAAGTCAGTGTTTTGTTGTAATTAAGGAAAACTGTCTTACAGTAGCACTGTGACACAATCTGGGAGTCACTTTAGGAATGCTTTAGGAATCCTAAAGTATTTGCATTTCAAGTTATGTATTTGGGTAAAGTGAAATATTAAATATTCATCCAAAAAGAGATAGAATTTAGAATTATTTAAATAAGGGATTTATTACCAACTCTTAGTTTTTATTCATCTCAGCTACTGATTTAATAGCTCAGGCAAAATTCTTGAACTTTAAAGATTTAGTGAATTTATGGATTAAAATATTGAACTAGAATGAAACAATCTACACATTCTGTAATTGCAAATTTTCTGAGGGCAGCCTATTGCAAACAGATTGGAGGTCTCTTGTGCTGCTTCACTCTTCAGGAGAGAGGCTGTGTTTTCAAAGTTTATGACTTTGGATACACAGGATTGGTAGGGAGCCATTAGTAATAGTAAATAAAACCATCTTCTATCTGCTAAGCTAGTTCTTCCAAACACAGTACCAATCAATATACTTTTAATTCCTAGGCTGGGGCATTGATTATATGATTATACTATCACAGCATTAAACTCTGAAACCTTGGTAACTCATGCCACATCCAGAAGATGGATTATTTATCAATAAGCAGATTCTCTGGCATGTTGATTTGGCTTTCTGGTTTCCAGTGTGCTCAAAGACAAGGAAAATGAAAATCTTAGTATTGGGTCTTTAAGAAAAACCACCACCAAACCCAACAACAACGGCAAACCAACACCCCAAAACCCCAAAAACCTGCCCAGGATGTCCCAGGCTGCCACTTCATGAAGAGAGAAGAAACCCAGTGATAGAGTGAAGTGGGAGTGTGAGGTTCAGGGTGTTTTCTGAAAAAGATATGACAGCCTTCCATAATGCTCTCAGGACAAATATTTGGCCTTTGTAACAACCTTTTATTGTTGTAAGAATAGGTTGTAAAGAAAAGAGAGGAAAAAGAATTCTTCTGGAAAACATTCTAGTTCAGCTACATTTTCATCATTGAAAAAGGAAAGAGCACCTATGTGGTCCACCTAATTTGATCTGAATTAAACAAATCTGGTTTGCCACCACAGAAAACCAGTTCAAATACCTCAAGTTTAGGTAATTCATCTGTGTGCAGGTATGAAACCAAGGCATCTTGTGCCATTTTGTATGCTTGGATGGATGCCCATTATGTCACAAACCCTTCAAGGGTTCTGTACCTTTCTTGACTGACAGCTAGAGGCTAGAGGGGAAGAACGGATATCCAAACACATTTAATGTGTGTCTTTATATTGATCCTTAAACCTTGCTATAGTGTTTGGGAAGCTTGACTAAATCAACCAAATAGATGAACACAGAACCTATTTCCTTCTAGTAAATACAAACTAAAAGAACCTGGGAAATACTGGACCTCTGTGGGAAATGCGCTCTTCTCCGCTTCCTTTGGAGAACGCTTTCTGCTCTGCATAATCAAGAAGACATTAGGGCAGAAAGAAATAGTGGGATTAAGTTCACTGGTATCCAGTGGCATTAGATGTTTTCTATCAGTCAATGAAGTCAGAGTTGTCCTCTCTAAAATATCAAGATACAGTTAATCCCTTGTCATAGTCTCCCTCATGTCAAAGCAAATCAAAGGCTTTTGACAGGACAGAGGTCTAATTCCAAAATGTAAGTCTGTACCAAGGAGTAAAATACCTGGTAAAATTGCCATCTATTAATTTATGTTTAATTGTTGCTTATTGCCACTTTTTTTTTAATAGACAGCTCTATCTCTTGAAAACCTTTACAGTATTGGTTAAACTGTATTAAGGAAATAGACTCAATGTGATTATTGACATTTTAGGGCTCTGAATCTCAAACCATGGCTTTTGTTATTGTGTAGTGCAGTTGATATCTAGATGGGAGATTTTTCAGTTCTGTTGTTGATGTTTTAACAGGGTTAGTCATGTATGCATGACTGAATCCATCTCCTATCAGGTTAAATGCAACTAATATCACATCAAAGAACTGATTAACATCCCTAGTAAGGGAAAACTGTAGAATTCAACTCTTTAGTAGAACAACACTGGAATACACTGAAATTCAAGATAATCCCTTTCATCAAGTTACATTTGAATAGATCTTTTTTTCTCCAAATTCGTGCATGAGTTCTTTGATTATAAGAGCTGCATATTTACTTGTCCCATTTAAAAAGGCTTATTTTAACAATGTGTGTATTTATGCTTCACTGGCCTACTAAACATGATTATGTTGCAGTTCAGTGACTTTTAGATGTGCATTACTCTAAGACACTTAATGGTAGAATTTGTTCAGTGAACTCTCAGTCCTTTATAAAACTTGGATATACGTCCTAATAACTGCCCTAATATCTGCCTTACATCACACAGATCAAGGAAAGGTTGGACACTGCTACCTGGAAGGGGTACTATGTGCACCCATGGTGTTCTGCAAGAATGACTGAGAGAAATTAATACATCTGTAGGTAACGTCTGTGGCCCAATATATGATGGAATAGCCATTTTTGTTTATGATGATGCCCTAATCTTTCTACATGCTCTGCTAGCTGCTAGTTCCTGTAGTCTAAGAAGAGCTGTAAGGTGCACTGTTGTGTATGCCTTATATAGACATCATACCTATAGTTGACATTCTCTCTAAATTGCTTCTGGAAGCATCTCTGGGGCCATGTTAATACCTTCAACATCCTGAAAATGCTTAGGAGAGCACAAGTTACTAAAGAGAAAGATCCATCCTTGGGGTAATTTTAATTAATCATCCGTAGAGATGAGAACGAGCCAGGCTTGAAAACATCCTCTGTCACTTCCTATTGTTCTTAGTATAGACTTAATTTTTTAATGTTCTCATTAACCTGACAGGAAGATTGTGGAAATGTTCTGCCCCCAAAGAAGTCCAGTCTTCTCCACCAGTTTATGAGTAAGTTCAGAGAGTAGGGGAAAGACAGTCCCTGTATTTTTCTCATTCTTCCTTATGTTTTTTGTTACCTCGTTTGATGGACTTATTTACTGGACTACTTTGATGTGTGTAACATATACAGTCTAATGTGAAATTTCAAGGTTCAACTGCAGTTGCAAGAGTTAGCAATAACTTCTAGTATTCAAGATATAAAATATTGAATTATTTGTTGTGACTAGCCCAAGCCATGCTGATGGTAGAACTTAGTATATTTACAATTAAGTAGATACTGAGAAGAAGTGGAAGACTAAATAGCCAAGGTTTTCAATAGTCCCTTGGAATTTCTGCAGAGCAGGGAAGACTCCTTCTTCCTTGTAGAACATTAATTTTTCAGCTTAACCTGTTCTTCCTTATAAATTTTCTAATGGTGTTGTGCAGAGCTGACATGTCAAGCCCTAAGAATTTAGCCTTGTTGTTCCACATCTTTATCAACAGCTCAGTTTCTATCTTGTCTTATACAGTCTTTTCTTTCCCCATCTTGAAGAAGAAGATGAAGATATGATAGTGGGTTCCTTCCTTCACATTCTGAATTAATTTTTTCAGTCGTCTTACAGGATAGACTGTCTAAGAATGAAACCAAAAAGAAAAGGAAGGCAAAGTTTCTTTGAGCTATTTATCAAAGTTAGTTGTCCATAATGATAACAAAGTAAAGCAGGCATTAAAACTTAAGTGAAAGTCTAAGAGTAAGTTATAAAATCATGAAAATAGTAAATATATTTAAGCATCAAAACCTTAAGCAACAAGCACAATTACTTGTCTAGAATTTATTCACAAAGTGCATACCAGATAACTTCCTTTACAATTTTTACATCTGTGAAAATGTCATTATTTTCTTTTAATAGATTTAGAACTAGAGAAAGGGTCTAATAGTAATAATTTAACTATTTGCTTTCTGTAGTACTGTTCAAAATTCTGCTTGGTTTCTCCCTGATCTTAAAATATTTTTCATGTATTTTAGCTCACTCATTATCTCTATTCCTTACCTTCCCTGGACCATCTTTTTCTTTTTTCAAATTTAGTAAAAGAACTGGATTTTTAGGGACATATATAGATATATTTACCTGGGTATCAATCCTGGGTGCCATTTTTATTCCTTGTTCATTGGCTCTTTTGTCTTTAATTTGGTACAGTTTCTTCCATGTTTTAACTAAAACTGGGTGTTTGTTATGATCACCAGGACCTTGGGAGTTCTCTCCCTTCTTGTTTCTGAAAGGTTTAGAGGGAGGAATAATGAAACAAATCTAGGGCTTACAGTTCAGAAGCAAAGCTGTGCAGTAGCATAAGCCTGATCCCTGGTAACAACTAGCAGGCCTGAAGGGCTGTGGAGCCGTCAAGTACAGGCAGGTGGAGGGTGCCAGGCTCTTTCCAGACATATGTGGCTCTGCAGAGTTGTAAGTTAAGACTCTGTCTCATTCCTGTCTCTCCTCTCTGCCCTCTACAGTAGTTAATTGCCCACTGCTCATAGGTCTGGCACTGAAAGCTGAAGCACTGCTTCAATATTAGGTTTATGACTTGTTTGGTTTTCACAGGAGTGTGATAACCTGTACAGAGGTTGTTTCCTGGGTGTTTGGATTTTTTTTCTGACAATCAATAGAGGTCTGAAGGAACATTGAGTTTTGCATTACTTCTGCACATCAGGAAGCAAAATGCAGTTGGGGACCCCATGATTGTGCTGCATGAAGCATGCAAGTGACCCCCTTGCAAGTTTCAGAACAATTGTAAAAAAATACAGACACATACTCCTCATCCATTTTCTTATCCACAGACCAACTCAGAAAACAATCTCCTTCAGAGAACAGCAATTGGTCTACTCAAATCAGGAGATCACCTCTTGGGAATTTAGGATAAAAGATTCTCTCTGTTCAGATTCTTTGGCAACATGTGGACATAAACTTCCTCAATACACAAATTAAAAGTTATTGGAATAAATGGCTTATAGTTGAGGTAACATTTCTTAAGATATTTAGAGGGGAAATGAAAGCATAAATTAGTCATATTGCCAGTAAAGTTATTCCCTGTCACAGCCTTTCCATTTCTCCTCTAAACCACTAATGAACACTCTAGCTGTAGAAAAAGCACAAACATTGTGCTCCCTAGTTTGTACTTTTGGCAGTTCATAATATGTCAGTGTCTGCACTGTCAAATTCTGCTTCAGATCAGTTGGCCACAGATCTGGCACTGAGACAAATATGTTTAAATTGCACACAGTCCAAAGAAGTGGAGAAGCCTCTTCAGTTTTAGGTATGAATACAGCCCTTTCTTCTGTCAGGTGTTTTGAAATTAGAAGTTTTCACTAAAATTACTGGTATAATCCCTGCTACAAATAGTCTCTGTTTCCTCTCTGTACTGGTAAGGTGCTACTCCCAGTGTATAAACAAATGGTGATTCATTAGCACAATGACCCAGAACAACAGATGACCTTGCATATGAATAGGTTATTCTTCTGCTTCAGTTATGGCAATGAATCATTTCCCTCTTGTGCTCCTCCTTCCCTTCTACTTGAGTGCATTTCTTATTATTCAGAATTCTCAACTTGAAAGATCAGTTGTCCCTGGAGGTTGAGAGGGGAAAGATCCTCACTTGCACAAAGCACAGAGGAACACAACTCTCCCGAGTCATCAGGATAAACTGCCTGGTTTATCAGGCAGTTCTCTGGTTATCTGCTTTTGGTTATTTGCTGCTTTACATTGGACCATACTTTCCTCTCAACTGTTTGTGTCCTCCTGACACAAGGTATGTTTCATGAGTGAAAGCAGAAATTGTCCACCAAAATTCTTTTTTCTTCTGTGGAGAGCTATTGACTTTTGGGGACTGTGTGAATGTAAATTAAACATCAAGATTGTTCATTGGAAAATCCACTAGAATGAATGTCTTTTGTCAGTATTTAGAAAGCAGTTAGCATGTTTCAGTTTTCTTGTTCTCCACCCTACTTGAACACAAGGAAGCCTTGTTTTGAACTTGCTATTCCCACAAGCCCTTATGTTTCTTAAAATACCTCAATATGTAGATTTCCTGAAGGGCTTCCAGAAAATGGTATTTAGTAGTATCTGGATAATTTTTCTGGAACATTTTTGCTTAGGTAAATGTTAAAAACATAATCTCACATTTATATAGTGATTTGGCACCTGGCCATTTGTCCCTGTTTCATATCAGTGGTAAACAGCTGAGTTGGCTGACTTTTAAATACAAAAACATCCTGTTCTAGCTGAAGCTGTTAATGAAAAGACTACTGAAAAGTCTGTTGGTGAAAGTTGGCAATTGCAACAATCCTGTTCCTAGAAATACAATGGCTGATATTTACAATGGCTTGGTAGGGCCAAGCACTCCCTTTGGCAAGGGGATATAAGCGGTGCGCCACGCACATAAGCAGCTTCTGAAGCATGGGTTTACACACATGGACTGTTTAAATAATGCTCAGGCTTGAGGTGAGAGGAGTGGAGAATCACTGACATTCTTCAAATGCTCAGTGACTTGCTGTGGAAGGACAATATTTCAGAATCCATGATGGATAAGATGAAAGTAACAGGCTTAAGTTTTAGTGAGTTGAGGATTGAACATAAGGAGAAAAAGCATCTTCTAAAAATTTTTCTAAAGATAAGGATGGATTAATCATAGGAAGCCAAGGGTACATCAAGTCCTTGGGACCTGATGAAATGCTAAGCCACTACCCATCATACTAGAGAAGTTGTGTCAATCTGGTGAAGATCCCACCGACTGGAAAAGGGGAAACATAACCCTCATTTTAAATAAGGCAAAACTGAAAGGCCAGGGGAACTACAGGCCAGTCAGTCTCACCTGGTGCCTAGATAGATCAGGGAGCAAATCCTTCTTGAATCTGTACTATGACACATGGAAGCTAAGGAGGTGGTTGGTGAAAGCCAACATTGTTTCATTAACGGCAAATTGAAGCAGTACTTCAGAGGCAAAGATCTCTCCTTACTTTCCATATACAAGTTACAAGCACAATAGAAATGGGCAAAGAGAAAGTTGTCATCTCTCCTTCTGCCAAGGAGTTCCTTCAAGTTCTCCACTGAGCCTCAGTAATATTTTTTCATTTCTGTTTATTTCCCATTGATTATTCTGATACTGATTACAAGTCTGTAGACCCTGAGGAGAATGAATTGCATCTAAAATTAAATACATGACTGTCATATTTTAATTTCTGGTAATTAGAACTGTAATGATTTGTTGTAACTGTGGGTATCTATCTATAAAAATTGTATTTACTGTCTAAAACACAAAAATTAGAATGAAAAATATAGTTCTTGTCTGCATTTCATAAATGAGGCAAAGGTTATGGTTTTATGTTGTACATATTGAAAACATTTTTCCAGAGTACAAGGATATAATTCTAAGCAGTTTAAACATGTGGCTACATAAATCTATTAAATTCTTCTGAGTAAAGGTTAGATGAAGCCATTTTTTATTTTCAAATCTCATGTGCAGTCATTCCAAGAAAAAGAGTGTATTTAAATCAATTACAGGATTAATCTGAAGAGAATTCCATTAAGAATCTGAGAAGAACAGACTAAACAAATGCTGCTTTGACTGCCAGCATCAGGTTCAAACTTACTTTGCAATTTTTTTGTCATCATTTAAAGGTTTCTATGGTCATATGGAGAGCCTCTAGGCAGCTGCAGATCCTGACGTGTGTGACAAAGAGTTAGACCAGTGGGTTGACTCAGTCACAGGAATTTTTTTCCTGATGATATCTACAGTGTCCTAAAGCATCACAGCTTAGAGTCAACAGATCCTTAAGAGACAAATTTGAGTGGGTTCAGGTAAACAGACAAGAAAGCAGACACTATGTCCAAACAACATCTCAGAATGATCAATAAAAGTCAACCTATGACCCTGCAATTTGTTTGTCTCTTTTTCTTATAAAGAGAGATTAATGGAAGAAGTTACGGACTGGACTGAAAGTATTGATACCCCTCTGTTTTTTCTGTAAGGTCATATGTATCTGAAGGAAGATTAAATTAATTTAAAGTTAAGTATGAGAAAAGTCCTGAAGATGAAGCTAGGAAAATCACTGAGGAGTATAATGTGAAATTATGAAAAGAACACAGAAATATCCCAAATTCTGCTTTGACTTGCCCCCCAGAAAAGCCAAATCGTTTAGCAAAACATGCATGGCAAGTTTGCCCTAGAAGTAAAGTTTATTTCAGTTCAGAAAAACATGTTTAAAATATTATTTAAGCATTCAAGAAAAAATGGGGAATTGTTCTGAGGGTTTTTTTTCTTTTTTCTTAAGCAGTCTTTTTGTTCTGTGTAGCAAAGGAGTAGTACCTTCAAAAGAGAAACATGCTCTAATGAGCAGAAAGTCCATTTAAAAATGAACTTGAGTAATATCTTCAGTTTTAGTAGGGTCCTGATTTAAAGTAATTTGACACTTGCCATATTTCAAGATCAAATATAAATATGAAATGGTATGAGATGCAAAAGAAGATTGTCCAAGTATGTGTCAGCCAGATCTGCTACGTTTTGGAGGTTTCACAGTGCTCACCCAGCTCCTGCTTACAGATAAAGAACGTTTGACATGAGTATTCCTTAAAGTCAACTTTTTCAGCATTGAAACAATATTGGTAAAATATTGGTTTTCAAATGTTCTACACTTCCTCCAACTTCTGTGACCCACTCCATCAGTTACCAAACACATATTTTTATCCTTTTTGTACTTCCACTTTCATTGGTCTTTTTTGTAGATTAAATCTTCACCAAGGAACCTGACTCCCATCAGATGAGGAGTTCATTAATGGCAGGCTAGTAAAGTAAGAAAACGGGAGTGAGCAGAGTAGGCAAACTCCAAATGCTGACCATGGTACAGGTAGATTGAAAAAGTTCAGGAGATGTGCTGATTAGGTAGATGACAAGTGGGGAGGTTGCTGGGCTAGAAAAAGAGCATGGCTAAGCAGATTCATCCTCTTACCTTCCTCCTATGATGGAATGCAAGACACTACAGCTCAGAAGAGGTTCATGTGGAGTCTTTGGTCATAGGGAGTGTTTCTGGCTCTACCAAAACTCTAGGAAGTTAATGCCTGAAGATTATTCTGCATACCAAGTGTTATGTTAATGTAAGAACACGAAATGCATGGGGGGGAAAAAAAGCACATTATCGTGACAAAAGAATTGGAAAAATCTGACATAGGTAAATATAGAATCAGTGCTGCAGTGGAATAATAGGTGCCATTCTAGGATGATGAACAGCTACTTGGGCTGCTGCTTAAGCTCAGAAAAATGAGAAAAAACTTGCACTGTGTTTGTCACATCCAAGAAGAGATCAAAGTATATGCTTGGATGTAATCCAATCAGCAATAAAATCATTATGGTTCTTTTTCTTGCAAATCCAGTCATGATGTCGATCATACAGATTAACACTCCTACGATAGCAGATGACAAAGATGCAGTTGATGAATTCTATCAACAGCTTGAAGATACATTAATTAAAAATGAAGCAAAGCTATCACCCTTGCAACTGGGGACCTAACGGTGGAAGTTTGGCTGTCAGATGTTTGGCTTGCCAAAAGAAGTAATGGAAAATGACTACTCATCTTTGTTTACTGAATGAAAGTGGCATCTGTTTGAACTTTCTTGCCTGCATGTTCATTCCTTCTTCATTTAACACCTAAGCTGGAAGTCCAAGATATTTGTATAGATGGCAATGGCACAATGAGTAAGAGCCAAGCAATGCTCAAAGATCAATATGCAACAAAGAGCACACTGAGTCAGAAGAGCAGTTTTTGGCTTCTAGAATGTCAAAATATGGATTTTCAGCAGCCCATTGCTGCTTTTCCAGACACAGAAAAATCTATGTGATGTCTGTCCAAAAGAGGTTGGTTGCATTGGCATGAAGGAGCAGTCAGTTAACCCAAATGGACTATGAAATAAAACTGCCAAGTGCAAGCTACCAGTAAACACATCCTGGTAAGTCAGGGCTGTGCTCTGAACATCTGTGAACAGCAGCAAGCAACCATTTCATAAGACAGCATGTGAACAGTAACATATGCTGCCCAGACTTTTTCAAAGCGTATAGAGGATTTTCTCTGAGAGAAGCTCTGAAAGAATTTGCAAACTAAAAAGGAACGTCATGTCCCACTCCCTGCCACCCACCCCGCCCCCATCCCACCCCAGGAAACAAGGCAGATGTGCCCATGAGATAAGAAGGCAAGCTCCAGTCCTAGGCAATCATCAGCAAGTGCTGGAGTTAGTGAAGTGAAACCCACCAGTGGAAACCACATTAAGGACATTAATGTGGGAGGGAATGAAATATCTCTATGCTGACCAGAGAGAGGATGCAAGCAAATCTTACCCAGTGATTACCTGCAGAAGAAATAGATTAGGTTCAGTTATCTGGAAACTTTTACATCCAACCACAAGGGTATTTAAAAGGAAGTGGAGACAGAATTCCAATTCAGCTGTATCTTCTCACAGAAAAAAGCATGAGAAATCTTACAAACATTTGTTAAAGGTTCAACTGGTGAAAATAGGAATGGCTGAGTGAGCTGGGATTGTTTAGCCTGGAGAAAAGGAGGCTCAGGGGGATCTCATTGCTCTGTACAGCAGCCTAAAAGGAGGTTGTGGCCAGGTAGGGTCAGTCTCTTCTGCTGTGTCTCAAGTGAAAGGATGAGAGGAAAGAGTCTCATTGTGCCGGAGGAGGTTCAGATTAGATATTAGATAAAATTTTCCACTGAAAGTGTGGTTAGGCATTGGAATAAGTTTCCCAAGGAGTCACCGTCCTTGAAAGTGTTAAGAGATGTGTGGATGTGGCACTTGGGGATATAGGTTAGGGGTGATTATGTGGGTGCTGGGTTGATGGTTGGGCAAATGATCTTGAAGCTCTCTTCCAAAAAAGCTTATTTTTAAGTCCAAGACAGTGAAGGAAAGAAAGCAGATAAAAGCTTATTCTTCACCTAATTTTCTTCCCATTGCACATGGATCAATACTTTGATAGCTTAGCCTGTGTTCCAGGTCTATCTTCTAAAACATCAGCTAAAGCACTGCCACAAGCAGTGTCTGCACATAATTTATATAGATCTTCCAAATTACTTAAGCTAGTACTAGAAGGAAGTATTAATGTCATCAGGTGCAATATCCACCTTTTGGCAACTGTTCTCCCTGAGAAGATCGGGTTAGTTTTGTGCTACATGACTCTAATGGAGTAGGAGGCAAGCAGTAGTTAGCCTTAACATGGATAAATCTTATGTACTTTTAGGTCTCTGAAATCCAGTTATTCTGTTCTCTTTACCTCATTGCTTTCACAGCCTTTTTTTATTGTCCACTTGTATTTTTCTGAGCCATGACTACAGTAATTTTAAAAACCCCCAAACAACCCAACGAACTAGTTAAAAAAAAAAACCCTAGTTTTGCTTTTGGTGGAAAATCTAGGATTGAAATATAGCACATCTCGGTGCTCTGCTGCTCTTATGTCCAAACTTTGAGCTACAGTCACACAGTTCATCATGCTCATTACTTTTTTTTGTGTGTCTACTGCCATGTATTTCATTTCTTATAGGCTTAAATACTATACATAAGTTCACGAAGATATCTGAACTCACAGATTCAATAGGATAAACTGGCTCTTGTAGAACTTGTTCCCCTGCTCACCCTCCCCTCAAAGTAAAACCCCCCCAAACCATCTATTCTACTTCTGAGTCCTTCAGTATCTTCATCCATGATTTCTTTTATGCATTTAATTTTGCTCCTTCTCTTCTTTTGATGCAGAGAGAGATCAAATTAAACTGAGCAGTATGTAGTCAAGGCAGTGTTGGACTTGGTTCTACGTGTTTCAGTTGCAGCTGATCCCATATTCACAGAATCACAGAATTTTTGCACAGAATAGTTGGAAGAGACCCACAAGAATCATCAAATCCAACTCTTGAGTGAATGGCCCTATGGGGATGTAACCCATCACCCTGGACTATTAGCACCCTGCTCTAACCAACTGAGTCCATCTCAGGGCTGATGTTCATTGCTTATTGTTTGATTTAGATAATGCTTTTTTTAAAAAAATCAAACTGTTTTCATGGTGTGAGAAAGAAATCTGGATATGGGAATTCTCACAGACCTTGTTTTCTGCATCCTAAATTGCAGGTTTCATGTACAGATTTACAGAAATAGTTGGAGAAGGCTTCATGGTCTCCAGAATATAATGCAGGGTATTAATTCTCTTCCCCTTCCTCTCCCATTTATGATTTTTCAGTCTTTGAAATACAATGCAGCAGTCATGTTGATGCTGTTCAGACCCCTCTCTTGTGTATTTTATAGGTGAAAAAAACACCAACAACTGCTTTTTCTGGATTTATTCTTGAAAAATTAAAACAGCATAATACCACAAAAGGGAAAAAAAGACAATGTTTGATGAGCAGATCAAATGCACAAAATGATAGCTTGGGATTTTTCCAAAGGACATTTTCCTTTACCCAGACATGCTTTTTCTCCTTGTTGCTGTCATGATTGATTAGTGAAGCACCAAACAATCCATGTAATTATTCACCAACTGCAGACCATCTGGAGTTAGGAATTTGCAGTCTCTTTCTAGAAATGTATCTGCACTGGGTTTGCTGCACGCTTTTGAGCCTCTTTTGAGCCTAGTACTTAATCACTACATGTGGGAGGTGTTAACTAGGGAATTGCCTTTCCAGTCTAACTACATTATCATTTATATTGTGCTGTAAATGTCTGTAATATTTAAGATGCTGTTCAAAGGGTTAGAAGTGCACCACATATAACAGATTATACCCCAAAGAGCATGGAGTTGAAGTGCACAAGTGGATCCCATAAAATAAAAGGCAAATGATGAGGGAACAGTGGCTGCAAGAGAGGTAAAGGAACAGATGTCAGAAATTTTTTTGGAGGAGGAGGTGGGTGAGGAGGAGGGAAGCTGTTCCCATGTGAAAGATGATCTAAAATGGGGAGTGGGCGAAGGAAATGATTTGGAGTTTCTTACAAGTGTGTCTACTGTCCTATCAAGAAGTGTTTGCGCTTTTGAAAGGATATCTAAATTTGACAGGGAAAAAACCCTTTTAAATATTCTAGCATAAAAAAGAAATGTAAACCGTTGCCCATTGCATGGTTTAGACATCCTATACATTACAAAAGGAGCTAGCATCAAAATAATGCATGTCTCACAACCAGAAACTTGTAAACTCAACATGAACTGTCTCTCTCACCTTTCAGAGACCAGGCAAAACAACAGAGCCTTAAGAAGGTCAACAGCTTGGACAGCAAGGTAAATATTCTGGCTTTGTGGAGATGAGGCAGGAAGGAGGAAGGCCTGTGTCTTCACTGGGAACAGCACAGTAGGCACCAGACTCTGGCCATTTACAGCTAAACCAGGGACAGCCCACATTTTTCACTGTGGTGCTTCACATACGCCCAGTCATGACTGGCAATGACACACCTTAGCAATACAGTCTTTTTGGCTGAGACTTTAGAAACAGCTCTATCATTATTGTTGAAGCTACAAATACATGTTCAGAAGGAATCATTAAATGTGCAAAGTCATCCATGTCTGGGAAACATCCACCCTGCTTCATGCACTAATATGTTTCTTCAGAGCTGGTTTCTGCAGCTCTTATGACACATACAGTGAGGCTGTTATCTGTATGGTCTGACTTATTTTGTCAGTATTTTGCTACAATATCTGTTCCTCCTTCCAAGACACAACAACTTCATTTTACAGGGAGGGGATATGGATAGATTAGTTGCACACGCAGTTTGCTTCCAAAGGTGTGCCACAATGCAAACATACGGGCTGCATCTCTTTATGCTAGTAAATGCTATAAAGACATGGCCGGGGCTCTGGCAGATCTTATAACCATATAACTAAGGTCTGCTCCTGGTATAATCTGTCCTTCCTACTTACAGAAAATGGACCTTGTCCTAGTGCTGAGCTGTGCTGTGTAATTGTCTGGGGAAGCACTAATTCCTGTGAACCAAATTCAAACCAGTCAGCATGCTAACAATTCAACAATATAAACAGTAACATGCTGAAATTCATTCCCTCTTTGGACACTTGGTCCACTGATACAGGCATAACAACGTCATATATCTAATTCAGAAACATTTTTTGGCAGCATATAATAATCATGAAACCTCCCTAACACCCCTGGCTTTTTCCTGGTTTCTTACAAACCATACCTGAGGAATAGGAGTCACCAAGTAGGCTGGAATACTCCACCTCCTATTGGGATGTCAGCTAAAACCTATATTTTGCCCCACTGATTGCGTCTGGTTCTCTCATTCATTCACTGTGATACACTTTAATCTTATACTTAATTAATTTGCCAACCCTTCCCTGCTCGGAGCATCTGGAATTTCTTCTCAACAGTTTCCATCCCATATCAAATTAATTAAAAATAGTCATTAATATTAGTCTAAGATCCCTGTGGAATCATTCTTGATGCTGGGCTGCAGTTAATGAGCAGATTTTTGTAACTAGTTGCATATGGCAAATGAAGGGGCAGGAAAATTAGGTGAGGAATGATTCTTTCTACTAATCCCACAATTAAGAAAAGGTGAGAACCAGTAAATACCACCAAAGTTGTCATATAAGCCTTAGCAATGTTTTACATTCTATCACACTTATTCTGTCTCTCTGAGCAGGCAGCTGCTAGACTTAACTACAGTAAGATAATGTCAGAAAACAGAAGCAAAATATTTTGATCTGGGGACTGCAGAGCTGTGGGTGGTGTTAACTGTGGCCTCCATGTAGATCAGAGACAAACCAGGAAGAACTTCTAGAAGAGTGAGAAGCTAAACTATGCTGTTACCAAATTAATGTGCTACTCTTGCTTAAGTCAATGGAAGGTTCATCATAGTCTCTAGTGGAGTCAAAATTTCCTCCCCAATGCTTAAAACTCTACCAGGTTAACAGAAAAAGACATAAAAAAATTACTTGCTGTTCATTTTTGGAGACTATATATATATATATATATCTGTGTAGTTGGTGAAATCTACTTAGCCATATCCCAGTTCCATGTTGAGGGAGACTCAACATGCTTTAAGTTTTCCACTTTTTGATGCCTTGATTTCTACTGGGTGGGAATCTTGGCATATGTAATAGATAGAAATCCTGGTCTGTCTGAACTTGCCTCTAGTCTGGATGATCACAGGATACTCAAGAACATCATAGCACGTATCCAGACATCACTTCAGATGCGGCCCAAGAAAGTCTCTTTCTTCAGAATGAAAGAGGTAGGTACCAACAAGTCTATTTACTTCCAGTCAAAGTTCAGTCTTTTTTACCTGGAGATACTGCTTTTTCATTAAATAATGCTCATTGTCTTGGATGTCACAAGAATGTATTCACTCAACACAGTAGGAAAGGGCTCTAACCAGGCCGAAGGGTGAACAGTAGAATGATCTGCATTAGAAGGACAGTTGGAATCATTTGGTATTACCTTGTCTGATTCAGTCTATTCTTCCTAGGTAATTCATGTTACTTTTTTGTTAAATTAACACAGGTCCAGCATGAAAAGAAAAGAGGAGAAAGAGAAGGAGAAACAGAGTCTTTGCATTGGCCTGTCAGGACAAATCATCCTGGAGGTGTAACAGAGGAATCCCACCTCTGTTACACCTCCAGGATGATTTGTCCTTAATACATATAAAAGTCCCATATGCCAAGGAAAGAGACCACTGCGGGGGTCCTGTCTGGACTGTGTATCTGCCAAATTGTAAAAAAAGGGATTTTATAACCAGCTCTACCAAAACCTATGTTTTAGAGGAAAACTTCACCACAAGCAAGTTGGGTAGTGAGGTGAGAATGCCTTCATGTTTTTCAGAAGCACCATTCTGGAAGCACAACCTTTAAAGCAAGTCATGTAACTTGGTGTTACTCATTCCTAAAGGAGAATTTTTTTTCACAGCACTCAGGAATGTCTTCGGGGAGAAGGGAGAGTTTCTGATTTGACTTGTAGTCAGTAATAATGTGCAGTTCTGAATTGCATCTTTTGTGTACCCAGTGAGTGACATAGTCACTTTGTCACCTCAGCAAGCTGTGATAAAGCTGGATGGCCACTGGCATTTTGTCTGTCCAGTCTCTTGGAGGAGTCCGTAGTTTTCTGTGCCATGCTGATCCAGACACATCAGAGATGATTTCATGAGTAGGGGAAGGGTAAGCAAAGATAAGCAAATAAGGTAAGCAAAGATTTTTTAAATTGGGATGTTTTCCTGCTTCCATCTAAACTAAGACTAGCTATCAAATTAATTCGTAAACATCATCAGCCACTGACAGTTATTTGCTGCTTTCAGATTAAACAGAATTCAGACCAGTGATCAAGAGGCAAAGGGTCTCTCACTCATTAACAATCCTGTGAGCCATCAGTTTCCCAAGAGCACCAGGTTTTATAGGAATGTCAAGAAGTATGCAGTAGTCATGGTGTAGTGTATGCTTGAAATATTAATGAACTTTCTAGCTTAAACATACTTGGCTTACTGTAATTAGACAGCAGAAGACTTCTTAAAGACGCATTCCTAAAGCAAGTTAAACACTGTTTCTGTTACATGTCATTCTTCAAAGACAGCATCTGAAATAGGTATCTGAAGTGTAGCATTTGAACAGTGTTTCATTTACCCCAGACTTCACTGTAGCAGCCTTCCCTGAATTTAATAAGGCTGCATTAGAATGAGCAGTGCCCAGAGTAACCTAAGTCAATGAAAAGCAATTTAATTCACTGTATGGAGAGGCACATGGTGTCTCTCTCTCCCCCTGCCCCCAAAGTAGATTAAATGAAAAGCTTTCTTACATATTGAATGAATGCTTTCAGGATGGTGTATCATACTCTGATCTCTAAAAATCTTGTGTAAATGTGTATATTTGGGTCACTGTGTATTTGTTCAAAGATGGAAAGGTGAGCTGAACATAAACGAATACATTGCACTAACCATACAGAAAGGCAACTATTTAATTCACTGACATTTAATAAAAATAAAAGGAACAAAATAGCTGAAGCACAAGCAGTATAAACAGGATGGCTCTGATAATATGTGTGTATGTGCTTTTATTCTTTGCAGTTCAGTAACACCTTCAATGCCACTCATACAGGGAGTGCACTAGGAAATCATGCCACTATTACCCTGAGTTGGACTCTTTGGTGACATGGCACAGTAAAATACCCTGAGCTAGTGTAAATACATGAGGCATATTATTTAACATGACAGTAATACTGTGTCTGCCAACTGTACATTAACTGAGACCATGAAGAGTGTGCCTGAATAGTGTACCTCACTATTCAGGCACAGCACGAGTTGGTGTTCCTAGCAGAGGTCACCCACGACACCGTCCTTCACTGCAGGTGCAGAAGCTGTGCATTTGTAACAGTGTTTTCATCTGCTTTGAGCTACAAATACTCAGAAATTGCATTAGGTTGTAAGTTGTGCTTTTATTTAATGTTGGTATTTGATCTCATCTTTCCTGGCTACTTCATATATTCTGGTTTTCATGGTAAGGTTTCTGCTAGCAGTTTGCATCTTCTTGAGGTGTAGATATTAGGTTCAAATGCCTGTGTGTGGTGGTGGCATTTGTTATTATCTGATTTGGACTGTACGTGTTAACATTTAACAGCAAAACTGAAGTACACAGGATGCAGCACTAAGTGCTTTAGTTCTTCTGGCCTAGAGGGCATCTGTACTTTATCTTTTGCTACCAAGGCAACAGTTTAGCTTCAGGCTAAACTCATGAAGTTACTGTACATGCTAATAGGAGATCAAGCTTCTTCAGAAAATCAAACTATGTGACCATGTGATTAGTTTTAAGAATGAATTAATACAAGAATTGCAAAGCTAAACATAATCTCTGTAACACTAAATTTACTTCTGTCCCTAATAAACTAAATTCATATTTGAGAGACAAGCTTAACTTCTCTAGCAGTAGAAAAAAAAGTTAGGAGGAAAGTGACATTTATTCAAACAGATATCCATACTTTTCTTGTAAGTAGATTTAGAGGGACAATATATCACATCTGTATTCAGTGTTTGTTCATCAGAAACTACCTCACAATTCAGAGTACATAATTCCAGGTATTCTTAACATCTGTACATACTGTAAACAACTAATGTATGGTTTAATGATACCTTCTGCTCTTTGAAATTGTTGTGAATCAAGTTTGATCAGCCATTTTGGAAGATATACAAGGTTTGTGCATCAGATATGGCTGCCCCGATTCTCCAATCTGCTGTGAAATTCATGGGTAGAAAATGGAAACAAGATTTGCTATGTGCTGGGAAAAGGTAAATTATTTAAATAAGAAATAATGGGCTGGAATATTGCCCTGTGTATGTGCATGGAAAAGATAGCAGTACTTATCTGTGGAAAGAACTCCCAGCAGCTATTTACTGATTAAATTGATTTGGAGTCGGTCAGAACTTTTATTGCTAGCGTGCCAAGCAGCTACAGTGCTTGCAAATCTCTATTATTTTTTGTTTGTTTTGTTTGTGAAGATGAGCTTCCAAACTAGTCCTGTGTGTGCTGTGCAGGACTTGAGCAATGTTTGGGCAGCGTGTGGGCAGCCCTTAGAGGAGGCTGAGTACTGGGCAGGGCACAAGAGTGTTGGTGCTCTGTAGAGGTGGTTGTGTGAGGTGTTTGCTGTGGCATGTGGAAGGAGCCATATCCTTTTGCAACAAGAAAACTGCAGGCAGTGTGCTGGTGGGGACCCTGAGCTCCTGCTTCCTTTTGCATACTTCTGCTTGCATGTTCCATTGGAAAAGGACCTTTGTGACTTATATTTTTCATATGATGTTTCAGGTAGAGCTAAAACAAAGACAGCAGGAATAAGACAGTAATATATATGTGCATACATACACACACACATATATATATATATATTATTTTCTTTTGGACACTCTGTATTGAGATGCTGTTATCTAGAACTAGAATTCAGTTTAATGGCTCCCATCCTCTCTTACTTAGCCTCATGTCTTCTGTGATGAAAGAGCAAATTCTTTCAGAGACAAGAAGCATTCCCATCAATAAAACAATTGGGACAACTTTCAGCAGACCCAATTCTTACCCTGGCTTTCTGGCCATCAGAAAAAGAAAAACAGAAAGACAACTCAGTGTCCTCCCTATCATTCCTTTTGTTCCTTTTTTCCCCCATCCAGTTTTATATTAGACACCTAAGTAGAACTTTGTAGGAGTAGGTAGACAAATATAATAAAACATAATAGCACAGAGACAACAGGGACAGATGATGGAGAGTGTGGGCTGAATGTTCATTCTCCCTTTTGTCTTTGTAAGAAAATCCTTAACAGTACCCAAATACTAAGTTCCCAAATACTAAGAAAGGAAAATACTAAGAAAGTTCAACAGCAAGAGAGAGGCAGTCAACTTTTGAAAACAAACTTGAAATTTATAATTATGTTGAACCAGCATCTAAATGCACCCACTGCCAGATTACTTTTGGAGTAATCATCCCTCTCAGCCTGGCCTCTGCAGAAGGATTTAAACCCTGAATAATTCATCCCTCCTCCACATCAGAATCTGTACTAATGTTTTCATTATGATATTTATATGAGAACATATATGAGTAGACCCACTGCTCTCATCACCTGGGATTTCCCATGCAGAACCTTCTTCAATCAATTCAGCTTCCAAAAATATTTTGCATCTCAGTATCAGAAGCCTATCCTTATCTGATTTGTACTTCCTTCTGGTCAAACAGCAGTTCTAGGAGACATTGATTGAAGAGTCTTTGCACCACATACTGTCTCCATTCCATTACACACAACTCTGTGGACCATACCATGCAAAAAATTTTTTTCAGATGCTTTAGGCTGTCCTTCCAGCCTCTCCTTCTGGGAATGGAGTTTAAGCCTCACCTTTCATAAGTACTCCATGAAGTCCCAGACACTCTTAGTGTGCTGTGATAAACAGAAAGTCTCCCACTTGCCCTGAAATGAATTCAAGATTCTTAGGTTTGATTATTCTAAAAATTTTCATAGTCACTGAGTCCTACACCATTTTAACAGGAAGCCAATGTATAATAACCCCTTAGTCCTTGACAAAACGTGACTGCAGCAGAGATCATCAAACATTTGCCTGTGTTTTCTTCTGGTTTACCCCACAGTAACTAGATTAGAGGAATTTGTCTCCCTTGTTAGATCCATCTCTGTAACAAAATCTCTTCTTGCAGATACAAACTCTCTGAGGATCTTAAGCAATGATTCAATTAACCTTCCTCTGAAACATTTGTTGGTAGCATTTACAATTAACCTACCACATCTAAATTAGGATTTTTCTTTATCCTATTATACTTTTGACTTTTAATGAGCCAAAAGTTGCTCTCTTAAGATAACTTTATGGATCCTATTGTTCTAATAAAAGACTTGAGTATCTATTTTTTCTCTTTGGAGTAAACACGTATTTCACCTAGCTCTTAGCACAAATCCTTTGCTAAAGAAGGTAATGCTTTAAATCCAATAGAAAAAAAAGAGGATAGCTTCAAATAGGAGACATAAAAATGAGTACCAGAAGAAAGCTTATTATTGAAATAATAATAAAAAACAAGGTTCTCCTTGAGAAGCCAACGTTTTTTAGAATATCTTCTGTTGACTAGGCTTGTTTGGGGAGTTTTTGGTTGCTTACTCTGTCTTGATTCCCAGACTGTGGACAACATGTGTATGTTATATAGAATGTATTTATATCTCATTTTTAAAATGAAGGGGAATGATCTTCCTTGTTTAATTCTTTATGTACAAATTCTTCATAATATGTGATAAGATGCCTGTTAGATTTTTTTAATGGGGGTTGTTAGGGTTTTTTTCCTCCCAAAATTAAAATTCCTCATGATATTAAGCAAGAGTCTTTTTTTTATCATCATTGTCTGGTTCAGAATTGGACCAGGTCTGAGAAGTCCTGCTTAATGATGAAAAGAGTGTTGAATTTTGGACATGAAAGTTTTAGTAATTTCAGTTGCTACTGATTTGTATGCAGGGAAAAGACTACTAGAGAAATGAAAATTTGACATTTATCTCCTCATATAAATGGAATGATTTATTCTTTAAATCAAAGTAACCTACTTTGGTTCCTTTGAAAGCCTCTCTTCATTCTTTTTCAGCATCTGATTAAGGTACATTTTTCTTTAGCAAAGAATTTTATGTTCAGTGATTTCAAGTTTACTCAGTCCTGACCTTAGAAACTGATTTGTGCCTAGAAAGTTATTATTTCTGAAAATAAAGGTTGACTGCCAGTAGAAACCATGGATAGATCTTAACAGATGGCAGTACATGCTGCAATTTTATGAAATTCCTGCACAGGAGTGTACATACAACTTATTATGCATAGTTTCTGGGATCTGTGCAAATGAGTATGAATATATAGTGTGTGGGATTCGTTCTGTGTAGAAAGAAGAGCTTGTGTGGACTGACATGGTGACACAATTGCATGTGGTTTTCACATGAGCCTGAACCTTGGACAAAATTCCATGAAGCTTGCAAGGCAATCCAAGGAGTGCAAGTGTGCAGTGTTTCCTGCCATGGACCTGTGATGTGTTTCTGAGATGGTTCATGCACCCATACTCATGAGTTGAGCCTGTTTCAAAGATCATTTATACTGAGATAGGTGTACAGATGGACAGAAATATCTGTAGAAAATTTGGTCAACAAAAGAGCAAGTAAAGAGCAATAGGTAATTTTGTACTGAGGTGTTTGTTCTTTTTAAGGAATTTGACCTGTTCTGTTCTGCTGGGGTTCTGTTGTATTCTGTGTCCCCAAGACAAAGTTCAGGTAGTATAAAATTACCTCATGTTCCTTCTGAAAATATTCTTTTACAAGAACTCTTCTACTTGATTCATTGCCAAGAACCTACTCTACCAGGTATTGTGGCAGCTGGACCAGAAGGACCGTGTCTCACTCACTTTATTTCCTTGGAAAATAATTTCTATCTGGCTAGAGAAAGAGCTGGATGTGACTTGCCATGATAAAATATAATCAGTCTTGAGCTCCAGAGGAAGCTTGAGCAGATTCTCAGAAGCTTAGGGGGATCAAATCAGCACATCCAAGTGTGTAAAACTTTTTCATTTTGTGAAATGTGAGGGAACACTCAATACAGAAAAAACCAGATATTAGCTGATAATAGCATCAACATTTTAATGTGTACTGAGGAGAAAAGGTTTAAGTGTTTAAACAATCTCTCCACAAACTAAATAGTTGCTAGCTAGCATAAAAGAGTTAATTACAGCTCACTTTCCAGTAAGTAAGAACTTTCTAATACCTGCAGGTGTCCAGTAGATTCTTTTATATCAGCTAGCCATAAGGGGTAACATGATCCTCCATGATATCCTTTTGAGTGGAAGTAGACACATTTTGTAAGGTAATAGACAAGATTCATAACCCCATTATTATTGCAAAGAAAATGAACACCACGCTGAAATGCCTTTCAACTCTTTGGAATTTCAAACTGGGCTCCAGCAGGGCTCTAATCTGCCTTTTAACTTAAACTGAAACACTCAAATTGGAGGTGCTTTGTATGTTTGGATCACTGCTATGCAGCTGAACTTCAGCCCCATCCTGTTGGAAATCCCCATACCCTGTTGGTATCTGCCTGCTGCATCCTCATTGTTGGATATGGCAATCAACCTTGACAGCTCTCAGTAAAAGCCAGCTACCAGCTGTTTCCTGTGACAGAATGAAGCCAGTGCTCACTGCTGCTGCTTTCTTTAGGGCTTTAATGCCTTTTATCAAGAGCTTTCTTTTTATTAAGGAGACTACTACGGCAGTGCACATACAAAATTCAAATAGCTTGAAGTAAGGAACAGACTTCAGATGTTCAGTGTCTTGGTGTCAAAATGAGGACAGCAATGGCAAGTGCATTCAAAAGCTATTCTGAGGTAATGCTTTTGCTATTCTGCTTGGGAGCCCATTAAATCATCTGCAGAGGACTGCATTCCCTCTGCTGTATCTTCACACTTTTGGAGAAAGAAGGGGTTGAGGAAAAAACCTTTCTCCTCCTCAGTTACACATCTTATGCTGAGATACTTCTTTTTCTTGTAGACATTTCTGACCACAAGAAATGCTTCTTGGCTCTTCAGATGTGCAATTTCGTTAGAAAATGGGTTAATAGTACTGCAGTACATTTTGATTTGAAGATATATTCAGATACAGCAATGCTAAATTGAACTATAAACTCACTTTGAGAACTTCTATCAATAAATGGCTTGATGCAATAATCATGGAACTAAAAGCTATAAAAAGTAATTTTATCTGTCATTAAGCAGTTCTAGGAAGGCATCACATAGCAAAAACCTCAACAATGCTAGGATAGCCATCCTACATACCCATGCAGAAATTACTAAATTTCTTCTTTTTGAAAAGTGCAAACTGAAAAACAAAACCAGAGGTGCTCTTCTACTTCAGGGGCCTGCTGTCCTTCTGCGTTATCTTTTTGACAATGATGATGATACTGTTAATTATCTTGCCTTATATGTAAAGTATATACTGAAATACAGATGCTTCCAGAAGCACTTAAAATTTGGGATTTTATTTAATTACTGAGATATACTTACGCATGCTAATGCTGTGTGCATACTTAGAGCCATTGGGAAACACTTCAATAAAAATGGGACCTGTGATCATTGGTCTGATTTATTGACCTAAATAAATAATGTGAAAAATCTTCAGACATCTCTACAGCAATGCTCCCTTTTCTTGAATGTTGCAACATCATCTAAAGGCGGGAAACCTGTGAGTTACCAGGACCTGACTCACAGAAGGCATCTAGACAAAAAGTCATACAAAGGTCTAGTTGATTCTTTAGAGTAAATATAGCATTCCGTAGATTACAACATTTTTATAAGCTGTCACAGAGATCCCAGCTCATCTTCCCTCCAAAACACTTCTCTTCAGCTCCTTCAAAAACTACCAGCCATGGAGAATTCACTACAGCCCTTGACAATTTGTTCTGGTTCTTAGTTATCATCACCTGCAGAAAGACAACTTCATTTCCCATCTAGACCAGTCCATCTGACCCTTTTCTCCCGTTACATTTGTGTCTACTAATCTAAATGGCCTTTTACTACTCATGTTATTACTCACAGAAAGAGGCTATATTGCTTCTTAACCTTTTCCACTGTAAGCTAAATAGACCAAGGTTTTAGTTCTTCACCGATGCAGGACATTTTGTAATCCTTTAAGAATTCTCGTGGCTCTTCTCTAAATTCTTTTGCATCATTTGCATTATCCTCCTTAAATTGTCAGTATCACAACTGGAGATAGTCAGCCCATAACTGCAGCAGGAATGCTAAATGAAGGGGTTATACAAGCTTTCTGCTCCTACTAGGTTCTCCTCATTATATACCCATTATGTTGCACATATTGATGCTTTTTGACAAAGAGAAGTTAGAAATCTATCTATCCTGAAAGCTCTCAATGAGCCTGAACCATTGCTACCCAGTGCTGTGCGCTTTGCTCATAAAATGAGGGAGGGAGTCACAGGCTTTTGCAAATGCAAGCCAGCCACCAACACAGAAGAACCCAGCTTGGGCATGTTTTAAAGAAACAGTTGTTTTAGGGTCTGATGAGTCATCTTTTCCTATTAAAAAGCCTGATGACAAATATGTATCAGGTGCCCAAAGATATGGTCTCAACATCAAGCAATGAATTGCAATAATGTGAAAGGTTGATCTTGAAAGCAGACAGCGAGGAGCACGTGCTAGAGCTGTGTTCATCCCACCACACAGGGGGAGGGGGCAGCGGGCCAGGTGTGCCAGAGATGAACATTCCATGTGCCTCCCATGCAGAGATCGTGCTGCTGGATGCATCCTGTGGCTGCGTGGGGTGGCCTTTCAGTCCCAGCTGAGTGTCCATCTCTCCAGGTTTTGAGTCCCACATCTGTTCCTGCACGTGCATCTCGTATGCACAAGCTTGCAGGGCAGTAATGCTGATGCAAAGTCAATAGCTGTTAACAGGTAAACCTGGCACACTTGGAGCCAAGGATAACAAAGCCATGCTGTGCACCACTGTGTTCTGCTGATTTGCCTTGGAGATGGGCTGTGGATTACCCTCACGTACCAGTCCATTTCAAATCGTGCTCATGCTTTGAGAATTCAGAGTTTTGGAAACATTCTCAGAGCTGGAGCACAGCCTGTAGTTTGAAAGAAGGCAGTGGGAAAGTAAACAAAGATGGAATAAAGTAGATTTTTGGTTCAGTTGGCTGGTTTATTTTTGTTTGTTGGTTGATTCACCATTTTTATTGGAGCTCTTTTGCCTTAGTTACTTTTTTACACCTCCTACAATGTGGCATCTTCACAAACAGAAGACAAATTGTGAAGTATAACACAGCAAAATTCTGAGGCATATGACATCAGACAAGACATATAAATGAAAAACACTGAAATTACTCATTTTGTAGTGCATACACACATATGTCAGCAAGGGATATATGAGTGTATGTTTGTGTGTGTGGTTTTAAACAAGTTCCAGAATCTTACTTTTAACTTTGCTTCTATTGTTTTCTGTAGAGGCATTCTAGTTTTGGTAATATTTGGGAAATGTTAACCTTGTGTTATCTGGGAAGTACCCACAAAATTAATCCGATGCATCTAGAGTATAAATAGGAAGTTCAGTACTCCACTGCACTTAAACTAGGCTGAGGTGGTGGTCTAAGAAAAAGAGTCCAAAAATACCATGGAGATGTAATAGGACATCTAATTCCTGCAGCAAAATGACTAACACTAAGTTAGGAGCATTAGGCTGAAATGAAAACCAAAAGAACAGGTTGAGTTTCCTAAGTGGATAACAGTCAGGAGTTGAAATTAATTCAAATAAATGGATCAGGTGGGAAATAATTAAAAAGAGAAAGAGATATAGATCATAATCATGGAGGGTTATGGCTGTATAAGCAATTTAAATTTTCTGTTTCTCTTTCTAATAGGAAGGGAGACAATGGGTGAAGCTGGTAAGAGAATTTCTTGAATCAAGACCTTTGGAGAGGAAGAGAGATGCAAAAAACTTTTCTTTAGCTTTTATCACAGAAACTGGAAAAAATTCTGGGGAAATGTCATTGTAAATAACCTGAAAGCTCCAGAGAAAATTGTATTTCCCATGGACTTTGAGATTTTAGAATTTCATTTCATCCTTTCATTGGTCACCCCATAAGCATTTTGGTTTCTAGTTTCCGTATGGTAACATTCTCACCACATCCGAGAGATTTAAATATTGAGTTTCCTCTTGACTTTTGCAAAGATGGTCTTTAAGGAAATATTTTAAAGAGCCAATGTGGCTGTTGTTTTTCAATAAATGAGAGAAATGATAATATGAAAGAGGCCCATGCAGACTGAGGAAGCATTAGGAGCAACCGCCCTCCTTTTCTATGTCCAATTTGTCATTTTGATGCCAGATGTCTTTTAAGAAAGATGTTCATTAACAATGAATCTCATTCTCCCTTTCCACATCCACAGCAAAATCACTGTGCTTACATTTTTCTTCTTGCATATGTGAGCTGAATGTGCCTGGATGAGCATTACTGAGCTAGTGTATACTCTTTGTGAACTCTTGCTGTAAATAAAAACAGGCTTTTAAATAAAAACAGGCTTTTGACTTCTACATTGTGAAGGAAACCTGAGTGTAATTTTAGGAGAAGTTCATCAGGTGACTTCTGCCTGCATAGAGCAGAATAAGGTTCTGCAAAGGTCAGTGTGGGGAAAAGCCAAAGCAGGTGCTGCTGCTGCTGCTGCAGAAATCTTGAGGTGATTCATGTGCATTGGATTCAATCTGCCATGGAAGCTCACCCCACTCCCTGTCTGTGGAGGAGGGCTCCTCTAACGTTCTTGCCATGTGGAAATCATGCTGGGTTTACCATTGAGGACTCTGCAGTCAGCCTTTTAAAGATGTCTGAGAAAAATGCAGATAGTGGGAGTAATGATAAGGAGACTGGGAACAAAATTCCAGAAGCATGCTCCAGGTATTAATTTATTTTGGCTTTTTAGGAAATGTTAGAAAATGAGTGAACTTCCACAGAAAACTGCAGACATAAAACCCATTAGCACTGCTAATGTGGGTGCCTTATTGTCAGCTTCAGCAAACTTTCAGTCTTAGTCTGGCCATGGATCTTCCACAGATGTTGTCTGTGCAGCTGGTGTTGTGCCCACCAGACAACGTCATTCTCCAGTACTTTCAAACCAACCTCTTCTAAAGTCTCTATGTTTAGCTCTAAAAATTACATGGAATTAAATACAACCCAATTCCAGCACTATACAAAGTATATGATCTTAGAGATCTAACCCAAACTGTTACATATGTATATAAAGTTTAGTTTTAATTTACTGTAAGTTCAAGGAAGTTGATATGGTTTGTTTGTTATGATATTTTAGTAAACAAATGCAAAATGTTTATTTAACTTTAAGCAGCTCTTAACTTGCCTACTATAACCCATAATCCTCTGATATTTATAGATGAATGCTTTTAGCCTAGACACCACAAATGCAACAGATTCTACATAGCCTTCTGTGGTTTCTTAGCATAAAAATAATCTAGGACTAAACAAACAGTAGGGGAAAAAAATAAAACCCAAAGCCACAGAACAGAACTATTTCTACAACTTGAAGAATTGTGTCATGTTGTTAAAAAAAGTTTGTGGTTTCATTTTTGTCATATGGAACTTTTCTTAGCAAGGATCATCTAACACGACTAGAACTAATGTGCCATCTTGCCTGTATGGTATCAAAATACCCCAGAGTAGCTAAGCACAGCTGCTTCTCACAGAGATTCACAAAAAACCCCAAGTCAGTCCTTTATCCAGCTTACATTTTAAAAAGGCTGGACTTGTTCACTTGAATAACAAGAATAATATCTAGCAAAATAGGATAAAAATTTAGGAAAACACTCTCACTGCCAATAGTGCCAAAAATCTGGAGGTGCCATCAATAACTCTGTCATCACTGAAATGTATCAACAACTCAGAATATGAAAACACACATCTTATATATTTCTACTCATTAGTCTTCAATGCCCTGTTATGAAATTTCCCTTTCTTATTTCTTCTTCCCCCATCACCCCTCCTTGTGTCTCCCCCTCCCCTGCTTTGCAGCTCTCAGAAACAATCCAGTCATCATAACACACACCTTTTTTTTTACTTTCTTTCCCCAAAGCCTTCATTTCACCTACAAGCCTGTTGCATCTGTGATCTGTGTAGCTGTATAATTAACTGGAAGTCTCATTTTTTATTTATGAAAATGAAGTCATGTTTCTGCTCATTATGGTTGTAAAAAAATATAAACCTCAAAGGTTTTAGGTCCAAAACAAATATTAAAAAAACCCTCCAAAGTTCAAGAATTATCATGTTTTTAAGCCAACCTTTGTATGTTGGGCACCTTTTACTTATGTTTACAATGTTCATATTTAGAGGTATTGCAATCAGAAAAATTAAAGGTTGTCAGAGGAGCAAGTCTATGAGTGAATGCTAAAAAAATGGAATGCAGGGCTATATCAGTGCTGTGACATGGAAAGGTTTCTTTCTGCCCCCATAAGTTTCTGTTTGGAAATCTCCATCTTCCTGGAAAAAAACCAAACCAAAACAAAACAAAAACACCAAAACCAAACAAAACAAACAACAAACCCCACAGAACCAAAACAAAACAAACACCCCTCCCCCCCCAAAAAAAAACCCAACAAACAAACAAACAAAAAACCCCACAAAACTGAAAACAAAAATCACAGGTTTGGAAACAGAGGGCACTCTATGCAGGGAAAAAAACCCAACTTTCTAATCTAATAAAACTCTCTATTTTTGTGCATTTAAAAGCAACTGAAGATGTAGATCAGTACATACTAATCATACTAATACAAAAGAAAATACAGTAAAGAAATGCTCCAAAGAGGGAGTGGAAAGTTTTCCATTGAAAATAGAGAGTATGAACAACTTTATCAAATATGTTGAACTGAGAATTTGTTCTATTACTGTCTCATCACAGCCTATCTACATATCACAACATCCATCTATAAATAACCTCACTTATACTGCTATTGTGTATTGCCTATTTATGTTGAAATTTCCCTAGAATAGTCACACAGTTTTTCTGCTTCACTGTTCAAATCATGCATGGTTTAATCTTTCAGTAACATTCAGAGGAAACACACATTTTCAGTACAAAATTGGCCTAATGCACCTCTTACAAGCATAGGAGAAAAATCTGCTTACACACTTCAGGCCTATCATATAAAATACAGTGAAACCTTTTGACTTCAATGAAAATGGGAATGCAATTTTAAATTAGGCATAAAGGTGATTATAAGAAATCTCCTACATAGTATGATCCAGTGTTTTTATGGGCATGTTTTCATTATAGACTTAGCAAAGACCTGTAACATGACAGCTGATTAAGCTGCCAATGCTTTGCTACAGTCTCAGGCATCCCAAAGAACTGTAAGTTACTTCACAAGCTACTAAAATTCAAAAACCTAATGAAATGTACTTGCCCCATCAATACAAGAGGCAGTGAGTGCCCATGCACAGGCACAAACCTTATTCCAAGATTTACAATGGTGTGCACAATGTCAAAAGGCATTAATTTTGATTTCCCTGGCAGAATTATTTTTTCCTCATAATTAACCAACTGGATGTTTGAAAGTGTAGCCTGATTTGTTCTGGCACAGAACCAAATTCAGCAGAGATTTGATTGAAAAATTACTCCCCTAGCTACCCATCTCGATTACAACAGTGTAAACCACCAGAAAAATATGGATCAATACTACACTCAAGTCCATTCTGATGCCCACCCTGATGATACAATGCATTGATTGAGCAGAAAAAATTGATAAAATGAACCAGTTAGTTTAAATTTTCAAATAAAATTTCCAATGTTTTTCATCTCATTACTTTCAACAACCCACTCGTGTGTGTTTTCTCTGGAAAAGTGTCACAGTCTTCTAAGTATTTAGGTGCTAAACCTATTGTGAAAAAATGCAGTGGGGCTCTGTTCCCTGGAGCTCTTTGCTGAGCTCTTCCTATCCATAACAAGTATTTACACAGGAAACATTGGAAACCCAGGTAAAATACTTCCAGTACTCACCTTTTGAGAATGCCTGACTGAAAATGTACCACTTTAAGTCTGATCTACAGAACCAAAGTTCCACTCTTGTCAGGTCAACATTTGGTTTACTAATCATTGTTTTCAACAAAATGTTCACATCAAGATCTTAGAATGGTTTTAGGAAGTAGAATAGGAATTCCAGTGTACTCTGGAATACTGGTGAGGCATGAAAGCACCATTAGTACTGCTCTTAGGTTTATGCAATGTATAAGGTTAAATTCTAGAGAATATAAAAATAAATCATGTTTGTTGCTTATGAAATTGCTTATTAACAAAGCATAGAATCATGCCATTTTTTAAGTAACTTTTTCTCAGCTGATCATGGAATCTGAATCTAACATTGCAGGAAATTGTCCCAGAGGATTTAACATTTTTTTATAAGACAAGGGGAAAACCAAAAAAAATAGAAGATGCCTTATGTTACATTGCTATTCAATGCACTTGTGCATCTTCCAAGAAATAAAAAAGGAAAATAATTATTCACAATTTGGAGAGGGCAAAATCCAGCTCAGTATCTCTCAAGATTTGACCACATCCTTTCAGTTCTGCTAGCACTGCCTGTCTCTGGCTGTGTTGGAGCAGGGCAGCTTCCATGACACACCTTGCAGTCCTGCCTCTGTCCCCAAGCTCCCTTCAGCCCCTGCCTGCCAACTGCTCTGCAGGGAGTCAGGGTGCAAAGGGCTGGGAAGAGGGTGTGAGTCTCAACATGCACTCTGTGTCCTCACACACCTGGAGGCCAGGAAATACTCTGGTTCCAATAAGAGAGAGAGAGATTTTAGTCTATTTATACAAAGGCTGACATTTTTGGGGCAAGGTAGCATCAAATTAGAAAGAACAGGGAGGCAGATATGTTAAGAATCAGGGACTGAGTGAAGTTCCAGAATGTAATTAAGAAATTATGACAATTATTATCTCCTATTACTGAGAGGTTATAATGGCCTGAAGACAAAGATTTTAAAAGTGTTCATGTACAGCTTTCCTTGCTGTGATGGTAGTTTTGCTGCATAGATATTCGTGGCTCTAGTAGGAGTTAGACAGCTCTGGGGTATGGAGCTCTTTGTAGCAGTATTTTACAATCTCTCTTGAAATATATATAGAAACATAAACTACTATTGCTTTAGTTATATAAATTTAGTCTTAAAATTTAGCAGTCATCCTTCTCCCAAATGCAATGGCTGACTGCTCTTTGAAGCCTGCAGACCATGAGACAGACCAGTGCACTCAGATGCTTTGCAAGATGAATTCCTTGATCACAGATTCTTCTGTAATTACTGCCCTGCTGTAAAATGAGATTGTGCACACCTGGCTCACGCAGGAATCACACACAGTCTTCTTTGACTTTTATAGGCCTTGATGAAAAGACAGACACATCTTGCTACAGTTCCCATATCTAAAGGATTAATGAGGTTATTTAGGGAGTGTTATGAAGTTATGACTTATCTGGAAGATAGCAAGGAAGTATCATGTTATTTTGCAAGGAGCTGGGTAGGGCAGGATCCTGGCTTGCATTTACAAGCATTATCTCTAGTCTGTTGGAAATTTTCTTTCAGTTGGAAATATATTGACCTGTCAGGGGGAAAAAGGGAAAATCAACCTCATTAACAGTTGTGACATGGTTGCCTTTATTATGAAAAACAGGTGACTAAGGGAGGTATGACACAGGCCTGTAAAATGATAGATGGTTCAGAGAAAGCATGTAGGCAGTGATTACTCACTATTTCTTACAGTTTAAGACTTCTTCAACACTCATGCTATGATGTGACTTCAATATAAACAAAAAGGAGGGAGTTGTGCAGGCAGCACAGTGTTAATTCATGCAGCACAGTGTTAATCCATGGTGTTATGAAGACAAAGAACTAAGAATGCCAAAGTAAGGACTTGAATTTCTGTGGGAGACAGGTCAGTCAGTGGCTATTATAAGGCTTTTTTCATGTGCAGTTTTCACCTTGGGAAGGTGGTTAGGAATATGGTTAGGAAAATGGTTGAATATTTAAAAGAATTGCTGTTTGTCTCACATTTCTTCCTTAGATAAGTGCTAATGGCCACTGGCAAAGAGTGAATAGTGGAGCAGCCTTTACGTCCCTTTTTCCTGAACTTCGTGGTTTTCCATAATGTAAACTGTTCATAACATTTTAAAACTGTTAATTTTTCATGGCATTTTCTTGGCTTTTACCATTTGATGGGATTCTTATTCATGCCAGCACCTGGATTCTCATTTTACCTCCACACTGGCATTTGTGTTGAGCTGGAGGGACTGTCCGGCCAAAGTCACTCTTTCCTTAAGCAACAGTCAGATACTTGCAGTTCTAAAGGAAGTCTTCTCAGAAATTGAGACCTGTGTGAGCAACCCTGACTCAGATTACAAATGCTCCCCTAAATTAGGATTAAATACCAAATTTTCTGTGGACACCATGATAATTAAAGTTTTACCATAAACTGGAGTAGTTTTGTCATCACTTCTAATCCAGGAAGAACTTCAGAATTCTTTCCTGTGATGGGAACCGCTAGGAATGGATACATTTTCTAGTGATACAAAAATGTTGCTAGAGTGGATGCAGTATATTTTTCCCCAGTTTTAAGGTCAAGTTCATTTGCTGCTTAGCAAACTCTTTAAAAATGAACTGAAGTAGGTATTAAATGATTTGGCAGTAGGTAGTAGTAGGTAGTGGGCTTTAGAATGAGCAATAGTAGAAAAACTGAAGGGAAACATTTTTTTTCATTTGTAAGGCTTCTGCTTCCTGCTCCTTAATTTAGGTACAGAAAATTAAATGCTAACCAACTATAAAAATGTATGCTACAAGCTAAATATTGGGTGCAGGATGTACAGAAGATATTTAAGTAATTACTTCCTGGAAGGTCGATTTTTAGAAGTATACATGCTTAAATGTGGAAGTTAATTCCCCAGCATTGTATATTTTAATGACCTTCCTTGAAACTCCAAAAGCAGCTCTGGATAACTTTATTAGGTATACATTCCCCCAGCTTCAGGATTTAACATGGACCCAGAAAATGATGAATATATGGACTTGCATCAATTTTTCATGGCCATTAAGAATTAAATGGATACAAGTGACTATAACTCATTTGCTGCCCAATTTTTATACCCTGTATATAAGGGGTTTTTTTGTATACAAATTTTTTACTGAATTTCTGTCACCATTGTATTTCTTCAAGCTTAGGCTTATATTTCCTGATTTCAACAGCATGCCAATAAACAGACCAGAGTCTGAAACTGTGCCTGACAGTCTGAAGATACATTATACTAGAAATCCATGGGAGAAAATCAATGCTGTGATTGGTAACTATACACTATAGATTAATTAAGGCCAGAGGCAAGGGATTAAGCCCAGCACAATTCTTTATTTGGTTTGATTGCAAACACAGTTGTAAGCAAACTTCTCTAAGACTGTTCAAAGTTGAAGGTCATGTTGCACAGCATTGACAAAGCTTTTTGTCCACCAGAATTTCAGAGCAGTCTCTCTATGTAACAAGGTACTGTGATGCTGTAGCCATGTGAATAAACCACCAGTGTTCCCTGTGCTGCTCTGATGTGGAATGGCATGCCATTTGTTTGGTGGTTTTCTCCAGATTGGCAATTACATTTTAGATTTATAAATCCCTAGATTTGTATCATGGTAAATCATTGCTATCAGTGCACAGATTCCCTATGAGGGAACCTTTCCCTGTTGCACTGAGAATTCTACATTATTATTTGTCTGTATGACTTCTTAGGGTAACTAGAACAGTGCTAAGTAAGTAGTACCAAAAGTGACAGAGGGATTGATTTGGTTCTTCCTCAGACTGTAATCAACATAATCCCTCCTCCACCCTGCAGAGAATGTCCTGCTGTCACCTCATTGCTCAGATGTGGCAAAACTTGCAGCATTTAACCCAATGAATGGTAACATTTTTAATTAATGCAGCAAAATTTGAGGCTAGAAGCTTGTTTTTTAAAGAATTAAAATCCAAAAGGAGTTTAAGTCCTTTTCCAACTTCAGTCCATTTGAAGCAATGCTCAGTTGGCAGAGTGGCCAGAGTCACTAGAGTAAGGGAAAACACATATGGTGAGAGCATGAATGTTCTGATAAAGCAAATAAAATCCCAGCTGCAAACACATGGCATACCCTTCATTAGTGACCTGATCATCTTCATTTCATGGAAAACACTAACTGCTACAAATCTAGTTAATGATTGTTATGGCCAATTAAAGCGCACAAAGTCATCTATTGTTATAATCCAATGCAATTAGGAGTAACTCTGGTGATGTAACATTTCCAATGTCTCACTGAAAATGAAGCATCTCAAAGCAAGGGCTGTTCTCTGATGCTTGAAATGCAGTTTTCCAGAACTATGTTCTCTGCTGACTGTTTTTGATAATAATAGAACAAAGGTCTTTGATTTTAAGAACCTTATCAGCACATCCCTGTGCAATTTTAGTGCATTGCTCATCCTCCCAATAAAGTAGAAGCAATTCTATCTTTACACATCCCACACCTACTATAACTCCAAAATATCCTCCAGTTTACAGAGCTTCTGTAGCAATTACTCTCTGCATAGTCTTTTCCAGGTCAATCAGTTCTTTTAAATTAATTAATTAGCTCTGTTTTGGTTAAACAATTATTCATGACCTAGTCTCAGTTTCCCCTGAATTTTTTTCCATTAATTGTAATGCTTACCCAGGTAGTCCCACTAAAAAACTATGGTTTGCTTGGGAATCACTCACCTTCGCTGTGCTTTTATATTTGTTACCAGTGCTAGTCACCTCAATTATCATGGGATGTTTTTTATTTTCTGATTATGCAGTTGACATTTTTTATGCAAGGCTTTCACAAATGAGCACTGCTGTGAGAGATGGGGATATAATTATGTTGCTGAAACTATGGGGAGGCTAATGGGGACAAGCATTTAATTAGCAATTAAAAGTAGTTTGAATACTTCAAACTAAGAAAGTTTTGCATGGTTTACTCCAAAGGAAATATATTCTTCTGTTAAAAGTGCCTTATCAAATTGAGGTTTAGACTTATGTTTTTATGGGGAGGTTGGGATTGTCAGTCATGCCTGTGACACATTCAGGCATCACAGCATTACTGTGTTGCTCAGTGATGTCTGAGGACAACACGGTACTGAACAAATTGTACCTGCAGCATAGAAGGTGCCAGAAACCACTGTCAGCTTAACTGAGTGCATAAAACCAGAAATTCTTGAATATATGGGAAAGGAAC
The DNA here is from genome assembly GCF_037042795.1 of Molothrus aeneus. Taxonomy (NCBI): domain Eukaryota; kingdom Metazoa; phylum Chordata; class Aves; order Passeriformes; family Icteridae; genus Molothrus; species Molothrus aeneus. The sequence continues at coordinate 28,617,299 of NC_089649.1, forward strand.
AGCACAAATAGAATGTTATTTCCTAGGAGAGAAAGTGGAATATATCAAACAGACTTTGAGTGAGAATGAAAAAATCATACCGTGGTATCTCCCAGGGAAAGAAAAGGAATTTAGCTTCCCAAGATTGTTCCAGTTGGTGTTAAACTCTTATTGTAGTACATAGTTTTACCCAGCTCTCTTCACAAGTAAATCAGCACTGTAGCTTCTTGGGATCCAGTCTGTCTGGTCTAGAAATTCCTGTCTCTGGTGCTCTGCCTTTTTAATGGGACAATGTGCTTGGCAGTCATCATCTTTGTTTACAATAGCTCACTGGGGACCAAGCACCATTAACAATCTCCTGTGGTTTGATTCCCAGAGCTTGTGGTTGTCAGTTTGGTTCCAGAGACTTTGCTGTCACTTATGCAGGTTTGTCAGGTGTAGCTTCAGAAGTCTCTACACCTCTCTGCCCCTTTGTCTTTCCAGTCTCCAGCTAATAAGGAGCCTCTGGACTTCAGAATTAACTTTGCCATGCCCCATTAAACACAGTTATTTTATCAGTTTTGTAGTGTTTCTACTGAGTCTGTTTGCAGCTGATGCATAAGGATCTCTTCAGATACTTGCTGATTGCATCCCAGTAGCTTTTGCTGGTTTAAGTCTTAATAGTAAAGTCCATTTTGGCCATACAAATAGTGCAGGGCAGCTCAGGACTGCATCAGGACTGTGGGGCTGCAGAGCCTGTGCCCAGCTGGGGTAGGGAGCACAGCTTTGTCCTGGGTCTGTCCCCTGCCACAGAAACCCTGGCAGGTGTGCCCCTGGCTATCTCTGTTTAAGGCATAAGGGGCATATGCTGTTCCTAATAGAGTGAGGAGCTTTTTTATGCTAAGGAAAACACAGATTTTGCAACATTAGGGACTTATTGAAAGTGTGAGGCAGAGACATAATTTGCACATTCATCCACATAAATCCGCAAGCATTTTCTACCTGCATGTACAATAATGGATACAGTAAAATTAAAGCTATTTAATGGCTTCTTTTGTAAGGTACCATCTGCTTCAGAGCAGTATTTAACATTCAGGACTCTATTTATAAACAGGAAGAGGTGTAGACTTCAAAGCTGGATTTGCACATCCCAGCACTATGGCCACCTCATAAGCTATATATATATATTTAACATGATACAGACCTACAGACCGAGCCTTGTATGTTTAGCTGAAGGAACAGAATGTGAAAATGAAGGCTTATACACCCTCCTCCCCAAGCTTAAACTGGAAGCAATCAGTGGGTGATAATTCTTCTTATCATTCTATTTTCATTAAATAGTCACCAGCATGTGAACGTATATTGGAGAAATAGAAATTGTGTAACTGCTTTGCTGTGATATGGATGTATTTATAAATAGACACTGCAAAAGAATTCCTATTCTATTGATCCAACAGTTTATCTTTGGTCTTGCCACTAAAACTTGTTCTTTACTGGTCGAATTAGTTGTCCAGGACAGGTTTGCACATATGGTATTTGGATTTTATCCAGTTTCTGCCTAAACCAAATAGCTGAAAGAGTGAAGGAACAGTCCAGAGAGATTTGTGGCTATCTCTGGATAACCATGAAGCAAAGCAAGCCAAGGTTTGCCTGTTTTCTACATGAAGGCAAGAGAGGAGGCTAATATTTATCAGCTGAGTTGATTTCGGGTTGTGTTATGTCTTTGTATTTTAATGATACATTTTTCTATGAAAAAAGGACCTTTAAACAACAGAGTCATGGTGTTTACATCCCTACTTTGTGAAACAGCCTGCCAGGCATGTCAACATATTCACTGAATTAATTAGCAATTTCTTTAATTTTTTTGTAAAAATGTTTTCTCAGAATCTTCCTTTTTCTAGAATAGCTTTGAATTGGGAAACACAGCTATGAATTTTTGTTTCAGATATGACCCAGGGAAAAATGAGTAACTTATGCAGGTTTACAAAGAAAGGTTGAATTCTTTATAAGTATGCTCTCATGGTTGCCAGGAGTATCTACTGCTAGCAGCAGTTTCGGTTTCAACCTCTTTAGTTAGACAGAACTCCTGGGTCACTGAAAGAGTGGTAAGCATTGGAACAGGCTCCTCAGGGAAGTTGTGGATTCACCATCCCTGGAAGTGTTCAAAAAATGAGTAAATATGGCACTTTACAATATGGTTTAGTGGTCAGGGTGTTATTCAGTCAAAGGTAGGATTTGATAATCTTGATGGTCTTTTCCAACCTTAATGATTCTGTGAATCATTTAAAAAATGATGTGAAAAACCCACCTTTTTGATACACCCACAAATAAATTTAAGATGAAATCTAAGTGCAAACAAATAAAATACTTGTTTTTGATAGAGAATATGAAAGCAAAACTGCCTGAATTGTAAATGTATTTATTTTCAGAACTTTTGTTTGACATTCTTGGCTGAAAATGAGAAGTAATTTTGACATTCGTGTTGAAAAGGTACATTTGTTTCCTCCCATGGTTGGCTTACACTGCCGTCAACGTGAACTGCATTTTCCCTCAGGAGCCAAGGGACAGTGCAGACCTTCTGCTACAAACCTCCCTCTCAAGGCCCATGAATCTGGGCCTTTATGTAGATTTGGGAAAGGAAATTATGTAGAACTGCTTTGTTGAAATATTATATTTTGATGTGTCTTTCATCAAAAACATTACATGGATATTTAATTAAAAGTTTGAAGGGGAAGGAGGGGGTGGCTATAAACTTACTCATGTATGTGCTTATTTTGAATGCCTTAGGATTGCAAACCAGAGAAGAACAAATCTTTACTCCTAGGAGTTCAAATGTTAAGTAATGTTGAATTTAATTGTTAAGATTACATAATCTCTCCACACTGCGTATATTCTGTCTGTCCCAACTGAATCATGATATTTGACTAGAAAACCATTGATCTGTAAAAGTGATTTCCTTTTAAATAAGGTACTAATCTTCAAGACAATTGTTACATGATTAAAAACTGTAAAATTGTTGCTAAATGCAAAGAAAATTCTCACCAAGTTAGGAAAATAGAAATACCTGAAACACTTCAGACTTACTTCCCATACATTTGACAGCACAGGTTGTTTATTTACCTCCTATTTTATATGCCAGAATTGTGCATGTGCATATGTTTATAGGTATGTACTAATCTGTTTATAAAGAATGAAAGTTATTTTTTTGCCACTAAGATGAACATAAAGATGAGATCCTGCTCAGTGACTCATAGGTCTTATGCTGCAAGGTTTGGAATGCACAGAAGAGATGGGGAGTGTCCCCAAGTCCCTCCCATTGAATCAGTGGGAGGAAGAATCTTTTTTTTTTGCCTTGGAATCTGCTCAGGTTTTTGCAGATCCTAATAGGAAAGACTTTAACATATATTCAGTTCCACAGGTGTACTAAGTTTGTAGACACAAACTGAGGAATAAACTGAGGAATAAACCTTTCACAGGTTTGGGGGTTCTTATATGTCTGGTAATAGACATCAGTGAGCCAAGGCAGGTGGTTGATTGGATTATTACAAATAATTTCTGAAGGAGATTTGAATCTGCTGAGTAAGAAGTGGCTACAGAAGCTTTTTCTGGAAAACATTCTGCATACTGTACAGAACTTGGGGAGAGGGTTAGAAGTGCTCTTTTACTGAAAAAAATTTAAAAAACCACAAAGAAATGTTAATTGCATTCAGATAAGGCATTTGGCCAGGAGATGAGCAAGGTTCATTGCAACTGAACAACTGTAAATGCAGAGCTGATGGAAAGATTGCTCTTTCCATGCAAATATTTAGATGATTGGTCTCAACAGTGGAAGCTACATTCAGAGTCAGTCTCTTTAGCTGGGAACAAAAGAGAATATTTTAAAATACTTCAAAACCAAATATATTCAGAGTTACAAGATTAAAAGCCCAGGAAGTCCATAATCAACTCAAGTTTCAGAGAACCAATAAATTTCAAATTACTAAATTTTTGGAGGATTTTTTTTCTGGAGATATGTCTCAGAAATTTACCATTGTGTAATTTTTTTGTCTGTATTAATAGCAAAATTCTAGATTAGACAAACAGCAATATGTCTTGATTACTCAAATGGCTCAAAGCTTTGGAGTAGATGGCATGCCTTAATTTTTTTAAGTACTTGGGAGTCGAAGACTCTAGTGAAATTTTCTAAACTGCTGGAACATACAATGAATAAAAAAATGGTCAAAAATAAAGGGATTTTTTTCTGCAATGTTACATTTCTGGGATACCTAACACAAGATTGAAAGTTGATGTAAATTACAAAAATGCCACAAACTGTCCACAACTCCTGCTAAAGCTTATGAATTTCTCTTGTTTGGTCATGGTCCTGTTGTACTTAGATCTAAGCCTAAGATACCCATATGTGTGCATGTATCATGAATCATTTTGCATGACTCAGATCTTTTCAAATGCTGCATGGAATCCTTTCCCCTTTCAGGAAAAACCTCTGACATCAGTAGACAAGGAATTCACCTACCTCATTAGTGCAGAATTGCTACTGAATGTGTACATTCTAATTAAAAAAAAAAAGCAACTGAGTTAATTTTACCATGAAGAGCACTTCATTCATCTCAACTGCAACAAGCATATACATGCAGGCATAAGTATCATACACTGGGATATGAGATACACGAGAAAGGTTTTGTCCAATTTGTTTTTATACCCAGTCTTTTCAAACTGGTGCTTGATCATGAGGCAGATATTACAAAAGTTGTATGGTTGTGTATGACCAACTCACTTCCACAATGATGACACTTCAAGCATCCATATACAGAAAGCATGTATAATTTTTCTTCATCATGACTTTTCCTGCATCCATAGCTATCATTTTTTCAAGTTTTGGCACCTGGATAGCTGGTAGTAATTTAAAATGAAGTCTGAGAAAGACTCCTGTGTACAAAGAGACGTTGAGTAAAGATTTAAATGTCAAATACAAGTGGAACAATGATAATTCTGGCCATCTAAAATTTCTTGTTTTAAAATGAAATCACTTGCTAATTCAGTTTGACATAATAGGCCAAATTTTTCCTTTCTTATTTATCCTATATATGTGGAATGTGAAGTTTGAGCAGCAATGAATGGAGAAAGGGTGAATCATAGGTGAGATATTGTGCAGTCTTTACCCAAAAGAGATGATTATGGGCCTTCTATGGAATAACTTGGATTTATGAGCACTCAGTAGTTGTATTTCTAAACTTAACCATTTATTTAGAGACCGTATTCTTAAATATCCAATTAGAATATTTAAGAACCATATTAATTGATAAAAATGTGTCCTTGGGACAATATTATTTGCTTTACCATGTAATACATCCAGGTCTTGCTCATGGTTTGTTTTATCACATGAGAGTCACTATCCTGGGAGGGGACTGCAGCAGGCTCACATTTCTCTCTACAACTCCCTGACAGGAGGTTGTAGCCAGGTGGGGGTCAGCATCTTCTCCCAGGCAACCAGTGACAGGATGAGAGGAAGTGGCCTCAAACTGCACCAGGGGAGGTTCAGGTTGGACATCAGGAATAATTTTTTCACTGAAAGGATGCTCAGGCATTGGGACAGGCTGTCCGGGGAAGCAGTGGAGTCACCATCCCTGGAGGTGTTGAAGAGACAATTGAGCATAGAACTCAGTTGCATGGTTTAGTTGGGATGGTAGCGTTGGTCAGAGGTTGGAGTCCATGATTTTGGATGTATTTTCCAACCTTAACAGTTCTATGATTAATTTAGTTTCATAGCTGCACACTCTGTGATTTACAGTGGTGAATCTCCATTGAAACCTCCTGATTGGTAAATTTATAGTACCATCTGATCCTGACAATTATTTTTGCAAACACTGGCCCTTGAAGCCAGTCAGCCTCCTCTGTCCTACCCTTTCTGGCTGCCAAGTCCCCATTTTTTACTAAATGTTGACAAAACACTGGTGCTACTGAGTGTCTATTTAATTTTTGACTGATTTTCCTGCTGCATGCGATCACTGGCAACTGCTAGAACACATTCTTGCTTTTCCAAACTTTGTGTTTATTTCCCTGAAGATCTTGCCATCTGCTGTGCTCAGCTGCCCAAATAAGTAAAATTTTCCATGTCTTATAATTCTTTCCTGAAAATATTGTCTGTTCTCTCAATATTTCCAGTTTTCATCAGGTTCTTTATGATCAGTTCATTTCTAAATAACATGTATCATAACAGGCCGTGTTACCAAAATCAGGAATATTGGTTTTGGCAGCAAGACAGTGGTTACTGAAGCAACATTCATTAAGTGGCATTCCAGATATTATCTAGAGGTCAGCCAATAGAACTGTGGACAAGAGATTCATATATGATGCTGTTCATGCAGTGTATATTTCTTTGGCCTTACTTAGCATTTACACCTCATTTATTTTGACTTGCTTACTGTTGCCAACCCTGAGTGCTCAAAATCATGAAATTGGCTTGGAAATTATAATGCTTTAAGCAGTAATACATTTAGAAGTTCTTAACCCAGAGCACTTGCACTTTCAAGCATTCTTCTATAGCTATCAGGAAATGTGCTTTCTTGGGGGGAGGGCAGAAGTGACAGGAGATATTCACACAAAATATTGTGACCCCCTCTGAGGTGAGAAAATGCAAAGTATCTCACTTTTGAGAACTCCATGCTGGCTGAGTGGCTGAGTTACTCATGATTTATACTACCCTAAATAAATCAGAATACTGCATAAATGTGTAACAAAAACAACGCATTTTTTCACCTGTTAGAACTTATGTGATCACTGCCCCTTCCTACTAGTTCCATATTATTTTATTTTAAGAATCAAGTGAGCAAAAGCTCTTGGAAATGGAAAGGCACATGGTGCAATTACATAGAGAGCTGAGGCAGTGAAGACATCTGTGCTGCTTGCCAGACTGGTTAGTTCTCATGTTAATCTGTTTATGCCCATCATCTCTATTACTTAATGACATTATAAGATTAGTCTGAGCATACCTTGGGTCAGCCTGAGCCACACTTTAAGTCTTTGCACTATCAAAATGGGAATTGGCTTTGATTGAGTGAAAGTACTCTGTTCCTTTGCCTTGACATGTGTTCAGAAATAGAAATGTGGCAAGGTAAGGCAAGAGAAACAAACAACAAGCAAACAAACACCCCAAATCTTGCATACCTTACAGTAAATTCTTTGAAAACTAGAACTGGGACGCAGAGCAGAGATTTCTTGTGAATTTTAACTCTAAATCTATTTTGTCTATAGCTTCACCAAGCAAGCTTTTCACATTCTTATACCCAGGTCCTGCTGTATTTTTCTCTCTTGGGTGATTTCTAGTGGGATGAGAGTGGGAGGTTAAGGGAAAGAGCAGCATTAAGAATGAATGAGTGTTGCTCCATGTAGATCCTGGGGACTCCCATAAAATCTAAAAAAGAAACGGTGGAGGAGGATGTGGCTGGCTGCTGAACTGCTCTGTGGGCTGTGGCAGACCTTGCACACCTTTGGGCTGGTGTATGTGTGTGTGTGCTGGGTGCTGAGCAGCGTGTGCAGCTCATACAGAGCTGTGCCTTGGCACTGCACCCTCTGCCCATGTGCACACGCTGAGCACGCCTGCTTTGGGAATCATACAAATGCTTTATACAAATGGAAAGCTCATGTGAACCAGCATGATGTTACAAGGGTGAACTTTCCCAGGTGAAGGCTTTTCCTCCAAGACAACCTTGAATTTTCATCCTACAGTGCAGCCTTTTTCTCCAGCTCTGTAAATCTTCTCTAAAATGTCTTTATATTGCTTTGTGTAGTTCAGCAGAGTGCAAAATAACCTCTTGGTGTTTGCTTTAGTTCTGTCATATTCTGTTTACAAATTCAAAAGGACCTAACATAAATAGCTGTCAACACTTACATATTACTGTGATTCACTGACTTCACTACAAGAATTTTCGTATAGCAGCAGAAAGAGCATCAGTATAAAAATCTTATCTTGAAAGCCACTGCAGTTGTACATCTCTCTTTCAGTGAGTGTGTGCACAGTGAATCTAATTATGCTACTTGAGATATAATTACACAGCTGCCAGAACAGGACATCAAAATGGTACCTCAGCAGTAGTGTGTGGGCCTGAACAACTGAGAGTGAAGGGCTTTCTTTTTCCTGTACTGCTACAATACATATTGTTTTGATCATCTAGATTTCAAAACTCATATAAATGGGGGACAAGAGAGCAAAAGAAAAGAAATCAGTAAAATCAAAGGATGTATGTCTCTTCTTCTCTTTTGTTTATTGACAGGTCAATAATTCCTAGAATTCTGCTGAATTTTTTGGTGGGGGGATCAGTTCTGACCAAATCCTACCCTGCAGTTTTCAGGATGGAGGGGTTATGCTTTAAGGAAAGATGGTTTGGAGTCTGTTTTTGTTATGGCTATTTAATATCTAGCTATAGACTAGGAAATCTTGCAGCACTGATTGCTAGCTGCCTATCTGTGGTCCTGTGGCCTATGACATCTCAAACCTCTCATGTGGAAAGACGCCAGCACGCAGAAAGCATTGCAGGCTGGGATTTAAATCATGTCTGCTGTGCCATGGGAAGGGAGAAGCAGAGAGACTTGCTGAGCTGCTCTTACATAACCATGCGGTGGACAAATACGCATCTGGCATGTATTACGTTTTGAAAAAGCACTGAACTCCAGGCTTCTCAATTCTCAAAATCAAAAATGTAGAAATACTAGAGCAGAGTTTGTATTGCAAAATGATGAACAACTATCTCTTTGGTTGCACAGGAGGACTGTGCAGTGAGGACTGTGGTATCCCCAGCTAGTTCCGTTTAGTCTTACTGTCTGGAAATGCAATTCTGAGGACCTCAGTTTGACATCTCACCTAAGAGGTCTGGTTTCTCAGAGATCACCATGGTACCTTCCTTCAGTGGCAGCCCAGAGCACTCTGAATTGCACAAGGACTATTCCTGGCAGTAAAAATATACTGGGAGACATATTTAGCTCTTGTGGAAGATTGTGGAGCTTCACTGAAATAAATGGACTAATTGAGGAGTATGGTAAAACCACTGGCTTTAATGGCTTGAATGTTTCCTCCCTTTTTTTTTTCTCCTGATAAAATTGTAAACAAGGTGAAATTTAGGGTAAAGTTCTGGCTAAAATATTCCATCTAGATAGTCTGATTGGCGAAATTCATCTGACAAATGAATGACAATATTCAAATGAATAGCTGGATAAAGTTAAGCAAATTCATGATGGACTTCATATGAATAGCTGAATAAAGTTAAGCAAATTCATGATGGACTATGACCAATAACTTCTAGAGTACCACTAGAGAGATGTCCTAAGTGTCAGTGTTATGAAGCAGCCAAGAAAGAGACTTTGTCACTGAACTTCTAAGGAAAGCTCCTGTGCTTTCATGCATGGCATCTTTTACTTGCCTACAGATATTCAGTGCAGAGTATTTAAAAAAAAAGACTTGCATAGTCAGCAGGCTGAATTGATAAATTTGCTGGCATAAAATGCCATAAAGAACTTTCTGAGTTAATTGGAGGGCATTCAGCATTCAAATATATGATTCCTAGGATTGAGAAGCTGCCATGGATTCTAGCTCTTTGGATAAAAGCCAAACTTTTATGCAAACCAACAAGGCATGAGCTGTGAAAACTGCTTCACTGCATTCCTGATGCCTGGTCTTGGTGACCAGTGCTCCAAGGGAAAGCTCCATCAGTGGGGTCTGAAATTTCTTTCTGGTAATGGCTGATGAGAGTAAAGTGGAGTTTTTCTCTTTACACTCTGGGACAAGGATTTTGCTTTGCAGGGCGCTAAGACTGATGGAACTGCAATTGTACTCAGGTTTACTGTGGATGATACAAATTAAACTATGAAGACACATAGATGTCTCAGAAGAAATGCAGACTGTGGTGCTTGGGAGTCTCAACAGCTTGGTGTTGGTGAATACAGAGTTAAGCAGTGCTTTTCTGAGCTGATACCCTTTCATTCTCTAGCTGTAGCTGGTCACTGTATTATTTTTACTGGAATACATTCCCAGGCTATTAAAAAGAAGTGATTTTAAAAAGTGAATACATAAATAAAAATGTGCAAATGCAGGATTCACATTTAATTGGAATTTTGGTTTGGTTGCACTTGAAGCCACAATTTCTTCCTCTTGCATACCTTCTGTCCTACAGTGTGACTAGTGCAACCACAGACAGCTAACTCTAAATTTGAATGCTTGACGTTCCCAGCAAAAGTGAATTCATAAATTGTGTGCATTACCAGTATTTGTGCAAATTGGGTATTACACTTGGATCTGTTCCTGAGTGTATTTCCTAATCACTAAAGCCCTTGGGACCATCTAGTCCAACATTCTTCATAGCAGAGCCAATTTCTACACTGAGTTCAGTGTCTTGCAACTGAAGCAGACAGCATCTTTTTATAGACACCCTGACGTGATTTAAAAGCTCGAAGTGTCCCAGCATCTTCCAGGGCAAGAAATCCCACTGGTTAATTACTCATAGTGTTAAAAATGTGTGTCTTGTTTCCAGAGTGAATTTTGCTGAGTTCAGCTTCCAAGATCTGCATCTTTGAATGTGAAATGTGAAACTTCTTGTTGTTTATTTCTTATATAGCTTGTCTGCACAAGGAAAGGAAATTATTCTCTGCAATTGGCAGGTAGGATGGACAGAAGGATATTAGTATTCTTTCTTCTCCTTTCTCCATTTGGAAAATCAGCATACTCTTAGGAG